>NW_024038824.1:0-600000 GCF_016077235.1 Cyprinodon tularosa | reverse complement strand
CAATGAGCTGTCTAAGCTGCGAGACGCAAGCTAATGGGAGCTAGCATTCTTCTTCATTCCCATTCTAAGGGGGGGTATGTAGAGCTCCCCCTACAGGCCTGGTGGGGCACAGCTCTATAGATGTCAGCAGGCTTATAAGCCAGTGCAGCTTATAACTGTCTGTTTCCATTTTTTTTTTTAAACATACTGGGTGTGGTTTATCGTGAGGTGCGCTCTATAGTAGGAAAAAAAAAATATTTTTAATGTATAAATGTTCCATAAAATCTCTGGCAGCTGCATTTTTCTCTTCCAAGCTCCATCTTTTGAATTCCACCAAAGTCTGTTATGAAATATTAACCCTTACCATATCTTGAGGCTTGGACAGAATTTTAGAATGGCATATTCAACATCTTAATGTAATAAGAAATACATATATAAACACAGATATAAAAACAAGTAAGCACAGTTTAAGATAATTTATTATTCATGTTTATACAAAAAAAATGGACGTTAATTAAACGTCTGGAAAATCACAGCAACATTAAATGAGAAAGGAAACCCATGCTTTGCAGAATATTTAGGTGGAGCAGCTGTAAGGAATAAAAAAATA
Source organism: Cyprinodon tularosa (assembly GCF_016077235.1). Classification (NCBI taxonomy): domain Eukaryota; kingdom Metazoa; phylum Chordata; class Actinopteri; order Cyprinodontiformes; family Cyprinodontidae; genus Cyprinodon; species Cyprinodon tularosa. The sequence continues at coordinate 599,411 of NW_024038824.1, read as the reverse complement.
AATCATCAAGAAATCTTAATTTTAATTATAAAATAGGGCTGGGCGATAATTCAATAACGATATATATCGATCGATAGACGTGTGGCGCAATAGAAAAAAAGAGGGTAGATAAAAGTTCGATAAAAAAGAAACGCAGTTTTCCTTCCTTCTCATTGTAGCCTAGCATGTAGGTTTATGCTAGTCACTGCTTCCTCCCAACCAGGGCCGGTTCTAGCCCTTTGGTTGCCCTAGGCGAGATTGAGTTTTGTTAACAAAACTCAATCTCTCAATCTTTGTTGTTAACAAATTTAACACACATTAAACAAATATTAAATAAATCAATTTCAGAAATTACCAAATAACAATAAAAAATAATAAATTTAAGAAATTCTTCAACCAAGGACTACATAAAAAAGTAATTGATAAACATTAAATTAAATTTTCTGTTCCAGTTCAATTAAATCATTTGAACACAAATAGAAATGAGATAAACAAAATTTTCCTCTAAATAAAATATATCAGGTATATTTACCCTGATTTCTGACATTGATTAGTGATTAAAGAAAGGATTAACCCTCTACAAACAAAAGTGCTTTTATGAATACCATTACAAAATTAAAAGTTTGAAGTTGTTGTTTTTTTTTGTTCACATATTCTATGATGAACAGCCATAACTTCATATATTTTGATGATTATTTGTACATCCCTTTTGAATACTCAATGCAGATAATCACTACAAAATATTTTATTTATATTAGTATCTTCTACCCATTCTCAAGCTAATAATATAGCACATAATTCTGCTGCATATATATACTGAGAAAAAAATGATGTCAAGATTAGGGATGGGGATCATTAATATTTATTGATATCGATACCTTTATCGATACTCTTTATCGATCCGAGTCTTTATCGATACCACTATCGATACTTTTCTGTTATTTGGTGGAAAGACGATGCAACAAAATTTTATTAACAGAACTGGTATTGCTTCTATTGCTTAACAAGTGAGCATAACAAAAACGTTTCCAGCCTTCAATGAACATGGCTAATGTAATAGGCCACTTCGAAATGACATAAAACTAACTAGAATATATTTTCACAATTGTTGGTTAATGTATTGTCTACTGTCACTTTTCATCATGTTTTTAGTGATTAGGAAAATATTTAACAAATAAATAATTGTATTTTTAATTAAATGTAATTTTTAATAAATGTTGGCATCAGTAGTTTAATTATATATAGAGCAATATACAACTGTATTACTCATGTTTCTCGCCAAAAACAAAATTTGCCGTTTTCTTTACGTTACACTTGAACGCATCATGATAACCTAATTGTCGTTTTACTGAGCCAATCTGAACACATCATCACGCAGCACGTCTGAAACTTTATTTACTCTCAAGCTAACTAGCTTGTATGCTTCTGATTACAACACGGATTTCACAATTAATATTTTTAACTGACCGGACAAGCTACAAAGTCTGTGTGCGCTTACCAGTGATACTCTGAGTGGATGATTAAGATGGGCCCTACCGCGAGCAAAGTTAAGCAAGTACGTTTGCTTACAATTTCATTCCAAAACATTGGTGGACATGCTGCAGTGATTGACGTCACGACTTCCGGGTTGGAGGGCGCTTGGAAAGTGAATCTTTTCCGATTTTCTCTTAAATGTGAAAAAATAAATAAAAAAACGGTGGTATATTTATTTGTTCATATTTTGCTATTTATATATACGTAAGGTTAAGTCAAACTGACGGACGCTTCATAACCGGTTTAATTCGCTTTTTTTTTCTAATTCTATGATTAATGGGAAGTAAGCCTAAGGGCGACGCTAGAGGGCGCCCCCAACACATTTGTCGCCCTAGGCAATTGCCTAGCTCGCCTGTAGCAATCGCCGGCCCTGCTCCCAACCAATCACAATCGTGGACCCAGGCACGCCGTCACAAAGCGCCGCCCTCTCAAACCACAACACAAAGCACATGAAGATGTCGCAGCAAGGAGAGGCGGAGGAAATTGTTTCAAAGAAGGTTTTTTTGTAGTTCGGCAGTCTGGCAGTATTTTGGTCATGGCAAGTCGGACCAAAAACAAACCACAGTCATCTGGAAAATGTGTCGGGAACCAGTGACAACCAAGTCTGATAACACAACCAACTTTTATTTTTTTTATCATCTCAGCCGCTCACACCTGCACGAGTAGGAGCTGTGTAGGCCCCGACGCGGCTCTCCTCCGAGGAATTTCGGGAAAATATACATATATTTTCAGTTCTGGGCAGTTTCCCACATAGTTCTAACAATTGAGATAAAAATGCTGAGGGGCTAGAAACTTCAAAGTAATAACTCAGCTTAAAGCAGGAAACGGGGGCGGCGGTGGGGGGGGCATTTATTTATTTGTTATATTTATTTTGGTCACTTTTCTGGTCACTTTAGTTTATTCTTTGTCAGTATTTAATAACATAACCCAGGTCTCTTAAGTTATTTTTCTTAAAAACAATTCTGTTATGCTTAAAAAAGTTGGTTAAATAAAGATTTAATTCGAAGTCTGTGTTTGTGTTTTTTATAAAAATTTAATCATTTAGCAATATCATAAAAAGTCCAGGCAGAGCTGCACATAAAATATGGTTTCAAATCTTTTCAATAATTATCGATATCGATCAATATGCATTTTTTTTTTATCGATAAGCTTTTTTTCTATATCGCCCAGCCCTATTATAAAATGTACACAAATGTCTAACTTTTCCTTGTATCCATAGCCACATTCTCAATTTAGCCTTCCTTTTCCTCAGAACAAATACATCTCCAGCAGGTGCGTTTCCCTAAAAGAGGACTGTGAGTCTTTTATTGATATCCGTGTCGCTGCGTCTCCAAGCATGTTAAAGCCATTTGACCTCCCTATTTCTAGATTGCATTTTCTCATGCTTCATTTGCTAGAACTGGTTAAGTGGATTGGCTTTGTTGGTTACTCCAGTGACATAATAATAGGAGCTAATCATGAGCATTAACATAATGTTAATACTTGACACTTCTATTGATTTTGTTTGAATTGCTTTTTACCTGGGTCAAATGATTATGTACATCTGCTACGTCTTTATAGAAATACGAAGGGGTTGCAAAGGCTGTAAATCTTCATTAAATTTTCATTTCAGTTTATTTATATAGCGCCAATTCACAACACGTCATCTCACTTTACAGTTCACCAGATCATACAGTCAAATTGATTCAAAGTTTTCTATCTAAGGAAAACCAGTTGATTGCATTGAATCAAAGGCAATCCCTCACACTTAGCTTGTAGCGACAGTGGAGAGGAAAAAACTCCCTTTTAACAGGAAGAAACCTCCATCAGAGCCAGGCTCAGTGTGAGCGGCCATCTGCCGAGGCCAAAACTTATTACACACAAAGTTATAGTTAGACATAAAGTTAAAAATTCATTCATATTCCTTTACCAAATCTTGTCCAATCGCACATTAACAACCTGCTTTGGTAGCTGTCATGGCACAATTCTGATCAGAACACTGACTGCCTTTTTATGGAAGAATTGGTAGAGATCACATAAACTGCTTGGTTTTACTGGCATGGACCCCAACTTTAAGTACGGTCAATACATTTCCTAAAAGACTGAGGCCACTTTGAATAGCTTCAGGGTTGCCCTGATATACCATGATCCATTAACTATCTATATTTTGCTTTGAGGTTTAGAATTTGAAACTAGTTCAATCCAGCTTGAAGGTGCCATCACCATGTATCACTCTTCCTGAAGCCTTTATGAAAATATATTCTCATTGTATTAGCCGTAAAACCATTGAACATGTTCTAGAAGTGCAACGTCAAGTTTAGTCCCATGGTTCAGTTTTAACAATTGACTGTGACTGACTCTACTGTATTATCATGAAGCAGAACCCATCCACTCACTGTTTTTGATGCCTCTTTTTATTCTTATGTTTTGTGGTGGTTGGCAAGCAACATTTGGTGTATACGGTAAGTGTGACCAACCGAAATGTCAACTGGCTGCTGAGAAGTTCTATGCTCGATATCAGCAATGGCATCACATACATCACATTATTAATATTAGCATTAAGTAAAATGATGCACAATAATATAACCAGCATTTATTATGTGGTTTTGAAATAATGTTATTTTCTGACAACAGATATGGCTTTTTAAGGTACAAGTCAGAAGGGCTTCTTTCTTGGCCTGCATCCTCAGTCCATCACTGAGTCATTTTGGTTTAAGTCATAGTGTTTCCTGAAGTATTGCTTAATATTTAAAACCCTTTTCTTTGTCATCTGAAAAAAGCAGATTGGTTAAGAAAATGTTTATATGCCAAAGTTTGAGGGTATGCTAGGTTACTACCAGTATTACCTGCAGACATCTTTAAGAAACATGGTCAAAAACCTCCAATATTCAGTAATGAGTTTTGATGAAAAGTTCCTTAAATATTTTGAAAATATCAATAGCAGCCTTCCTGTAAGATCTGACTCCAGCCATGAAAATAGTGAAGGTCTATATCACAGATGCAAGTAGTGTGCAGAATCATAGAATATGGTTATTTGTGAGCTTGATGTAACAGATCTTCAAATATCAAAGTGTCCTGTGCGTGAATGCCATATTTCTTAGCTGCTCAACTCACCCTTCAGACAGGTGGCCATAAGATGGAGGCCTGCCTAAGAATAGAAATGATTGACCTGATTTTAATACACATAGCATGTTTTAATATAAGAGTAATTTCTTAATAGTGAGTATGTGTCAAAGGTTGCTTGAGTTATGCTTAAGGAAGGGTTTGGGTATTGATTAACAGGTCTGAACTTTACAAAAGTCCAGATCCATGAAGAAAAGCTTATAGATCTATTAAATGCACAAATTTGTATAACACATCTTTTAAGCATGTATTTTTGTGCTTTATGAATTCATAAAACATATTATTGAGGAGGAAGATTTAGCATTGCAGAAATTCAGCCATAAATACTTCAGATAAAGAGACTCCGTCTTTTTTGTTGTGGCATATTTTGGCATGAAGTTGACAGAACGAGGATGACTTATTTTCCACATCGTAAACAGGAATCAAAGCCCAAACAACTCAGTTTACTTTACAGGTCTGATGCGCTACATGAGCCATTTTCTTTCAGATGGAGTCAGGGTCGACAGCCTGGAGGAAACTGCTATCACCCTGCTGCTTTCATGCTCTCTCTATGGCAACCTTTGATCATGCAGTTCAGCAGCTCAGCGTTGGTTTGAGATGGTGGGGAGGCAGACGTAATTGAAGGTCTTTTGTAGCCTCATGAAAGTAGAGAGGAGCCGTACTTGAAGTCATCCAGTGGCATACAGTATCGATTTTCCCTGGGTCAATTCGATCACTTGTTTGGCAAGCAAGAGACAATGACAGCTCACAGCACGAGCCCTTTGACACTCTCAGCTCTGAAAAGGTGTTGCATCAGGCAAAGAGACATAGTGCATATGAAAAGAGACTGGTTGCTCTTAGCCAAAAGGTTCATTTTGCAGAATTTAAACCAACTTCTCTCATTTCTAATAGTCAGAGCCTATATAATACAAAACAGTTTGTTAAAACACTGTGTAATTAAGTTATTCCCTCATCAAAATGGTTCATAAAGTGGGGGTTTTGTTTGACATGTGCATCACTGAGTCATCTTCCTGAGTTCTGCTTTCTGAGCAACAGTCCCTCTGTGTCATGTTGGACATGTCTACAAAGAGATGATAGTACCCACCTCATCCAGGGAGCACCTATTTTGATTGCATTGCGCCTGCACATTGAAAAGACATGTACTATATGTAATCCGCTAGTGGTAATGTGAGGTCAAAGTTGAGATGAAGTAACTGAGTAGGTCATTGGCGCAGTGACGGCAATTGTTTTCCTTTTGAACGGTTTCTGGTCATGAAAATATTTGCTCTGCGAGGTCTTACGCTGAATTCAAATTCAGAATCTTCTGTAGGTCAGATTCGGAGGCTGATATGTCATAGCGGGGTGCTGAGGTCTGTTCGGATTGCAAGATCCCTCGTCTCACTTGGTGCCGAAGAGTGGTGAATAATTGGAAGTGCAGTTTCTTGTAATACAAGTAGGTGAATAGATCCCTCTGAAATTAATGTAAATAGTTTTTTAAAAGGTTATTGAGTCAGATATGTGGCAGGTAATGTTTGATATATCAAAAGGTTTTTATCTGTTACTATGTAAATGGGTTTGGCTTTAAGGCCGTGTCCTTGGAGGATGTAGCCTTTAAAATCAAAAACACCCGTAGACTTTTTTCAGCCTTCAGAAGAAGGGTCGTGAAATTGGCTGGACCCAGACAAGGAGGGGCCACTTTGCAATGAAGACAAGTGTCTGTTTTCCAATATTTCACATTAAAAGAAAAGGACCAAATATTTATGAATATTCCACAATGTTAAGCCAATATTTCATAATTTAAAGGTCACTGGTTTACTTTAAAATGCTTAAAGCATATATAGGCAGTTTAATGATTTAGACAGATTTGATTCAAGTTTTTTTCTGGAAACATCCTTTTCTGGCATTTTGAAAAGCTTGAAATACTTGAGTTTTAAAAGAACAATACTTTTTATGTTTACATACAGCAAGTAACCTAACAGTTCTGTAGGATGGAGCTTTGACAAGCACCATTGTTGCAGTGACCATAAATGTCCAGTCAGATTGATATCTGGACACTTTGATGGCCATATTATTTTTGGTTAATCTCCCTTTCCTGAGCAAAGCAGTCAATGCTATTTTCTCTTTGAAGCTGCACCATTATCAGATAAAACAAAGACCCAACCTTAGTCTTTGGAAAGCACTATCCTGCAACCTTTAATCAAATGAATGGTTCACTTACAGGCCTTTGAAGAACTGAATGACACGGTGATCGGGAAATTCACATATTTGTTTGGTGAAGGAAATTACCCAAAGTTGTGGGTTGGTGGGACTGGAATTAGACACCCCAGCTGTTAACCTGGGATGACTGTAGAAATGTGGCTATTTTCCTTTGGGCAGTCATAAAAAGACAGCATTCTATCCTAGTTGGAGGGTTTGGGGAATACTTGACAAACAGACCATGGTTTTTGAGATGTAAGGGTCAGGTGTCTGGCCATGTAGTCCGAACCACAGGGGACGTTACTCTCACCATTACTTTTTACTCTATACACTTCTGACTTCCTGTACAAGACCGAGTCATGTCATCTTCAGAGATACTTAGATAACTATGCAGTTTTTTGGTGAATCAGAAATGGACAGAGAGCTGAGTAAAGGGAACTGGCTGACCAATTTGTTGCATGGTTTTGAAGCACCCATCTGGTTCCTAAATGTGAACAAAACAAGGGTGATGATTTTATAAAGAGGAATTCTTTATTAGATGAACATTATTGACAACCCTTCAGAAGACTCTTAAACAACACAGTGTCCTCAGTCAGAGGCTTCTTTACATCAGCCTTTTTCCAACAATTCTTTGAAAAACAAAAAAAGAACAATTCTTTGAATATATATATATATATATAAATTAATTCCCTTTAGGATCAATGAAATATTTGTAATTTCAATTGAACTGAAGAGACAGCTTGTTGAGCTCTGCAGGCTGTGTCTTTTTTCCCCTCTACTTTCTCTGATGTGATACAGCCCATTTAGTTCATTTCATACGATTTTGTTTAATTTATTTTGTTTCTGTTTGTAGAAAACTGTGACAGAAACTTCAGAAATGTTTAGGTGTACTTTTTACAATTATAGCTAAACAACTTTTGTGTCGAGCATTCTGTTAACAGAGTTAAAAGTCTGCGACAGAGGTTTCTGTTGCATATGAAGTCCATGCCTGTCATGTTTGGCTTAAGGTGCCTAACCCACATGCAGAACACTCAGTGGCAGGAGAAAAGTTCAAAGGTTTATTGAAGTGTTTGAACAAAATAAATGAACAGATCCAGAGGGGAACTCGTCTGGTCACGAATGGGTTCTGAAAAGCACACAGAGTTATCAGATCCAGGACTGGTCACGAGTGGGTTCACTGCAGAGGGGGACAGAGGAGTTAGTGGAGGTCCAGGTAATTTGTAGGTTGAGAGTGAGCAAGGCTGTACCTGTTCAGGAGTTGAGCAGAGCGGCAGAGGGGGGGAACCTTGAGGGTCCAGAGGCTGTCGGCAGGCTGAGGGCTTGGCAGAGACAGAGCTTAACTTGCGTGTTGGCAGATAACAGATCTGAGTTTCCTTCCAGAATCTTCTGAGAGCGGGCAGGCAGAACTTTGACAGGAATAATTCTCCAGGGTTCTTCAGAGAACGGACAGGCAGATGACTGGCAGAGAAACTCTTCAGGGTTTCAGGTTTCTGGCAGGTTCAATCTAGGAAGCAGAGAAGAGAGAACAGATCAGGTTTTCAGGGAGTCAGAGGTTCAGACAGGCTGGTTGGCTCAGGCTTGCTAACCGTTACTGGCAAACACTCTGGCACTGGAGAGAAGTCCTCTGCCTCCTTAAATACGGATCTCCTGATGAGCAGATGAGCGACAGGTGGTGCAATCAGCTCCGGCTCCAGGAGATCTCGTACGCCCTCTGGTGGAGAAAGTGGACAGACCTCCAGATCCCAACAATGCCTTGCATATGAAGTCCATGCCTCGCTAATCCATGCCTTGGAACAGCAGGGAACAGAGCAGTACCTTCTCAACAAGCAAGGTTTTTGAAAAGTAGCCAGTAACAGGCAGTTTAATTTCTGTGTGTTTTTCTAACCTTTAAAGTGAGAAAATTTGACACAAGTGCACAGAGAGCTGAGGAGGATCATGCACCCAGGCTTGTGACATGGGGGGGCTCATAGCATTTTATCTGCAGGCATAAAACATTGAAAATGCACGTAGGGAATAGTTTACGGTACATGTGTGCACGATAAATAAATCTGCTTGTATGATTATTTATAACACTTGTGTCCTTTTGTGAGACTACTTGTCTCACTTGTAATATATTGAGGATCATTTATTTTCTTCACTTCAAATTGTTTCAGCCTATTCAGAGGGAAAATTTTTGGCTTCAGATGTGGCAACAATCAAGAAATAAAATCATCTTTATTTAGCCTTGATCATTTTGACTGGGTGTAACAGTGTCTTGTAGTATATGTGGTAAGGAGACAAAAAAATGGATTCTATTATTTTTGAGTTGGAAGGGCAAAGACGTTGTAAATTTGGTCAGTTGAAGATCCAAGAGGTTGCCCATATAGGCATTCAGGTTGTTTGGCTGATGTTTTTAAAATAATTGTTAAGAAATTTAGCAGACCATTTTGGATATTAAAGGTTTCCTCAAGTTAATTATTAGATAAATTACCCTGCGACATTTAAGGTTTTTTTTGTTTTGTTTTTGTATGGTTTTCAAAATTATATCTATGTTGTTTTGTCAAACAAAGTAGCTGACTGTTTTAGATTAGCTCCGAGATGTCTTCTGTTAAATCTATTGCTCCTTTTTACTTCATCATCTTTGACAAATTCAGAAATGAATTATTGTAGCACTTAGGCCAATAATAAACATCAGGAAGTAACTGATATGTCTTACTGGAACACATCAGATGGTTCTGACCAGATGGGAGTGGGTTTTTCTTACACAATCTGAAAGGAATTAATTTAGACTTGTTTATTTTCAACTTAAATGTACCAGTGTCTATGTCTTTGATACAGAAAAGTAAGAGAAAAGTCTAAATATGTCAACAATCAACTCTGAATCAAGGCTTCTTTCTCTCTCTCTTTGAATACAACTCTTCTAATCAGCAAAATATCAGGACCTAGACACAAAGCAGCCACTTTGGGGACATGCCTAACCCCGTCATCCCAGGTATAAATATTTGCAAAACATTTAGGGCCTGTGGATTGAGACTGATGGATAAAAATGCTGTTTAGGTGTCAGAAAACAATCAGTGCTGTTTTGACCACATCATTTTACTGATACCTTTGATCCTTAAATAAATTGATAAAAATGTTTGCTGTTTTATTCATTTTGGTATTTTCTTACTGTTAGATCATGTTGCTTCTATCAAAGTATTGATTTAATTCCAATGTTATTTATTTATATTCAGGAGTCCATGATTGTGGAGGATGCTACATGAAGCACATCTTTGTTGCCACTGAGTGTAGAGAACAGCTATTATCAGAGTGCCTCAAAAAAAGTTTTTCGTTCTATTACAACTACGTTTGTCTCTAGCAATTTGAACTCAATGCCTATTTAATTCTCTATACAATTTTCTTTATTTTGTCACTCGCTGTTTCTTCTCATAAAGAACAGAAATGTTATCAGTTTCGTTTGACAATGTTTAATTGCCTTAGTTAGAACAAAGAAGGCAATTAAATCACTTGACTCATTTAAGGTAAAATGTATTTATATGATGCAATAAAAGCATATATTGCTTTACAGTTAAATGATAAGAAACCAAAAAAAAAACAAAAAACAATTAAATATCACAATGTGCATAAACTATTCAAGAGACAGCAAGGCATAAATAGAATAGAATAGTATAAAAAAAAATCCCTTTATTCTCCCACTATGGGGAAATTATGTTGTTACAGTAGCAAAAGAAAAGAAAAACACAAATAAAATACTGTAGTGAACAGTGTTTTTACAAATATAAAAACTGTGCATCTGGAGAATAAATAATAAATTTACAGCTGTGGACTTTTTTACTTTTACTTGGATGTGGGAAAATAGCAGAAATGCCAGAGATTTGCAAAAGTGACAGCAGCATGTTAATTAAGTGACTAAGACAAAAACTGTGCACAAATCAGCATCAATGTAAAAATTTATTGAGTTTGTTGGGAACAGTGATGGTTATAAGGTCTTACAGCTGCGCGTAGAAAGGATCTGTGATAACGCTCCCTGGTGCATTTAGGGTGCAGCCATCTGTCACTGAAGGAGCTTTCCAGTTCAGCATCAGCTTCATGCATGGGGTGGTAGATATTATCCAACAGAGATGTCATTTTAGTTAAGGGTCCTTTTGTTTCCCACCTCTTGCACTGTGTCCAGAGAGCATCCAATCACAAAGCTGGTCTTCCTGATCAGCTTATCCAGCCACTTCCTCTCAGCTACAGATAAGCCACAGCTCCAACAGACAGCTCCATAGAAGATGGCTAATGCCACCACAGAATCAAAGAAGGTTTTTGGAAGAAATACAACCGTCTAAAAGTGGTGTCAGCTGGAACAAAACATCTGGAAGAATAAATTAGTTTTTCATAGCAATTTGAGGTTGTGTGTTACTGAGCAGCTTGGTCACCCCTTAGCCTTTAATGTGGTATTGGGCTAGCCTAGAGCGTCTGGTTACTCCACCTTGGTGCTCTTACAGGCATGTGGATATGAAGAAGATGTGACAGGTGCAAGGGTCTCAGTCTATGTAAACCCTTGAAAGTAAGTTATCAAATTTTAATGTCACCCTGGAAACAAACAGGAACCTGATGAGCAAGAGAGAACTGGACAGAACAGAACATATTGTTTAGTTTAGGCCAACAAATTAGTTGGCTGTCGTATTCTGAAATAGATCTTAATATCCTACTAAAGCTGGGCATACACTGTACAATATTTTCAATCATTGTGCTCAGCTACAGCTCAAACTGTATGAGAAACTGCAGGGTTTAAAAGTTAACAACTCACGATGTATTTTCTTACACTGTACGGCCCGGCGCTCTGATGCGGTCTACCTGCTCACACTGTACGTCCAAATACCACATATTGGATTCAGCACTGAGAGATGGCGCTGGTCGGACTCTTAAATCTGGAAGAAAAACTCCATTATTTGCACATGCGCAGTGCATGAGGTTCTGGTACATCGGCTCGTAGCTCTGCTTCAACAGCAGGATCCACATACGAACAACTTACAAGGGCCGAGTGAATTTCAGACATCTTTGATTTTCTCCCGACCTTACGATTCCTGACGGGGAGGTGGTCGGGAGAGGCTGATTGGTCCTTGTTACCCCCTGTATACTACACGAAGCAGGATGCACGATGAGGCTCGACCTGATTGAAAAAGTTCTCCCATGACTGGAGAATCGGCCCGACACGGGCACAAAATCATACATTGTATGCCTGCCTTTACCTCATATTTGGGCTATTAATTTCTTTTTATGCAATTTCTACGTCGTTTGATGCTGAACAACTTCGGAAAAATACTTTTGTTTCCAAATAATAAGTACATTAGAAATGCGTAGTGATACTGAAGACAAGATAATATTGTGATGAATTGTTGATAATATTTATGGAAACATCTGTTTAGGATTATTTCATATTATGTTATTTATTATTGTTGGTTATTCTTAAAGTGTGTCTATTGCTGTTTTTTTTTTCGTTTCAGTTTCCCAACAAACATTTCTCATTGATTTACAGTGACCTGACCTATTTAAATCTGTTAACCAGCAGCCTCGGTCACTTTGATTAAGGTTTATTTTGTATCATATTTTGCTTTTTTGTAGTTGCCATTCTGCTTGAAAAGCAATGATTTATCTGGGGCCACTTTTAGTAAAGATGTATTTGTTAAATTATTAGCCCCAGTAGTAGCTAATTCTGCTAGCTAAAATTAAACTGAAAGCAATGTAATTGGTTGAAGTGGTCATTTTTTTGCTTCACTTTTTTAGTAGCAGAGAAACCATCTGGTCTGAGCTATGATCCTCATCAAAATCTGGCCAAAAGACTGCTTTTTTTTTTTTCTTTGTCCATTTGAACCTTTGAGGGGAATTATATTATACACCAAAATAAAATATTTTACTAGGATGCAATCAAACTAATGGTAACAACATATTTAAAATCATGTGCCGTAACCTTATTGAAAGAGTGTCTAAAAGAATAAAAATAGTCATAGGATATATTGTAAAATTTCATGAATTAAAACTAAAATTGTAAGAAAAAATAAATAAAAATTCTGCAGAGCAGATGTCATATTTTAAACGAGCAAATGGGTTGGAATTAATGCAATCCACAACATCTTCTGACTACCGGTTTAGTTAGAACTGAATAGAGGTTTACAAACAATGGCTCGATATGGCCTCAGGAGGTCCATACGGATGGAAGTAGAATTACAAACAGGAAATAGATTTATGAAGATCAGTAATGCAAACACAAAACTCTAAAATCAAAAACAGACTTCTTCAAATATCTCATTCTGTTTGCCTTAAACTGTTTCAGTAGTGTACAAATCCTGGGTCATCCATGACAAGCCATTATACGCAGGAGGGGGGGCTCACATTTGAGCTGACACCAAATATAATGTAGCCATCCCTTGTTTCATGAGACAGACAAAACAACTCACAAGGTATAGTTGGGAACATATGTGGATGATCAGGAAACAATGACGACCCAAAGATTGAGCTGAATAGAGGGAGGCCCACTTACGTATAGGTAGGTCCTGAATGCCCTATTTTAACCTTAATTGAGCAAATAGTTAAGTGTGATAGCTCTGACTACACGTTACAGTATGCCTGCTACTTCCAAATAATTCAGGACTGATGATAACTTTTGGACAAGAGATTAAATATCTCCAAAAAACAAGAAAGAAGTCATGTTGCCTTCAGCTAAATCATTGACCAAAATGTAACGTCCTGTCAGACCGAGCTTCTAAAGCAGTGTCAATCTGTGAATAAAACAGTGTTGAATGGTTGAAATGAAAGTGCAGAGCTTGAGTTAACTAGCAATTCAGTGGAGCCCTCTTTCAGCAGACACTGAGATATTTGCTCGCTTTCCAACTAGTTTCATGTTAATTGGAGAGAAACAGAAAACTAGGCTGAAGTTCCTGTTCTACTGCTCTTATTAGGCGACTAATTGGTGCCATAATTAATCAGAACGCCCCAAAGAGAAATAGAAATTCTTTCACGCTCATTGTCCTGTCCTAGAAATAGTACTCCAATTTTTTTTTTATTATTATTATTCATCCCTTCGGCAGGCAGACACTTCTTTGGCCCTGATTAATTCCCAGGACTTTTTTCAATTAATTATTTCATAAAATGCAAATTTTACTTAATTGCTGTTGCTGCACAGCAGATTGTCTTAAATTGTCTTGTACTATATCCGATGATTAAATGTTATAATGTTGCAATGGATGCTATCACCTGATTTATATGAGTTACATTTAATGAGGGATTAATGTAACAGTCTTTAGCTGAAGCTTTTTCACCCAAAAGCTTTGAGGACAAATACTGGATCACATCTCTTTTATTTTCTTAAAAAACAACATTAAACCACAACGCGTTTCAGAAAAAAAGCTTTGAGCTTCAACCAGCATATGGCAGCCGACCAGCAGCACCAAACAGAAACCTGAATCCACTGTCCTAGACAAACTGATAATAATTTGATGCTGGTGTGCTAAAATAATTGATATTTCCTTATTTGGGAAACCAATTCCAAAGTATGACTTCACAAGATGCTCCACATTCCTCATTTTAAGGAAGAAAGTTATTCTTGTAAGAGTTTTCATAAAATACAACTTTATTCTCGTAATATTAGGACTTTATTCTTGTAATTTTACAAATTTTTATTCTCGTATTAAAAAATAAAAATAAAAAATCTCTAGCCTGGTACTAATAATCCATCATACGATATAGAAGATTAAAAAGAAAAGTAGTTTTAATTTTTGTGTCAAATTATTTGTCTTTTCACAGACAGAAAAGAATGAAGTTTGTTTTAAGAATCTTTAATCAGGTTAAAATATTCTAGATTTCGATTTTCACTGGCGAAAAAAAGTTCAATTCAAAGTAATTTACTTGCTGTGGCATTTGGTCATATTCACCCAGGCGGCGTGTGCTACTCACTGATTTGACAAGAAGATGTTACCCTGGATGGTGAGCCATGTAAATGCAAACACCCCCATATTCATCTGAGTAACATCATATTTGTTATTTAGAAAAAAAAAATGTAACTGAAAAATGTTCAGGTGACAAATGGCTGTAGGAGAATAAATTCAGACCTGACTGTGGCCCTTCACTGTTTTCATGCAGGCTCATATTAAAGCCAAAGCTGACGTAAAGCAAAACCTCGAAATTTAATTTTGTGAATTTGGAAATCATTTTTTTTTTTAATAGTGGATTTGGTAAAAACATTTCACTTGTTTTTGTTTCAGCTTTTTTTTTTTTTTTTGCTCTTTTGCTGTCGTTTTTGTTTTGTTTTTCATTCATTTTCACACAGTTTGTTTCCAAAATGTCAAGCCTGCAAAGCTTGAAAACACTCTCATATAGCTTAAAGATTTTATTTTTTGTTATCATAAAGGTGTAATTATTTGCTTTCCTCACAATCCAGCCAGCAGTCTGCCTCCTCATGTGAATGTGGGGTTTTATCCCTGACTATAAGGCTTTTCGATTTCAGTTTGGTTTACAATAGCTGACAGTTAAGTACTTATGGATTCAAACCAAACTGATTCCAAAGAAAAGACCAGACCAAGTGTGTGATTTTGTTTGTGTTTTATGTGTTTGTTTTCAGCTGGAGTACACTGCCCGGCTGGACTTCCTGTGGCGTGTCCAGGCGAAAGAGGAGATCAACGAGATGAAGGAGCTGCGAGAACACAACGAGAACATGCTGAGGAACATCCTGCCCAGCCACGTGGCCCGGCACTTCCTGGAGAAGGACCGGGACAACGAGGTCTGAACAAAACACACACACACATAAAAAGAGTAAATGAATAAAACCATAAAAATGACATCAAGCAACTGGAATTATATATTCATTTGTTTTTCCAGCACCTTTTCTGTTGGAAAACGAAAGTCTTGTAACCTTGTTAAATGTCTTTTATGCATAAATGCATATCAATTATTATTTTTATTTTTTCGTTAAAAACTACCAATTAGTGCCGTTCAACCTTTTAAAAGTGTTTTCTACCTCATTAAAACATGGGAGGACATGTGAATATTAATATTGGAACATGGCCTCTTTTTTTCCCATGCAGTACATCTTTCAAAGCTGTGTTGTTTTGAAAGGTTAGCCTAGATTTCTTCTTCTCACAGCGTCAATGGTGATGGATGCTAAACTTTGATTAGGTCATAGCAAGAGCTTGATTTTTTTTCTTAAATTTTGCAAAAGATTTGTTGCTGTTTGGAATCACTGTACAGCTAATGACCCAGTTTGGGCCAAGTTTCAGCTTTGAGAACAATATCTTGTTATGAAAAACCAGAAAAAAAACACACCTGTCATTGTGCTTGAGAGTCAGTATGAGATGTTTTACCTTTTTTTAAGCTCTTTTGGATTTCTCCAAACATGGTGCTGTGCATCAAAGCCAAACATACAGTATCTGGTGTGGTTCCATTTGGCCTAAAGCAGCACCTTATTGTCTGTTTTGATGAAGCTTTTCCATAAAGCGGTTAAAGAGAAAATATGTTTTCCCATTCAGAACTTCTGTCTTCTTTCTAATTGTCTTACCATTTATTTTAATATTTAACCTCCCATCCAAGTGACCACATGCTAACAGTAGGAGATAAGTTTGAGGTATTTGGGTTTTTTTGGGGTCACTTCCCTTTTTTGTACATGCACCAACTTCTGGGGAAAATCCCTGATTGATGGGCACCAACCATGGGCGTAGGTTTGCATAGGGACCATAGGGACATGTCCCTACCAAAATTTTGAACCGACCTAATTGTCCCGACCAATAATTGGATGTGAGCAACATGTTTATGATTTACAGCAGTAGTTGTTACAGCAGTGGCTTCTTTTCCTCTCGCAGCTCCTCTGCCTGGTCTCTACTGTCCCTTTCATGTAGCAGCGCATGGAACTGTGCTGCGCTGTTTAACTCCACTCTCATTGGTTGTTCTGCCTTAAGTTCCGCCTTCTCTCTCTCTGATTGGCTGTTTTCTAGTCTGCGTGTGCTTGGAGCACAAAATTGAAAATTTATTCACACTAGAATGCCGCGGTTACTACAATTAATATTAGGCTACAAAACTAGTCCCAATAAAAAAAAAAAGGAATATTATGTACACTAAAAAACAAAAGCCTTTTTTTTCTGTTATAAAACGAAATATTCTGAGTTAGCCAGGAGTTCTGAAGACTGCTGGAAAAATGGGCAAATAAAGGCTGTAAGCCATCAACATTTCTGATTCTTAGCCACAGCCAAATAAAAAGGAAAATGTGAAGTTTCCTTTTTGCCTATATCTAGTTGCTATTACTGTTTTCATTTTTTGATGACTCTTTCAGGAAGTTCAGGTATAATTATTAGCAGGTGTTATTTTTCTTATAGAGTATAACAACAAGAAATGGTGCCTATACATCTGCTATTTTTAGTTTAAAAAGCATAATTAGGGTTCCACATAATAATAGTAATTTAATTGACTATTTATACTTCTAGAAATAGGATAAAGACAAGAACAAACAGAGGAAGAATATTAATATTGATTTTATCTTATATAGATTTCCACACATTCTATAAGTAAATTAGTACAAACATTAATGTCTGGTAAAAATGCTTGAATCTGGCTGTTTATTTTGGATATTATTACATTCCAGATAAGATAGTGTTATATTGTCTTTTATAATTGCTAAAAGTGATTTTATATTTGAATACACTCATTCTACGACTAATTCTTAGTGTTGTGTTTGTAGAAGATGCCACTAAAAAAGAAAATAGACATAAGGAGCTATTTAAACAGTCAGACAGTAAGCAATATAGGACGATGATAAAAGGTTGTGTTTCATTTAATCCTTTACTATTAAAAATGCACTTATACATTATATGATTATAGGAAACACAGATATCCAGTAATAATGATGCAGGGCAGCTTGTAGGTGAAGCAGCTGCCCTTCAGTGCTTCAGGTGATGTCTAAATAAACCAGGTGAAACTAAAATATTTCCTCTTGGGGAATTCTGCATGGAGAATATTGACAGACAAACATTTTTTTTTTATCATATACATATATATATATATATATATATATATATATATATATATATATATATATATATATATATATATATATATATATATATATATATATATATATATATATATATATATATATATATATATATATATATCAGTGGCGGCTGGTGAAAAATATTTTTGGTGGGGCTGATATAGCCTAGTGTATGTCTCCAACTAATCCGGAATAAGAATTTGATTAAACAATTGGACAATACATACAATTTAACAGTAATGATTTAATTTACTATATAATAACAGTAACAGTGATGATTTTGGTCACTGTGACGGGGTTCTTTGGCCTCCAAGAATCCAGGCTCAGTCGGGTTACCGGTGTTGGTGATTTATTGAGCTCAAAAACTCAAAACAGGGTGCAAAAGAAACTAAACATATACCAGATACTCTGGGCCTCAGCCTCCCTCCAGTTACCAGCAATGTAACAAAGAAACAGACAACAAAAATTGCCGCTTTTCTTCCCACAGCCCTCATTAAATAGTTTAAGCCCCTCACCTCAGGCTCTCTTATTTCTGATTTCTTCTCATTAATCAGTTTTGTCCATATATTACCTCCACAAACAATTGATGTACAAAAACAAATAATTTTTACAACTTAATTCTTTTACACAGATTCATTGACTTATTCAATTACACCAAACTGGATTTGAACCCAGCAAAGATGCAGCCAGACTGAAGATGACAAGTCCCCATAGCATAAACACGTACACACACACACCCACCACACATACACACACACACACACACACACCCCACACACCCACACACACACACGACTAACCCCACTGAAATATTAAGTGTGCACCCTCAATACGCCAGCAGGTAACCAGGAACAGCTTGTGTGTTTTAAGTTCATGGAGCTACTGGTCTCAGCGCGAGTGTATTGGTCCTCACAAACACAGTATAACAGGAATGTGTGTGTGGCGCGCAAAGTTAGAGAGGTTGTTTTAAGCGACGAGGTGGATTCGTCACAGTCACAATAACCATGACATGAAATGTTCATATCCTACAACAGGGATGTTCTTCTGGCAAACGGGTAGATAAATAAGGATCTCACCGAATTTGCTGGAAGCTGCATCTCGCTCGTTACATTCGCCATCTTCCCTCTAATTGTCTGCACCTGCGCTTGGGTGCAGAAGCCTGTTAAAGCGCAGTATTTTCAGAGCCCCAAGACCATAAAGTTCCGAGACGCTGATTGGCCATTAAATTCACCTAGCAAAAGTACATGATTGACAGATTCTCTGCAAATGTGGGGCTGTCTGATAGGCGCCCCCAGAACAGAGACGGTAGGAGTCTGTCTGTGGAAATCCACAAATTAATGACAGTAGATAGGGAAATGTAGTTTATATAATTTGTTTTGCTTATAGGTACACAGTCTAGAGAGTAAAACTGACATTTATGATTTAATTTCTAAAAATATATTTTACGTTTCTCTCTTCTTATCAGGGAGGGCGGTGCCCCAGCGCCCCCTATGGCCCGGCCGCCACTGATATATATATATATATATATATATATATATATATATATATATATATATATATATATATATATATATATATATATATATTGTATTTTTACAATTTTGGTATAATTACTGATCTAAGTGGGTTGCTCTGTCGGGGAAAGGCACATTTTACATTTATATTACTGTATGTTTTAAAGTCTCTATACTCCAGTTAATGATAAATTACATACTAAATTAGTTGATAATTATTGAAATAATCAATTAATACATTTAATTTTTTTCAGCCCCAGATAAAATACATGAAATGGGCTACACAGAGTAACTACAGCCCAGATGTTCAACTTTTATAGTGAAGTTAATATTTTAATGAATGTATTATATTGCTGGATACAGAGAGAGCATAGTAGGTAAAATATAAGAGTGGGGTTTAACTCTGCACAATTCTATATCTTCAAAGGAAAATCCTGTATTTACCTTCTCTCTTAGTCGTTCAAATGATTTTCAAAGTGGAAAAAAGTCCTAATTCATTAGAGCCGGTGATACCTCAAACATTGATAAACAGCATCTAATGAGTGTAGTGCTTATACAATTTTTATTAATGTAGCAAAAGGATGCTTTTCTCTTTTAACAATGAATTCCTCTTATCAGTACGGATGCTCACATCGAGCATAAAAAAGGGCATGAATATTGCATAGCACCAATGACACCCGACCAATAGTGTCCCTACCAAAGTTCAAATCAAACCTACGCCCTTGGCACCAACGCTTCTGTGAGGTCACTACTAGCCACTGAAGCTCCAGCTTTTACAGAGCTGACCGTGCAGTGAATAAATGCAGCTGAAGGATTCACTGGTTTTGAAAATATGGGCTGAACTCCCTGTTGCTTCCCAGGTTTTCCTGTTCTGTTCTAGATAACAGATTATTTACATCCGAATATGACCCCCTCCATCCTCTGGTCGGCCTTATGAAAGGTAGCAACAGCTGAGGTTTAATTTGTATTAATACACCGGTTACAGACCAGATGTCAAGGACTGAGAGGAAGTATACTTTATTTTTAATGTGAGTTTATTTGGAGTTTTATTATTTTAATTGGAGAACGTTAATGGCCATAGTAGTGCTTTTTTAACTTTGGTTGTTTTCACACCCCCAGGTTTAGGTCGATTTGATCTAAATTTGATCCCATTTAGTGGGGAGTGGTGGCCTAGTGGTTAGGGCATAGAGTTTGGAAACCTGAGCTTCTGGGTTTCAGCCCCAATCCCACAGACTGCCACTCTGGGTCCCTGAGCAAGACCCTTAACCCCCACACTGCTCCCTGGGTGCCGCCCAATGGCAGCCTACTGCCCCCCAAAGGGGTGGGTTAAATGCAGAGGTAAATTTCTCCAATGTGAGATCAATAAAGTTCAATTATTATATGTTATTCGGATCACTGTGAAAGCACAATTGGACTCTAATGCTCACCAAACTAGTGCAAACTGAAGAGGTGGTCTCCATTCTCCTCCATCCGAACTCTGGTGCATACAACTTGATATATGAAAACAACTGTACTCTGGTGCGACCCAACTGCCAAGCAATAGCAAAAGGGTGGAGTCTCATATTTTCCTCAGTAATGTATTGTAGGATGGCAGGGAAATTTCCAATAAAAATACTAAAGAATTATAGAAACTGCAGACAGTTTTTTTTTTCCTTAAAACAAATATGCTTCTGATAATAATCAGGTTAGAAGACTTTATCAAGAAGGAATTGTCCAGCAGACACAGAAACAGCATCATATATAACGGTTTCAGCCAAAAGCTCAGGGTAAGGGGTTTTGTTCTGTCCACCGACCAGTGAAAAGTGAAAAGTGAAAGCTCTCCCCTGACTCCTGAGATCGAAGACATATTATTATACGTTACAGGCATAAATGACCTTGTCGGTGGTCAGATGTGAATCCCATAATGTATGCTAAGAAGCATATATATGGACCTTCTCCAGGTATTTCCATTTGGCATCTCCAGTTGGTCAGTATATTATTTTGAAGCTGCAGCTGTGCTTCATTTTCAAACACTCTTTGCCAATAATAGTGCATACAAACCAAATAAAAAATAAATGGCCAGAGCTACTAATAACTCTCTGTATTCTAACATTTGTATCAATTTATCTCAGTTACTTTTCAGCTGCAAGGCTTCAGGAATTCAATTGGTTGTCATGGAGACACAAGTGATACTGTGTCTCCATGACACTAAATATGAGTTCTAAAGAGATGTGAATTTGGTCCCAGTTGACCAAAAGCTGGTGTGAAATCAACTTTTCTAACTGAAACAACGCAGCATAGCAGATGTGTGTGAAAACCCCCTAAACCTTAGACTTAAACTTAGACAGATTGATTTTGTCATTTTGTGTACACAAGTGTATACAAAATGACAAAATAAATCTAACGTTTGAAACAGCTCTAGACAATTTCATTTTTTTAAGTGCAGCCTTGAAAACAGTAATAAATACATATAAAAATTGTAATTTAAAAATTTGACTGTATATTTACAGTTCTAACATTAGTATTATTTTTTTATACAAATAAAATAACCCATTTTACACAACATTTAGCAGTCTAATGGCAGTGGGGAAGAAACTGTTGCAGAATCTTCTGGACCCGCATCTGATGCTTCGAACTCTCTTCCCAGAGGGCAGCAGGGAGCAGTCCATGGTTGGGGTGTGAGGGGTCACTGATGATGTTATGGGCTCGGGACACACAGCGCTAGGATGAAATGTCTTGAATCGAGGGAAGAGGAACCCCGGTGATCTTCTCTGCTGTTCTCACCACTCTTCTCACCTTCTTCCAGTCTGAGGAGCTGCAGCCTCCACACCATACAGTGACACAGCTGGTCAGAACGCTCTCTATGGTGCTTCTGTAGAAGGTGGTGAGGATGGGTGGGGACAGGTGGGCTCTCCTCAACCTCTGCAAGAAGTACAAGCGCTTTTGTGCACTTTTGATCAGTGAGGTGGTGTTTACATTTCAGGTGAGGGCGTCTGTGATGTGCACCCCCAGGAATATGGTGCTGTTGACCACCTCTACAGCTGAGCGGTTGATGACCACTGGAGCGTGTTTTGGCCTCTTTTTCCAGGATGATCTCCTTCGTCTTCTCCACATTCAGGATCAGGCTGTTATCTTTGCACCAGTCCACCAGCTGCTCCTCCTCCTCTCTGTAGTTCTGGTCGTTGTCATCACTGATGAGGCCCACTACCGTAGTGTCGTCTGCAAACTTCACGATGTGATTGGTGCTGAACCTGGGGACACAGTAATGTGTCATCAGAGTGAACAGCAGGGGGCTCAGGACACAGTCCTTAGGGGAGCCTGTGCTTAGACTGGTGACATCAGAGGTGTTCTGTCCAACCCGGATTGACTGAGGTCTGTTGGTGAGGAAGTCTGGCAGCCAATTGCTGAGGGGTGTATTGAAGCCCAGCTGTTCCATTTTGCCCATCAGATGCTGTAGGATAATGGTGTTGAAAGCTGAACTGAAATCCAGGAACAGCATCCGCACATGGGTGTTCTTCTCCAGGTGTGCCAGGCTCAGGTGGAGAGCAGCAGAGACAGCGTCCTCAGTGGAACGGTTTTGTCGGTAGGCAAAATGGAATGGGTAGAATGTTGACGACAGACTGGAGACAATGTGTTCTTTAACCAGCCTTTCAAAGCACTTCATTATGATTGGAGTCAGTGCGACAGGCTGGTAATCATTGAGTGAGGTAAGCTGAGGCCTCTTTGGGACCGGAATAATAGTGGCAGACTTGAAGCATGCTGGCAGTATGGGTTGATCCAGCCAGGTGTTAAAAATGTCTGAAGACACCAGCCAGCTGATCTGCACACTGCTTATACACCCGCCCAGGTATGTTATCAGGCGCTGGGGCTTTCCTTGGGTTGACTCTCCTAAGAGGTTTTCTCACTTCAACTACGTCCAGGTTTAGTGTCTCCTCCCCCCAGTGTGGAATAGCTTTCACTGCTAGAGTGCTGTTTAGTGCCTCAAACCTTCTAAAGAAGTTGTTCAGTTTATTTAGGAAGTCAGTGTTTGCTTTCCTCCTGGTGTTGCTGACGTCGTAGAAAAGATCCCGGATCTTCTGGCTGTGGTTCTGCTTTGCTGATCTGATGGCACGGTTTAAGTTGGCACGCGTTGTTCTCAGTGCCTCTTTCTCTTTATCACCAAACTTGAAAGCTGAGTTCCATGTTTTTAGTAATTTCCAAACCTCTCCATTTATCCAGGGTGGTTGGTTGGCCTGGGGGGTGATGTTCTTTTTGAAACCTGTTGGTTTAAGAAGAGGTATAAGAATTAAGAGGTATTTTTACTGTCAGTTTATCTTAATGGGAAAATGTTAATGGCTGGAGTAGAATTTTTCAACCGTGGGATCTGAAAAAAAAGAAAAAAAAAGAAACATTTATTCCCAAATCAAATGAAACATTAAGAATGGATCGCAAACGGAGGGAGCAATAATGTATGCTCTTTATTTGGCTGCTGATTTTACTAAGGAATCTGTGAACAAATGTATCGGCTGATGCAGGTACAAGAGGAAAAGTAAATAAGTGGTTGGCAGATGTATCGATCTTCCTCTTATCATTATCATATATGCGGTTACGCAGCAGAAGTGAATCAACGCCGAAGCAGCATAATGTCTAAACGTCAACAGTTTGGCTCTTTTTTTCTTAACTCGGGCCATAGTCAAAGCTTTATATGAAGCAGCAACTTATCTTTAAGTTTTGCTTCCCACGTTAAAACCTTGAATTAATCTCAATTCTCTTCTCTCAGCTCATTGAACTCGCTGAGCTTTTGGTTTTTCCCGCTTGCAGGGAACAGTCTATAATTGCTTTTCAAAGACTGAACGGAGCACAGGGAGAGAACCAGTGGGGCGGTTTACTCAGGCGGAAAACTTTGCTGTGATTTGATGTTAATAACATGTTGTCAGCGAGCTACAGAGAGCACATTGAGTTGTATCGCAGTGATTGAGCTGCCCTCAAATCTGCAAGGACTCAAACTTGACAGACTTTCTGTTTTTGTTCGTCTCTGCGACCTGGTTGCCTTTGATAAGTTTATAATGCTTTGAATAGAGTTGCTGTGTAATTGTTAAAAGTTTGATATCAATAAAACTTGGTTCCTTGTTTAGTAATAATCCCAGTTTGGAATCAGGTGCATATTAATTCCTTATCTCTCTTTCAATCTGTTGCCACGCCAACCATAATAGCCTTGGTAAAATGCATAGAAAGATTGAAAACACAGCTCTGCTCAAAGGTTTATAAAAAATGTACTTTTGTTTATCCAATGTTTTAAGGCTCTGCTTTGTTTTGCATGTAACTTTTGCGGTAACTTATCAATTTAACCATTTTCCTTTGACTGTTTCCTCATTGTGTATCATACAAAAACAGAAAAAAAAACAATAGATGAATGTTTCAGCTGGATGTATTTGTAGTTCTTTGGGGTCTTGTGTCTCTGTGAACCAGGCACGTGCAGAGGGGGGGGCTAAGGGGGCTTGAGCACCTGCCCCTTTTGCTCCATGATCCCAATGTGCCCTTTTGGTCCCTTTTTTTTATTTTTTATTTTTTATTTTTTTTTTTTATTTGACACATGTACTGAAATTATTATTATTATCTTTTTTTTTTTGGCAAGAAAAACAATACAATAAGCCCTCCGGTCACATTGTTACCTTTGACCTTTTGCCGGTGACGACGCACTTGCCTCTCGCACAGTCAGATAAGACGGCTAACTGCGGAGCTAAAGGTAGCGAATATTCCACATTACACTGTGGCCGCTGCTCATTTGGCCCTAAGCAAGATCAACCATGATCGGTTGTTCTGTAATGATTACAGAACAGTTTTTTTGTGAATTAAAAAACATAATTTTTGGTGAAAATACTGGAGTAGGCTTCCTACTTGTCAGACAACGGAAAACTTTGAACGTTTTATAATTTCTCTACTTTAGCAAAGAGTAGCGGTTTAAACAGAGGAAAGTATAGGGCGCGGCGCGCCTTTCTCTGAAGAACTACTGAGCGGGAGACAGCCAGGTGAGGAAAAGCTGTTCTTATCTATCGATTCAGTATTTTTATCATACAGACATTAGGCTGTTGTTCTTGTGCTATGAGCTGGCTGCTAGCTAATGACTTTGCTAGCAAAGCAAGATAACTAAAAAGCTTCCCTGTGTCATTAATGATAGTAGGACATTCTTCAGTATTACTTATGCAGTAGGGGCACATCGCCCGTCAAAAACCTATCATCTCCATAATGGATATATGTCTGATTTTCTCATTTCCTTTGCTGCATGATGTACATTGCATTTATTCTAGCGTTAGGTAAATGTATCTTAAAGGAGAACTCATCCAGAACTACCATGATAGATATATGATAGATATAATGTATGAAGCTGGTGAAAACAAAACTGCGCAGCTTATGCAAGGAGGATCGGTCAGACCTTCTTTTGTTGGCAATCGAGAAGGATGTGCCAATCATTCACTGTGAGGTTATTAACATTTTTAAAGACATGGCTAACAGAAAACTGCTGCTGTGAACAAAAGAGAACAAAAATGCTTAAAAGTTGGAAATTTGTTTTTAAACAGTTAAATCACCATGACGGAAAATAAGTTTTTGGATCATAATCTTGGATTTAGTTTGGGGGGAAAAGAAAGGCAAGAGACTGAAATAAATAAGACATTGACCTTCACTCAACACAGAAAAGATGAGACAATGAGGAAAAAAAGAAAAGAGAAACTGACAAGAAAAAACGAAGAGGAAAGATTGAAGAAAATGTATATAGGTACTTACAAAATACACTAAGACACAAACAGAGTAGGCTTTTCTCATGGTGACATGCATTAATAAAATGTTTGCTTTGTTCTTTTTTTTCTGCAGTTCCACGTTAAAGTTTGATGCAGCAGCTCTGCTTTTCTGAATGGACCGTCTCCATCTCCACTGTCAGTACAGCAAACCAGGCAGACATTCTTTTTTATAGATTACAGTACACTAAAAGGTTGCATTGTGCCCTTGTATGCATTTTTAACAGTTTAATTCTGTAAAGACAAAATATGTCTGGTGGTCCAGCTCTGATTTACATCTTTGGCTAAATTGCAGGTTTGAATATTGTAATACTTTCCTATAAGAAAATAGACCTGCAGAAAGAAATTACTAATAAAATATTTTACATATGCATAGTTCTATGTTCTATGTAGAGATTTCCCTTAGCTTTGATTGTATGTCTCACAATTTTGTAATTTATCATTGTTCATTAAACTCTGAAAGCTATGTGACTTTGTTAATATTCTGTCCTAAAATGCGATAAGATGTGCCCTTTTTTTTTTGAGCACCTGCCCCTTTAGTGGTCTCTGCACGGCCCTGCTGTGAACAGTTGTTGGAGCTATAGTTGTCATTTTTTGATGGCTGTGTTTCAACAGAATCCCTCAATTATCTCTTGAATTGTACTGAATGGTGTTTTAAATTCCTTACTTCCATATATATTTTTACATCTTTGTTGCTGCCTTCTCCTGAAGGTTTTTGGAGGGTTTTTTTATTTTCCTTTTACTCCTTCGTGGCTCAGAATCAAGCAACATTAGTGTCAGTTTGGCTGGAGGCGTTGAGGACCCAAATGCAGAGATGAGTAGGCAGAGATGAGTTTTGCTGATTTAATTAAGGATTAAAGACAACTGAGGCAAAAATCCAGAAAAATGCAAGAATACTGAAAAGATAAAAATGTCCGATAAATGACAGG
Organism: Cyprinodon tularosa; assembly: GCF_016077235.1. Taxonomy (NCBI): domain Eukaryota; kingdom Metazoa; phylum Chordata; class Actinopteri; order Cyprinodontiformes; family Cyprinodontidae; genus Cyprinodon; species Cyprinodon tularosa. The sequence continues at coordinate 572,428 of NW_024038824.1, read as the reverse complement.
GAAAATACTTCAGTGAAATTAAGAGACGAGGAAGAAACTAAACAAGAAACCAGTAAACAAGAATTGCAGAAGTGGAGTATATATGGGGAACAGAACAAAGGATGGGCTAATGAGCTGATATGGAACAGATGTGAAAATAACTAACTATAAGGAAGCCTAGGGGAAAGGAACAGGCACAAGGGGGCAGCAGAGAGTGACTTAAGGAATACCAAATGGAAATAAGACAGCTACAAAAATACAGAATAATCAGAAAACCAACAATAAACTAAAACATGAATGCACCACAGGATAAATAATGCGGGGTCTGGAGCACAGATACTTTTGAAGGTTTTACAAACGCACACATATTACAGGAGAAAGATCACAGTGGGGGGTTTTACTTTGTTCAAAACAGTAATATTCTATGATATCTAAAAACAAATGTAGCAATGAAAGAAGGAAGTTTCTACTTACCAGCAAAAGTTTTGTATTATAATTCATAATCTCTTAAAAACAGCCCCAACATCATAAGAAGCATATATAAAATGTGATGTAATGTTAGGAGAAGATTCCAGGACTTGTCTTATGATCTGATAAGGTTTGTGGGTAGCTTTTAATTTTCAAGTTAGCCCTAGAAGGACTGTTTCATCGTTCTACCTCCAGTGCAGAAACTGGCCAGCTAATGCCTTCTCTCTCCTGCTCTGCCACTCTGTCTGCCCTGCTGGCTTCTCTGATCGTCCTTCATTCTCTCTGTATCTCCAGCAGTTAGCCTAGAGGCTAGCCTCTTCGCACTCCCTGGCAGACTTCTCTAAAGTATCGCTGTACTCCTCCTGGCCACATGTAGCCTCTCCTCTCTACAGTGCTCTGTTTCAGTGGCAGGTGGGCATTTGGCCAGCACTAGCCTCTCTCCCCCCTGGCCTTGCCCCCCCCCCATTAGAAATATTTTTTTTCATAACTTACCTTATGTTTTTTTTTCTTTCATAACTTTCCTTATCAAATCTGGAAGTTCTGTCTTAATATCTAACTCTGTAGTTGCTAAGCAGAGGTTCGTCCCTTCTAAGATGGTAGCAATCATCACTAGGCTTGAAACCAGATGTGCAACATCACTATGATACTACTGTAGGTATTGTTTCACTACAATCAGCCAACAAGTCGATGAGAAAGATGGAAAAAAAATCACTCTTAGAGAATTGCTGGAAATGTTCTAAGCTTCCACCATGACAACTCTCTAGAAAAATGCTATTCTGTGCTACTATCTCAAACATTAACATGTTAAACATCTCCAGTCTGCTTACAACCACCAGCGCTTTATCTAGACTTGTTTGTTTTGTGGCTTGGAAGAACCCTACAGAAAACATCTTAGTCTGGCCTTGTCTGAAAGCAAGGAGACATTTTAACACCCACTTTAAAGCATAGATGAGGAAGAGTAATGCTAAGGGTTTACTTTTTGGTATAGGCCAGTGGAAACTTGTAAAAGCGCTTAGATTCATGACCTCATTGAAACACTGGGCCCATAAACAAACTGACCGTAACCAGTAATGATCAAAAATGTATGACAGAACTAACACAGAAACAGGTCAACTAGAATTTAGATCAGGCTTATTCCATTGCCAATTCAGTCCCCAAACCTAAATACTGCAAGAAAACTTTAGGCCGAGCTGAGGAGGAGATGGAAACAGAGAGGGCCAAGGACTCTCTGCCTGTGACCACTCTAACCTTTTAAAGTATTGCTAAGTATAGTCCACTTGGCCAGAGGGGAATGGAGTCATTTTTACTCTTGCCAAAGCTTTTCTTACTCCAAGCTTTCATGTAGAACAGAAAAAAGAAGAAGACTTTCTCAACCTTTACCAGGGCTGAATGTATTTGTGGAAAGTGCTTTGTGTATCTAATGACGAAAAAATCTACAGCTATATGTTTTCACTCTAGAAGAAGGGTTAAAAAATATATATTTATTAATAGGACTTTTGAGACTAATCAAACTAAGGGGGTCTAATTTAAATACTTTCCCTTTGATAAGCTGCCGGCAGCTGAGATGAATATTTTGGGGCAAATTTCCATCAGCAAATTGTTGAAGCTTTTCCTCACCTTCAAATGAGAGAATAATCCCCTGTTAATCTCCAAATCCAAATGCTTCATTATTTTTGATGATAAACTCTGTACTGAGTGATTTTTGGCCGGGATGATGGTTGTCCTCAGGTGGCCTTCTCTCCCATTTCTCCCGCCTCCCTCCCAAACAAAGGTCTAGCTGTAGCTGAATTATGGATGTTGGTGGAGGAGAGCTGATCCTATGCCCCGTTCTTCGTTCTAAAGAACATGATTAAAAATGCATCCATCAGAAAACACTCTGGGTCCTAATCAGTCCTGATCAGGCTGATTATTGTTCTGTGATTTAGGTTCCACTGCACCAGACTATACATAGACCCATGGAGACATTTTGATGATGTCTCCAATTTAAGCTTCTGTGATGCTTGATTAAGGACATGAAGGACACTTGAGGAGCACATTTTGACTAAACACTGATGACTAATTTTAGTTCAGTCATTTCATTGTGCTATAAGCTTCAGCACCAGGGTAACATGTGAATCTTAGATCAGAGTTCTGCTGTTTTAAAATGTCAGATTGAAAGTCTACTCAACTTCCTGCGTTAGAGTTTTAAATACTTATTCAGTCTTTGCTTGCAAGGAGACAGACTTCCTGATCTTTTAAAGTGATCTTGATCAGTCATTCTTAAGGTGTCCTTAAAGTCTTTCAAGGTTGCTCTCTATTAAGTTGATTTTCACTCCTTTTCAGCCTAGTACGTGATAATGACACCATTTCAATTTGCTCAGTTCCGTCTCGCATAATGAAGACACTAGACTACTGAAAGACAAAAGAAAAGGCATCAGGCTTATTAAGGATTATGTTTCTGGCAGGTAAATGTCTGAAACTCACATTCTTAAGAAACCTGATACTGGACTCACTCTAAAGATACATGATCCTTTACCTGATCGTCTTCTGTACTGTATACTAATTTTAGGTCTGTAAGATTTGCCTTGTTGGAGCTAAGATTTTATGTTTGCCAAATCATTTGATCATAATTGAATAAGTGTTTTTTTTTGTTTTGTTTTTTTGGTTTAGCTAAAGAATTAGAAACAAAAGCAGAGAAGCGTAGAGAATATCAATGGTGCATACAAGGAATGAATTTTAATTTTGACCTTTATTGATCTGACAGGTTTAAAACTTCCAAACACATACATTCTCCATCTGAAGCTTCTGTTTTGTTGGAATTAAAAGTCCAAATTAAAAAGATGAGTCTTAGAATGAGCTAAAAAAAAAAAAAGCAGTCATGCTTTGTACTATGAATCATGCCATATTTTGAAGGCAACAACCTAGAAAGCTCTGTCTCTTCAGATCTTGAGTCGAGTCATGGTAATGTCTAAAACCAGCAGGTCCCCTGACCGCAAAGGCACACTAAAAAAAAGGGACTTTTTGGTCATGGAAATATAACCTCAGCTTTTATTTAAAGTTTACTGCAAATTTCCATGTAAGGGTACTTCAAAGTACTTCAATACTTCAAAATGACACAGTTTATTTAATGTGTTACTGTCATGGTTTTGGTTCTGTTCAACTTTCATCTCTGAGTTTTTATTGGTCTTATCTCCATTTTTGTGTTCTAGTGGTTTCTTCTCTTGTTCAGTCAATCTTTACTGGTTTGTTGTAATTTCTTTGCTCCATTGTTGTGATTATTCCTGGTTTTCAGTAGTTTGGGATTTTCATGGATTTATGTTTTTGGATTTGTGCTTCTGTTACCCATTTGTTATTAAATCTTCCATAAACGTAGCTAATTTAATTAATTCTACTAAATGGTATTAAGATATGATTTTAATAAACTCTCAACTTAACCAATGCAGGTAAAATATACTTGGATATTAGGAGTAAACTTTTTTTTTTTTTTTTTTTTTCATTACCTGACAATGTATAGGCCAGAACTTTAAAGTATTATTTGTTGGCTGCAGTTTGGTGCAGTGGATAGTACTGCTGTCTCCCAACAGTCTTTTGGGGTTTGCTCTCTGGTCCAGTGTTTTTCTGCCTGGAGTTTGCATGTCTCCCTGTGCATGCGTGGGTTCTCTGATGGTACTCTGTGTTTCTCCCACAGTCCAAAAAAATTTACTGTTAGGTTAATTGGCTTCTCTAGGTTCTTCTTGTGTGGTCATGGTTGTGCCTCTCTGTATAAGATTTACTAGCAAAACACATATACATCTTTTATTAATAGGAAAAATGTGGTGGTAAAATATACTTGAGTTTGTTAAATTAACTCTTCTTAGTTAGTAAAATGTATTGAGTGAAATTTATAAAGAATTTCTAAGTGGAAAAATGTTACTTAGATTTTTCTAAGTAAATAGTAAATACAACTCCAATTTTATTTCATCGCATGCTTACCTGATGCTGAGGTCAGGTAACCTGACATGACCAAAACATCAACACCTGATTTGATCGTTTGAATATTTTTGACTAAAAACATCCCAGGTCATTTCTTCAGTTCTAGATAAGTCATCTTTACCTCCTTAGCTTCAAGTTTAATACTTTTTTAACAGATTCCTCCATCTGTAGTGCATCATTATCACAGTTCTGGATCCAGCATCTGCTTCTTTCTCCAAGAGTAAAATTTGATTATGCAGTTTGAAGAATTACATTTGCTTCCTTTTAAAAAGTTAATAATGATATCTTATGCTGGACCATAATATGCAGTAACTGCCCCCCTCCATAATGGGACAGCTCAAAAGTACTGGGTTACATTTAATAAGTGAGCCGGGGCTTTGGCCTTAATGGCTATTTTTGTAGCAGATTACCGACTCCATATGATTTGGTCGTTATTTATTGTGAAGAGTTTAGACAAAACACAAAATCAACCCATCACTCATTTTTAATGACACACTGCTTTACAATGAAATTATAGATCTTGCTTGTGATGTAAAGGGGTTGTTTTCTGTATTACTCCGTATATTTTGACATGTGATAAGCAGGTAAAACAAATTAAAACATTACACTCTAAAGACCAAACAAATGATTCATTATGATGCAGAGCATATAAGGGACATTGCAAAAGTTTGATCTTTGTTTTTACAAATTTAGCTCCAGGTAAGGTTTCTACAAAACACCCGAAACCCAGAGAGCATAAATCTATCAGGATGGCTTTGTTTTTAGGAGAGAACTCAAAAGGAACCGTAAAAAGTCTGTCTGATGTCTTTACACAGCAACATGGCATGAAACCAAGAAATTCATTTAGTCTGACTTAAACCAGGTTCCCTTTGAAGTTTGGACTCTTGACTCAGCTCATTAGGCGTCTATATTGTCACTGATGATGCTCCATTCTGGTCAGGGGCCTATTTCCACAAGTGTGTAATTACATTAAGAGCCAGAGCAGCAAACGGACAGACAGAGCGTCTCTTGAATTATTAACTTGAGATGTTAAACTGTGGCTGGATGTTATGTTCATCACCCTATTATTACAATACCACCATAATGAAACGATGAAGTACTGAATGTGACGTGTATGGGATGTGAGGATATGCTGCTTCATGTCTGCAGACTTGCTGTACAGATTTTGGACTGGTAAACATTGCCCCCTAACGGTGGAAACGGTGCATTGCATTCCTCTTTCATTAATGCAGCTCATCTTCAATGTTGCAGTGATTTTGAGAAGGATTCTTTGCTTATCGCACCAAAAGTAAACACTGCCTTTATTCATGTCAGGTTATTAATCTTAAATAATCTGAAGGATTTACAACTAATTCTTAGTTTACAACAAATGCAACAGATTCCTCATTATCATTATTCATTGAACAAAGATGAAGATATAAAGGATCATCTCTGTCTATAAATTTGTGTAGATTTCTTATAAACCTGGAGGGGTTACAAAGCTATTTAAAGTTCTTAAGTCTAAGCAAAGTTTGAGCAAAGAGATTATTTACATGTGGAAAAGAAATAAGAGAAATTCCCTTGAGTACATCTTAATTGTTTAAATGTTAAATTTTAGAACAGGACAATTCAAACAAGGAGAAAAGGAATGTCTTATTTTGGGTGGTAGAAGGTTGGATATGGCTGCACAATTTTAAATGACATGGCTGCACAATTGTGGATATGGCTGCACAGTTTGTTTAAATTGAAACATTATCCTATTATATTTTATATCCATTCAATTTTTCTTCTTGCATTGTGTTTATGTATTTTAGCTTTCAGTTTTGATCTTATGCTCTGCAACTGTGATTTCTGTACAGCACTTTGGTCAACCCCATTGTTTTAAATGTGCTATATAAATAAAGTTTGAGTTGAGTTGAGTTGCACAAGTCAAGTTTCTGAATGAATGACATGGGAAAAAAGTGGTGTACCAAGAAAGAACAAGAAAGAAAACCAGGCACTTAATATGCTAGTGAAGATTATCAGTCAATCCAGGTCATAGTCATTGCAAAAAAGTTTAAAAACAATCCACTGGACTTTGTTTCCGAGAAACAAAGTCCCATCCAAGAAGCTTTCTCAATTCAAAATGTCAGGAGTAGTGTTTAAGTTTCAGGCTTATAGAGTGGCCTTGTTGTGGCAAAACATGCAAATTAAACCGAAAAAACAGGTCCATCCTATTTTTTTCCACTTTTATAGATACTCATACTTCTAGACTCCTTCTCTTGGTATGTAACATTTCACCATCAATAACCAGTGATCCGTTTGAGATCATTTTGAGTAAATAAAAACAATGTTTTCTGAGAACATCAGCTACATTGATCAACATCTTGAACATCTGATGTCTGAAGATGCTCTTCTTGTCTCGGTTTCTCCTCAGGAGCTGTACTCCCAGTCCTATGATTCTGTGGGTGTGATGTTCGCCTCCATCCCAGGCTTTGCCGATTTCTACTCCCAGACTGAGATGAACAACCAGGGAGTTGAGTGTCTGAGGCTCCTCAACGAAATCATCGCTGATTTTGATGAGGTAAGCTTCAGAAATTACAAAAACAAATGCTTTCTAGATTCGTCACAAAAATCTTAGAGGAAGGAAAGAAGGAAACCCTTATTAGAAGTTTTTAGATCTGACCTGACTAGTTCTGATCCATTCACAGCTGTTCACGTAAAGAGTTTGAATAAAATGTGCATTCATCTCTCAATGTGCACAAATTGAATGATGAGTATGGTAAAACTTTCCTGGGGTTCAGTTCCTCAGCAGGAGGGCATTTGTTTCAGCTCAAAGAATGGATCCACCTGGCTTCACTGTAAAATAAATCGCTTTGCTACTTCAGAATAAAAGCTATCCTTGTTTTTTGCCCTTCTCATCTATGTAACAGATGAGATTCCAAGAAGGAAACACCACAGAAAAATCTGGGAGTGGAAATATTCTTGTCATGGTGTGTAAAAGATTGAAAAAGCAGATTTCCCCTCTCAGGTTGTGGTTAAATCGCAGCCCCAGTGGAGAAGATCAAATATTTTTGGGTCTTGTTGATAAATGGTGACAGACTGAAGCAGGAAATAGATAGAGAGGTCAGTGCTGTGTCCCCAGCAAAGGAAAGGAATAAACTCAGACTTTTTACCAGTTACAGTGGCTGGCATTAGTTTTTGTCCCTCGAACTTTTCCATATTTTGTACCATTGCAACCACAAATATAAATATATTGCAATGGAATCAACAAAGTGGTAAATAATATGAAGTGCAAAGAAAACATTCTCAAAAAAAGCTCGCAAAAGTATTCAAACCCCAAAAATATTCAAACTCTTTTTCTCTGAGTGCAACAATGACTTTAGAAGTTTCCAGATGATCACTAATTACTGTATAGTCCACCTGTGTGTAGTCTGATCCCAGTACAAATGCAGCTGCTCTGTGACGGCCTCAGAGGTTGATTAAGACAAAACCGGGGAGCAAACAGCTCTGTGAAGTTCAAAGAACTCACCTGACAGAACAGGGATAATGTTGTGGAGAAGTGTAAAGCAAACTTAGGCCATGAAGATTTACCATTTTATATTGCACAGTTCGGTCCATCACCTGAACACGGAGAGAGTACGGGACAAACGTAAACCTCTCAAGACATGGCTTTCCACATTAATTTACAGGCCAAACAAAGAGAGAACTGATCAACGATGCAGTCCAGAGGACAATGGTGACTCAAGGAAATGCACAAGTGAGGGAATCTGTCCGCATGACAACTACTATTCATGCACTGCAGAGGTGTGGTCTATATGAAAGAGTGGCAAGGAGAAAGTAATGGCTAAAAAAGAAAAAAAAAAACATTAGATGTCATGTTTGCAGATTGTCTGAAGCCATGTTTGGAACACAGCAAGGATGATGCCATTATGACCATTATGGATGACCATTATAGCCAAAATGCAGTGCTCTGTTTCAGTGGCAGTTGGGCAGTTGGCCAGAACTAGCCTCTCTCTTCTTTTCAGCAGGGACAGGCAAAAGGGTTAGAGTTGGTGGAAAGCTAGATGGAGCCAAACTCAGAGCAATGATAGAAGAAACCCTGCAAAAGACCTGAGAACCAACTCCAATTGAGAATCTGGGGAAAGCTTTGAAAACTGCTGTTCACAAACACCCTGAAGCTAATCTGACTGAGCCTGAAAAAAATGACCACATTTTAGTCAATGGATCTATAAATTTGGTAGACATTGCCTAAATAACTTGCAGCATGAAGAAGGTGTAGCAGGTATTATTATTTTTTTTTTTTGTGTGTGGTTGTAGATATCTCCCATTTTTTCCTTACCTTTTAAAACATTTTGAGTTCAGAGTGATTTAAGTCATCATTTAATGAGTGAATCCCCTCGAATGAGAGCAGAAACAAACTGCAGCTCCTTCAGACCTCTGATAGACGTAAGCTCTACTCGAGAAAAATTCACTGGTTGTTGTTAGAATAGATTAAGAGGAGTTTAGTGTGCTTGAATTTGTTTTGGTTTTCACAGACGTTACATCCCAGCTGAAATATCAGTCATCATTCTCAGTTGGGATTCTTCTTCATTATGTTAATTTTGAGAAAAAAACAACTTATCATTTTTGTTTGCTTGTTTTGTTTTTTGTCCTAAATAGTCGAAAATAAGCAGAAATTAGTTGAACAGACTATAGTTTAGCTCTAGTTTCACATAAATAAATGTTGCCTCCTGTTACAGCTGCTGGGCGAGGAACGCTTTCAGGACATCGAGAAGATCAAGACCATCGGTAGCACTTACATGGCCGTCTCTGGTCTGTCACCAGAAAAACAGGTGAGGGTTTTCAGGAAAGGCAAAAGCTTTGCAAACTGTCTGATTGGCTCCCTGTTGCCTGGACTGTTATAGTGCTCTGATTATTCACAGAGCCCTCTAACTATTTCGGGATCAAAGATAATACGTTTTCCTTAAACTATGTCACTTTTCAGAGGTTAATAATAGGACATTAGACTCCTTAAAATGTTACTTTGGAAGACCTACAAATAATCATTGGGTTTGAGGGAGAAATTAAACTTTCTGGAGTAATGTTTACCTTGTTGAAACTTGGAGCCATTTTACTGGAGCTACCATGCTCTTCCCTGCATACAAAATACTTCCCCAGAACTCACAAGGTACTTTTGAAAATTGCACTTTGATCGGTTCTGATCACATATCATGAAGTCATATCTTTATCTCTATAATAATTAAATTCAATTCAATTCAAAAATACTTTATTAATCCTAAGGGGAATATATTGTATGATATTATATCCTGAGCAGGTACTTAATTAGAACAGGAGTAGTTTGTAAAATCATTGAAAGACCTTATAAAGTAAATCCAGTAAAGAACGTGTCATTTTTGGCGGTTTACTGCATACTTTCTACAAGCTGCCCTTTTTTTTGAAGAAGTAGAAGTTCTGGGTGTTTTTTATAAGTTAAGGTTAAATAATTTTTTGTCTGAAATACCACCGTTTTTTTACTATGATACCTGAGACAAAGGTATGAAGCTAGTTTTAGCATGTGAATGTGTGTGTGAATTGGTGATTGATTTAATGTATTATATTGGAAGTCATTGGACATTCTAAGATGCTGTAAGAACAGGCCATTTACCAGCTCGGTGTGCATATATTAATATCCACATCTTTTTAAACATTTAAATGTTTGTTTGTTTTTTGTAAATAATTATTTGTACAAATCTTCTGGTTAATTTAATAGAGGAAAAAATATATCTACAAAGCTTAAACCACATCCACAAAAAACAGAAGTTTGGTCCAACTTTCACCTTTTACCAACTTTTAACTTTTTACCTTCAGTATGACTGAAAACATTTGTCAGGGCGTATTAAACAATGAAATGCATACCATCAGCATAATAACTACATTTAATAACATTTTTCATTCATCTGAACAAAATTAAAGCGTGCAAATATATTTAAAAAAGAATAGGTTCAATTAATGAACCCTGTGGTACTCCATACTTACCACCAGGGTATAAGAAAAGTCTGACCTGCTGATGATTTCTGCTAAATACGTTCAAACCAAGCAAGGATTCTTCCCATTTGCTTTTATTCTTTTAGACTTTAATTAATGTATTTACTGGATCCTTATTTGAGTCAAACAAGTATGAACCAGATGATGAGTTGACAGCAACTTGATGTGTAGGTTGTAGATGAAAACATTAGTAAAGATTTCAGTGATCACTGCATTTCAAACCAACAATAAGACAACATAGTTCATCTGACTGGTCTATTAATCTTAAAAAGTCAACAAAGTGCTTCAGCTAACTCCTCTCTGACTCTCACAGCAATGTGAAGATAAATGGGGTCACCTATGTGCGTTGGCGGACTTCGCTATCGCCCTAAACGAGAGCATCCAGGAGATCAACAAGCATTCATTCAACAACTTTGAGCTACGGATCGGTGAGAGCTTTGTTTCTGTTCAGTTTAAACTATTGTTTTACATATTGGTTGATGGTGTTTACTAGGAAGTAATTATTGCTTTGATGAGAAATCTCTTTACTAGGATTACTTTTTCAGTGTTTTTCTTAATAATACAGATGATACTCTTTTTTTATGTTTTGTAGAATAACTTGATACCTTAAATTTAAAAGTACAAAAAATACTTTATTATAAAAAAAATCTATAATCCAACAGTAATTAAATAAAACCTAAATCAAGGCATTTATTTAACACATGTTATGAGAAATGTCTCCTTTCTGGATCCTGTTCATGTTTTTCCAATCTGCATCATGAACTTGCTTGCATTATCTCAAAAACAGATTAATATAACCGAATGCAGCTATATTACACTGTAAAAAGTTTGCTAATGGAACGTGACAATTGACATTTAAAATAAGAAAAAAAACAAGTGCATTGTCTAATCTCAAGTGCATATTATCTAATTATCTTATTTCAAGAGTGGAAATGCTCATCCCATTGGCAAACTCTCATTTACCTACTCAGATTAGGGGTCAACACACTTTGTAGTGGGAAAAAAGTATTCAACTATTCACCCTAGTTAAATAAACAGATCGATGAATTTCACTCAGTCAGCACTTTATTTTCTTTCTTTGCAAAGACAGAACAGTTCATCTGCAGCCCTTACGGTACAGTAATCAGCTCTGTTCTGACTGGACAGAGTTTGTCCCTTAGTTATGTTGATGAAAAAACTGTGAAGGTTGTGTCAGAGTCAAAACAAATCATACTCGCTTTAACAAACCTTGAGAAACAATTTGGCTTGTCGTGGGAATTAGTATGTTTTGTGTAAAACCGACCCTTACTCAGATATTTTTTTAGCCTTGCAGGTAAAACAAACTGAATAAAAACATTTTTCACTGGATAAATAGTATAACTAAATATATGAGACAAGAGAAATCTAAATTTTCTGACCACAACTTAATTTAAGAAATTTGTACTTATTTCTATATCGTTTTCCAGTGTATAGACATTGGCAGCATTGGTTTACTTCAGATTAAAGGAATCTGTCTAGCAATGTTTTCATATTAGCACTCTTTGTCTTGGGTGCAAAGTAAACTCTGAGAAAATGTAAGACCTAGAAGGTGTTACAATATCACAAATGGATTTCCATGATGTCTGACCTTACGGTATTTTAGATCTCAGTCTGGTTAAAACTAAATCTGTCTTATCTGTCTCAGGAATGGCTCACGGCTCTGTGGTGGCAGGAGTCATCGGTGCAAAGAAACCGCAGTATGACATCTGGGGAAAGACGGTGAACCTGGCCAGCCGAATGGACAGCACCGGCGTGAGCGGGAAGATCCAGGTGCCTGAGGACACCTACCTGATCCTTAAGGAGCGAGGCTTTGCCTTCGAGTACCGTGGCGAGATCTACGTCAAGGGCATCAGTGAGCAGGAGGGCAAAATCCGGACACACTTCTTGCTGGGCCGGGTACAGCCCAACCCGCTCATCCTGCAGCCTCGTAAAATCACCGGCCAGTACTCGCTGGCGGCGGTGGTGCTGGGCCTGGTGCAGTCGCTCAACCGGCAGAAGCAGAAGCAGATTCTCAACGAGAACAACAACTCTGGCATCATGAAGGGCCACCACCACTACAACCGAAGGACGTTGTTGGCGGCTGGTGGGGCCGAGGTGGGCGGGGGCCATCACGCTGAAGCACCTGAAAAGACTGATTTGTCCTGAAGCACACAGCCGAGTTTTGGGTCCACATTGATTCCTTAGAGTCAGAACTGCTCAGAAACCTTGTCTCTGGTTGAGTTAAACCTCAGTGGGTGAAGCATTGCAAATATGTTTTTGCTCAATAATCTTTAGTTCTTGATACTGTCTGATTTCCCTGAATTTGGAAATGGTAAAAAAAAAATCTGCATTATCACATTGTTTTTGAATTGCTACTTTTCCTATGTGAATCATTTTATGTCATTTAGGGCTTTTCAGAGTCATGGGGGAAACATGTCAATACTTCCATGGGAGAAAGTACCGGTAAGTGTAGGAGGAAAGAAAAAACAGGATATGCACAATGATCACCAATGTGAGTACTGTATGTCTATCTTGGTAGTTTGCTGTTTTGAAGTTTACAGCTGGGGTTTAATCCCTTATCAGGTTATAAAGACATGGGCTATGACCTAAGAAAGTTATCATGAAGACATGTCAATCTAGGAGGGCTAATTAGGCTGTTTCCAAACTGCCTTAAGTCTCCATCATTCTACAAAGGCAAGCATTAAAAACAAACTGATCTATGGCACGTTTGGAAGCCTTGGTTGGAAAACCCAGCTCTCTAAAAGGATTTTTGGAGCAATAAGTTAAGTAAGGTGTACAATATGCCTCTAAAACATCTGCAATGTCCTGTGTATAGAAAAGTAGAGTGTTTGACCATAGTGCACAGCTCCTCATCTCCTGAGGTCTTTCTAACAGCTGCAGCTTGGCCCTGAATGGGTCTTCAAAAGGTCTGTGGTCTAAAACCAACTGACAACCTACTGTAGGACAGCCTTAAGAGAAAATGATCAGTGTTTTGTAAGGAACCAGTCCAGAAGCTAAGGGGATTGAATTGTTCCATTTTGTTAAAAAAATAAATGCCTTTACGAAGTGGTTAAGGTCAGATTGAAATGCCTGTTGAAGCTGTAGAATCATTGGTGTGGAGGTCATTTCCCCATGGCTTTGTCCAGTGTTTTCAGTTCCTTCAAATGAATGTAAACTGGTTCATGAATTTATCTGTAATCTTAAACAAAGGGCAGTTTGAACAACCTGATGAAGCTCCTTTTATTTTGAAGGGTTTTCAACATCATGAATGTCATAAAATTGAACGTTCACTTTTTAGTATCACCCACTTTTTAAAGTTTTGACCCAAATGTTCCCTTAAAGCTCCACCCACTTAGGTTTAATCCAACCAATGAGGATGTTTCTTCATCACAAGCAGTTCTGCTTTTTATGAACGGATGTTTAACTGAAACTCTAATGGGGATACTGAGAAATGGTGGATTAATGGAAGGACTGGAAGTTGCCATTGCACTGCATTTCCATCCTCCGTCTTCTGTTCGCGTTCTGTTGGACAGATTTCCCGGGACTGTCCCCAAACCAATTTCCCGGCTATCCGTTCCCCTTCTATCTCACCCCAACTGGGACCCATTCACACCTGGATCCTACACCTCCCCCCCCCCCCCCCCCCCCCCTCCCAGATGTTCGCTGTCAATGTTTCTTTTTTGTATTTCTTTTATATATGGAACACAATAAAAAGGGGTCTAATTTTTATAGAAGCAACAAGTCTGATTGTTTTTTCCCTCTTTTTTTGTTTATTATAAGGGCAAGAGATAAACAAAGCAAAAAAAAAAAGTATTCCTAATTACTTTGGTAATACATAAATCAAATCAGCTAATTTATTTATCTCTGGTTCATAATACATGCCATGTTGAGACACTTAACAGAGTCTAACAGACTGATTAAGGAGTTTCTAAGGAAATTCAGCAAACAAAGAGCCAATGAGATTAAACCATAAAGTATATTGGGTTCATCAGAAGGAAATCATTTGAGATTTTGGGGGAGGTTACAAAAAATCTACTAGTATTCATTTATTCATTAAATTAAAAGTTCAAGAGAAACTAATTCAATTTTAAAGGTACTGTAATTGTTAGAGGATCCTGTCCAGGTTTTCACTTTTAAAGAATAAAATGCTGTGATTTTCTTAAATAAAACAAGGGTTCTGTCAGAGGGAGATAGAAATACTCAATGGAAAGATTTGGCTGTTATTGTTTAAATGGGTTTTGCACAGTGGTGATTTGATGCTTTTAGGAAGAGGAAAGTGAAAATTTCATGAAATCACAGCTTCTACAACAAATCCTTTTAATACAAATCACTCAAGAGGCACAAGACGATTCTAACATGTATTTGTTTCATTAAGCTTAAGATACTCTATGAGCTGACTGACACGTGTCAGACAATGGATGGATACTCTATGAGCAGTAGCAGCTCATTTATCTGCTTTGAATCTAAAATGCTGCTAAGCATTTAATTTAGTTTTGATCATAGTAAATTCCACAGTGTTAAATATGCAGTGTTAAACTACAGGGACTCTTTTAGAGTTATTACAACAACAACTGGAGTAAGATATACACTATGTAGATTGTTAGATCAATACTATTTCAGAGTAGGACCAAATCCACTTGGATTGGTGTTAAATTAAAACTCTTAAAGTGTTACTATAACACTGCAGAATTTTGGTTTCCTTATTGCTACAGGAACAAGCCATGCAGATGGCCAATGTGTGCTAGCATTGTTAGCAATTTTTTGGCTCATAACCTCTTACTTCACCGGACAAAGTCAAAGGCTGGCGGCAACTGAACAGCTTTTATCAGAAGTATTAGGTTTCAGTCAATAGTTATAATGAAATTGAAGTTGATTAAAGTGTTTTCTCACAGTCTGAGTTCCTATTTCCTTCACCTGTCTCAGTGGAAAATCTTCTCTCAAACCTGGACTTGAAATGAATAACAATTAAACCTCGCTATGAATTATATTTGACGCAAGCAAAATTTTAAGTCTTTCAGAATTGGATTGATCTACTGTAGAGGCAGATGAACTTAAGACTCAAATCAATCCTGTTGATGAACTCTGAGAAAACATGGACACAGAAGGCTCTGAATGGGGGAGGAGTGTTAAATCAGGGATACCACTGGAAGATACAGAGTAAGGAAATGAATACAACAACACAGAAATAGTGACAATTCAAAGTAAAGACAAACTCAACTCAAATCAATGAAAAAAATAAACTACAATAGACTTGAAAACAACTAATAAAAGATATGAACTTACATTGAAAAATAAATCAAAAGACTAAAAAAATAACCTCAAAATATGTCATTATTACTCTGACATGAAAATTGTATTTGGTAAAGAAAAAGTTGCACTAGATGAGTTTTTTCTTTATTTGCACTGGAGGTGATACTAACACCTTCACTTTACATAAAGGTATATTTCTTTAAGATTTACTGTTTTACTCCGATTTGAGGTTAAAATAAACAGATTGCATGTACTCACCACTTAAAGGAGAGTTTTCCGAATCATGTCATTAAAACAAACACAAAGCAAAGTAAATTGAATCTAAAAAAAAATAAAGAGCTACTCTTTAAGCCTTTTTGGTGAGAGGATGATCATCAACATATTATTATAACCATGTCATATAAAATAGACCCAAATCCCCAGTCCTGGATCTTTCTGCATGGAGTTTGCTGGAGTTCACTGGTGAGATCAATCAGAAAATGAGCAGAATCACTGTAAGATGAAAAGGACTTTGGAGCTACCTTTGATAAATATTTTGGACACTTTTTAGTCATTTCATCCTAAATAACCATGTGATTTATTTTCAATGTGTCTTGAACATGATGTATAACAATTATAACGGACTACCATGATACTAAAGTTGCCGTCTAGAGAGAGGGTCCTTTGATGAGCTCTAAGGTGGGGATTCAGTTAGCATTTCCTCCCAATGCATCTAGCCTCTCTCTGGCTACTCTGGCCTGCCTCCATGGTCTAAAAACATCTCTTTGGTTAATTGGTCTTTCTAAATTCCCCTAAAGGTGTCTGGTAACCTAACCAGGTTGTAACCCACCTCAATGAGGTTAGACACCAGGGTGGGAAGGAGGGACAGATGGACAGGTTGATGGATGGAGCAGCTCAGAGAGGGCCCTGATTCTGCAGGCTTACCGTTTCATGACAGAAGCTATAAAAACATCCTGACATACTTTATATGCAAATTTGCTTCTGATCCAAGGGAGTGGGCTGCACCAAGAATATTGCCCTGAATTAAATGTAGGATTGAAAGATTCTGCAACTTCTTCCAAAAATCCAAGAACTGTGTGGTGGTTTACTGCAGATATGGAGCTTGGTTAATAGGTTAGGTTGATAAATAAATGATTCAAATGTTAATAAATAAATAAAACAGGAAATTCTGGACCTGTGATCAGGAAGCTCCTCAGATCCTAAATCCTCTGAGAAGCAGTAAAACTGCTATCAACTCCATGTCTAAGGAGACTACAACGATTTGGTCCAGAAGATGATGCATCCAGCATATCAGAGCGATGTGGAGACATGGAGAAGGTTTGCTGATGTGGCTTTTGCTCATATAAATTTGACTTTTTTGCTGATATAATAGCTTAAGATTGGCAACATTTCAGTAGTTCCCAATAGAAAAGTTATTAAACTGTTGATGCATTCTGTTATTTCAAAATCTATCCACTGGGTGGCAGCAAATATCCAGTCAGACCAACACTACAACCCATTTTAGAAAATGTAAATGCTTCTCATGAGTGGCTGGAAGCTTTTTAAACCAGTTATTTTATAATTTTCACATAATGACCCATAAAGAACCGGCAGGAAATGATTTTTTCAGATCACCTAACTAATGCTAGTAGCATTTCATTTGCAACATAACACTTTCATCTTTATTCTGCTGTTTTTTTATTAAGATTGATACTCCAACAGAGATGTCATTGACGAATAAATCAAAAAATCACAGCAAACGTCTGAGTATCGGGTCAATGCCGCATAGTCAGACACAGGGCCTGCTTTTCCAGGAGGAATTGTTGCTCTTGTGTATGGATTTTCAGTTAGACAAGAAGGAAGAAACAGCAGGAAAGGCAGATGTGGAGGATGGGGTTGCCATGGTGATGTCGGCCTGTTGAGCCTGCAGTGCTTGTGTCTTTATAACTGGCTTTACAAGTGCTCAGCTGATGGATCTGTACAGCAGCATTACTACCTCCTCCTCCTGATACAGAGCGCCTCGAACAAAAACAAAGGGTTTAGTTACAGGACCTGCACCTGCAGGGACAATAGAAGTCATGGGGCTACAGAGTCCACAGCTTCATTACTTGAAGTAACTCAGCATTTTCTTACCATCAAAAGAAACAAATTATTCCAAATGCAACTAAATGGATAAGGTTAAAAAAGGTAAAACTCTGCATTAAGAGATCTGACTTTAAACAGCTACAAGAAAAAAAAAGACAAGGAGACAAAACCACACAGAAAAATCATTGCCAAAGAGAATCAAGCCACAATCCAACATGTTTAATACAAACTACACAGCAAGAGGTTCAAGAGACACATGCAGGTTTAAAAAAAACAAAACACAAAGATCCATAGAAATCACCAATCTTAAATAAGATGAGTATTATTATAAAATCCAAGAAGGCGAAAAGTCAATATCGAAGTGTAGAGTATTTTTAACTCTCTAGATTTATTATCTTCTATTATGTGCCTAGCAATCTGGACTTTTTTTTTGTTGCATTTTTTAATCATCGTTTTCTGGTGCAAAATTGTTAAACAATTTTAGAATCAAACATTGAATCGATAGTGGATATTAAGTGGTTTCCAAGAAAACTTCCCACCAATTATGAAAAGAGGTTAACAAACCTTTGATACTCTGATGCACAAAACATAAACCCATCATACTGTAACTGAACATCTACTATTATTCCTATCTCTATGACCAACTTAATTTTTTATTTCAGTGGATGATCTCCTGACCCTTTATTGGCTTTTTTTATGAGTCTTAAGGTTTAAACAAAAAAGCTTCCAAACTTTAAAGATGTCACACAGGCCTGTGAGGTAAAATAAATAGAATATATTTACAAATAAAAATGAGTTAATTTTTTCCATAAGAAAACAAAATATTAAGCAAACAAAACATACAATATAAATTTGTCTCAAATATCTATATTTGAAAGAAGGCCAGAATGAAGCATTTTAAACATCTTAAATAGATTAAATCATTAAATTTTGTCAAGTAAATATTCCATCCATCCGTTTTCCATCACGCTTATCCCTGCGGGGGTCACGAGGGGTGCTAGGGCCTATCTCCAGCTTTCTACGGGCGAGAGGCAGGGTACACCACGGACAGGTCGCCAGTCCATCGCAGGGCAACACAGAGACACACAGGACAAAAAAAAACATTTACGCACACACTCACACCTAAGGAGAATTTAGAGAAGCCAATCTAAAAGTCAAATTTTTGGACTGTGGGAGGAAGCCAGAGTACCCAGAGAGAACCCACGCATGCTCAGAGAGAACATGCAAACTCCATGCAGAAAGACCCAGGAATCAAACAAGTAACCTTCTTGCTATAAGGCAGCAGTGCTACCCACTACGCAACTGTGCAGTCCTTTAAGTAATAATTTAGATGAAAAATTATCATACAATAGCACACAAAAATGTGCTCTAAAAATTATCATTTGATCTGTAGAAACCAAGCAAATATCATAATATTAACTAATCCAGTTAGAAATGTCTTCTCTATACTGCTGCCTTTAGGTCCCACACTCATCCTGTGGAAAGTATGGGCTATGGATGCAGCATCTCAGATACTTTAAAGGAAGAAAAAGTGTCAACAGTACATCTTCTAACCAGTTGTTCTCTACTCTGGTAGTAATCTGCCAGATTCCTCCCTTAGGCCTCTGTTCCTATGATCTCTTCGCTTGAAAAACAGAGTTTGCTAACTAGACTGCTCTGGTTAAACTTTGTATTGGATATTACAGCAGCACCTTCCCAAATTTGGCATTAGATATTTGTTACCAATTGAAAAACAAGTCATAAAAAATAAGAACAATACTGAAACTATGATTGTATCTTTAAGCAGTTGTTTGACATTTTTCTCCCAAAATGAAGATGAGGCAACACAGAGAATTTATTCCATCTTGACACATTTAAAAATATGAAGAGAGAAAGCAGGAGAAGTTTGTTCACTACTGCTGCTGTAAGAGAAGGTAATTAGTAGCAGCAGGGGGTCAAATCTCTACCTCTGGCACTCATTTCTGATGCAAAGCGGTAGCTGATTGGATGGAAAACAACAACTTGTTTACTTTGAAGCTGAATCTACTTGTACTATATGTTTAGGTGGATTAACCTTTAACGCTGCTAAAGATGGCTGTTTTTGCCCTTCTTCACAGTGAACTGCAAAACTGATTTTAACATGAGGCATAGTTGTTATTTAAAGGATGAAATGTGGTGAATCTCTATGCCCAAGACTTAGAATCACCTGCCTAATCTATGTCCAAATGTCTGATTGATCATATGGTTGGATTTCTAGATGCCTGCAGTGCCAAATAGATCTATACAAACAGAATTGGTATGGGACATCATTGATATGTTCAGCTTTACCACCAGACGTCATTTAGACGTTGGCTTTTAGGCTAAATCTGGTCGGTCCTTCACAGTCTTGATTTAGTCAAGAAATAATTGTTGAAAATTGGGCTGTGTTTGATCAGTCTTAGTTTCTCCCACTTTAGTCCAATAACAGACGTCAAAAAGACGCAAACCCATTTTTATATTTTCAATAAACTGAAAATTACAACTTAACTTCATAAAGACTGTGCATTGTGATGTGCCTATTTTTAATATAAGTTAAAGTAATCTAATTGTGTAATAAAAAAAACAAGTTTGTGTCAAAGTGATGAATTTATCTTTATTTTAAAAGTCTTAAACCCCCCTGAAAATTAAGAACACCATCTTTGTTCGATGCTGTGGCACATGAATTGTTTACATTGCGACCTGTCTAACTAGGGAGTACCAATATGGCGGCCGGTGGCTTCACTTCAACCCCATACTACCAACAGGCAATCAGCAATCCAGTGAAAAAATAGGGATCAGTGTTGTACAATCCAAGAAAGTGGAAACTCAATATACTCTACAATATTAAAGTGTATTTAGTAAGAGTATTTTTACTTCCTAGATTTATTATCTTGTATTCTGCGCCCAGTAATCTGTATGTTTTGTTGCATTTTTATTGTCATTTTCTGGTGCAAAATTGCTACACATGTTTCAAAGCAAATACTGCCTTGGTAGCAGATACTAAGTGGTTTCCAAGGGAACCTCCCACCTCTAATGAAAAGTCAGAGGTTATCAAATCTTTGCTGCTCTGATCCTCAAAAAAAAAAACACAAATCTGTAATGAAACATCAAATTTTAATCCTCTCTCAATGACTAACTCAGGGGCGTCTCTAGGTTTAAGACACAAGGGTGGCTCAGCCCCTAGAAGATAATGCGCGCCCGTAGCGCGCGCCGAATTTTTTCAGTGCACCTGCTAAGGCGTTGTCTAAGACAAGGGTGTAACTTTGTGTTGAAAGTTGGTGGGGACGGCTCATAAGGAAAGGGAGCTACCTGCGCGACGCCTTTTTTTTTTGTTGGAAAGGATAAAGCCAAAAAAATGCGAATAACATTTATCAATTTAATGCTTACAGTTGAAAACATAACTGTTACAATATTCACTTATATATTTTGTGCAAAAAATATCACATAAATCTAAACAGACAGTGCAAATCAAATAAATATATCAATTTTGTAGAACATTTATTGACAGTCAATTTTGGGTCACTTTTTAAAATTAATTTACTTTTAAACCAGGACTCGGACAAGATCTTATGGGACCTTAAGCAGAATATGATTAAGCAACTCCGTCTTTCTGTCAAGAACATCCACTAGCAGGGTATCCAGGGGGGGATTTACCATTAGGCAATACTAGGCAGTTGCCTAGGGCCCCAAGTTCTGGGGGCCCCATAAAACTCTGTTTCCATGTATGGTTAATACAACTAATCCTTATTTGTGCACATTAATTATGTTTTTGATAAAAATCCTTTGGCTAAAATGCCATCAGAACGCTGATAAATAGAGAGAAAAAAGGGACAAGAAGAGAGGGACAAAACCTAGAACAGATAATGGATGTCTATTCTATTAACATTTCTCTATCTGTAGAATGGGTCTGTTTTATGGGTTTTCTTCTCAGGGGGCCCCCTGCCTGTCTTTGCCTAGGGCCCCAAATTTCCTAAATCCGCCCCTGAGGGTATCAATACTGATTTCATAGAATCTGGGAGAGCGGACTATGTTCAACCATCCATTTTCTTGAACCTTATCCCTCAGTGGGATCAGGAGGTGCTGGTGCATATCTCTAGCCACGTTCTGGGTGAGAGGTGGGATCACCCTGGACAGGTCACCAGTCTGTCGCAGTATGTTCAACCAGTACATATAAAAGAAAAAGGGGCGCAGTGCTTGCAACTGAATGGCAACACTATCAAAGTCAGGAAAAAGTTTTAAGTAAAGCCGGGATTAAAACAGTAGCTACAAGAAGCTTCAAATAAAAGGTGTTCTTTATGTTCAACCTAAACACCAACTCCGATAGACCATCAGTGGAGCAGGTGTTTAAATTAATCAATCACTGCTGCGAAAGCTTATAGCAGTGAAAGCTAATATTCCACAGCCATCACTTAATAAACGCAAAATAAACAACCCTCTAAAAACGGAAAACTGTAATGGACTGAAAGTCCTGTTTTTTATGTGGGAAATTATTTGCGTGTGTTTTAGTATAATTCTGATATATGGCGCTGTTGTCTGTTTCTATGGCAACGATACTGAATGTAGTGTAGCTTAGAGACCTGCATGGGTCGAGTTTTACCAACCCGCACCCGCCCGAACCCGTTAGGATGACTACCGAACCCGACCCGTCACCCGCGGATATCTTCAATTCAAATGTTATGGGGAGAGGTTGGAGGGGGGTGATGGGGAGAAAGCGAGAGGCAACAGATTCTTTGTTCTGAGTTTTTTTGTTGGGGTTTGTGGACGGTGAGCAGCGGGGAGAACTTTTTTTATTTTCTTTCTGAGGAGCGGCATGAATGGGGTTCTAATCAGATATACACAGCACCGAAAGCAAAATACGTGTACAAAATATTGGTGGGGACATGTCCACACCAGTCCTTAAGGAAGTTACGCCTATGATTGTTCAGATTAACTTGTCTTCTTTATGGCTTTTATTCGGTGCTTTACTGCATTTGTTTTGGGAAAATATGAGGAAAAAATAAATACAGAAAAAAAATATATATTTTTTAAAATCGCAAAATAATTATAGGGTGGCTAATGCCAAAGAAAGGGTGGCTGAAGCCACCCTTAAATAGGTCTAACGACGCTTAACTTAATTTTTCTTGATTTCAGTGGATGATCTCCTGACCCTGGGGGCATTGGGTGGTGTTTATTAGCCTTAAGGTTTAAACAGCAATTCTTCCAAATGTGTAAAGATGTCACACAGATGCCTGTGTGGTCAAATAAAACAAAATAGAATATATTTATATTTAAAAATGTGTAATATTTGCCAAATAAAAACCAAACAAACAAAACATACAATATAAAATAGTCTTCAATAACTATATTTGAAAGCAGGCCAGAACTAAAAGAAAACTCAGGAACACTAATTCCTTTTCAGGGCAGAAATAAGCATTTTAAAAACCTGCAGGAATTCAAAACCTAATATAAATACATTAAAAACAATTATGTCAAATAAATATTAATCTAAAAAATCATTTTTAAAAAGTATATAAAAAAATGGCCTCATAAAATTATTAGTTCAGTGTGTATAAAAAGGCTTGGTACAAACCCGACCAAGTTACAGTGGCTCTGACTGGTGGAATGCACTGAAGATAAGAAGCTTTTGGAAGAAAAACCAATATATTTAATCAAATTATACAGTTTAAAATTCGATTCTACCTAATACTATAAGTTGTGATCCTGAAGACAGTAATAAAAAGTTAGCTCTAATTTTTCTAACATTTAGTAGATAGAATTGATCTGTTCAGTCTGAAGTGAACAAAAAGAGAAAACCTTAAGTTGGACATAACGTCTGACAGTGAGGTTAGGTCTCTCTTGTAAATATCTGATTCCAACTCAATCAACATCTGTTTACCCTCAACATGTGTCTTCCATTAGAAAAGACATTGTTTTGATGCGTTGTCTATGATTTTGTCCAAAGACAGTGTGACATGGTCCTCTGGTGCAGACCGTCCATTTGGTCCATTACCTACTGAGCTCCTGTCCTCCCTGATCCAGCCATATACGAGGATAGTTTTTTTTTTTTTTTTATAATCATCTTCATGCCGCTCGACGTCTGCTTATATAAGATGACAAAGGTCCACTCCTAGATACCTAATCTCAGGGAGCCCATAGCGTCACAGCTGGGCTCGTATTCTTTTCTTAGAGCATCAGACAGTTGTATTGACCAGAGCCAATGTCAACCGGGTCCAGAAAGAATCATTCCTAATGAACAAATACGACCCTGAGCAGCATGCTGGTTTTCTGATCGAAGAGCAGCCAGAAGTGTATACTAACAGGAGCTGATTTACTGATCTGAGAGACTAAAGATTATGACAGGTATCCTGAAGGCATAAGGCTGCTGGGTAATTCTCGGAAAAACAAAATCAAATTTGATGAAACTAGAATCTTTGCATCAGGTGGTCAAACTTCTTTGATTACATAAAAAAATATGAAGAAGACATCACATTAGCAATGTAAACTGTTTCATTCCTGACCTAGATGCACCTTACCACAACGAATACACTATAATCAGGACTAGCAAGGGCAAAGAGCAGTGTGAGGACACACCAGACACAGAAGCAGATTGTAGTTAAGTACTTTACCGCATCTGAATAACACACTACCTGCAGAATATGCATGTAACAATAAAGAACATAGCAAATCAAATGTTGGGACTAAGTCAAGGCATTTAGCGATAATTAAGAATTAATGGGGATGATCACACCAACACCTGATTTTCTGCAGGGGCCTGCATAGCTCCCTCTGAAATAGCCCCAGGTCCATTTTAAGGCCGTAACACGACTTTTTAATTTCCAATGCAATTTTTTTCCTCATCACCCTAACTGCATATAGAGAGGCCTAGGCGGTGGGGGAGCAGATCTGTGCGGAATTTGTTTCCACTTTTTTCTCTTTGCAACACAAATTACAACAATTTCACACATTTGACCTTGACACATTATGAAAAGTTATTAAATATAAATACATTTTAAAAAAACGCTGGCACGGCTATAAAGCAATGCCCCATTTAAGGAGTCTGTGCAGCATCTAAAAGCAGGACAGATAGAGAATTTTTATAGGCCTATCTTAATAACATAATGGGATGTTTGAAGAAAGGAAAAATGCAGCAATAAAGGCTGTAGGATGGTTTATATGCTTTATAAGGCAGAAAGAGGCGATTCTAACAGAGATCTGTGAAGTTTGTGAATTTTTTATTTCTTTTGTAAAGAGGGGAGAGTGCTTACCTGCAATGTCTCCCGTCGTAAGTTTTGTTTTTGGTGAGACTTTAAAGAGGATCTCTATTTTACTATATTAGACAGTTTTTTTGTTTTTTTTACTCACAAGTGTATACAAAAAGAAATATCATTACGTACAGATCTCTAAACTTTTTTATTTTCTAAAGTGCAGCCTTGATAAAGGTAAGCAGTAGTGATAAAAACATTGTGATGAAAAAAAAAACACTAGTGAGGCTAATGGGAGTGCGAAAGAAAATGTTCTGGAATCTGCTGGACCTGCATCAGATGCTTCGAAGTCTCTTCCCAGAGGGCAGCAGGGAGAACCGTCCATGGTGGGGGTGTGAGGGGTCATTTATGATGTTGCTGGCTCGGAACACGCAGCTCTGGGATGAAATGTCTTTAATGGAGGAAAGAGTACATATATATCCCTTTTCTAGATATATAAAACGTAACTTTTTAGTACATTATTTTTTAATTTCTGAAATTTAGTTTCTGCTGCAAAAATTTAAATTAGAAATGCTATTATCATAGTTCATTCTAGAAGTGTGATTTTGACAAGGAAGAATCCTATTTTAGTGATCTGCAAATGGAACAACAGAGAGGAGAGTGCTTTAATAAATGTAAAAGCGGCCTGCCAAATGGGACTTCATATAAACTTACGCATTAACTCAAGCAGCAATCTTTACCTTTGCCATTTTACTCTCCTTTGCAACTATAGCACTGTTTCTTTTAAACACATTCTAATTATTTTTTTTTGCTTTATTAAATCTTTAGATCCAGTGGTGTAAAATAGGCACTTCCTGTTGTCATGGTGACTCATGGACTCGGTGCTCCACCAATAAAATTATAACCCAGGAAAAAACATTTGCAACCGATTGCATCCAGTCATTGACTTGTGAGAGATGCTACTCCTAGATAAGCTTGTGTCAACAATATTTGCTTGCATTTTGTCACTGACTCTTCAGCAATCACTCACCCCAAGCATACATGTAGAGTGGAGAGGAAAAGATATTAGTCACCAGGACGAAACCTAATAACAAGGCTCAGTGTGAACAGCCTTCTGCAGAAGCTGACTGTGGTTCAAGGAGAGAGAAGTAGATATGCAAAAAAAAAACACAGAAACTGTGAACCATGAATACTTTCTATGTTAAAAAATGTTCAATCTGAAAAACTCACACAAAGAGAAAAGATAATTAGGAGAAATTTATTGATACAATTACTTTGTCTTTGGCGTTCAGACCTTGGCAGGAAACATAGCACTTAATTTTGATAGATATGCATGAACAGGAGCAAAGAATAGGGGTGTTTCCCTCTCAGGCCTGAAACCGGTGGTGGAGTGGAGATAGATGAAGTTGGTAAGTCTGTAGACTGCTGGTTAGCGAGACGGTATGCTGAGCTTTATGGGGAGATCCAGTGGATTGCATGAGCTGATTCTAGAGCTTCACTTAGGGAGCAGGAAGATGGAAGTTGAGTTTGGATAACACAGGTGAGAGAAACTGTCCATGATGAGCAAGCATGACACGACAGTGGAGAGGAAAAACTCCCTGTTGGGAAGAAACCTCTGGAAGAACCAGGCTCAACATGGCGGTCTTCTGCCGGACCGGTTGAGATGAGACAGGGAACGCAGTAAGAGTCCAGGAGGAATGAGACTCTAATGAAGCTTTAGCTACAAAGGTGGAGGAGGGGCTGGAGGTGGGTTGAAACGGTTTCATCTGAATGAAGTATCAGCGCAGCCGCCGACAGGAGCAGACAAGTGCGTATCGGAGGCCTTTGAAGATGAACTTTGAATGCTGATTGGCTTTCGTGGAGGTGTGGTTCAAAGCTAATCGGCTGTGTCCCAGGTGGATGTATGAAAAACAAAGAGTTTCTTCGGTTGAACATCCGCCTAGGCTCCATGTAACATTACACTAGTTCCACAGGTGTATCTGTCTAGGAAATAAACAGTTAAGCAGACATGCCCTGGGCCATGTTCCATGTCAAATGGATCAAGGAGAGCAGATGTTGCTAGTTACAGTAAAGCTTAGCCGATACTGTAGCTATTTTTTTAGGCAAGAAACAGTACTTAACACAAAAAAAATGGCCCAAATCTATTGTTAATAATTCATTTCTGTTTTTTGGTCAACTCCAGCTTATATTTACTTTTCCAAATGGTGAATATACTATGATGAAAAAAGAAGAAAGAAAAATGTAGTTAGAGGTTGAAATGCTGCAGAATGGAAGAATAGAGTGAAAAGAATGAACCAGAATTATGAAAAGCTGTCCCTATGACCTGCAGCAGCATGTAGGCTATAGCAGTATAACCATAGAATTCACTCAGGATAACCTGAACCACTCTATGAGCTTTATCAAAAAGAAAAGTTTTAAACCTTGCCTTAAAAGTAGACAGGACGTCTGCCTCATGGACTAAAACTGGTAGTTGGTTCCACAGGAAAGGAGCCTGAGAACTAAAAGATCTGCCTCCCTTCCCTATTTTTAGAAAGTCTATGAACCACTAGTAAATTTGCAGATTAGGAGCAATCAGATCTCTGATATAAAATGGAGCTTGGTTATTTAGGCCTATAAAGGAGAGGGAGAATTAAAAATGTTATTCTGGATTAACACAAAGCCAATGAAGGGGAGAAGAAATATGATTTCTCTATTTAATTTTCACCTGAACCCGACTGCTCTAACTCCTTACTCCAGCTTAATCATGTAAAGACACCTTATGTGCAATAATCTTCATTTTGGGATTCATTTCAATTCATGTGTTTCTTGTTCATAATATTCCGGAATACAGAAGTGGTAGTGTGTGTTATGGGTCTATGTATATATGAAGTGGGGGGGAGGGGGGTCGTGGAAACAAACACAAATGTGTCCCTGCACTACACACCACCCTGAAGGCTAAGCGCCCTACATTCAACGAGCAAGCACTCCGTTACATAAAGCCAGTGCAGCCACACAAGCTGTTGCTAGGCAACAAGCCCCCGAGCCCCATCATGGAGTCTCGCTGGGCCGCGGCTGTACCTGAAAGTGTTCAAATGGGTCAGTGAGGACAAAAGAAACCAGACAAACTGAGGCTGCATAAAGAATAAAAAAAAGAAAATAAAGTGTCCCTAGAGCCGAGCAGATCTGTGCTCAGCATACCGTTCACAATGAGGCGGTGATTTTGGGAGGTCTGAATGAGGGGAGGAAGATGGGTTGTGTCTGCAAAATGAAGCAGGAGCTTACTTATTAAATGTAAATCAAACGATTGTTTTTAAATCACTGTTTACACTGCAGTAAATTTTAAAGTACCATCAATCAAGGATTGTTCTTTTTTTGTGCATTTATCAATGGATGATCGTAATTCAAATTCACAGCACTCTGATTAATGACTCTCACTTTATGATCCAATTTGACCTTTTAGGTATAAAGCAAAAGCATCTCTTCACCATTGGTCAACCAGTTTAGGGTAGATCTGTGTGATCTAATTTAACGGCTTAAATATAGTTATTTTCTATTGAAGAATTATTTAGAAAGAACTCTGAGCATGCATGATTTGGACGGTGATCAGAGAGCTGCGTCATTTTATTTTTATACTTCAGATTTTAATTTCTGAATTAAACAGAGCTATTTTTTGCATGCAACACGGAAATAGGATGAACTCCAAATAAAAACTGCAGAGTGGGGAAGCATCTCTGAGTTCATTTCCTTACCGGTGGGATAAGAGCATATGGAGTTCACATCAATATTTAGTGTTGGCTGGTAAAGCCAATAATTCTGTGTGTAAAGCTCTTAAGGGAAGATCTTGCAATGAACCCTGAATGCGATGGGGTCCTGCTTTCTTTATTCCCTTTTGAAATAATCTCTTCTTACAGAAGATGATATTATGCATGGCTTTCTATTTATGCTCTGATTCAATACATAGAAATGCTGGAACACACGTAAGAAAACATAAATTAACTGAACATTAGGAAACAAGATGAAAACCACCATGAGGAAAATTCTCTCCTCTGGTCCCTGTTGTCATAGTCCACACTTAAATGTACAATTAAATTTTGTTTGTTCTTTTTTAACAAAAGCATTAAGGGCCAATATGACATCTGTATTCAACAAATAAAATCCCTGGTCAGGGACACTCTTTGGTCCAGATAGACAAGACTCAAACATTAATGATGATCTGCTAGAAGCAACACACTGTCTCGTAGACTTGCTTTGCCTTTCTTCTTGTGAGAAATTGAAGCTGATTTGCAAAAAAAAAAAAATAAGCTAGAAGTGTCATGTTTTCACAAAATCTCATATTCATACTCATCGTTTCATACTTTATCTAGGGTTTGGTCATAGGGGCAGCAGTCTCACATAGACTCCCAGGCTTCCCTCTCTGCAGACATCTCTTCCATCTCTGCTGGGGGAGCCTGAGATGCTCCCAGGCCAGCCGAGAGACACAGTCCCTCCAGCGTGTCCTGGGTCGTCCCCTTGGCGTCCTCCCAGTGTGGCTTGCCTGGAACATTTCCCAAGGAAGGCATTCAGGGGACCTCCGAAAAGACGTCTAGGCCACCACACCTGCATCCCTTCGATGTGGAGGAGAAGCGGCTCTACTCTGAGATATAAACAAATTCTGTTTATATCCAGAATCTAGGTCTTTTGATCATGATCAAGATTTTAAGACTATAGGTGAGGGAAGGAGCATAAACTAAAGTAAAATGTGAGCTCTGCATGTTCGTACAGCTCTCCCTTCACCTGAACAGACCAGTTTAGCATCCGCATTATAGCAGCAGCTGCACCGATCCATCTATCGATCTCCAGCTCTATTCTCCCCGAACTCATGAACAACTCAAGATACTTGAACTCCTCCATTGGAGGCAGGAACTCTCCTCCAACCTAAAGGGAACAAGCCACCTTTTTGTGGTCACTTCACCCTTGGCTATGAACCGCCCCAGTGCCTGCTATAGGTCTTGACAAGAGGGAGCCAGCAGGACCAAGTCATTTGCAAAAAGCAGGGATGAGATCCACTGATCCATGAACCAGACCTGGTTCTTGGCTGCACCTAGAAATCCTGTCCAGAAAGGTTATGAACAGGACCGGTGTGAAAGTCTTGCAAACTGACCAGTCAACCAAAGGGACATCCTGCTGCCTGAGTAGCCAGAGCATATCATCATTCAGAGGCATAGTGACAGGACCACACTGTCACATATCTCATGGATTTGCACTGTTATTTAGTTTAAACACATTCCAGTTGCTCTAAATTAGTTAAAAGCTAATTTGGCCTCATTACAAAGTCTTCAAAATAAACTTTGGTTCTTAAACATAAAATCCATGCCAAACTTTAATGTAATTGTATCCTTTTATTTATTATGGCTGTCAACTAGTTTCATTCCTTTTTCTTTGTTTATTCTATTTTTGTTTTTAACTGAAATACTTTTGCCTTAGTGTTGAATGATTTTTGTTAAGAATTATTAATATTTTGAAAAGAGAATTTGGACATAATCATAATGTTATGATTTATTTCATGCAAGCAGAGCTAATTGCTTGAACATTATTTGAGCTTGATTCAAACTCATTTACTGTCCCATCACAGTATTAAAAGGACAATAAATGACAATTCACAAGTTAAAGTTTGTGAGTGGTTTATGAATGTAAAGTTAAATGCTTTTGCTACAATCAACTTTTTTTTAATTAATTGTACATGTTCTTCTATTTTATTATTTTACTTTCAATAGTTACCAACAATTTACAAGCCAGTCGTTACTTCTAACAGTTGATATGTTACAGTTACTTTTCTGCAGTTAAAAGCTGGAAACAGATGGCCAGTAAAAGTTTCTAATTATTTATTTCTAACATGTTATTACATTTTTTTTAACCTTTATTTAACCAGGAAAAAAATCCCATTTAGATTTAAAACCTCTTTTTCAAGGGATTCCTGGCCAAGATGCAGCAAAGTTACATAGGAAACATTAAACATATATAAATTAAAATAAATGACAGGTAGATAAAAAAATAAAAAACAATATCAAGTAAAACAATTATAGATCATTGAGGCTGCTTCAAATTCTTCCACTTTCAACTTAAAATCATTTAAGGATAAAAACCTTAGTCAATTTCCAGTTTATATCTTACTGGTTGCTTCCATTTGTCAACTTATTAATTTTTACTCTAAGATGCAGTCTATATTTGCATAGCAAAACTTCTTTAGATATAAATTACTAACAAATGTGACCCCTTTAAAGGCAAAGAAATGTTTAAGTTAAAGTTTGATTAGCTAATTAATCTTAGCCAATCACTTTATAAATGAAGTGGTCTAAATGTATTATTTCAACCCACATTCACAGCTCTAGGCTTCGCTGTTCCTCCGAAATCTTTAAGTTATTGTTTGCATGGGGAGGTGAGTTAAAGGGTGTGCTGTGATTTAATCAGTTACTGTTGTATGTTGCTACAATATAATGTGTTACATATAGTATCTGCTTTATTTTCTGTGATTTAACAACAGTAACACTTTAAATGTTTTAACATTTGACTATTTTGACTTTCTTAGTTGCCAATATTTCTTTTAAACAGATTTTTCCTTCTTTCTATGGATCCTCTTAAGGGATACAGAAAATATTAAACAAAAACCTTGTTAATCGTACAATAAAAATAGGTACCTCTTCATATCTTAACAGTTTATCATCGCAAAAAACTTGCTGAAAAAAAGGAATTTTAATGGGTTTGTTGACATTGTCCCGGCCTTTCTAAACCCCTTAAACAGAAGTAGTCAAATAAACGAGCAGCACCATCCATCCGAGGAGAGGCACTCGAGGGAGACTCTTTAAATCTGGGACAGTCGATGGTGTTCTGGTCGACTGATGCCAATTGTGCAGCAATCTGCTGTAATCACTGAGCTTTGCTGTCTAAATTGAAATATGGGAGGGTTGGTGAGTCAAAACATGGACCGCAGAGTAAAAATGTATTTGGCTTAGGGTGATAAGGGCCAACTTTCTCAGGGCCAACTCAGTAGATTAACAGAAACAAAACATTCCAAGAGCCAACTAGTAAAGTTAAAGAATGTGTACTAGTAAACAAGTAACAATTTCCGTGTTACTTATTAGCTGGTTAAGAAGAGAATGTGCTCCCATAATCAAATTAAAGCCATTTTAATCTTATTTGATATTAAGAGCCTTATTAGTGGAGCTCAAAACATTGATTTGTTAAAGCTACAGTGTGTAATAATTTCAGGGATATACAGTCAGAAATGTAATATATTATACATAACTATGTTATTTATCATCATCTACGAGCTCAGCCTCTTAACCTTAATATTTGCGTTGCCTTAGAATTCGTTATTTATAATTACATAGGAGCGGGTCTCGCAGCCATGGAGGCAGACATCTTTGCGCTACGGCAGCGTAGGGCCAACAAGATTCAAGAGACTTTTATTGTCATTCACATCACGTGTTACATGAGGTAGAACGAAATTAAGAGTCACGGCCCCAGTTACATCTGAATATAAAAAATAAATTATAAAAACTAGCTACAATATCAAATTATATAAATAGAAAAAAATATTTACAGATATATAAAAACAAGAAGTAGAGAATAAAATGTATATTAATAGGAATGTACAGGATGGATGAAGTATGAGTAATGTAGCAGCGTGGGAAGATAAATTTAGCAGTGCAACATTTTAAAGTGTCTGAGTGTAAACTGCAAATACAGTGTCATTGGGGGGGTTAGGGGTTGAAGTGACCAAGTTATTGTTAGGGACAGTTTGAGAGTCTCACAGCTTCTGGTATGAAGCTGTTTCTCAGTCTGGTTGTCCTGCATTTGATGCTTCGCAGCCTCCTGCCTGAGGGTAGCGGGACAAAAAGTGAGTGTGCTGGGTGAGTGGGGTCCTCAATGATGCAGGAGGCCCTTTTCCTGCATCTGCATGCGATTGCGAGATCGCCCATTACACTCGAAAGTAACTACGGCAAGTTCAGAGAGATGAACTGAGACGGTACTGAAATCTATACCCTACACCAGTGGTTCTCAAACTTTTTCTGTCATTCCCCACTTTGGACAAGGGGGAATTTTCAAGCCCCGCCTGTCCCCATCGCCCCAACACAATGCTAATGAAATATGCAACAATCTTAAAATTTTCCAATTTTATTGAAGTAACAAGTAGTATCTAAATACTAACTATCTACATCAAATAACAGCAAGCTCAAATATAAAGAAAATAAAAATGCAGCTGTGTCAAAATTTGTATCAAGCTCAAAGATAGAAAAAATTAAAGTGCCACTCTGCAATCTGTTAATAAAAGAAAAGAAGTGAAATCCATCTGGCAATACAGGTCTATTTATCCCTGCATTAGTGGCTGCAATGAGCCTGTTTTGCATTGCACAGTTTCTCAAAACGGGGTTGCAGGCTTGATACTGCCACTCTCAAGTCATGCTCAATGTTCAGCTGAGATCTGTATTTTGTTTTCAGTGAAGCAACAGTTGAAAAGCCCATCTCACAGAGATATGATGTGGCAAAGGGAAGAAGAATGCACACAGCTCTCTGCCCGATGAGTGAATACTCCCTCTCCACTCCAAACCAGAATTCACTATTAGTCTGAGCATTAAACCTGAGCCTCAGGGTGGAGTCAGACGTCATTTCAATAAACTGGTCCTATTTATTTAAGAAAAAATATTTCAAATTCAGTTACTTATGATCAACCTGCGCCGTCAATCCCGGCGCATGTGCGCTTTATTTGCAGTCTGGACGCTGAGGGTAAACATGCTGTGTCTCTGCAGCGCTGAGAGGGACTCCTGCGATAGCGGGGGAGAACGGGGTTGGGACGGAGGAGGCGCCCCACGGCAGCACCTGCCGCTGGAGGACAAGAAAAGGAACGATACGTGCTTTCACGTAAGAGTCTCCAAAAGTCGCTAATTTGTCGCTAGTCCCTTTTTTAAAAAAGAGTCGCTGGAGGGGTCTAAAATATAGCGACAAAGTCGCTGAGTTGGCAACACTGGGGCGCGAAAGTTTATTCTGTTACAAATAATATGCCGACGTCACGTCAATCATTATTTTGGCACTTCAGTTCCAGGTGAAATTTTTCTCATATCTAATGTTCTTTTAATTAGACTGCATGTAGGCTATTAATGATTACTTTGTGGGTTTGATTGGTCTAAAAAGCGGCAACATGCAGCTATAAGGACAGTTTGCTCTCACACGTTCTACATTTATAGTCACACAACACACACACACACACACACACCGGAACTTGGCGCGCCCCACCTGTCACGTCTCAATTCCCCACCAGTGGGTCGCGCCACACACTTTGAGAACCGCGGCCCTACACAGACTAATGAAATACTATCTGTAAAATTATCTATGTAAACAAACCTCATCACTTGAGAAGGTAGGTGATGCGGACGTCGTGGAAGACATTTTGTCCCGTAACGCTCGCCGTACTGTTGGGGGGGAGAAGCGGTGGGGGGGAGATGTTCATGTTTTCCCTTTATTTCATATCTGTTTCACCTGCCTGTACAGAACTTTGGTTAAAAGCTCTTTATAGATAAAGGTATTATCGTTATAACTGCTCATAGGAGAAGCTGAACAACAAATGTTTTATCCTGTATAATTTTGCAAACATGTTAACTTCAATGTTTAAAACAGGTTTTAACTTTTGTACAGGTTTTAACATTTAGGTACGGAACACCTTGCCTCTTGTGGTATTTGTGGGTTAACAAACATGAAAAAACATCTTATACCGCTCTAGTTTGAATTTGTATGAATATTTCCCAAACTGGGTTGCACAATCACACTGCAGAATTATGACTGAAGGCAGGACATATACCTGGGACACAAGCAAGAGCTGCTGAGGACACAGCTGAACCATGACAAACATGGCAGCACAGCAGGACGTATGCATAGCTGCTACTATCACAACCATTTTTCCAGGATTAAGGATTTTGTCTTTGAAACAGGAACAAGAGCATAAAAGCATAAATTGTTCTAGCTTCCCATGGCATCTTCTGCTATTTTATTTGTTACCATGATTGGATAAATCCAAACTTTGTGGATTATAGCTATTGCTTTACCCAATAAGAACAAAAAGTTTTGCTGAACAGACTCAATCTGTCTTGCCAGGTTAACAGATGACAACCCTAAAAGCTGATTGTCTTCCATAGTTTGTTTGTACAGTATAAATTCTACTGAGAAATGCATTTGCACTTTCAAGGGGAAAACCGTTGCATTATTAAACAAATATCATTCTTTCAAAAATGGGTCAAGTATAAGTAGTCATAAGGTGGCATAGTGTGTAGAATTTTAGGAAACAGAATAATTTGCTAACTTAATTTGTCTGGATTTGATGATCGTCTCCTCCAAATTGTCTAGCATCTTCATCATGCATTGCTAGTTTTTCTTCTTCCGGGTGGATCATCAAGATTAGTGGTCCTCCTAATTGTCAATCATTCTAGTGATATGTTTACGTAAGTCTGTCTTATGTGCTCATCATTTTCAATTACAGATGGTGAGTCTGACATAGTGGAATAATTGCAAATCTTCTTACTAGTAAAAGTAAGCTTGTATTAGCGATGCTAACAGCATCTTTTAAACAGAGCGTGCACGAGGAGAAATGGGCTCGCGCAGGCCCTAGCATGTGTTTAATAGACGTTCCCTCTTGGGAGCGGGTCGAGGGTTGTGTATTTGCATTTTTGTGGAGGGGACGCGTCTTTCCAAAAAATTTGTGACAATTCTGCACTATACCTTTAACTCTGAGTTGTTTTAGTCTCTAGCAGTACTTTTTTTAGATGTTGTTTTTTTTTTTATGTGTTTTGTGTCTTAGCTGTTATGTTACATTCTTATTGGAATAAAGACTGCAGCATCAAGTGAACACTAAGCCTCTTTATTTTTCTTCTTCTTTGCCCCCAACATGTTTTTCATGTTATACACAGCAATACACATGCATCTTCTGCACTCTACTGGTAACACATGTAATGCAGAGAGTAATGATGAGAGGCTGCCAGAGAAGAAGTTGTTGGGTTTCTCATTCAGTTCTAAATATTGGGCCTACAACAGGATGAAAATTGGGTTGAAATATAAACTAAATATGTTGAAATGTTTTCCAAAGCATAAAAAGAAATAAGTGTGTGTATGCTTACAACCAAATACAAGATAATTCATTTTTACAATAACTCCATAATGTTTTATGTTGAGTGTTCAGGCGCATACAGTCCACTGCATTGGACAGGTCTGTAACTTAATGTAGTTAGGGTTAGAGTGTTATTTAAAAAAAAAAAATCTGTTGAAATTTTTTTTTTCATTTCCTAAGAAGAGAAAAAACACTTGATAAAAAAAAAACATATTGACCAATGGTTTTTATAATTTATGCATTAGAGGATTAATGAGGCCCGTTAGTTTTACCTTCTGTCCTCTACCCAAAAAGTTTTATGTCTTACAGGATGACACCAACTTCTGTTAATCAAAGCAGAAGAATAAAAAAATTCAATTCACTCTTCAAGACAAACTCCCATCCTTACTCCGTATCTTGAGCTAACTCGCTGAGCTGACGTGATGACACACACACACACACACACACACACACACACACACACACACACATGTATTTGCTATTATTAGTTTGACTTTGTTCACTGATAAAAACGTTCTTCACCTTCAAGCTCAGAGTTTTGAGTTTATAACAAGCTTTCAAGAAAAGGATGAAAGATGTCTTCTTCATTACCCCCCCTACACACACACACACACACCCCCACACACACCTCGTCAGCGTGCCTCCTCAGACTCAGAAACCCCGCTGTAGTTTCTTAGCAACCACTATACTCATGAAAAAAGAATGAAGCGGAGTGAGAAGGTGCTGTAATCTTTGCGCTTCTGGCAGCGAGGCTCACTGAAAATAACCGGGATTTATTGGACTCTGAAGGGTCAGGGTAGAGCCTCAAACATCCTCACGATGTTCAGCGAGTGTCCATCACCACTTTACGATCTTCTGCTGATCTTAAGCCTTAAACCGAGAGACAGAAGTTGGTTGTACCTATTTTTAGACCAATGTCAGCTTTTTAAAGAGAACATTTGAGAAATTACAAAAGGTATTAAAATGAAATTTCCCAGAACTAACTGTTTTAAGACAGATACAGGCTATAAATAATGGAAACGGAAGGGAACAGTGCTTCGCTCTGGCTGTGAAGATAAAAATATAACTCACTGAAGAAGCAGAAACCAGCTGGTGATGCAATTTTTAATCTTATAGGTGAAAATGTTCTCATAATATGAAACTGCAGTCATTTTACATGGTTTTCCTTTAGAAAAATAATGATTTATCAAATATTTATCAAAGGGGTTGTTTACCTCCCTTAGAGCTACAAACAAACACTGGTGTAACTGCCTATTTCAATTCAGACAACACCTAGTTAGTACATAGAGTCCACCTCTGTGCAATTAAATGATCAACCCAGCTGTTGTTTGCAGGTATGAAAGATCTTTAGAGAACAGTAGCTGAACAAACAGCATGGAGGCCTGAGAACACACCCCAGGTGAGAGAATCTATGAAAAGAAAAACTAATACTTATGCAATTCTCATATTTTTTGACGATTCATTGAGGAAGACTTTGTTGAAGAAGGAGACACAACAATTACATGGAAGTAACATTTGTCCAATGGAAAAAAAAACTTAAATTAAAAACACACCCTTCACATTATCCTGAACACCATCTCCCTAGTGAAACATGGTAGTTGCAACATTATACTCTAGGAAAGTTTTCCTTCAGCAGCAGTAGAGAAGCTGGTTGGAGTTAATGGGAGGATAGTTAAATAAATAAGTTAGAGACTAAAAAAGGGTTTATATTCAGACCTTTTATATTTGATTCTTGAGGGGCCTAAAGTCAGACCTGGGTCCAAATGATGGAACTGCAGTGAAAGTGGTTTTAGATTTCCTAAAGTACAATGGATTTAATCAGAATAATTTCTCTTTTTTATTTGTATTTATTTATTTATTTATGTATTTATTTATTTATTTTTACATTTGCAATTATGGGCCATATTTTGTAATTTTATCAGATGAAATAATTTTTTAAAAACTTTTAATTGAAGAAACAATCGGATTATTCGTAATTAATCGATTATTGAAATAATCGTTGATTAATCGTTAACTGTAGTATAGAGACTCTAAAACATGCCTTCAGTTGACAGAGCAACCCACTTAAAGCAGTAATTATACCAATTTTTTAAAAAAGGTATGTAAATATTTAGCATTTAAGATAAAAAAAAATGACTTTTTCCAGAACTTTTCCATCCAGAAATCCGCAAGTGGAAGAGTTTTAGTTCCCCCCATTTAAATTCTGTAAAAATTGATAAATGATTAATTGAAAAAATAACTGACTGAAAGTATAATTGAGTGATTCATCAAATAGTAGAATAGTTGCCAACTGCAGCCTCAAATTTTACATAAAAGCTGCAGAGGTGTGGATGCGCCTGCTTGTAACTGGATCCACAGATTACATTGAAGCAGTCTGGATCAGACAAACAGTAAAACACCATCCAGTGATGTTTCACTGTGAAGGTTTTACATTTTTTCAATGATGAGTTCAAACATGTTCTATAGCAGCTATGATAAAAAGAAATAAGGGCCAACATACAGTATGTTTAAATGAAGGCAGGCACTCAGTGTGTGTTTGCACTGA
This sequence comes from Cyprinodon tularosa, assembly GCF_016077235.1. NCBI lineage: Eukaryota > Metazoa > Chordata > Actinopteri > Cyprinodontiformes > Cyprinodontidae > Cyprinodon > Cyprinodon tularosa. Next base: position 533,901 of record NW_024038824.1, on the reverse strand, counting down.
TCTCTTTTAGAATGCATGTGATAATGATGCAGGGAGTCTCCAGATGTGCTTTGACATGGCAGACATGTTTCCCTGAGGAAGGACAAGCTGCTAGACGGGCCCGGGGTGATGATGATGGGCGGGGGATTATGATGAAGGTGGCGTGATAGAGTTCTGCCTGTCAGGACTTCACTCAAATCTAAACAACAACCTCAAGATATAAGCAGCCTCAGAAACACCACACAGCCCTGAACAAATGTTTTCCTATAGACAGTAATGTTTCTGCATTTATTCTTTATGTTTAAACAAAATGGCACTTTTTTTTTATAAAATGCTGCAAATTTCCCTCCAAATGTTACAGGATGCACACATCCAAAAAGATAAACAGCAGGTCCCACTTTTTAGTTTGCTTTGAAGTATTGAGGTCATTTTGTTGCTCCCCACTGTGTCCGTTCACCCCATGAAGTCCCAAAGGAATACATTTTGGATTGGACTTGCAACTTCTGCAATGTGCTACGACTACAGCATCAGTTAGCTGAAGCCTGGAATGGCTGTTCTTGCTTTGAAGATGGACCTTCTCCAGCTCCTTATCCAGCTCCAGGCTGAAGTGAAACCGGACAACCTGACACTTTTAATTTGATCCCTTCTCACCCTTCTGATAAAGGTCGCAGCTCTCACGATGACCTCCGGCTTGTCATGTGTTAAAGCTCACCTAAAAATAAAAAAAAATAAAAGCAGTTTCCAGGTTTTTAATGTAAATGTATTGAGTCTAAAAAGCCTGAGATGCGATCTTTAACAGGTTTATGTGGAAACAAGTTTTTCTTTACTTAAACTCTACTGATTCCCCACATAAGAAAGCAGTTTGGATGTTTCTCCATCCCCCACCATGTCTTTGTGTTGTGTGGTTGGATCGCCTGTCCGGTGGAGGACCTCACGCGCTTCAGAGCGCTGTTTAGCAAAGCTCCATTTTCTAATCCAAACTGCTGACGGCTCTCAGGGGCAAAAGGCTGAGCAAGTCGATTGGACTCTGTGAGGAAAAACAAATTGAAGCTTGTCGAGGCAAATGTGCCAAATATGAATGCTTTCTCTCCTTCAGCCTGCCTCCTGCTTGTTCTATAAATGTCCTCAGTGGGGATGCTTCACAGAGAGCCAGCTGAGCTAACAGAGCAGAAAAACAGCATTTGGAGCTTCTCTAAAGCCTCATAATCATGCTCCACAACCATATCTGTATGTAAAACACGCTTTCATAAACCACATTTTGAAGATTTAAAATTACCCAAATGTGGCATGGCTCTTCTTCTTGCCAAATTTCCCAACCCTAAACCAAGTGTTAAATGAGATTTTACATTTCTGAACTACATGAGGGTCAGTGTTGTGTACTTCTGCATGGTGGCTAAATGCTGGGAAGAAATAATACATTTTCACAAGACTTGAACTAAAGGATAGAATAGCACATATACAAATACAAATACAAATTTATCTAATTGCTTCAGTCTGTTTTATTTGATGCAGAAAGGCAACAGGTATTTCTGCTGTTGGCAAATAATATAAAACATTGGGTATTATATTTATAAAACAACTATCTTTAAGATTTATCTATTCTGATTTTAGGATCTCCATGTTGAGACACCTGCTTTGGATGTTGCAATTCCATTAAATGCCCGTTATTAGCTGTTATTAGTCCTATAAATTGGCTTCAGATTCTGCCTCCTAGCTACCAGTAGACTTCGTAGGTTGCTATCACCACATGAATCCTAATCCTGAGCCTAAGATAATTTATTCTTTACCCGCAGAATTACTTAATGTATTGATGTAATGTATTGTTATTGTAAAAAAAATATATGTTGCTTGACATGTTCATATCGAACAACCCCTCCCTGAAAAATATATCCTGACAACTGAGTTGTTTTTAAACACATCATGAAATCTGTGTGACTGAAACGTTTGGAAGTTACTCGGAGTAAAGCTTTAAAATACAGTTTTTTTTAAGAATATATACTGTTAATAAAGTACATAAAGAGTGTAAAGTATGTAAATAGAAAGTGAAATTTAAGGTGTTAGACGTGGCCAAAGCGGCTGTTGTCAATGATAAACTGCATATCGATGTGAAAAACTCACACCGAAAGAAAAGATTAGAAGAGTTTTATTGGTACAATTACTTTAGTCTTTGCCGCTCAGACCTCAGCAGGAAACATTAGCAGAGAATACATTTTGATATGCATAAACAGGAGTAAATAATAGGGATTGTTCCCCCTCGGCCTGAAACTGGTGGTGGAGTGGAGACGATGACGTTGACTGCTAACTGGCGAGACGGTTTGCTTGAGCTGTATGAAGAAATCCGCTAGACTGCGTGAGCTGATAGTGCATCACTCTGGGACCTAGAAGTGAGCAAGCATGAAGTGACAGTGGAGAGGAAAAACTCCCCTTTTGGGAAGAAACTGACAGAACCAGGCTCATCATGGCGGTCTTCGGTTGAGATGAGATGAGGAACGTAGTAAGAGTCCGGGAGGAATGACACTCTGATGAAGCTTACAGTAGCTACAATGGTGGAGCAGGGTATGGAGGTGGGTTAAATCAGGTTAATCTGAATAGAAATCTGACATCATCTTATTCTATGAGATGTGGATTGGAGTCCCTTTTAAGATGAACTTTGGATGCTGATTGGCCGTGACGGAGGTGAATAGTAAGCGTTTCTTCAGTTGAACTTCCAACTAGGCTCTATATTATCAGCTGTAAGAAATCTATTAGAAGGTAGAAGAGGCAAAGTCTGAAGCCATTCAATGGGACTTATAATCGCTAATAGCAGCAATTTAATGGTGGATCACACCAAAATGGGTGGCTGAGGCCACAAAATTACTTAGTAGCTTCTTGCCCAGTTATTTTTTTTTATTCAGTTTCATGTCTTCTGTGTTTTTCATAAGATGCAAAAAATTTTGCGAATATGAAATGTTTTTCCTGTGAGCGACACTTTTGTTCAGCCACCTGACAGGCAGACTGCAGCATAGAAAGTTAATCAGATGTTTACTTTTTCAACAAACAAAAAAAAACACATTTTAATATATTTGAATTAGGGCAAGAACAGTTTTAAGCAAAACTCCTATTGCGTTTTTTTTTTTTTTTTTTTCATTAATTATTTCTTGATTTATTTAGATTTTTCTCTGCACTAACCACAAGCATGTAGAGGTGGTTTTTATGACCAAAAAGGCTTACTTGTCTAGAGTCCATTGTTGCGTGAATTCCCTGTTATTTTTGAGTAAAATAATGTTTATCTCTGCTTGCACGCATGGATCTGTGCACAAGTTACATCTTTTTCTACCCTTCTTTGATGCAGTAAACCCACTTCAATATTCTTACCGTCACCTAAAGGGTTGGAGTGACAAAAAGTCTGTATTGTTTTTTTTAATTTAATACGAACATATTTAAGTGCATCTATGGTGTGAAAATTGTCTTTTGATATATTGCGATCGTGTTACAAATGCAAATATTTGTTTAAAGCACTGCATTACAAATGCTGTAATGTTTTTGCATTTTTAATCTCTTTTCAATTGTGGGTCAGTTGTTTCACAGCGTAACAAAAAAACATACTAATGCAAGGTTATAGAAAAAATTTAAATGTAATTAGTTATATTAACCATGTTGATTTTTTTCTTTTTGTTAAATTTAAAGTAAATCGAAACACAGAGCTTTCAATAACAATCAATTTCACCTATAATACATATATATTATTTTACAAAACTGAAAATATTGTATGTTTACAGAGACAGAATGGAGTGTTCTAATAAAACTGTCACCTGAGGTCAAAACTCAGAACCTCTACCTGTTCTTGTTGTACATGGTCATACTTTTGAACTGATTATCTACAACATCAAATTTGAATATAACATTTTGTTTGCTGGTTGGACCCATTTAACACCTCTTGGTTCACATTCCATGGAGAAAATAGAAAATGACAGCATTTTTTGTAATCTAAAAGTCCACTATAAACTGGTACAGAGAGTGACAGAGAAACATTTCCTGGTGTCACCTGTTGCAATGAACCTTTTCATTACTTATATAAACGCAGCATCATGGGTTATTTTCCAGCAAAATTAAGCTGTAAAGTAACTAAAAAGACTTGCTGGATCAGCATAGAGCTGAGACTGCCAAAACTGGCAAAAGAAAAAAAGTTTAATGAAGGCGTGATTTCACACAAAAAGGAAGTGCAACCCTGATGATACTCTGCTGATGAGTTGTGGTTTTCGCTACTACTAACATTTTAAGTTGAAACCACATTTTTGGAGCTGATTTACATTTAAATTTACATATAAACCAAATATAGAGTTCACTGAATCTTATTACGATTATTCAAGGGGTAATTGTGTTAATTTTTGCAAATAAAAATGCACAAAAAGTCAATGCAGCACCTGGATGATATGTTCTTAACGCAGACACTTTCTAAACAATTTCTTTATTAATTTAATGAAACCGCATCAGGGTCATTAGTGCTTACAATTTTAGTCGTATTCAGATTTAACATAGTTGCTGGTACTGCAGCTGTTTCTGGTGTAATCCATAGTCTGGAAGTGATGCTATGAGTACAAGCAGAATTAAAGAGTGTTGAAGATAGATGATGGTGGCACTGCAGGGCTTAAATGTCTCAACACAGCATGTGATTCATGATACAGCAGAGTTCCTAAATCTCGTTATAATAATATTTTTCAGAATTGAGCAGTAATGTTGTAGTTTTACAGGAATGTATTTAAATTCATTAATCACTCAACGAGAAGAAACTATATTCTAACCATTCGTGTTTGAGTTTGAAGGACTGAAACAAAGAGCAGAGAAACAAAGCACAGACTGAATTCACTCAGAAAAGTGCAACAACAAATTGGCTTTTTGAAAATCTTATCCCAATGTAATACTTAAAAAAAAAAATAAACAGCATTTTTCTGTTAATTCAAGCAGGTAGTTCTTCAGTGGACATTTTGGACACATCAAGTCTTTTAAATCTTGCAAAATTCGTACATCTTTTTTATGTCCACCATTGGGTTGGTTTTTATGAGCAAAATGAAAAGGCAAAAATACAAGCTAAACTAAATGTTTTGCTTATATGCACGAAGAAGCGTTTATATAAACCCTACTATTTCTATGCACTGAGGTTTCCATTTATGCACAGGAGGACACCAATACATCTGCAGTCACAGTCATAATGATGAAAAACAGCACATGGAAGAAAGGCTTGGGAAATATCTGAAAATAGAAAACTTTCTCTCTGGGTTCCCCTTAAAGTTATGTGTAGACTGGCGGCCAATGGAAATTCACAGGTAAAGTAATTTAAAAAAAAAAAACGGAAATACAGGGGACCACACCATCTAACTGGATCTGGCAAACCCAGTGGAGTTCAGGGTACTGGAGAGCTCCAGTTGGCCCCACAGCTGGCCCTCACTGTGATCCACAGATTCTATGATTCCTAACATTTAATTGTTGGGAATCACAGAGCAGCAGTCATTGCTTCCCACTCAGAACTTGACAGATCCACAGGCAGACACCCTGCAGGGCAGGAAGATAAAAAAAAGCACCTCAGAGCTGTAGGAGGGAGCGGTGACAACAGTCTCCGACAGAACAAACACTCTGAAATGTTCAGCTATTGTGTTTCTCCTACAGTTGCACAAAAACACGACATTACTCCTCTGTTCTTCTGATATAATTCTTCACTATAAGCATAAAAATCTTAAAGTGATACACAAGGTGGGACTGATTGACTTTTTAATTACGTCTTTATTCAGCTACAAAGATTTCCTATCATCCCTATGAAAAACGTTTTTTTAACAGTTACTAAATCTAAAAAAAATAACTGTTTTAAAAGTTGATTAAAATACTGAATCTGAGCTCAGTGTACTTCCAAGATTATACCCCTCTGAGTGACCCACACATGACTCCATATCTCCAGTGTATTATCAGGCCTGTCACTACATGTAATTCTTTCCTAATTCTTTTAGTTTCTACATTTATAATACAGTGAGGACAATGAGTTCATTAGAAAAAAAAGATGTGCCTTAAAGGGATGGTTTAAATTATTTTCTTTTATAAAGATACTCACATAAAAATGACAAACTGCGTGGGAAATAAATGTCTTTCATGTGACTGACAAAACAAACTAGACCCTCATTATAAAGTGAAAGGAAAATAATAGAATGCAAATGATTTCCAAGTGTTTGTTTTGCAAGTTGATGTCGGAAAAGTGTGGAGTGCATTTGTTTTAGCTTCTTAGAATCAACACTTTGTGGCAGTGCCTCTTTCTGTCTTTCTGCAGGTTTATGCTTTTTCAGAACATGTTTGGTACAGTAACTGATAGTCTCTTACAAACCTCTAAGGCATTTTTTCCAGAACAGCTACATTTATAAATAAAATCTCACACGGTATCTGCTTACATACCGTATTTTCAGGCCTATAGAGCGCACCTCAACTTAACTCACCTACCAAACCGGTAGGGGGAGCTCGACATATAGCCCCTGAAGTAGGGACGTAGAAGAATGCTAGCTCCCGTTAGAATAGAATTCAACTTTATTGTCATTCCACTGTCACAAGTACAGAGCAACAAAATAAATTCTCTTCATTTAACCCATCCCCTTGGCAAGCAGTGGGCTGCCATTGTGTGGGGCCCGGGGAGCAGTGTGGGGTTAAGGGTCCTGCTCAGGCAGCCAGAGTGGGAGTGGGGGATCGAATTCCCAACCTCAGGATTCAAAACCCTATGCCCTAACCACTAGGCCGCCACTCCACTATCTTGTTGGTTCGCAGCAATAAGAGCTTCTACTGAAAGAAGGGGCTTCATCACCTCGTTATTTCAGCTCTACAGGAGCTGAGCCCAGTCTTTTCATTTATTTGTCAGCTTTAATGCGGCAAATAAATGTTAAAATGTGTGAATTTGGGAGTTTTGTTTTCTACCGTGCCTGCTGCTAGCATGTTCTTGTGCTAAATGAAAATTTGCCCCTTATTCTTTCATTTCCAACTTTGACTTCCCCCTCTGTCGATGAGTAAAAATCCACAGCAAAGCCACAGCTTCTTATAAGCTGCATGGGTCAATGCGTGGGGGGAAAAGTGGTGGCTTATTGTCTGGAAAATACGGTAGTTAACATTTAAAAGCTGAATTCAGGAAACCCAATAGAGCTATCGGGTCCACATACATAAACCCACACAGTTTTTTTTTTTATTATTATTGTTTTTTCACTTAATCTTTAAAATTATCTTGTGTAAGTCTATCACATTAAAGTTTATGATGTATTTTAGCTTCTAATTTGGCTTATTTAGAAATGTTGTATGTAAATATAATGGAAAAAATAAAAATGGATATAACACCAGTTTGGGTTTCTGTGAGGTTTTGGTTATTGCTCCCAACTTTCACATAAATCACTAAATAATTATAATTATTCTAATGTGTGTGGTATATTCTTAATGAATTTTATATTTGAGAATAGAAACAATAAACCAGGAAAACAGTTTCACATTCACTGAGTCTGTTAAACTGTAAAAGTCGGTCATGTGTTTGCATTTAAATGGAAAGACTTCAAGTTGTGCACAGTGATCAGTGATGTGGTTAAATTGTCCAGCTGCTTCTCCGAGCTGAAGCTGCTCATTATGTAAGACTTAAACAAGCCAGGGTAAGATGTAATTACTGTGTGTGGATGTGTTGTTGTGGTTCCATGCGGCACATATGCCATACTGTGTCCGCGTCTGTCTCTCTACGTCTTCACATGCTCGATCTATCAGCTGCTCTCCCACATAAACCTGCCTCTGCGTGTGTGTGTGTGATATGGGTGCTCTGCAGTGGAAGCTCTTGTGCCTGTTGCTAGGCGAGAGCCAGCATCAGAGCTGCCTCCACAGCCAATGGCGACGATAGTGGAAAACTCCAGCACCAATGAGGCAGTTTATTGGGACCTCGGTTCATGGTGGAGTATCTCCAACTGATTTCTCAATGGGGGGGTTTTAAGTGCAGGACATCAAAGCAGGTATCTGCAGTTATTTTCACCCCCCCCCCCCCTCCCTTTTTGAGTTGGCTGCAGACGAATCAAGATCTTTGCTGTGGGGGGTTATTGGTGACACCTTCAAGCTCTTCAAGTCCCTGTAGAGATCTTTGATTTACTATTTCTGGTATTATCGCTCTCATCCCTCTAATACTCAGCTTTCGGTTTCCCCTGTGGATATGTTGAAAGGGTTGGAAGGACAAAAAAGTCTCGATTGAGTCTTGATTTATTGCCTCTGAATTCATTTACAATATTTAATTTTAATTAGAAGCAGTGTTTACCTTGTTATCGCAGTTACTAAGGCTCGTTTTATCCTGGGAAACAATAACCTTAATAAATTTAGATGAATTTAATCAAAGCGTTAAAAACCAGGCAGCGGAAAATGTTATCAGCTTTAAACACATAATATGAAAAATGAGAGTGCTTTAAGGATAATTTGAAGGGAAAAAAGCTGAACATTGATTATTATAAGACATTAGATGGTTGGAGGACAATAAAGCATCAGTAACACTAATATTTTCCTGCAAAACTAGGTGCACCCAGTTTTATAGGTAAAACTATAAAGGCTGCCACCATTAAAGTGTTTGCAGCTGTACCTGCATATTAATTAGAAGGATAAATTTGTGAAATAACATGAACCGTCATGCAGACGTCATGTATTCTTGTAGTAATGTCTGTGACTCCTGCAGCAGAACACATCCTTTGATTATTTTTAACAGCACCCCTCTCCGTGTTGCTACATCTGTTTGTTTCCGCCAGAATGAATCCATCCATCCATCCATTGTCCTCATTGTTTCAGCAGCAAAAAAAAAATACACTTGAGGATAATCTGCCTTAAATATTCTGCACATTATGTAAGATTACGTACAAACAGAGGGAGATGGGGGTGGTCATGGGAAACAATGAATATTTTACAGACGCCCTCATGCTTCACTCGCTCCAAGAAGTGGCTGAAAATAAAAATCCTGTGAATGTGCATTTCCGTAACACGGTTTTTAGCTCTGTTTCTTGTGGGGAACACATTCCCTGTGGAGTGGAGTGTACTCCGAGCTGCTGGATGCTGTGTTTTAGGACATTTTATCGCTGTTTTTGATGCAATGTCATAACAAAAAAATTGTGGTTCCAATATTTTGCATAGAAAATAACTTATCTGGGGAAAAAAGTATTCAGTTAATTTACTGGAGAGAAAGATGTTTATCATTTTACAACAATCCCCCTTTAATAGTCTGCCGTAACATTACCTTTGATCTTGGTTAATCTTTTGATTTAACAACTAAAACTCAGGGTTTGCATTGTTTTTATAATTCATAGTTTGACCTTTATTGGATGTCAGAACATGAATCCACTTTTTGATGTACCTGGAAATGCGTCCATCCATAGTAAACAACACCACTGAATGTACCTGGTGGTTTAAACAAAGATTTTGCTTATAGTTATTCCATTTAGTTGGACGGATTGGGGTTAACTCTAATTGGAGAAAAATAAATACCAATTTCAAATATAGCTGTGTGTGTGTGAGAGAGAGAGAATTATTGCAAAAGACCAGTGTAAGAAGCATCTTGAAGCATCTCTTTTTTTTTGTCCTCCTGCATGCAGACAGACCTAGGAGCAGCAGTCTGGATTAGTTCTCTTTGCTTTCTTAAGGTCTACAAGGATTTTTAATACTGATCCATTTATTTTCAGTGGCACCTGACTGTGATTCTGTTCTAAACTATTTGTTATTGAAAGAAATTAAATGGGGAGAACCAAGACAGGACAAAACTTTCTCAAACTGATAATCTCAAAGTTATTTCTTTGTGAAATGAAAACAATCCAACCTCTAACACAGGATCTGAGAAATACATAATCCTTCGTTTAATTTTCTAATTAATCCCATGTTTCCATCTGATATCTCCTATAATTACATTGCTGGAAGTAAAAAAAACTTTTGTGTGTCTATCAAACTTTCAAATCCTTTGAATCTTACTTTTTAGATTTACCCAAAATCATTCTTCTTTTTGATACACAGCTGGCAATAATGAACCCAAAGATCCAATAAGTTGGTTGTTTTATGTTACATCAAAGGTTCCTGTCTTTAGTTTAGGAGCTTTTAACACTGCTTTGTAAACGTACTGACAACCTTCAAATATTCTAACATTTTGCCCCTTTACATCAGGGATTAGGAATTTAATGCATAGCACTACACAACAAAGAGCATAATTCGTGTCATTAGGCAATTAAAAGATAACTCAAACAAAAGACTCAAATCAAGGAAATAAAATCAACGTTCATACAGAGCAGGGTTAGAACACTGAGTTGAAGAAACTGGGCAAAAAATATTATCTAAAGGCAGAGGCAAAATGAAGTAGCGCAATAACACCAAGATAAGAGAGACAAAGACAAACTGCAAAGAAAAGCTGCAAGGGGAGAGGCTTTAATAGGCAAGACAAATTAGAACAAGTATCCTTTTGTTTGGCCAGAAAACTAACGTATTTTACCCCTCTGTCATGATCCTGGCACTAATGCCGGATCTGATTACTCATTTCACACACCTGCTTAGCTCGCCCAGTTTATATTATCCGCTCATCTGATCCACCTGCATTAGACACTATATAACCAGCCTTCAGACGAGTCATCAGTGCCAGATTATTTCAAAGCCATTGGTGAGAATTATTCTAGCATTCCTGTATTCTGATGACCTGATCCTTACCTGTTCTGCCTCTCTACCTCTAGGCCTTCCTATTGCCATCTCATCTGTTTGCCTGCCCTATCTTATGACTTCTGCCAGGTATCTGCCTGTTTGTCTACCGTACCTGGAACTTTGAACTACCTCGGTCCTGGATTCTCCCTTGGCACCTCACCGGATCTCTGACCTCCTGGCTCTGACTACTGAGCTCTTCACCGACATCGGCTCTGGCTTCAACCTCTGCATTATGCTGCCTACTTTCATCCGCTCTGTTCTCATCTCCGACCACCAATACATCAACATCTTGGACTTTCTGTGCGGCGACTGTCACGCTACATTGGCAGCTGGCCGGCTGGAACCATCCTCACCCTCAGACTGGGCTCAGACTGAACTATAAGACCAGAGGATCCTGCCTTAGATGCTGACGCAGCTCACTCTGGCTCAATTTTCAATAAACATTTTAAGAAATCTAACTGTTTGTCCGCTTTTAATACTGGATCCTTCTGTTCTGAGCTTGATACCCCCTTTCCCACTGTCCTCCTGTATTAGCCGTCACCCCTAAATTTCCTTTATTATTGTGTTATAAAGTTAAAAACATGATCTGCCTCTCCAAACGGAACTGTCGTTAGCATTGTGAGTTAAATCTCATCAACCAAATTATAGTTTGCAATTGGTTGACAAGTGTTTATTGTAGGTTTCTTGTTCAAACCTCCACAAATATAATGGAAACTGGAGCTAGACTGGGGTAGTCAGAAGGCTTGCAGCAGATGTCATAAAATTTTCTTGTTGCTTGACAGGTATGTTAAAAAGTGTTGCCTACAATTGCATTCTGGCCTGTGCGTTAACACTTCTTAAAATTTACTACAGTCAAGGATACAACTTAGAGAGATGGACATTTTTGCCCAATATTCTTTGTAAAATAATTTTCAATTGTAATATCATATTAGGATGGTAACCCATGAGGCTCTTCCTATTTCAACAATAAATGAAAGGACTGTCCCACCTTTTTTTTGCAACATGTGAAGGTGCTCAAATCAAAGCATGTAGCACATCTACACCTGACAGTGATGTATGTGGCCCTGTCAGACGTTAAGACCAGCACTACCAAAGACCCGTTGGGAGGTTAAGTCCTTCGTTTCCTTCTTATCATCATAGTTTGTTGAAAAGCTATTCAAAAAGAATAAAACAAAGAACAAAAAACTATTGATCAATCATCTCACTCAAATTAGTTAAATAATTAATGAATAGTTAATAAGGAAAAGTTTTTTCTCATTTATTATGCATTGTCTGTGGGTTTGTGAAAGGGGGACCCAGGCTGAAGCTAATGATGTTTGGAGCAAAGAATGTGAATCGCTTGCACAGCAGTTCTGGCTGTATATTTAAAGTTGATTCTCTGCTGACAGGTGAACCTCTGTCACAGTTTCCAGTTTTTTAAAAGACCAACAGGGTTCCCTACAGTATTGTGCTGAATTCAGCTCTATCAATTTGCAGCTCTGCAAGGCTTTACCGCCCCTGTTGATCCAAAGCATACTTTTAAAAAGGCAATAAACAGATAAATGATTGATACAGTATGTCTGATTTGAGGTAAAGACATTTATAAATACACAGCAAATAAGCTAAAAAGGAGCCAGAACCCGAAGCAATACATATATGAAATCTGGAAGATATTTTCTGCACACCATCTGTGACTTGAGAGAGACTGTGTTCATATTGATTTTAATGAGAAAGCATATCTCATAATAAACTGTGAGGATCAGCCCGTCTTCAGAGCTGTCAATTTTTCTCATACGGTGACAATCTCACTTCTAACTGCAGCTCTTTATGTCTCACATTAATGTTCCCTCCTCTCTGCTTTTACAGCTTTATGGCACTTTGCAGGATTAAATTGTTGGACTCCATAACTGCTCGCTGCAGGTGACCATTCAGTGTAAAATGAAAATGATCTAAGCGGGCACATTCTTCTTAATAACCATGTTCTATTAATTCAATTTATTCTACCAACCGGAGATTTTAAATGAAGTTAATGTTGGCATTATCTAAGAATTTCTTTCATTTCTGATGTTATTTTAAACCTCTAAAGGGGTAACAGGATCCATCTTTGAAATCAAGTTCTTAGTTTTATTTGTTTATTTTCTTGGTCCACTGGCAAATTGTTCTGTTCTGTCAAAAATCTAAAATTAAACAGAATTTCTATTCAAAGATCAATGCAACATAAAAACAGAGGCCTGGCAAGCATAATTAGTAAAAACTACCATATATTTTCTGAGGTTTTTTCACAATATTCCCAACTATTAATCAGTGCATGTTTTCCTGGAAGATCTCTGCTGAAATCACATCAGTATCTGGAGACAAAAGTTCTGATGGATCATCCCTGACAAGCCAAGGAGCAGACATGGTGGGAGAATCTGCACATTTGGCCCCCCTGACAGTGAGTACCCACCCATGAAGAGAACCTGACTGATCCTCCACAAAGCCTCGCCTCCATCGAGCTGCCTCTCGGCCTGTGATCCTCCCCCACAACGCCGGGCCAGGCTGCTCGGCGAGGAGCTGCTCACACTCAGCAAGCAAAATGACAAAGATGCTTTGAAACCAGTTCCCCAGTCGGGCTTCAAAGACGGTCACAGCCAAGAGAGGCAGACAAAGATATAGAAATGAGAGATGCTTGACTGCATCACCTCGTCAAATCATCAGATGACTCTTCTGGCTAAACCCTCTGCACACGTTTGATAACTGGAAAGGGTGTTTCTGTCCTTTTATACACTAAATACTTCCAGTTACGTCAACTCCACACTCAAAGAAAAATAAAACAAAGCTGTATTAAAAAAAGCACTTCCTGCAGAGTATGATTTTTTTATAAATACAGGGAGCTCCTTAATTCAGCTAATCACTTTGACATTATGTCACTTTACAGTCAGTCTGAAAAAAAAATGAGTCCACAATCCATTTTGTGACTAATTACAGCTTGTCTGTCTCTTTTATCTGAAATGTTCACACTCGTCTCGATTGACAGACTGAAATTTGTAATAACGCTCAACAAAGACAAAAGCTTTCTTTTCTCCATTGTGTTCCACTGTAAGCCAGCTTTATTCTGGAGAGGCTCAGACAGCTATCAGGAAAACATGTATCTGTAGGGATGTTTCAGTTCCATCCTGAAACCATGCAGGAGACTAGTTTTTCACAAGAAAATCAGTCCTGAAGCACACATCTGACTCAAACACTAAAAAAACTTTTATTTTATTTTTTTTGTCACAGATTCTGTAGGTCATTTGTTTAAATTCCAAAACTACATTGCATTAAATACATAGAAGCAGTTCTCAAACACACCAGGTGCAAAAATGGCTGAAGAGATAAAGTCAAGCCAAGCACCAGGTCCTGAACTGACGAGATAGTCTTTCCTCAAACCTCATCCGTTCTTTGTGGGGTTTTGCTTAGTTTTTTTTTTTTTTTTTTTTTTACTTAAACCACAATATAAGCAATGAATTTTTTTTATTTGACACCCATTATATATTAATTAGTTATTTTGTGATTGATGATTTACAAGTGAATATACATCTTGGTCAAATACAAGTACTGCTGTATCCCTATCTGCTAGAAGTATGAATTATTTGGGCTTCACTGGGAAAGGGTCACTCTAGAATTAAAATTATAATTATTGCAATAATTTGGTGTGATTAAAGCTACAGTGTGTAATAATTACAGGGATATACAGTCAGAAATGTAATATATTATACATAACTATATTATTTATCATCATCTACGAGCTCAGCCTCTTAACCTTAATATTTGCGTTGCCTTAGAATTCGTTATTTATAATTACATAGGAGCGGGTCTCGCAGCCATGGAGGCAGACATCTTTGCGCTACGGCAGCGCAGAGTCAACAAACTAGCAATTGCGAGATCGCCCATTACGCTCGAAAGTAACTACGGCAAGTTGAGAGAGATGAACTGAGACGGTACTGAACAATAGATGGCAGTATTATGCCTGAGAAGCGTTTAGTCTTCTTCCAGCGAACACAATCTTGCTGTTAAACTAATTACTACAATTACTTCATCTGTTTATATCACCATGCAAAGCAGCTCACCAAAACGTCACAACGGTGTAGAAAAACTAACGGGTATATTTATTATCTTAAGTCTACATGAAATCTATACCCTACACAGACTAATGAAATACTATCTGTAAAATTATCTATGTAAACAAACCTCATCACTTGAAAAGGTAGGTGATGCGGACGTCGTGGAAGACATTTTGTCCCGTAACGCTCGCTGTACTGTTGGGGGGGAGATGCGGTGGGGGGGAGATGTTCATGTTGCTGCGGTCTGCAGTCTGGACGTTAGATGTCGCTGAAAATTACACACTTAAGCTTTAAATTTGCTTGATTAGTTTCCATTGCTCATATTAAAGTTAGTTATATATGTACAATGTTAAAAGAAATAAAACATAAAGACAAAAGAGCAGTGAGTGCCTACAGGGAGAGCAACCTAATCTTTTATTTCCAATTGTCCAAGAGTCTAAGCAGTTTGTGTCCAGGATGTGTGGGGTCTTCTAAGGTGTTTTGTAGCCGCCCCCTTCCTAACCCTGGACCTGCAAAAATTCTGGGTGAACCAGCTGATCCGCCTCCAGCCTAATTGTAGTCTTGTCACTGCAAATATATATATATCTATATATAGATATATATATATATCTATATATATATATAGATATATATATACATATATAGGCCTGTTAGGGCCACAGTGGGGCACTAACAGGCCTATGGGCGAGAGGTGGGGCAAACCAGCTTTTAATCAGTTTTATTTTTTGTGTGTCTGGAGCTGGGAGAAGCTGTGGAGCTGCGGCCATGTTAGCAGTGCTTTTTCTTGTGTAACTGCAACAAGTGACTGTGTTGATCCATCCTTATCCTGTCTCCTATAAATAAACCATAGTTTCATTTCTGCTTCATCTTTTTTTTTTTTCTTTCAGATCAATGGATAGCTTTGTCATCAACACTGTGATTGCAGTGGCAGCTGACAGACACTATAAAAAGATTTAAAGGCAAGAAATTGTTTTTTAACCATCCACAGCATTTCAGGTCTGCATTGCTACTAAGAGTTATAATTTGGGAGATGATAGTGTCACAATTCAGAACAGAGAGACCCTGTATTCAGGCAAGACAGACAGTGGGATAACTTAAAAAGTGTTTATTTAGAACTGGCGGATCTGAGTACCAGCGGCCAGGGTATCTGGGGCAGGAAACTCTGGAGAGATCAAAACACAGGTTAGTGACCACGTAAATGTAATGGAGGAAGATTACAAACGTGAGCCACCAACCTGGTTTAGCAGTTTAGTTGAAAGCCAGAGAACAAGGTAGGATACAGCTGGTAGGCTGTCAAAAAATGCAACAGGCGCTGCCCAGAGTGTCCCAGATGCTGCAGTCCCAGAGAACATGCAGGAGTCCAAAGCCAGGTCAGGCAAACAGATCAGAACAGGAACAGGCAGGCTCAGAGGTCCAGGAGTCCAAAGACAGTTCAGACCGGGACAGGCAAGATCGCAAGATTATAGATCTTGCTAATATATGGTGTTAAATATATCTGTACAAAAAACATACATTTAAAGTAAACTATCTCTATAGTTTTTTTTATTTATAGTTAAATCATGCCAAAAATGTCTTTATGAAAACATATTTATAAATTAAAGAGAAGCTGTTGAAAATCACCCTCTTCCCTCCAAATGGTTCAGATTAAATCTCTCCATAATGTTTCATTGGCGAAACAATCCTGTGTACTTTAGTTAAGTACATGTATTGCTATATATGTGTGTAGAACTAGAACACCAGCTGCCAGTGAAGCTTCCAGCCTCAAGTTCAGCTTGTTACTATCAGTTTGACCCTTGGCTTGTTGCTCTTCTCACTGTTGCGCAGTGTTTTAATGACACTTTAAGATGTTCCATGATTAACTTGACTGCTTCCTTTTTATAACGTGGGTGTTAGGTATTAATAACCTTCAAGGCGGTGCCTTGAAGAGATTCCAGTATCGTGTTTATTGTATAAACCATGCTTTTCATGACCAAATTTAGCATGTACAAGTAGTAGCTATTCAAAATTTCCCCACTTTCCTTGATTTTAGTACAATCATTGTACTAAAATATTTCTTCTTTTATGATTTGTGGAGATTAAGATCTAAAGAGAAGCGTTATCTACTGGTTAGATCCTGTAATTCAGTGAAAGAGTGTGTAATAATTGTTCTGTAATTTGTTAGAACAGTGAAGGTATTGGACAGTTTCTGCCAAGCAAGACTAAACTAAAGTATGTAGCTGTTGAAACAAACAAAAGCTGTGGTTAATTTCATCCAGTATTTGGGTAGAAGAAATAGCAAATTATAAAGTTAAAACAACCCAATATTTGTATTATTTTGACCCAGCATTTGCATAGAGCCAATAACATATACAGTATTTGTGGGTGAATTAGTCAAAATTTGCAGTTAATTCCACACATAATTTAGGTGTACTATCATAACTCATGTGTTGGGTTATAATGGACCAGCCCATCACACTCTGTCAAATCAACTGCTGCTGGGCCTGTGCTATAATAGCCCACTGGCTGAACTGGAAATAACCCTGGTTAAGTTATTTCTGAACCACTTGTTTTTCCTGTGTACAGCATGTGCAGGGCGCTGCCATTTCTACCATCAATAAGGAAGTACAGAGCCCAAGTTGGTTAATTTGGTTATATGTTCAGACTTTTTGGTTAAGTGGTTTTATTTCAGGACCTAAGGCATTCACATGCGCTGATCCTCTACGTATCTAAGTATTAAAGTATTAAATCCTGCAATTTCAAGCAGGTAAAGTTATACAGACTGCTGTTTGTAGGAATGCTTTCAACTCTGTTTACATGATTCTATTTTTTTGCCTCTGTAGTTCTGCAGATCTAAACCTTTTTCAATACTCCCAGTTACCTCCTTCCCTGAGGGTTAATTCTGTTCTAACATCGGTTGATTAGAAAAACTAAGGCCAGAAAACATAATAGGACTTTGTTAAATTCTGGTTGGAATGGATTTCCAAGGATTTCGTTAAACCTCCAGTATGCTCTTCCCCCACTTATTGTTATGACACCTTTTCTTAAGTACTGTTTGTGCTTTTAATAAAGTATTTTTTTTATTTCTACTGAGCTGCTGAGCCATTTAGAGGTCAATTGAATATACAGTAAATTATCATTAATACGCTTTACACTGTTCTAACAAATATACAGTTGTGCTTACAAGTTTAAATACTATTACAGAAAATGATAAATTCCCAGTAGTAATTCAAATAACACAAAACTGAAAAAAATAGAACAAATAAACAAATTAACTGACTTTTAATTGTGATAAAAATGACTAAACTCTGAATTTGTAGAATAAAATGTTGATTTTGCAATTTTGTTTAGAAACGAATTCTAAAAAACAAACAGACAAATTAAAGGACCAGTTAACCAATGTGCCTGTCAACAGGTGCAGAAGTCTGAACATTACAGGAAACACCTGATTTTAGTGATTGCCTCAAAGGGTTTCTCAACAACATTTTGGTTTTTGGGTCCAGGCACGTGCAGAGGGGGGGGGGCTAAGGGGGCTTGAGCACCTGCCCCTTTTGCTCCATGATCCCAATGTGCCCTTTTTTTTTTTTTTTTTTTTTTGACACATGTACTGAAATTATTATTATTATCTTTTTTTCAGATAAGGCGGCTAACTGCGGAGCTAAAGGTAGCGAATATTCCACATTACACTGTGGCCGCTGCTCATTTGGCCCTAAGCAAGATCAACCATGATCGGACGGATGGCTATGTCTTCAGTCTGCACCGCCTCTCCAATGTCAACCTGAATAGAGATGTAAGTGAAACCAAATGAGCCCCATGGATGATGCAGTATTGTTTGATCTAAAACACTGTTTACTCTGTGCTTTTAGTCTTTCACATTGAAAATTATGTTTTTTAATTCACAAAAAACTGTTCTGTAATTATTACAGAACAGTTTTTTGTTCTGTAATTATTACAGAACAGTTTTTTTGTGGATTAAAAAACATAATTTTTGGTGAAAATACTGGAGTAGGCTTGCTACTTGTCAGACAATGGAAAACTTTGAACGTTGTATAATTTCTCTACTTTAGCAAAGAGTAGCGGTTTAAACGGAGGAAAGTATAGGACGCGGCGCGCCTTTCTCTGAAGAACTACTGAGCGGGAGACAGCCAGGTGAGGAAAAGCTGTTCTTATCTATTGATTCAGTATTTTTATCGTACAGACATTAGGCTGTTGTTCTTGTGCTATGAGCTAGCTGCTAGCTAATGACTTTGCTAGCAAAGCAAGATAACTAAAAAGCTTCCCTGTGTCGTTAATGATAGTAGGACATTCTTCAGTATTACTTATGCAATAGGGGCACATCGCCCGTCAAAAACCTATCATCTCCATAATGGATATATGTCTGATTTTCTAATTTCCTTTGCTGCATGATGTACATTTCATTTATTCTAGCGTTAGGTAAATGTATCTTGAAGGAGAACTAATCCAGAACTACCATGATAGATATATGATAGATATAATGTATGAAGCTGGTGAAAAAAAAACTGCGCAGCTTATGCAAGGAGGATCGGTTGTCAGACCTTCTTTTGTTGGCAATCGAGAAGGATGTGCCAATCATTCACAGTGAGGTTATTAACATTTTTAAAGACATGGCTAACAGAAAACTGCTGCTGTGAACAAAAGAGAACAAAAATAGCAAAAATGCTTAGAAGTTGGAAATTTGTTTTTAAACAGTAAAATCACCATGACGGAAAATAAGTTTTTGGATCATAATCTTTAGTTTGGGGGAAAAAGAAAGGCAAGAGACTGAAATAAATAAGACATTGACCTTCACTCAACACAGAAAAGATGAGACAATGAGGAAAAAAAGAAAAGAGAAACTGACAAGAAAAAACAAAGGGGAAAGATTGAAGAAAATGTATATAGGTACTTACAAAATACACTAAGACACAAACAGAGTAGGCTTTTCTCATGGTGACATGCATTAATAAAATGTTTGCTTTTGTTCTTTTTTTTCTGCAGTTCCACGTTAAAGTTTGATGCAGCAGCTCTGCTTTTCTGAATGGACTGTCTCCATCTCCACTGTCAGTACAGCAAACCAGGCATACATTCTTTTTTATAGATTACAGTACACTAAAAGGTTGCATTGTGCCCTTGTATGCATTTTAACAGTTTAATTCTGTAAAGACATCTTTGGCTAAATTGCAGGTTTGAATATTGTAATACTTTCCTATAAGAAAATAGACCTGCAGAAAGAAATTACTAATAAAATATTTTACATATGCATAGTTCTATGTTCTATGTAGAGATTTCCCTTAGCTTTGATTGTATGTCTCACAATTTTGTAATTTATCATTGTTCATTAAACTCTGAAAGCTACAGGTGCTGGTCATAAAATTAGAATATCATGAAAAAGTAGATTGATTTCAGTAATTCCATTTAAAAAGTGAAACTTGTATATTATATTAATACATTACATACAAACTCATATATTTCAGATGTTTATTTTGTTTAATTTTGATGATTACAAATGACAACAAATGAAAATCTCAAATTCATCATATCAGAAAATTAGAATATTGTGAAAAGGTTCAAAATTGATGGCCCCTGGTGCCACACTCTAATCAGCTAATTAACTCAAACCACCTGCAAAAGCCTTTAAATGTTCTTTCAGTCTAGTTCTATAGGCTACACAATCATGGGGAAGACTGCTGACTTGACAGTTGTCCAAAAGACTACCATCGACACCTTGCACAAGGAGGGCAAGACACAAAAGGTCATCGCTAAAGAGGCTGGCTGTTCACAGAGCTCAGTGTCCAAGCACATTAATAGAGAGGCGAAGGGAAGGAAAAGATGTGGTCGAAAAAAGTGTACAAGCAAGAGAGATAACCGCACCCTGGAGAGGATTGTGAAACAAAACCCATTCAAAAATGTGGGGGAGATTCACAAAGAGTGGACTGCAGCTGGAGTGAGTGCTTCAAGAACCACCACACACAGACGTATGAAAGACATGGGTTTCTGCTGTCGCATTCCTTGTGTCAAGCCACTCTTGAACCACAGACAGCGTCAGAAGCGTCTTGCCTGGGCTAAAGAGAAACAGGACTGGACTGCTGGTGAGTGGTCCAAAGTCATGTTCTCTGATGAAAGTAAATTTTGCATTTCCTTTGGAAATCAAGGTCCCAGAGTCTGGAGGAAAAGAAGAGAGGCACTTCATCCACGTTGCTTGAAGTCCAGTGTAAAGTTTCCACAGTCAGTGATTGTTTGGGGTGCCATGTCAACTGCTGGTGTTGGTCCATTGTGTTTTCTGAGGTCCAGAGTCAACGCAGCCACATACCAGGAAGTTTTAGAGCACTTCATGCTTCCTGCAGCTGACCAACTTTTTGGAGATGCAGATTTCATTTTCCAACAGGACTTGGCACCTGCACACAGTGCCAAAGCTACCAGTACCTGGTTGAAGGACCATGGTATCCCTGTTCTTAATTGGCCAGCAAACTCTCCTGACCTTAACCCCATAGAAAATCTATGGGGTATTGTGAAGAAGAAGATGCAATACACCAGACCCAACAATTCAGAAGAGCTAAAAGCCACTATTAGAGCAACCTGGGCTATCATAACACCTGAGCAGTGCCACAGACTGATCGACTCCATGCCACGCCGCATTGCTGCAGTAATACAGGCCAAAGGAGGCCCAACTAAATACTGAGTGCTGTACATGCTCATACTTTTCATGTTCATACTTTTCAGTTGGCCAACATTTCTATAAATCCTTTGTTTTTATTGGTCTTCAGTAATATTCTAATTTTCTGATATGATGAATTTGAGATTTTCATTTGTTGTCATTTGTAATCATCAAAATTAAACAAAATAAACATCTGAAATATATGAGTTTGTATGTAATGTATGAATATAATATACAAGTTTCACTTTTTAAATGGAATTACTGAAATCAATCTACTTTTTCATGATATTCTAATTTTATGACCAGCACCTGTATGTGACTTTGTTAATATTCTGTCCTAAAATGCGATAAGATGTGCCCTTTTTTTTTTTTTTGAGCACCTGCCCCTTTAGTGGTCTCTGCACGGCCCTGTTTGGGTCTGTTTAAATAAACAGGGTTCAACAAACTCAAACTCAAATCCTCAACTCTGAATTGATCTAGCCTAACGTTGGTAACTCAGAAACTAACCCGAAGCTGCTTTCATTAAAGCTGCTGTGGGTTAGTCTAATCATCTCTTAAGTAGGACCACTCAGACTTATACGTGTGGGTAACAAGTATGAAAAGTTAGTATGGGAAAGGAAGACTGGCGAAGAAGAAGACTGCTGCTCGAGTTAATGCATAGGTTTATATGAAGCAGGCCGTTTTTACATTTATTAAAAGCATTTTCCTCTCAGTTGTTCCATTTATAAATCCCTAAAATAGAATTCTCCCTAGTCAGAATCACATTCCTGGTCAGAAGTGTAACAGTAGGTTTTCTAAATTACATTTTCACAACAGAAGTTGAATTTTAGAAAAAAAAAAGAAGAATTAAATTTGATATTCATAGTAATGTTTACACCTTTAAGTGGCCATTTTGACAATTATCAGCTTGACTGAATATGCATTTATGATATCTGAAATACATTTCTTCATAGTCAAAATAATACAAATGAAAACCAGTAACAATAGGAGTATGGAATATTAAATTTATTTATAGACATCCAGAATGTTTATTCTAGAAGAGAAGAACGTAATTTTTTTGAAGTTGTCATTTTGACAAGGGAAAAAGTATTTTTTTCAGATATCAGGAATACATGTTTATTCACACTATTGAAAATAAAAATTACCTGCCTGGAGAACTAGCTTATTGCTATAATGGTAGTCGATCAATGTATTCTATTTAGGTGCAATAACCTGTCAGCAGGTGAAGATGAAGTCTAAAAGGTTTTTTTTTATATTAGGTAGGACCTGTGCGTAACCTCATGGGTTCCTCCTTAGTTTGATTCTGTCTTTCATTACACATTAAATACTAAGTGGCTGTTTTGTGTGATAACATCCACATCAGCTGCAATATGTGGTCATTATAAGCAGTTATCATTTCCATAGAATGGCTTTAGACTGTGCCAGTAGGCTCTGTAGGTTGTTATCACTGAATTAATCCTAACCCTAGGGTAAATAATTTTTCCTCCACGGAACTCATTTCAGTCATTCTTCACGTACTGTAAAAAAAATAAAATAAAATAAACATTTGCATGTCGCTCATATAAACAAACCAAAAACAAATACATCTTATATCCTGTGAAGTGAGTTGTTGAATCTTCTCCCTAAAAATACATAATTCTCAGTGAAAAAAATGCTGATTTAATAAGATCTTCGTCAAAAGAACATGCAATGCTTGTTTTTAAAACCAAACGTCTCTAAAGGAACTAGTGAATTATTTTTTTTTATATTATGCACTAAACTTTGTCAAAATCTCCTGACTAAATCAAGAAATAAAATGTTGCGATTGGCTCTTAGGAGAGTAGAGACAGAGGACACTGTCTGGACAAAACCTGCTACCGACCAGGTTAACTATGGGGAGAATGTTACTATAGTAACAGAAACAGAGGTTGAGTAAACTCTCTTAGTGAAACAAAGTTTCCCTGATTTCAGGTTTACAAAGCTTAGAGGGTTCAGTAAATCTGCTTTGTGAAAAATCACAAATCTTAAAAATCATGAATTACATTTTTTATAATTTACTTTTGCAGATTTGAATTAATTTTACTGGCAGCTGCTTTTCTTCTGTCTTTATCGGAAGGCTTTGTAAATTTTTAAGCACAGTTGTATATAACCTACTGTACAAATTCATTTATGCAGTTTTACGATGATAAAGAAATATATGTATCTTCTCCTACAATTGTTAGAAATATTTTATTTATACTCCGTTTGTGTTTTATGGGTTGTGTTCTAATGAACTATTATGATGTATAATGTTTGATTCATCTTTTATTAACTCTTGCTTAAGATTGTTCCAGATAAAGGTCATGCAACGGACGGGTTGTGAAGGAGGCCTGAACATCCTCTATCACATGCTGGGTTGTAAAAGAGACCTGAACAGCCTCCATCACATGTTTCTTCTAAACATGTGTTCTTGGAACAATTCAATTGTAAAACAACCACATGCTTTGTTTTAACATATGTGCTGAGGTTTAAAGTAAGATCCTTTTGTTTCCCCTTTTCCCTTTAGTTAAACCTCAGCTGATGTAATTAGGGACATCCCATTTTCTTCAATAAATGGCAAGGAGAAAGCTGAAGACTGCAGAGTGGGTTGGAGATTTGTAAACTCTGCAGTCTCCTTCCTATTCTCCTCGCGAGTAACTAAATTAATTGTCTCTGTGCTTTCTTTCTTTCCCTGTATGTACACTATATTGCCAAAAGTATTTGCTCACCTGCCTTGACTCACATATGAGCTTAAGTGACATCCCGTTCCTAATCCATAGGGTTCAATATGACGTCGGTCCACCCTTTGCAGCTAGAACAGCTTCAACTCTTCTGGGAAGGCTGTCCACAAGGTTTAGGAGTGTGTTTATGGGAATTTTTTACCATTCTTCCAGAAGCGCATTTGTGAGGTCGCACACTGATGTTGGACGAGAAGGCCTGGCTCTCAGTCTCCGCTCTAATTCATCCCAAAGGTGTTCTATCGGGTTGAGGTCAGGACTCTGTGCAGGCCAGTCAAGTTCATCCACACCAGACTCTGTCATCCATGTCTTTATGGACCTTGCTTTGTGCACTGGTGCACAGTCATGTTGGAAGAGGAAGGGGCCAGCTCCAAACTGTTCCCACAAAGTTGGGAGCATGGAATTGTCCAAAATGTCTTGGTATGCTGAAGCATTCAGAGTTCCTTTCACTGGAACTAAGGGGCCAAGCCCAGCTCCTGAAAAACAACCTCACACCATAATCCCCCCTCCACCAAACTTTACACTTGGCACAATGCAGTCAGACAAGTACCGTTCTCCTGGCAACCGCCAAACCCAGACCCGTCCATCAGATTGCCAGATGGAGAAGCGCGATTCGTCACTCCAGAGAACGCGTCTCCACTGCTCTAGAGTCCAGTGGCGGCGTGCTTTACACCACCGCATCCGACGCTTTGCATTGCACTTGGTGATGTATGGCTTGGATGCAGCTGCTCGACCATGGAAACCCATTCCGTGAAGCTCTCTGCGCACTGTTCTTGAGCTAATCTGAAGGCCACATGAAGTTTGGAGGTCTGTAGTGATTGACTCTGCAGAAAGTTGGCGACCTCTTCGCACTATGCGCGTCAGCATCCGCTGACCCCGCTCCGTCAGTTTACGTGGCCTACCACTTCGTGGCTGAGTTGCTGTCGTTCCCAAACACTTCCATTTTCTTATAATACAGCTGACAGTTGACTGTGGAATATTTAGGAGCGAGGAAATTTCACGACTGGATTTGTTGCACAGGTGGCATCCTATCACAGTTCCACGCTGGAATTCACTGAGCTCCTGAGAGCGACCCATTCTTTCACAAATGTTTGTAAAAACAGTCTGCATGCCTAGGTGCTTGAATTTATACACCTGTGGCCATGGAAGTGATTGGAACACCTGATTCCAATAATTTGGATGGGTGAGCAAATACTTTTGGCAATATAGTGTATGTATGATGTTTTAGGTGCTTAGACCTGACAACAATTTATTATAGTATTTTCTTTTTGCTACAGTTTCAAAATGCATTCTTTAAAATACATCAATTTGATGGATTATTTTATATTTATCCCCCTCTAATTTAATCATCATAATTTAAATCAGATGTTAGAAATAAACATTTTCTTAGAACTTAAGTAGGGGTTTTGCCAGATACATGTATACTTTTGCCTAAGGTATTCATTTATTTTTGCATATCTACTTTTTGATTGTACTTAAATAAAAGACCTATTATAGTAATGCTTTTCTTACATGAGAAAGAGTTATTTGTTAGGCTTGCCATGTCTGACTGATAGAAAATAACTGGTTGGAGCCATAATTATTCATGTTTTTGTGCTTCCAACCAAAGCAACTGACTTTTAAAAACATATGCATGCTTAAATATAGGTATAAAAATGGCCTGATCCTTGTTTACATAGTTGGTTTTATTCGAGGGAACAGCATGCTTTGCGTTCAGTTCCTCTTTCTGTATCTGGGTCCTCTTTATCTAGCCTGTAGTCCAAAAATGTGAAAATGATATTAATGATTGACAAATGGCATTTGAACAGAAATAAATCACACTAGTAAGATTAAGTTCATGATTAACTGTTCCGACGTCGCTGCAGCAGGGAGGGTGGGGTGATAGAGATAGAGACATCAATCATCAATGTTTGGCAAGACTCCGCTGCCTAGGTTTAACCTCATTCCTCTGCTCACATCAATATTTTCCTTTCTTTCGTGGTGGGTAAAGTTATATCTCTGCTGGGGCTGTAGGACTTTTCAGAGTGTGTAATAATATTTTATTTATATGAACCCGTTCAACTGAATGAACCCAGTGACCGAATCAGAATGTACAGAGTGGTGGCCAGTAGCTCAACCATATAGGTGAAGGCATTGGAAAGATTATTGTCAGGAACGTATATATTCATAGACATTCATCTTGTTACAACCTCAATGTCCCGATATACTTTTTCATTATTTTATTTGATAGACCAGCACAGAGAATTGTGTAAATTAAAATACGTAAAGGAAAATAACATAAAATCTGAAAAGTGTGCATGTACTCATCGCTTAAATAAAGCATAAAATCCACTGGTGGGAAACAAAATTCTTTTTAATTAATATTTAAAAAGGAGAGAATTAATGCGGAAGTAACAACTAAGCACAGTGCCAGTAAAGCGTTTCCTCCTAATACATTTCTTCTGCTTCTGGGTTTAGTTTAACCACCTTAGAAAAGCAACATTTGTACCTTGCGTTTCAGATATTAACATTTATTTGATGAAATGCTTCAGAAGGGCTCTAAGAAAGCAAACTGTGTATAGCAAAGCTTTGAATTTCAACAGATTAAATTACTTTTAAAGTAATACAACTTTTCCCTCCTTTAAGACTATCAGTAGCATACTTCTCTTATTATATTTAGATTGTGTTAAAGGTCAGTGTCCCACAATGTTAAATGTTCACATAACCTGACATTGTTTAATTGCATTTAGTAATTGGTGTGTATAACAATTATTAGATCCAATCTAATTTACTTCAATTGAACTATATTGTGGCTGTTCAAAACACATCACTTCAATGCACCTTATAAAATTATTTTTAAATAAAATTGTTACAAATCTCAAAGACAGTGTTTTATATACACCCAAGTATGAGATCCTACTTTTAAAACAGTCTAGCTCATTTTGTTATTTGAGTCAGTATTTCTTCACTAAGAAAACCAAGCCGATTACATTGAGTGGTTGACTTTGCAGCAATCTCTCCATGATTTAGGATTCATAGATTTTGAAAAGTCAATTGCATGGTGCTTCAACCAAGCTTTTGAAAACTGTCCAAGTTTTGACTCTGCTTTCTTTCACTACGTCCACCACTGACTCTCCCCCATCACATAGATCACATA
This sequence comes from Cyprinodon tularosa, assembly GCF_016077235.1. NCBI lineage: Eukaryota > Metazoa > Chordata > Actinopteri > Cyprinodontiformes > Cyprinodontidae > Cyprinodon > Cyprinodon tularosa. The sequence goes on along the minus strand of NW_024038824.1, from coordinate 506,679 downwards.
TATAACCTTCAACCTTGTTCACACTGCTGAGTAAAAGCAAACAGTAAAGTGCCCGTGTCAGTTCTTAGTCATCCAGGTCATGGCGACCACAAAACAGGCCTTTAATTGCAGGCTTTTAAAACTAGCAGGAAGTAATACCCTGCAATGAAAACAGAGTGATACCAAAACATTTGCTCTGTTCGAAAACCTAGGACGCATCCTTAGAAGGCCAGATTCGAAGGCCGATTACGTCATCGCTGAGGTCTGGTCGGATTCCAAGAGTCCTTGTTATGCGTCCTTAAAATGCGTCCTTCTTATTGCCCGATTTGAAAGACGGGTCCGATGTATCTTCGCTATCCTTGGATATCCCAGGATTCATTGCGAGACCAAGCAAGCCGTGATCAGAGGAAAGATTACTTGGCGCCGAACAGTGGTGAAAATTGGAAGTTCAGTTTAATATAATACAAGTGTGTGAATAGTTCCGTCTGAGATTAATGAAAATATTTGTTTTAATGGTTATTGAGTCAGATATGTGGCGGTAATGTTTGATTTTATCTGTTACTGTGTAAATGGGTTTGGCTGTAATTTAAAGACAGATTCTAATATATCTGCAGTGTGGGGACTATAAATCTGATAGGATTTTAATCTTTTTATTGCTGTTTTGCACAATATGCTTAACAAAGTATTTTTTGTTGTTGAATATTAGGGATTTTGCAGATATATTTTTTATACATACATTGTTTAGATTTGCTTATATCTTTCTACCCCTTTTATAGAATAGAATAGAAAATCCCTTTATTGTCCCACAATGGGCAAATTTACAGCAGCAGAAAGAATATTGAAATGGTCACACAAATGTGGACCTTAGAAAAATTTATAAGAATAAAATAATATAAGAGTTAAAATATAAAAAATACAATACTGTAAAGTGTTTTAACAATATAAAACTGGGAAATAAATAACCAATATCCAGCAATGGACATTTTTACAGTAATGGATATTTGAAAATAGCAGCAATATCAGAGATGTGCAACATGACAGCAGCATGTTATTTAACTGACTAAGGTTTATATCATTACGTACATTTGATTTTATTTGTTCCTGCTCCTGGTGATTGGAACATTTATTCCACTCTGGATTCTTGGTAGTCCTTGTTCACTTTACAATAAAAAATAAATAAATAAACAAACAGTTTTGAAAATTTTGGTGTTTATTCTTTTTCTGCTTTTTGTGTCAACATTCGCAGTTGCTAAGCAACAGAGCATATGGCGGTAAAACCCGCCAAAGTGTAGACCTGTTTGAATTCACAGCCAGAACTCTTCCGGTCTCCTTATTTTCACAGACTTCGTAGGATCCAGTCTAGGTAGACCGCGTTCTCGGAGGATGCAGCCCAGGTTTTTGAACAGAGCCATTGTAATTCCAATTTGTTAGCAATTTCGGACAAACTAACTAGGATCTTCTCTGCACATATCATACTGCTGAATTTCACACCCAACAACACACTCAGAGAAAAGGTGATTCATCCCAAAGACAGAACTTCCAAACTAAAGCTGAGTGGTGTTGTTTATGCAGTCCAGACTCTTATACTGGAAATACCCAACAACAGCTACACAAACGCATGGCGCAGTGTATGAGAGTTCGTAGTTTTTGGCACCTCAAGAATAAAAGACATGTGTTTGACAATGGAAAATTTTAGATTTTGCACAGAGAAGACAGATGGTTTGAAAGAGGGTTAAAGGTAGCTTTCTCTGTTAAATAGAAAAGGCATTACTGAACAGAGGAGGAGGATTGAAGTTTCAGCTTCCATATCAGAATCAGAATCAGACATACTTTAATAATTCCAGGGGGAAATTATAGGAGATCATATTTCTCCTATTCTAGCTTATCTTCAGTGGCTTCCTGTTAAATTCAGAAAATAGTTTAAAATCCTCCTTCTCACAAGCATTAAATGGCCAATGGCTCCATCTTATATCAGAGATCTGATTGTTCCTTATGTTCCTAACAGAGCATTTCGCTCTCAATCTGCAGGTTTACTAGTGGTTCCTAGAATTGCTAAAAGTAGAATGGGAGGCAGATCTTTTAGTTGTCAGGATCCTCTCCTGTGGAACCAACTACCAGTTCTAGTCTGTGAAGCTGACACCCTGTCTACTTTTAAGGGTAGGCTTAAAACTTTCTTTGATAAAGTTTATAGTTAGAGTGGCTCAGATTATCCTGAGCTATCTCTATAGTTACGCTGCTATAGGCTAAAGGGCTGGTTATACTCCCGCAGCAATGTGTCGCAGTGAGCTTGTCGCAGGTATGCCGCAGATATTTTAGATTTTTGTCCAAGTTTTAAGCGTGGTCTGCGCTATGTTATTCCACAGCACAACTCAAGAGGGACAATCAGGAACTAGCTGTGGGTCTAGATAAGGCAGAGGCGGTGAGGAAATAGAAAAACACAAGGGACAAGTTTGTGTGACAACAGAGGGACATTAGGGCAAAAAAAGAGCGGGGATCCAGGTGGAAAAAGGGTCCCAGCATTCTCACACACATCACTCTTCAAGCTGGTCATATAAACAAAACAAGCCGGTAAGGTACCAAACAGGAAATAGGCATAATGTAAAGCGGATGTAGCTTTGACCAATCAAAGGCCTCCTGTCTGCAGCACTGTCTGCGGTCACCTACAATTTTGGAGAGGTGCACCAGAGTGTCTGCGGAAGGGCGGGGGCATATTTGTGTTAAATGCGACACACATGAAGACGACCTGGTTTTGAGCATAAACCAGCTTTTAGACCGCTGGAGGATATAAGGTCCCCTTTTCATTATTCTGCTTAATTCTGTCTCTATTCCTCCATTATGCAGAATTTGTTAGTTCAATCTCTAATGTTATGTTCTCTCTTCTTATTCTCATAGTAGCTTCTGGAGAGAAATATTAGCTGTGCTGCTGCCATCAACACCTTTGTTTATACTGTAGATGTTGGAACTCGGCCTATTCCTCCGTGTAGTCCTGTTTCTCTCATTGTGACTAACTATATGTTCTCTCTTTCATCCTCTGATATGGGAGCTAGCTCGGTGCTCGTCTGCATGGCTGTGTGTTTCCTGGACAGGGTCGCCTGTGGAGCTGGTTTACAGCTGTCTTATGTATCTCTGCTTCTGTCTTCTTGAACCCCAGTCGGCCTCAGCAGATGGCCGCACACACTGCTTCTGCTGGAGGTTTCTTCCTGTTAAAAGGGAGTTTTTCCTCTTCTTCGAGTCAATGCAATCAGCTGGTTTTCCTTGGATACAAAACTTTAAATCAATTTGACTGTATGATCTGGTTGATTTGTAAAGTGACTTGAGGTGACTTCTGTTGTGAATTTGCACTTATGCCATCTGAGATCATCGCAAGATTCAGTTGTTCTTGCTTTTCTGTTAATGAAGGTTTTTAATCAGAACAGTAAACCCACAATTTGGTTGGTTAAAAAATTTACCTATTAAAAAAAACAACAACTGTGTTTTAAAGTTTAACTTCAAATTCATTCTACTTTTCAGTCACATGGATTTAATGTGGTGATTAAAAACGACTCAGTTTACAAGATATGAGATTTTTTGTTTTTGGTTTGTTTAATATGAGCGACACAATTATCTTTTTTTCTTTCCTTTTTTACAGTAAACAAAGAACTACTATTATTATTCGCAGATTACACATAGATTAATTAATTCCGTAATAAATGGAAGACAGAATCAAAGAGAGGATCAGTCCATGAGATGACAAACAGGTCCTACCCGTTCGAACAATATTTTTATGCTCCTTTCTAATACCTTTTATACTAATCTTCACCTGCTGCCAGGTTATTGCACCTAAATAGAATAAATTGAATCACTACCATTATAGCAGTAAACTATCTTTCCCCATAATTTTGTCATGTTTACTATTATTATAAAAAGACGTTTTGATATGTATTAGATGACTGAACATGTATCTCTGATATCTGAAGTTGTTTTTTTTGTCAAAATGACAATTTCAGTTTCTGTTGCAAAAATGTACTTTAGGAAATGCATTATTACACTCCCGAGTAGAAATGTGATTTTGACCAGGAATAATACGATTTTAGTTATCTACCAATGGAACAACACAGAGGAGAATGCTTTTAATAAATGTAAAACCGCCTGCCATAGAGGGTTCAGATAAACCTATTCATTAAGTCGAGCTGCAATGACTAAACTATGAAAGTTTCCTACCTTAGGTTTTAGTTTGTTAAACCTCCATATTTAAATGGATCCCACGAAACCTTTCTGTCTTTTGGAATTATACATTTATCCAACAAATACTTACATATAGGATGCATCAGGGCCCTGTTCTTTGGTCCCTTAAATACAGTATCTAGATGCTTTTGCTAGCTCAGATTATGAAGTTTTTTTGTTTTTTTTATCAGCTTATCTCATTATACTTCGCTGAGGACATATAACTGTACTTCTGTGTCACCAAATGACCAATCACTGCATCTGGGTGATCATTTATATATAGTGCTCAAACATTTTTTCATTTGTTTAGTCTTAAAAGTTTTTTTTTTTTATATAAAATGTGTGTTTATATACATGGTTCTTTACTAACAATTAAACGCCAATACAAAGGAATGTTATCTTTCTGTTGAGCACGGCTTGAATTTGTTTGGGTAACAAGCTGGATTTCAAATCCAACACCTTAGCAATTCAGGCAAGACAGCTAAGGTCCCATGACAATTGTGTTTTAGGGGAAAAACTATCTGATCTACAAAATGAAGTGAAGCAGTGTGCCAGAAAAAAAGGACATTAAATCACATTAGTTGACCACCAGCTAAGTTAATGTTCTAAAGACTTAGAGGACAAAGTTCAGTTGCACAAGATATTTAAGTCATTTTCTGACATTTTATTATTGTTGCACCATTTATACAAGTACATATAATTGTAACGCATCAATTTCAATATCATTTTTTTTTTTTGTCTGTTTGCTTGAATGAACATGTAGAAATAGCTGCGGTGAAACATGGAATGAAAATATCAATCGTAGTTGGCATGGATGCAGACCGAGAAATTATCAATACTTATTTTTTTTATTTTTATTTTTTTCCACTTGACCAAAAAGACAGGACTACAGGTTCACCCAACCACAGACATGCAATTTACTGAGTCAAGAGAGGAAGAAAAATAACGTAATAAAATGACACACAAACCGTCCTCGGATGTTTGTTTCTGCTACGGTTCAACGAGTGCTGGAAGGAAGACGCTGTGTGTCGTATGGATGGAGAGGAAAAGGTGAAAGATGGATTGCAGAGATGACGACACCTACACCTGCATTTATGCAAAGGTCGAAAGAGGAGGGTTTGGTGGTCAGAGTTTAAGCTGCTGGTATCTTACTTTTTGTCCAAGAATTGAGTCACAAGCAGAAGTAAAACTTATTGTGATGGTAGATATGAATGTAACTGTTAAATAAACTTCACATTTCCTGTTTTATGTTGTTTGAATTTAAAATCATATGAAATTGGAAACACTGATTATTCCTTAAGAATATAGCTTTCTTTCATTTTGTCAATATCTCCTCCATTGCTACAAAGATTTTCAAAATATGCAAACAAAAGTGCTTGACTTTTTCAGAGTCCTCTTTTCCCAAACATTGTACCAGTAGTTTAAAATAAAAAAGGGTTTTTTCAGATTTTTTTGAATAGTTGATTTGGAGAACAATTAGAAGTACTCTAGAATCACCTTTGCAGAGTTATTTCTAGCAGTAATTCCAAATTTAACAATGCATATGGCACATTAAATAATGACACTTATTTTGAAGTAACTGTGCATGATTTCTTTTTCATTTAGAGCAGTTTGTAACTTAAGGCTGATAGCCCACTATTTGTTTGTTAAATAAAAAGAATTGAATGATTTCTAGTCATATGCTGCTATGCCTTCTTATATGCAGCTGCTAGGAACACTGTATCTCCGACATGGCAGGATGGTTAGGCTAGCCATGTCTTATACTGACCACAAAAAAGTGTTAATATAATTTTTCTTTAAGGATGACATCTTGAATTGCCCTAATAATCTAAAGATCAACTGGCAAAAAATAAGTCTCATTAATGGCTGTAACATATCAAGATGTTCGACAGTTCATATGCCTGACAAACCAGACATTTTCTAATATTTTACACAAAATATTTTCTAAATACCAAACTGCTAAGGTAAGGTAAAGTGTATAAATGCTCAAATTTACCTTTTGTGGCCAGATAAAACCGCCAACATTCTGATTTCTAAAATTTTTTTCGGTTGTTTTAGATGTTAAGAGAAGTTTCTGAAGTATTGCAGGCCAAAATAAAAAAAAAACTGACAACATAAGACTGCTAAAATCTTATAGCCTTGCCACTTTGTGCAACCTCAGGATTTTGTTTAATAGGTTGGGAAGGACAGACAGTCACAGGATGTCTGAGTGCCAGTTTAGTCTGTTGTTTTTAAAAAGATACTACCTAATAGAGTATGTGCTAATCAAAGTGTCTTCGTAAGAAAGTAAACTTTACTGTCTAAGTATTGCAAGCAAGTATAAACAATTCAGGTATTGTACTGCTTGAATTTCATCCAAGTCAATGCTAGATATGTCTGATCTGTATATGTTACTGTTTATTTCATTCAAAGACCTGAGAATTGCTTCAAACTTTACAAGAACATTGCAAAAGTCTTTTCAGCAAGGCTTTGCAAAATCTTAAAGTATTACAAATGCTAAAAAACCACTTGGTTTCCTTAGAATATACTTAGCTAAGGGTTTCAGTACAAAATTTAGAAGTTTATGTGAAAAAAATCTACAGTTATTTGCAAAGCCAGCAATACTCAACCTTTGAAATGCATCTTAAAGCTTCAGTATTCTCAGTCTTCAAATGAAAAACCTTTGTAAAGTTTCAATGTATGGGAAAACTGGAAGCTCCCGGTCGGATATAATGCAGATCCATTTGGAAAAATTATTTGTAGCCCCTCGTTCCCATTTATCCCATCGGAATGGTTTCCCAAAAACATCCATCAGATAGACGGTGCAGGTGAGTGCATGAATGCAGGCCTTCTGAGGGCTAAAAATGGGAAATCTATAAGTTATGAGTGAATGGAAAGATGAAGGTGAAGTGGCAAAGGCATATGGTTGACACAGACTCGTATCAAAGTTCAAATACTACAGCAGAAAAAATAGATTAAAACATAACAATAATAATAGCAATAATCATCCGCATTGGTGGGAAATATCTCGAGTCCTCTTTACTCAACAAATCATCATAATCATCATTACAATTATTATTATTATTGTTATAATAATATGGGCGGGCTAGTAATTTAATTTTCTTTTTTTAAATCTTTGTCATCATTGAGTTAGGTAATTTGTTTCTTCATTTTGGAAAAGAAGCTGTCCATTAATCCTGAACTGCTACGGTTTGATCCTTGCTTGGTGCCTCTGTGGCATTGGCCTCCTTGGCGGGAGGTTCGGCGGCTGGTGTTTAACTAGGTGCAGCAGCGGCCTCTTTAGGTGCTGCAGGAGCCGCCGCCTCTGTGGGCTTAGGGTCAGGAGAGGCAGTTGCTGCCGCCTCAACTTTGGCCGGTGCAGCGGGGGCCTCAGTCTTTTTGGCGTCGGCCTCCCCTTTGCTCTCCGCTGCAGGGCCAGGTGCCGTGGCCTTCGCCTCTGGCTCCGTGGCGGCAGGAGCTGATTCTTTGGCCGGAGCAGGGGCAGCTGGTTTCTCTTCAGCCTTAGGAGCCTCCGCGCTTTTCGGTGCCTCTGTTTTCGGCTCAGCATTGGAGGCAGGCTTTTCTGACTCCTTGGTGGCGGGAGCAGCATTCTTTTCTTCCTCTTTTGGCGCTTCACCATCCGCAGCCGGTGTCTCTTTGGCAGCCGTGTCGTTTGCTACCTCTTTAGCATCACTGGCTTCAGGGGCCTCATCTTTTTTGTCTTTCGGTGCTTCACTCTCCTCAGCAGAAGCGCCCTCTGCCTTGGCATCCTTGTCTTTTGACTTATCGTCATTTACATTGTATCCCTTCTTCTTTTTGCTAAGCTTGCCTCCCATTTTAGCTTTCTGGCCTCTGAAAAAAGAGAAGAAAAAAGTCCCATTAGTATTTTTAACAGGTTATCTAAGCTTCTCATGCAGTGCTTTGCAAATTAATTCACACTTATTGATCTTTTTAACATATGGAGAGTCAAAGCCACAAATATGGACTGTTTATGACAAATCAACATAAAGTAGTGCTTTAGTGTGTTAACTATAATGAAATTGCTCTACGACTCTTGAAGGTTTTAGGTTCCAAATGCAGTTATAGCTGCAAACCTTTTGTTGGTATGCCTCTACCAGCTTTATGCATCTAGAGCAAGCTTTATGCATCTAGCTTTATGCATCTAGAGCAGAGGTCTCAAACTCCCACCCTGGAGCGCCAGTGTTCTTTAACTTTTAGATGCATCTCTGCTTTAAGACATCTGACATCAATAAAAGCTCATTAGCAGAGCTCTGCAGAGTTTGACTGCATGCTAGTGATGTAGTTTAGCCATTCAAGTAAGGAATGTAGGGCAAGGAATGCATCAAACATCTGGATGAAAGTAGCCCTTGAGGATTTGCGTTTGTGACCACTGATCTAGCGGCTGAAGGTCTGACCTTTCTTCTATTCATAACAGCTCAAAGTGAATCGGATTGGTTGCAGTGAACATAATTTTTTTACACTTGCCAGAGATTTTCACTTTAATTTAAGTTTGGAGTTTGACTTAGCCTTTCAAATACATGAAGAAGTTCCATCTAAAACCTTCCAATGAAGTATTTTCTATGTGCTTATATAGGATACAGGATGACCTGCTAACAAGTGAACATCTACCTTAGACTCATGTCTTTAAAGCCTTCAGCCAACTGTCTACAAACAAACTACCCATCTCTCCATTACCAGAAAGTTTCTAAAAAATAATGACAAAGCCATGTTTCACTATTTTCACAGAAATGTGTTGTTTCCATTTTCCACTACACTTTGTGTTTTGTTCACAGGTCAAAACTTTCAGGGTTTTTTTTTATTTTAATTTTAAAGGCAGTCAAATAAACCGGATTTGATCTGGGCATGTAAAAGTAAATAACTACAGATTAAACTTATGTTTTTTTTTTTTTTTTAGTAAAAAACTTTGCAGCTTAAAAAAATCAAATTTTTTAGTGTTATCAATAAAAGCAATAAGATTCTGTGTAGGTTTATACAACACATCATATAAGTAAAAGTACAAGTAGTGTGTTTGTACTGTTTGAATTAGGAGACATTCTGTAAAATCCACAGCATGAATTGAAATGATAGTGCAAAAGCCTTTTTAGAGGAAACACAACCTATCAGTCATTAATTTCTCCAGTTGTAAAACACAAATGCTCCATTTTAAAGTTCCTTGCAGGCTGTTAAAGTTATCTATGTCATGTTATCTCTCTGGTTGTGACAGTAACTTGAAACCAACAACAAGAGCCACAACAACCAGACATTTCTGACAATTTGCCATCTTTCGCAACAGTTGCAAGAGATTTAAGCTCCCATGATTTGCTGCATTGGCTCAGTAGTTGTCATGGCGATTAGTCATGGAGTCATATTGATTGCCCTACTTAAAATAAACAGTAAAAAAAAATAAATAAAAACATTAAAGTCGTATTTTTATATATATATATATATATATATATATATATATATATATATATATATATATATATATATATATATATATATATATATATATATATATATATATATATATATATATATATATATATATATATATATATATATATATATATATAACACCTCTAAATTACTCCAGTTCCATCATTGGAGCAGGTTTAAGAAGCCACTAATAACAAACTCCCATGTCTAAAGGCAGCATTCGATAAACAACAAACTGATTTGCATCAATATGGATAAGCCGCTGATCCCTTTCTAATACCTTTTAGTCACATTTTTAATTTCTGTTGTTTGTTTTGTTTAAATTCTAATAGTTTTGAAATTCAACAGATAACCGTTACAAAACCTGTCAAGCAGTTGGTAATGTAGTTACAAAGACAAGAATGAAGGGGGGCATTGCAAGCATACTGATGTTATCAGGTAGTTTTCTAAATATCCAACGGCTTGTTAAAGCCTCCAGCGACTGCTCTGCAGAATTGGTAGGAATTATCTGCATCTGAGGAAGGATGATAATATTTTAGGTCTATATGTTGGTAAAGGCGGAATAATTTAGAGTTGCTCTGCATAGATAAATGTTCAACTCAGTCGGTATTTGATGTCACCCAGGTCATTATTTAACACTCAACATGCGGTGAAGAAGACTTTCTTTGAAGGTTTTCTGACCAAATCCTACCTGGAGAGGAAATGACAGTGAAAAAACTAAAACTAAAACCTCCTATAAATCTAAGTGGAAACCTTTCCAGTACTGTCCAGAACATGTTAAAGAGAAATTTTGTAAGTTTTTACTGTAAATATATTTAAAATAGCCTTTTAATTTACCGTATTTTCACGACTATAAGGCGCATCTAAACATCTTTTTTTTCCCTCAAAATGTGCGGTGCGCCCTATGTGTTACTGCGGACGTTGTTGAGACCTCTATGAGAACGTTAAAGAAGGAAGTGTGGGCGTGGATTGTGTATAAAAGAACAGGTATGTGCTTTATGCAGAACATTGTTGTTATAACAACCCTGAAAATGGCAAAGAGACACGCCTAGGAGGAGTATGTAAGGAGACCAGGTGGTTTTTTTCCACACATCACAATCGCTGTTAATCTGTGACTCCATCCACTCGACATCAGTGTGAACCGGCCGTTCAAAGTAAGGCTGCGAGCGGCGTGGGAGCGATGGATGACAGACAGAGACCACAGTTTCACGAAAAGTGGAAGGCAGCGCCGGGCAAATTACGCCACCGTTTGTGGATGGATTGTAGATGCTTGGACTAACGTGTCTGCTGGCACTGCTGTTCGAGCTTTCACAAAAGCCGGCATTATTTCTGAGGAGCCGCCCGGCACGGAAAGTGACTCTGACAGCGAAGAAGGGGAAATTGGCATGTCTGATTTAGCACGGCTGTTTAATCCAGAAACAGAGGATGATGACTCCGATGGGTTTGATTAATACTTTGTAATAAATACATGAATAAAGCACAAACATACTCAGTTTTGCTCCCACTCTCTTTTTAAATACGCAGTAGAGGTATTTAAACGTAGTAGAGGGTATGTAGCAGTATATAAAACCCCCACCCTATAGTCCGGTGCGCCTTATGTGTATGTTAAATACAGAAATGGATCACATAACTGAGACTGTGCCTTTTAGTACGGTGCGCCTTATAGTTGTGAAAATACGGTAATCTTTACAACCAAACACTGGTTGATGAGCAAACTGACACTTCGGTATTCTGCGCCGATCTATAAGCCTATATTTTATATTTTCCCTGGATGTACTTTGGATCGATGGTTCCTGCCCTAATTCTGTAAGTGGTAGGTTAAGTGCGTCCGTGATAAATAGGTCCGACATGGTAAAAAGTGGAAGCATTATATTAAAGATTGATTTTGTGGATACTTGAAGGCGACCTCCATCCAGGTCACCTCAGCCACAGATGGTAACTCCACATTGGGTAAAAAAATGTTTAGTACAAACCAGATCTACAAGAACAAGCAGAAGAGTGCTGCAGTTCTGTGTTTTTACCAATGGTGGCAGTATAATTAGAAAACTCCTTAATGTCTTTTTGTTATCCCCTCCTAATGTAACATAATAATGAAAAGATTATTCATACAGATATTTAAATCAATGGATTCATCACCTCATCAGACAGCATGTTGCAAGGAGCGGGACCTATATGCCTCTTGAATCATACAAGGACTCAGCCTCATGTTATCACCAACTCATAAAGCTGTTAGGTAATCTGGCCGTTCCTGCTTCTTCATTTACTGCTCTGCATGGATCCTAAATTAAACCCATATTAGACCAACTTTTCCTATGACCAATTAGAAACACATGGTGCACAATGTTATCACATGAATACATCCAAAACCCTTGAACTCTGACAGGCTGCATGGATATATCCTTTGTCACCAGGTAATAAGTTTGTGTGCACACTGATCCATATAAATTCCACTGAAAATGCACACAAGCACAAATGTTGGCACCACGGACTCAATGATCCTCATAGTGTGCCTTTGTGGATCATTGCATTCCATGCATGCCAAAAGGAATATCACACACACACTCTGCAAATCAAATCAACGGACAAGTATGTAGAGTTTGGAAAGGCTGTCACAGAAATCCACAATTTCCTGCGTAAACTATCCGACAAAGAAAAACTAACAGAATTCTGACTCTTTCACATTTTTCCATGATGATTAGATCTAAAGTGCACAATCTCACAGACACACACTCTCACACACACCTGCAGTTTCCTTGCTCCCTCGATCAGCTGAAGGTAGATATTACCATCTGCCTGCTTCACAGGGGAGGAGACTTCACTATGCAGCAAATCAGGCAGAACATGAGCAGAAAGGCTCAGTATTTTTGGTTTGAATATGTTGATGCTTAAACAGGTTGGAAAAAATGCAGTCTGGCCAAGCAAAGGCAGCTAAAGTTCTGTATTCACAGAAAAAAAAAACATTGATCTAGTTTGTTAGTCTGGATGTGCAACTTAAGCAATAGTCGTTTGAGACTGTTTATTAAAAAAGCTCTTATTTAAGTGATGAAAACGGAGGAAACCTACTTTGTATTCCATATTAGATCTGGGTTAAATGAAACTTCTTCCCTCCAAAACAAACCAGACCGGAGAAATATTGTGCTGCTTACTCACAGACTCGCCCTGTGAATGGAACAGAGCTGGCGGTGAATCCACTCAAAATGCTAATCACCTTGTCGCCACAGACTGAATCAGTCCACTATTCATGCAAAACTCCTCTGACAGTCCACTGGCCGGTGTCTGCCAGGAATGCCGGTCCTGCCTCGGCTTTATACGGCCCACAATAGACCTCTTCACGGCTGCATCACGTCGTTTGACTCCCAGCTTGTGCTGCTGGAACAATGACTCATGATCACCCGGGCAGACAATGGCTGTTCAGGCCAAAGGCATGCTTTTCCTCTGCTGGGCGTGTGGTATTAGTGTTTTTTAGTGTGTAAAGTGCTGGGGCAAGGCTGGGACAACCTGGAAAAAATGTGATAACTTGCACAAAAGACCAACTGTAACCTGCAAGCTGCAATCAAGAAAGCAAGAACTGTAAACAAAAAGGATCCTCTGAGGTCACTTTCAGTATCAAGGAGAAAATGACTATTGAAACACTTCAAACACTTAGGTTAAATATGTTACAATCATGTGAATAAAGCCTGGATCTGATAACATGACTGCACAGAAGAATAAATCTATCTGGAGGAAAAAAGGATTACAACCTACTCAGAATCGCCCCAAAATACAGTACAGCTTTACTGTCTTTAAAAAGAGCCGCTCCAAAGATCCTTTTCTTTACTTCTTTTTTTAATAACAGTGGCTTATAGCAAAAGAAGAAAAGCATTCCAAACCTGCCTTTTTGGGTTTCAGTCTCACTTGATCTCTGTCAGACCTGTATAAACTAAGATGAGGCAAACTGACCTTAGGAAGTGAGCTAAAGGCTGATGGGACAAAGGTGGGATTTGAAGGAAGGTGTGCATCCTGTTACATCTGGGATATAACTAACACAAAGAACTAATGGTCAAACATAGGGGAGGTAGTGTGCTGGTCTGGGGTTTTTTAGGAGCTGGACGACAAGTCATGATAGATTGAATTATCAAATATGCACCCTAACAGAATAAAAAAAACCTGCAGGAGCAAAATTCTTGGCCTGTTTTACCTCCAGTAAATCTCAAGTTTTCACTGAACAGCTGGATTTACAGAGATTGAACTAAACACATGGTGGACTGCGTTTATAACCATTAAATCAAGTAAACACAAAATATAATTTCCCTTTAATTTCACCATTATGCACACTTTGCATTTTTCTAACACAAAAAACCTTAAGGGAAAAGTCAGGAGGTTGGGTTTAGATATTGTTTTGAACAAACTTGCAGCCTTAACTAAACCTCAACATGATGCATCTCTTCCCGGTCATCTTATTTTCCTAAGAATGTTTGCTGACATGATTAATGCCTGCTGAGCTACTCTGTCCTGCTTTATTTCCACTGTGTTCAGCAGTTACTGCTTGCACCACACACCACCCAATCCCTCAGCCTCAGAAGGCTGCTGAGTTCACAAACCTTATGACTGATCACCACAACACCGGCGTTTGCTGGAAAAGTATTTATGGAACATTATTAATCTGCAGTCAGGCCAGTGTCCTGCAAGTCAGAAGGTTGCAAAGCAGTTTAGAGATGAGCATGAGCCCCTGAAGGAGCAGATGGCTCGTGTCTCGGCAGATTCTTCTCACCATCTCTGGCGAGTCATCTGTCACGCCCCCACAGCTACTCTGCTTCCACTCACCTCCTACTTTGCCCATCTGTAATAATCCCTTAAAGCTCTCCACCGTCTCCATGCCACTGCTCCTTCTATCTTCCACTCATATAACAGTGAAGTATCAGGAAATAAACGTGTGTGAAATGACCAGCTTTGCAACACATTTGTTTTTTTTCTGCAGACCACATTGCAAACCCTCCTCCTGCCCCAGCAGATGGAGGTCTCTGGGAGGTCCTGGGCTCTGGGTAACCTCAGCATGCACATTCTGGCAGAATCTGCATCCCTGCCATCCAACATGACACCTTAAAGGTTAGGGCTGTCACTGTCCGTCTCCCTGTCCCAATCGCATGTTTTCACTCTCCTTAAATGTCTGTTAGAGAATTGACTTGACAGTAAAGAACAGGAGGAGCAGCTGGATGACTAAAGGCACTTCTGTATTACAGGAGCTCTTTATTTTTACTCCCTAATTTGCATGAATGAAATTATAACACTTTCCGAGAATTTTGTTGGCAGAGAACACGAGCACTGAAGCAGTCTCTGCATTTGTTATTCTCATCTCCAGAGAATTTTAATTTGCCTGCTTATTCAGTGAGTTCTCATTACCATTTTTTAAGCTTTCACGTACCCCTGAAAATCTTTCAGAAATATTAGATTTGGACAAATAAACACACAGACCCCCACGAACACTCAAGGCAGAGGTGACTCTTAAGAAGCCTATCTATATCTTCAAAGAGCTTCCTAAAAGGATAACAGTGACAAAACAGTAGAACAACAGCGGACCTCACAGAGAGACTAAGTTAATCCACCCAACAGCTTTTCACAGAGCTGTGACACAGATAGGATCCCACTGTGAATCCAGCCTGGGGGTAAAAGCTGCACAGTTTCTCCCCCTGTGTCACACTGACCTCCATTTTCAAACAGCTCAGCCTCGTCAGAGAGAGCGAATAAATTGCTGCTGCATCTCTTCAAACCTGCTGAATGTCCCGTGGTTTTAAAACAGTCTGTTTTCATAAACTTCTTTGTTTTTTTTTACATTAAACAGCATGTTTCAGGAAGTTAATTTCAAACCAGATATTTACATATGGCACACTGTAATACTGTCTAACATTAAATTAGGCCAAAGTTCTCCAACTTGTCTGGTAGGGTTTGCCGAAGTGTTTTTTTGTGATCATCTAATACCTAAAGATATGTTATAGAGATGAAGTTATTATTTTTGTCAGATTTATAAGTTTAAATACACCAAGAGTATTTTTTGAACACTTTAGAAAAGGCCAAATTATATGCATGCAGTAAGAATGTGCAACCACCATGCTGTTCAATAAGGAGGAAGGTTTTCTGTGGCAGTGATGAATTTGTTTCTATGGCCAACTGTTTAAATCGATCTCAGAATAGCAAAACCTCTTGTGAATATGCTGGCTGAAGGTGATACTTTTGTTAACAGTTACATAAATCATTTGGTAGAAAGGCCTCTAAGAGTGGAAGGTGCCATTTAAAAAGAACAGATTAGTTTTTACAGTTTCTAACCCACTCATGGGATCAAGACTTTAACATTTTAAGACATTTCCTAAAGCTGAAAGTGCTGTTTTTAAATCTGGAGGGTAAACAGGAGAGCCTGAAAGCACCATGTTGACTGCGGAACAGAGCCATTGAATAAGAAAGTTCTGGCAACTCCATTGGCCCAATAGGTGACGTTTCAAAGACCAACAGCAATACACGGAGCTTCAGTAGTTCGAGGAATGTCAGCCACTCACGCTAGCATTGCCATAGACATAAGCAGAGCATGGTAGTTGGGGCAACATCTATAGTCTACTCTTCTTTGATTATGTAGACAAAATGTTAAGATCTATAAACGTTATATATGAGTTGACTGAATATGATTGAAATAGGCTCTAGATAAAAAAAAAACACATTTCACATGGCTAACAACAGATTTATAATACGGAGTACAACCTCTCAATTAGTAAGCTCTTTTATAATGATTGTGTATTTTGTGATAAAGTATCTGGTCTGTCACAACTCTGCCTGTATTTTAAATTGGCTGCCAAGCACTTCTGTAAGATTACTGGACACCCAGGCAACCTGACTTTCTTGGTTTTCCGGTGGCAAAACTCTCCTATTGAACAGTTCTGCTGTGGCGTTCAGGGGCGGTCATGCCATGTCGTCTCTGGGTATTTTGATCTCGGAGGGATTGGTGCGCTACACAAAATACATGGCATCATTAGGGGTACACATCATGAGGAAACCTCAAAAGACAGTTTGGAAGTTGAGGTTTGGGTAAACATAGCTCCCTCGATCTTCACATCGTCCTACTACTCCCATCTTCGCTGTAGGAATAAGTTTGCTTCTGGAAGAGGTGTCTTTTATCCTTTGATCACCTTCTGGCCTAAATGTACTTGGGAAAACCCATACAATTAAATTAGTAATTAGATGGATCTATAGTCTGGTTAAAGCTTGAGCTGCAATCATAGTGTTGCAGCTGTTGTATATTCCATATCTCTCGTTTTATTTTAGCTGTCCACAAGTGTTAACCAGCGGCCATACATGTCAGGAAGTGAGAGCAATCTTTACTAGACGGCATCTGCAATATCCGATAAAATCCCAAGTGAGCATGGATAAAAACAGGCAGTGTATGTCCAAGTAGTAGGCAGGAAAGCGGTGTGCAGACCTGTCGTCCACAGAGGTTTGCCTCCTCTGTAACCTGACTCAGAGCTTGGCTTGACTCTACAGGGATGATTCTGCATCAGTCAGGCCTGTAATTCCACTTCCAAGGGAATGAGCAGCATTCAGAGGACCTGGCCATACTTAGACATGAGGTAATCCACTCATCCTTGTCTCACAGTACATTTGACTAATAATCAATAATAGCGATTTCAATCAAGTCGAGTTTCTGGGAAGAGGCGGACAAAAACAGCATGTGTGTTTTAGAAACATATTTTAGGAGCTTCTTAAAACTCCAAAGGAAAACAATTCTAATAAAAAGTTATCTCTGTTTATTATATTCTAAAATAGGTTAGACCTCAGACCCAGTTTGGTTGCAAAAGAGATTAAAAAGGAAACAAAAAATGAAACACAATACTTTATTGTGTTTTAAGCAGGTTATTCTCCATAGAAACACATCTCCATACAAACCTTTGACATCTAAGTCCTGTGGGATGTGAGCGAGCAATCAGCAAAGTGGTTCAATAGTTCAAATGAAGAACTGTGTGTATCCTCCCTGCTTATAAATAAATGTAACACGAGCATGGCGCCGTAACTCAGAGTGCACGGCTTCCTCCTGCCGTCATCCAGCTGGCTGATTTAAGACAAGTCTGTTTCACTGAATAGCAGCAGGCGATTGAAAGATGGACAGAGAAACTGGAGCAGAAAATCTGGCCAATCACACAAACACTCACACATACAAAATAAAAAAGTCTTTTAATGCTCTTAGGACTAAGGTGAAAGAGAAAAGAAAAGAAAAATAACTGACACACTAATGAAAAGGGGCTGGTTTGAGATATTCGAGTACAGGAACAACCGGCTGCTGGTATGGCTCTCTAAAAGCATCTCCAACAAGCTTCACAGGAACTATTTTTCTTTCATCCTTTCATTTCTACATTCTCAGTCTGAACTGACAGAGCTGAAAGTAAATTTCAATACAGCCTTGCAAGCATAAAATGCACCATTTGTGAAAATTGGTACTGGTCCCCAGTGTCAAAGCTAGCAGCAGGACCAGTGGCTACGTCTATTTTTGTCCAACAATAAACACTTTTCTCAGTCTGGAGAAGCTTCTGGCTTCATGATGATAATATCATCTGTCAGGCTAGAGATGGAAAACATGAAACAAGGTTGTTGGAGAGTGCTACATATGAGAAAAAAGTAAAAACACCTTTAGTATGTATAAACCTTTGGTTCTTCGGTCTGTAAAATGTAAATGTTAACCCTGAACAAAACATTCAAATGTGCTTATTTAAAGCAGGTGAACCAATATCAGGTATAAAGGTATGAAAAATCTAACAGGCTGATTTCCTCTCATATTTTTTCTAGGTTCCCTGGAGCTTTGTTAGAGTTTTCCTTTAGTCTTGGAGCTTTTTTCTCATGAATCAATATGGAAATTATAAATACCTTTGTCTGTGCCCTTACTGAAAGGCCTGGCACATGGAAGCGGAAGGTGGACCTGGATCGACTGCATGGGCAAACCAAATTTAAACCTTCCGAAACCATCCAAAGGCAGTTAATGGCCCTCAAATCCTACTTTATACACATCTGATAAATCACCAGCCAAAGGCAGCATAGAGAAAGGACAATCTTCACAGATTTATGATCAAAATGATTAGTGACAGAGTCTGTTGGGTGATCTCTATGTCCTGCTAATGACAAAGAGAGGCAGAGAGATCAGGGGAACTGTACTTAAGCAGTTGCTGCAATGACAGATTGGCAGACGGATGGATAGGATGGTCCACCAGAGTCTTTTTCATGCTTGGATGATTACAAGGTCAAAACATCTTTCCTAAAAATAAGCAGCTGAAAAGACTTGACTTGGTGAGGAGAGGGAAAGCTGCCAAAGTCCAACAAAAGAGCCTTTGAAACCCTGGAAACTCAACCTGAATAAATATATGTTTTATATATATATATATATATATATATATATATATATATATATATATATATATATATATATATATATATATATATATATATATATATATATGAAGTCAAAAGTTTGAGAGGAGAAAAGAATAGTGAATATAACTAAGAATTAAGATTATACAAGATAACATAGAAGTCTGCTTCTACAACTACAGAGAGAGAGAGAAACAAAAAGAAAAGCCACATCAACAGGAACTTAAACGACAAAAACACCATCGCTGTAAATGGTATTGTACTTATTAATACCACATGTATTTTCGGGGAAATGCAGCTTATCTTTTTTATCTGTGTATCATTAGGCTCCTGAATCCAAACACAGAAAGTGGCTGACTGCTGCTGAAAGCTTTTTCTCAGCCCTTTGTCATTTGAATGAGTTGCACACCTTTGCAACCAAGATAATTGAATGGTAATCCAAGAAGCAGCATCTCAAACCTGTGGTTTCATCATCTTACTGTCTTTTATTAATTTCTACTTTTCCCACCTTTTGTGGTTAGTTATGAGTCAGTAATTATTACCCAGGAGCTTCTGGAAAGGAGTCGTCGCTTAAAAACACATTGACCACACAAGAATCCCTATGTGTGCTTAAATGAGCGATAAACACACACACACACACATACATTAGTGGGCGTTTAGACGATCAATCCTCAAATTGATAGAGCTTGAGAAAACTCCAGAGCTGGAAATGGGTATTGATCAGCCTGGTACAGAGAGGCGCTGTGTGTTCAGCTGCTGCTTATGAGTCAGAGGATGCACTCAGCAGAGATGAAAGCCAGCGAGGTGCTTTGAGACGCTTCACGCCGAGACATTTAGCAGTGAATACAAATTCTGTCCAAACGCTTTGTTGGCCGCACAGAAAACTGACAGCAGACAAAACAAGACAGAAGAGCAAACCAGATTATGTCCGTCTCCCTAGCCCCAGTGGCATTTTGTTCTAAAGAACAAATGCTTCCAGACATCCAAATGACTTCCATGTCTCCAAAACTAGAATAAAATTGTACAAATAGAAGATTACTCAGAGAAAACAAACTGGTGATGATGATTAAATGATTAAATACATATAAAGAAGGTTAGATATGATGATTTTTTGGTTTTAAATTAGATATCTTAGTGGGGGAAAAAATGCTTTTGCAAATGAGGGCTCTTCTACCAACCCTAATCAACTCGAACCCACCCGTTTGACCTATGCATACATCCAGACCGTGTAAGAGTGCATTCACACTTGATTCATATAATACAAATATCTACTAGGATAGGGATGGTCTATGCAGAGTTATGGCAAAGGGAGTCATCCTGAAGGGTGTTAACAGCACAGTTAGTTTAACGGTGATAAAGTGAGAGACGTATTCAAAGGTTTATAGCATGGGAAATTGTCTCCTGGGAGATTGTGATAGTTTACCACAAGGTCAGGGTGTCCAATTCACAGTGGAATAGAAAAAACTGTGAGCTTTGCAGCATGTTAAATGTCAATGTTTATGACTAGTGTTGGGACTAACACGTTATTAAGTAATGTGTTACAGTAATTACTTTACTTTTTCAATACCTAGCATGGTAACTAATTACTTTGTAAAAATCAGTAATGCGTTAGTCATCACCTTGCTTAAAACAGATTTGTTGTTTGATATTTGCCATTGTCATTTACTGGATTACTTTAGCCCTGTTTAATGCTATTGCAAAATATATTTTATTTTTGTCAAATTGCTTGAAACACATTATTTTTTAGCTTCATAACTCGTTCATAGCCAACTGAAGGCTGTCAATCTGCAAACAAATAAACGCCAAAGCATCTCATTTTCCTTTAATTATAAACAAGAAATATGATCAAATCTACATAATCATATTGTAACTCATTGTCAAACCACACACATCCAAGTAGTGCAGAGTTGTGCAAATGTTAACAGATGTTTGTTTTTACTTCATTATTTAATTTACTAATTAATAACAAACACCTTATATTCCATAACTGAACCTATAGCTGTATTTAAAATTCCAATTGCAGCAAAGTTTTCCAAATTCTTCAACACCCTAAATCATAAAAAGTAACTGCATAGTTACTTTGACTAGTAACTGAGTTACTAACTCAGTTAGCTTTTTGGACAAGTAACTATTAACTATTATTAGGCAGTTATGGCTGTTTGTACGGGAAGAAGAAAAAACTTTATTCTAAAAACGACATGAGAGCACCAATCAGGTAAAAAACAAATGCAGCATATGAGTACAACCCCGATGGTGGGGTGGGTTGGACAGTACTGCCTTTCCTTTCAGTGTCATTAGAATATATGCCACCTTAGTTAAGCCCCGTTAGAGTGCTGCCTTGCTCTGCAGGATAAACACTGGTTCTACCTGAGCCAAGACAACTCAGGCTTTTTGGATGTAAACCTGCTGCATGAGCACTGCAGCTCACATGTCATGTAAACTGAACATGAACTGCTTCAGCAGTAGTTTATTCCATCATTGCTCAAATGTCGTTCCAAAGACATTCTGTCTCGTGCAATACAATCCGAACGCTCTGTCTGCACTAGTGATTCGCTCACCTTGGAATGCACAATGCTTTAAACTAAATGTAAAACTAAGAGCATGACCTACTTTCTGAGTGATACCAAGCCAAAACAATGCATGCTAATGGGATACGCTGGAATCTAATAAACTCCACACTCTGCATCGCGGCATACAGACTATTTAAACCTGAAGTGCCTTAAGAAAATAATCACATTAGATGTGCTACATCTCATTAATCAAAAACTGTCAGTTGGCGTTGTTATGAGACTCAGTTGCATCATGTTTATGTTTGCAGAGACGGACAGGGCAGATTCCTGTACTCCAGCCTCAGATGGTTTTATCAGAGGCCTCAAAACCTTTGACAGATTCACAAAGGTTTGCTGTACCTTCAAGCTTTTGCTGACCACACGCAGCTAGTGTGGGCTGTCAGATGGGAAGGAGATTGCCCTCAACATACCTAGAATTTCATGTTTCGCATAATCTGATTGATGTCCATTTTAACTCCAGGATAGAGATCATTAGGCCCTATCCCGTGTGTTCACTAAGATGGGCGCAAATCATAATGAGGCTTCAAATTTTTAAATGTCAGCCTGTTGGGTGCTGGTTTTAGATAACAACTCGTCTTAGTTAGATTTGAACTAAAGCAAAACTATTGTAAAGCAAACAACAAGCAACATTAAACATGGAAACCAGCTTTAAAAGAAATAGAAACATATTAAAACTTGAACAATGTCACTTAATTCCTGTACTTTGGCTTGTTGGATGTCATCCAGGCCTCACTTTCCAGTGAAAATATTGTGTCTTCTCACTGCTAACATTCTTGTACGTCTTTTTTCGTTCCATCCTGATTTACTGTAAAATGCTGAGGGTGTTTAGTTGTATTCTGACACATCCAGGTCATCCCTTCAGGCTCTGTTGAGGGATGAAACAGGTGCTGCTAAAGCTTCAGTACATATGGAAAAATACCCACCAAACTCACCGGATTACAGATATCTGCCAATCAACCCATTTTATCCCAGACACAAATATTAGCGCTACCTAATAAAACATCATTCTTTTACCGTGCTGATGAAAATTCAAACCCTAATGGTAAATACTGAAGCTTAATGTTAATTTGACTAAAAGTATTGAATGTTAGGACTAACACACACACTAAAGCTGTCCACTGAGGCCACTCACAGAGCCAGTCGATCCCATCAGCCCCACGGTTAATGTGACTGATTGGATTTGTCAGATGCGTTGGCCGTTTCAGCCCGCTCGCTGTTTTCTCAGACAGATAAGAGACTCAGGGCGGCCGAGGACGAAGGGAGGAAAAAAACCCCAAGGCCTGTTTGATATTTCCATAGTCTCCAACCTGCCGTCGCTGCTGAAAACAGCAGCCAGGAACAGACAGTTATGTCTGGAGAACAAGCCTCGGAGAATCTTTGTCTGATTTAGATTTTTGTGGCTTTTGAATTAATTCCAACAAATGTACTTCCTGTTTGGAATTCATTAGAAAATAATGAATTAATTCTCTGGTGTTAGCCTCGGTCAGATCTATCCCCGTGGGGACGCGGCTATGTCTGTTTCCCACTGAGGAAGGACTGTGTGAGGGGGCATGGACTCAGTCAACTTAGGCTGTCACAACCTGTTAGTGAGCCTCGATGCCATGATGCAGCAGAAGACAAGACCTCGTTTTCAAAGCTTGAGCCCTTTAGTTTGAGGTTCCTGAATCTTTCTAGTTTAAAATATAACAATCAAAAATATTCATACGACAGGCAGATTAGAGCGATTTTTGAACCAATATATTAATCTGACTGTATTTAATAGTAATTTTTTAAGTGGCTGAGCCACAGTCACAGCTTTAAAGGTATAGAAGACAATCATTTATTTCCGGGTGCATCATCTAAATAAGTGCTCCTCCTAATTGTCAATCATTCTGGTGACGTAAGGCCGTCCTACATGCTTAAACACGTAATATGTAGCCAACATTTGGAAGAACAATATTTTTCAAGATGACTTGGATAATAGTGCGTTGTGACAAACACCAGATACAGCACTAGGACTCGATCAACAGCTGATACTGCATCATGATGTCACAAACCGGTAGGTGACAGTAGGGTTCTTTGACAAACATGGATATCTATAGTGAAACTCATTCAAATGAAATTACTCTTAATTAAAAACACTTATCATTTATCCAACAGTATGTAATAATCATATATTTAAAGTACTTTCAGAAGTTGGAATTCTGAATATGACCAGACTTTTGCTTTAAATCTAATAATCTAATGAGGGAGCAAAGATTAGGGTAATGGATAAGAGATCCTCCAAACTTAAAGGCTTAGAGTTTATATCATAAGACAAAATACTATTAAAAAAATTGTCAACGGGAACATTACAACGATGCTCTGCTCTAATACGAAGGGTTCAATAGCTATAATACAAACACAATCTCCATTGGTTTTTGATGAGGGTGTTAATAATTCTCAAAGCTAAGAAATTTTAGCAAGTCTTTCTTTTATTAATTTTTGTTCATTTGTAGATTTCCATCTTTTAGTTTTATATAAACTGTTTATACTTTTTACATGTAGCGCTTTACACTGTGTACATATTGAAACTAAAGTCAGTTGCCTTGTTGATGCACAGAAACTTGGCTTGTGACTGTGACTAACTGAAGATTCGTTATTGAATGTTAACAGAGTTGTTTTGGCTTGTCAGATCAGAAGCTACTAGCGTGTTGTGTTGATGTCCGTATGTTGCGCTCAATGGTGTCACATTATGTATCCCGATCAGAGCTGAAGCAATCTTAACATGGGTCCATTGCCAATACTTTTGACCCGGTTAGTAATACGTCAGTAAGCTGTCCCCACCGCCACTAAAAGCAGATTGTTCCCGGATTTAAACACATTTTTAGGCCATTGAGAGAGGGGTATAAGTGTGCTCTCTTTCATGCTCTAACAAGACAACTGGCTTGTCTGCCTGGCTGTGTCTTTCCCGGACATGGCCTCCTGTGGAGCTGGTTGAAAGTTGCCTTTTGTATCTCTGCTTCTTTTTCTGTCTGTCTCTGTCTCCTTGAACCCCAGTCGGCCTCAGCAGATGCATACCCACACTGGTACTGCTGGAGGTGTGTTCCTGTTAAAAGGGAGTTTTCCTCTCCACTGTTGCTACAAGCATGCTTGGTGTAAAGGATTGCTTTTAAGTCTTTGAGTCAATGCAATCTGCCGTTTTTTCTTGAATGGAAAACTTTGAACCAATCTGACTGTATTATCTGGTTGAATTGTCTCTGAGGTGCCATGAGATGATATGTGTTGAGAATTGGCGCTGTATGAATGGAATTGAACTAAATATAACTATTTCATAAAATGTAAAAAGATTAAGATCAATGATTCTGTTTGTAATAGGGATACACTTTGAATTCCATTATGTATTTTTAGAGATATTTTCTAATTTCCTAACAAACAAAAATCTTGGCTGAATGAAAAGAATGTAAACCTGCCAGAGTTTGCAATCTGCCGAGTCCTTAGACAAATATCTTTAATCATACAAATAAGGATAATAAGGCTAGTGACTGCAATATTTTATAAATAGGATCAGTTGGAACATAGGGTAGAAGTACATGACTTGGAATCTGTTTGAATCACCTTAAGTAACTTTTTTTAAATTACTAACTGCCCTTAGAAGACATGTCTAGATTTTCACCACAGTACCTGTATGTAAATAAAGTGAATTGAAATGCTTGGCAGTTCTGTTTGCTTTTTCTATTAAATTCCTGCTGTAAAACAAAGTTCCTATTTTTCAATCTTTCTGTGTTGAAGGTTAAAGTAACAAAAGAAAATAACTTTCACACAAAGTGATTTTAATTGTAAATAAAGATTTGTAGAAATGTTTTGGTTGGAAAATTTCTTAAATATTGCATTGTTAAAAAGATACAGTTGAACTGTAATAGATAATTATATTTTATTGATAAAGTATAAATACATGCAAAGATTAAGTGATTATTAATAGGTTTTGCTTTTCCATTTTTAAATTCATGAATTTAGATAGAAGAATCCAGTTTCAACACACTAAAGTTAAACAGGATGTAAGTGCAGAAGCGGGAATTACAACCAAAACACTGAATCTTTATGCTTTCTGAGTCAGAAGCAGGTTTGAAACTGATTAACCAAATAGCAGACGAAGAATGCTTGATTAAAGATTCACCCAAACAACAGTAGATTGTTCATTGTTTGTACAGTGTACAATCTTTTCAAACATGAAAGCAAATTTGAAGGTTACTGGAGAAACAAAAAGAAAAAAAAAATTAAGCTGAATAAAAAGGACATTTAATTGTGGTCAAAAGATTACCGTCTGCAGGTTTTAAGTAGAGTCAGTCCTGCTGATGTTTTTGGTAAACATCGTTTATTATTATCTTTATTACGCCTATTCATGTTCATCGAATGAATACAGTCACCATCATGAGTTCAAATCAGCTTCCTACACCGAATTATGCAACGAAAAGATAAAAACTGACATTAGCATTAACTTTGTGTCTAAATATGTAACCTTTGCATCGGCAAGCTGCATGAGCAAAGAAGTCCCAGTAACCACATCTAAACCAGCTTGCACTTCATCTTACATAAACATATATTAATAGGAGGGTTTAATACACCTGTTTTTAATAGGATAAACAGTAATGAGCCTTTAATGTGAAAAATGTATTCTTTCCTATTGTGTCGGTTAAAGTAAAACATGTGACTATAATTAAGCTGCTTAATATTGCTGATGTTAATCACGATTAAACCACATTTTTCTAATTTTCTACATTTTTCTAACTCCCTAGGTGAGTTTTAATCAGCTTTTTCTGATGCACAGGTGGAGTTAAAGAAGGAAAACAGATTAACAAATCATCTTGATATTGCATATTAATAAAGAACATGTTTAGTTTAACCTCCTTAAAGTTTTTTCTATGGCAAAAATATTTATTCACTAGTTTTTCATCATTTATCCAAGCCTCAGTCACACAGACATCCAATGAGGTGGCAACACTTTCCAGGCTCCCCAGATGGATCCATAGAGCATTAGTGTGAAAGAAAAAGCTTCAAAGGATTGAAACCAGGAGGAATCTTACTCAGATGCTCGAACCACCGCAGATCATTTATTTTGAGGCTTCAAGCTCCAAATGCCCCTTGGATCATTGGCTTTCTTTATCTCTGAAGCTAACCAGTTTCCATAAAAAAGCTATTTTCAGGTACTTATATTGAACTGTGTATTCTCTTCCGAATAAACTCAATGAGAAGGACAGAGAAATGGATCAGCGAATCAAGAGGTCTGCCTGTCGACTCGTTTAATTTCTATTACAGAACTGAGCAAAGGTAGGTGAAGTTCTGGTTAACTGTAAAACACGCAAACTCAATCCAGCCCAGAGCAAAGACTTGGAACAGCATATAGACTTTACTGCTAAAGCTACTTGCACTAATTCAAACCAGAAACCTGAAAGTGTTCAGTGACAGTTTTGAGTTTAACTAGCAAACAACCAAAGAAACTGCTTAAACTTTGCCATAGATCCTAAAAGAATATTTTAATGTTATCAGATCTCTAATTATGATGAATTGTCCAGAACAATTAAGATGTACAGTGACAAGCTCTGATATCCCTCAGTAAAACAGCAGGCATACCTACACCTCTAAATGTTCATTATGAGACAAATGCAAAATCCCTAAATTAAGCAAAAAAAAATCATTTGAAAAACATTTGAATTTGATCTTCCAACCCTATTATCTTTCTGTTTTTTTTTGTCTATGTACATGTGCAACTGCACAATTCCCAGGATAAACATTAGCACGCCGCAACAACAGCTCATTAACACCAACTGTATCCACAAGTGTCCACTCTGTTCATGTAGTCTAATTTAATTTCCATTAATAATGAGCTGCTGCTTGGCAGCCATCCGCCTCCAGGGTGTCCCTAGAGAAGACCTGAGTGCAAAAGAAATTCAAAATGAGTAAATATTAGGGCTGAAGTTTTAAAGTCATGGTTTGACACAGGCTTGGTTTCTTTCTATAAAGAAAACAAAGAGGCCAACATAAGTAACTAACTGGAGGACGGACGGAGAAGCAATAAAACCACTTGAAAATGATAAGTATTGTTTTCTCTGCAGGAATTTCTTAAAAAATTGGCAGACATTGAGGAATGAAAAAATGAAAATCCATTTGAGCTGTTTTGATAATTAAAATAGTCCAGTGTACAAGATGTATTTGAATGCACCATAGAGGATAAGGATTTCCCTTCTAGGTCATGGGACCGTCCATGTAAACACCAGTGTCTTTGTACAGTACAACTCTCCCCTAACACCAGACAGCATTTAGAATTTGGTTTTTAGGCTAAATCTGGTCAGTCAATCATATTCTTGATTTAATCCAATAATACTTGTTGAAAATTGGGCTGTGGTTGGTCTTCTGATTTTTGTCCAGCTTTAGTACAATGATAGATATATTTCCGATTATCTGAAAAGTACAGTTTTTCCCCTTTCACTTTTCAACTAAATGTAGACGTTGTTTGGGCGTAAAGCATGTCCTCTTTTAATGTCTTTTCAACCATTTTTTGCTTGGTGGGCCTATATGCTGTTCATAAATGTGTTTCAGACCAGTTAAACACTGCAGGTAGCTGGCGTTAGAGTTTAGCTGTTTTTTGAATGAATGATATGTGGGAGTCCCCCACTTTTTTTCTTGGTGTCAATTTTTAGGGTTGTGCTACCTGCTGGTTCATTACAAACTGACAGGACTGTGCCTGATATTCAATATTAATACGCATACCATCCAACCAAGAATGAATAGGAAGAAATTAAGTATTTAAAACAATCAGAATTTATACTGTGGCCTGGAACCTTCATCCATCCTTAATATTATCCAGTTTTAAATTAAACAATTCCTGCTGTTCTTGTTCCTCTTGAACAAGAGATGCTTTTAGAGCCTTAGTCCTGCTGTACAGAGTTCGCTTTGTCGTACAGCTGTGTGAAGTTTTATGGAATTAGAGGGAGCAATAATCTTTATAAAAAGAATAAGTTTATCTAGTGAAATATCGAACTAAAGACACGAGTCAGAAATAAAATGTTCAGTTTGATTATTATATTGTTGCCTAATCACCTCCACCAAGGTGACTGGATGATTGGTTTTCCTCCTACAGCAGTGAGTGACCAGACTGCTTATCAGCCTAATGAGTGCGTTTCGATACATGTTTGAAAGTCATATTCTACATCTCACCAAAAGGTCAAAGAGGTTTGAAAAAAAAACCACACATATGCTGTATCACACTGTCCTTGAGGGAATTTTCCATCAACTTGTATTACCAACACATATCCAACCCTAAACCTAACCTCAACTCAATTCACACCTTAGTCCTAAACTTTACCCCCACCCCAGTCATTGGTCCCAACAAGTACCTATATTCCCCAAAATGTAGCATATTCCTGGGAAATCTTCCAATCAAGAAAACAAAAACATGGCCGCACACAAACGGACAGCGTGTCTAAGATAAACTCTAGAACATAGCTCCGTTCTCTCTGACGCACACGTACCGATCTGTCAGCCTGAAGGGTGTCGTAGTGAAAACATGACAAGACCTCGTCATGCAGAAAGTAAACCATCAAAACAGTCTTGTTTCAGACGAAAGAGCATGAATAAAACTTAAACTTCCCCAGTGAGGGACAAATAAACTCTAATACAAGAACATTACACTGATACAAACCAGAGTATTCCTGGCTTGGTTTATACTGTAGTATACATGGGGATTAGGAAGATTCTAAGGGTCCCTGACTGTGAGGGGCCCCAAAAGAAGAATAAAAGATATGTCCCACTATATATTTCAGACATAAAAACAAAAATCCAGCAGTAAAATATATTATCTTTGTGTTCTCCCCGAATTTTCAGCAGTAAACAGTGAAACAAAGAATTGATATATTGACCAACCCATCCTTCCCCTGTGAAACTGGAAGAAATGGTTTAGTCCTCAGGTCCTGCCTTGGTGCATCAGCTAACCCCATCTGTCCGCAGCAGTTTGCTGGTCTCAGGGCTTTAGTGCAACACACACACATCAATGAATAAAACAAATGAACATGAAAATATATTGATAAGGAGCAGTGTGGAAAAACCGTCCGTGGCTGAAGAATACAGTACCCCAAATAAAAAAATCACAGACCGATTTTACTTAGTTAATCCTCTGCAAGGTTGGAGCGAAATCACATCACTGATTATGCTGGCCAGCCAGGTACAGCTCTATGTATTAAGTCAGAAACAGGGCTAAAAATTTACATTTACAGACCAGGCAACAGGCAAACACCATACTGTAGTCCTCAGAGGGTTAAGAGCAGTTGAGTGCTCATAAATGCTTAGCAGGATATTCACATTAAATAACTGTCTTTATCCCTCCTCCATGATGTATACAGATCTCTCCCTGTCTCTTTAACCCCCCTCCCTGTCCCAGTGAAGAAGGTGAGCCACAGACAGACCAGTTAGCGTCATTGCAGAGTCTGTTGAATTTTCTTACTTTTTACCACTTCAAAAACTTAAATGTAAACCCTATATTTATATATATATACACTATATTGCCAAAAGTATTTGCTCACCCATCCAAATTATTGGAATCAGGTGTTCCAATCACTTCCATGGCCACAGGTGTATAAATTCAAGCACCTAGGCATGCAGACTGTTTTTACAAACATTTGTGAAAGAATGGGTCGCTCTCAGGAGCTCAGTGAATTCCAGCGTGGAACTGTGATAGGATGCCACCTGTGCAACAAATCCAGTCGTGAAATTTCCTCGCTCCTAAATATTCCACAGTCAACTGTCAGCTGTATTATAAGAAAATGGAAGTGTTTGGGAACGACAGCAACTCAGCCACGAAGTGGTAGGCCACGTAAACTGACGGAGCGGGGTCAGCGGATGCTGACGCGCATAGTGCGAAGAGGTCGCCAACTTTCTGCAGAGTCAATCACTACAGACCTCCAAACTTCATGTGGCCTTCAGATTAGCTCAAGAACAGTGCGCAGAGAGCTTCATGGAATGGGTTTCCATGGTCGAGCAGCTGCATCCAAGCCATACATCACCAAGTGCAATGCAAAGCGTCGGATGCGGTGGTGTAAAGCACGCCGCCACGGGACTCTAGAGCAGTGGAGACGCGTTCTCTGGAGCGACGAATCGCGCTTCTCCATCTGGCAATCTGATGGACGGGTCTGGGTTTGGCGGTTGCCAGGAGAACGGTACTTGTCTGACTGCATTGTGCCAAGTGTAAAGTTTGGTGGAGGGGGGATTATGGTGTGAGGTTGTTTTTCAGGAGCTGGGCTTGGCCCCTTAGTTCCAGTGAAAGGAACTCTGAATGCTTCAGCATACCAAGACATTTTGGACAATTCCATGCTCCCAACTTTGTGGGAACAGTTTGGAGCTGGCCCCTTCCTCTTCCAACATGACTGTGCACCAGTGCACAAAGCAAGGTCCATAAAGACATGGATGACAGAGTCTGGTGTGGATGAACTTGACTGGCCTGCACAGAGTCCTGACCTCAACCCGATAGAACACCTTTGGGATGAATTAGAGCGGAGACTGAGAGCCAGGCCTTCTCGTCCAACATCAGTGTGCGACCTCACAAATGCGCTTCTGGAAGAATGGTCAAAAATTCCCATAAACACACTCCTAAACCTTGTGGACAGCCTTCCCAGAAGAGTTGAAGCTGTTCTAGCTGCAAAGGGTGGACCGACGTCATATTGAACCCTATGGATTAGGAACGGGATGTCACTTAAGCTCATATGTGAGTCAAGGCAGGTGAGCAAATACTTTTGGCAATATAGTGTATATATATATAGTGCCCCTGGGAGTATAATCCAATTAAAGTCAAATTTTGAATAAAGAAAAAAGAATAAAATCATAATGATTTCTTAGGGTATTTTTACTGTCAAACCATTGATTTACTGTCTTGGTTTGTAATGTTCTCTCTTAAGCAACAATATACTGATTGTAAGCAGCAGTACCACTAATGCTTACTGACACCCTGATGAAGTTAAATTAATTGTTTATCTCAGACTGATAGAGAAAATATAGCATAAAAAAACATGTTCCTATTTTCAATCTGTCGATATTTGCTTTACAAAGATTGTAAGTAGGTAGACTGGTCCAGACTTTTTTTTTTTTTTTTTTTTTTTTTTTTATCTTTGTGGAATCAACTGATGATGAACCGTTTTCCTTTTTTCTTTGGCCACCAAATTCACCTAAAATACCCTGGTGTGTGTGCCCTCCAGCATGGATCTCTGGGCTTTTAGAAGAGGAACGGGCCCACAGCATGACAGCTCCTCTACCATGGTTAATGACTAGTGCTTTTCCATGTGTTGACCCTTCATTTCCAGATGCAATTGGAGGGTCTGTTACAGAAAAGTTCAGTCGGACCAAAGCACACAGTTCTAGTTAATACCAGCAGCAGAATCAGCATTTATATTAATGGTTGACACAAAAAAGTCTTTTTTTCCTGGCAGGCCTCCTAAGAAACTAGTTGGTATGTAGATATCATCTAATAGTTGTAATGAAAACATGTGACCCAAAGGGAGCACTCTTTGCTGCAGTTCCCCAGCAGTGAGCTCTAGAGGGGTTTTACCTCCCATTTCATCGTCCTCACTGAGCATAATGTCCATATAAATATTGGTTGTCATCCAGCTTAGCGGTCGGTCTTTATAGATGGTTCATTTAGCTTTCTTTTATTGTAATGATTGTGTTTTTGTGTGTCTTGCTTTGTTTGAGTACAATGGGTTTGTTTTTATCTAAATAGAATAAACCAGAGAATTAAAGGTCACAGATGACAAAACAGGGGCCTACATCATATGAAACGGGTATAAATATTTCATTTGGTGCTACTGGCTGTATGGAAATGAAAAGAAAACTGAAGCAGGAAAACAAAAACCTGAAAAAATCCTGATCTGAAACACTGTGTGTCAACTTCCCACGTGCAGCAGGAAGAGGAATATACTAGGTCCTCAGGCGGTTCTGATTCATCACATATTTATGAGAAAATGTGCAATGTAGAATATGTTCAGCTTGATACTACAGGGAAGGAGTTTTTGCCAAAGACACAAATAACTGTGGTTTAACAGTGGAGTTGGTTCGCGTCCAAATCACTTCCCGGGTCAAACTTTCAATGTTAGCTGTAAGGAGCAGCAGCCAGAGGTGGGAATAAAGTATCCCAGAACAATATTGCACCAGTGCACTTCACAGATCACATGTTATCTGCAACAATGAGTGCAGTGATGAGAATAGTTTAGGAAGTGATTTACTCTGAGGATGATAACCAACATCGCTCCAATCTCTGTCTCCTGAGCCGCTGACTGCTGACTGCACCGCTTTCAATCTGAGTCACTGCCCTGACAGGGATTGTTTTTATGGGAAATCAGCATTTAATAGGAAGATGATTCATTGTTAACATAAAACCTAATGTGGCCACAGATCTTCAGACCAGTGACGAACATCAATTTCAACACAGAGTCTGGTCATGGCACTCATTTAGCCCTCAGCATATTATACTTTTTAACAATTTAATTAAAATGATTTAGGGGTAATTATTAAAAGTAACTAAGGGAATTAGTTGCACAAATAAATTTTGTGAATCTTGTGAAAATTTCGGCCCGGGTAATGTGCAAAACTAAGGTTCCTTACAAGTGTTTCTTCCCCCTAAAGTGCTCTGCATTTTAAATGACTGAATTTATTTTAAA
Organism: Cyprinodon tularosa; assembly: GCF_016077235.1. Classification (NCBI taxonomy): domain Eukaryota; kingdom Metazoa; phylum Chordata; class Actinopteri; order Cyprinodontiformes; family Cyprinodontidae; genus Cyprinodon; species Cyprinodon tularosa. Next base: position 473,480 of record NW_024038824.1, on the reverse strand, counting down.
GACCGTTAGAAAGATTTCTAAAAAAAATAATTATTTACGTTCCTTCTGGTCTGCATTCATGTTTTGAGTTTATTTTATTTAGATGTAAATGTTTTTTTTTTATTAATATGTTTAAATAGTTTTTATACTAAGCTTTCTTTTCCCTGTTTTTTTTTCCTCCATTTTTTTCACAAATTGAAATAAACTTTTACACTTTTCAAATAATTGATAATGTCTTTTCAACGTTTTTTTTTTATATTTTTCCAATGTCTTTAATTTGAACACTTAATTTGATGTTTGAGCTCATTTTATCTTTTAGTTTAATTCACCTAAGTTAGATTAAATGAATGGCTATTCATATGTTATCAGGACATATAAGAAACATGAATATTTTAGAGAACAGAGAATACAAAAAAAAAAGTAAAAAATGAAAATAAAGAACAGAGAATAGTTGCTCAGAATGGGCTGATATGCTGTTTTTCCGTGGTTTGTTTTGGTTTTCATGAAAATTTTGTGATAAATAAATGCTTTCTTTAAACATTAAACTGACTCCAGGAGTAAAACCGAAGGACTGAAATGATTGCACCCCTAAAGGAAATACTTTCTCTACATTAGGCTCACAGACTTGAACTTTTGATCTCCTGTTAAACGCTTCGCTCAGGCACCCCTCAGCTGTCAGCCTGTTAAGTGGTGCGAAGCCATTTTCATGATCTGTTTACATTGACCTCATTCCATTTTTGACTCTGTTGATCTGATTTTGTCCTCCATCTGAGAGCCCAGCCTGTAAATGTCATGTTCCAACCTCCACATGTCCGTCCCACCTTGAGCTTTTAGATTCTGCCCTTCCAGATGACGACAGGACAGACTGCTTTGTCTACTAGCAGAATGTGAAGGTCGAACTTGTGTTGTTGTAGCAATAAAATCTTGCTGAACACTTATTTTGACCATGGCAGAAAAGGCTACCTTGAAGAAAGAAAACTAAGTTCTCCCTTTTAAAAATAAGTGCAAATAAGTTTCCTCCGCTTCCCACAATATAACACACCTGTCTTCCTCTTGGTGCAATAAGCCAGAAATTGGGAAAAATATAGTTCTTTTAAAATATCTCTTGGGTTGTAAAAGTAAAAAAAAAAATTTAGAAATCCAACTGAAAAGAAAAAATGTTTTCTCAGAGCAAAAGCTGAAAGTATGTTAGATTTCATGAAGCTTTTTGGTGGTTAAAACTCGTACTGCTGCTAATCAGCCTATAGATGAGACAGAGACTCCAACACACTTCATTTTGGGCCTTTTCTGTAATTTTCAGAGCATTTTTCTCAATTCCTCAACACCTCATGAAAGCTCTCAATAGGACTATGCATTATTTACCTGTAGATGCACAGGTAAATAAGCTGTCAAGTTAACATCTGTTTAAGACATGAAATTCAGACCATGGGCTACAAGGTAGAGCAATTACAGCACTGTAACTTTGCAGCAAGATTCTAATCGCAGGGTGAAGTCTTCCCAGTCCATGCATAGGGTCGCTCTGGGCTCCCCAGTTTTTCATCAAAGCCATAAAAACATGACTGTCAGGTCATGTTATCTAAAGTTTCTCATACACAGTCGTTGTTTGCATGACTTTCTGGGACATTTCATTGACATACATTCAAATCATATGGCCTAACCCAGACCCTAACCCTAAACATTACCAACATACCTAACCCTAAACCTAACACTAACCCTACCCCCCACTCAAGGAAGAAAACTTTACCATTTGGACCCCTTTGAACCTGTAGGTCCCCACAATGGGGGATATTTGACAATACACTGCCCCCTCTGGTAGCTCAAATAAACACACACACACACACTCTGCAACACTGTATGATCTGTTGGTTAAGGTGGAAGGATGGATGGATGGATGGATGGATGGATGGATGGATGGATGGATGGATGGATGGATGGATGGATGGATGGATGGATGGAATCTCCAGGGAGATTTAGGAAAGTATATATATATATATATATATATATATATATATATATATATATATATATATATATATATATATATATATATATATATATATATATATATATACTAAAACAATTGCAATAACACAGCTCTTCCTCCAAGCGCAGGTTGCTGTGGGGTGAAATGTCTTTCCAGCATGATTTGCATATAAATTGATTATGTCTTTCAGCTGTAAACCATCTAGTTCTGTATATCTATAACCAAAAGAAGGCTAGTATAACTGCAGTTCCATGTCTAAAAACAAAAGCCAGCGTAGAGGAACTGGCGGTTTGTTAATATCAACCAAAGATTATTATATTATAGGATCAAACCTGGCCCAGGGCATTTCTATGTGGAAATGCATTTTCACCTTCTACAAAGATTGTCTCCTACTATTTCTGCTTCCTCAAACAGTCCACAAACATGCATGTTGGTTTAATGGATAACTCCTGGCCGTTATATATGTGTGTATGGACTGAGCTACCAGAACAGGCTGTCTGATTGTCAAGCGGGTTTAGATTAGAGACAGATAGATTAATAACCCCCCCCCCCCCCCCCCCCCCCCCCCCCCACTCGACATCAAAAACCTGCTGCTCATCTGTAGAATTTCTTTCAGACTTTGAAAAATAATGTCTGGACCTGATTATCTAAACACTTTTAGTATTGAAGTAAGATTTTTGTGAACTAACATCTGCACCTCTACCAACAATTGCTAACACCACTGGTAAAAATGTGTAAAAAGTAGTGTTGCGACGATGCCATTTTTTGGCCCCGATACCCGATACCTGGCTGTGCAGTATCGGCCGATACCGATACCATAATAATGTAAAATAATTGCCATCATGGCTTTGTCAAGCTGCTGCCTACCTTTGTGAAGCAGGAAAAAATCTAATACAAAGTGAATCCAGTAGAACTTTTTATTGCCTACCAGGAGTGGGTGACAATAGTTGAATAAACTTATGGCTCTCAAAATGGTATCGGTGCCTTATTTGTTGGTACTCGCCGATACCACCATTTTAGGGCAGTATCGGGGCCCCGTCCGATACTGGTATCGGTATCGGTGCAACACTGGTAAAAAGCCTTCTGAGTCTGGTTAGCTATGTACCAAAAGACAGTCCAGATGGGTCCGATGTAAAGTATGTGGGAAAGAAAATGTCTTATGCTAAGTATGGTAGAGGATCTGTGATGCTGTTGGAATCTTTCATCATCCTTGGATCTTCCAGCAGAAAAAAGATCTATACGGAACATGTTCAAGAAATGTAACATGTAGCTGAAGAAATGAAGGCATAAGAGGGGACCCAGAGCTCTGGAAAAACTCTGGAGTCCGTGCAAACATAGAGAAACGCTTTAATCACATTAAATATTAATATTATCAAATAAACAAAACAAAACCGACAATGTATAACTTGACACTATGCCTTTGGTCACAGCTTGTTTTAAAAGGACAAGGATGATTCTTACAGAGAAAAATGACAACCAAACAAATTGTTACATCATGACAGCAACTTTTGTGAAAAATAAAAAAGACTTCATAATATAGGACAGAATATCACTGTTCTTTAGATATAAATCTGGTTTGGGAAAATTATGTTGCTATCATTTTTACCGTTTTGGTCTTTTTTTAATTCTACAAAAACAAAAAATAAACAGCAGCTGATTCAGAGCAGGGCTGCATAAAGTTGGCCCTGGACGGCAGGTGTTTGAGGTTTCCCTGCTTCAGCAGAGCTGATTGTGATGATTGCAGTTCAGTAAAAGCCTGTTAATCAGCTATCAGTGAAAATCATCTGTGATGGAGCAGAGAAACCTCTAGAACCTGCAGGACAGCGGCACTTGAGGACCGACTTTGTTCAAGCCAGATTTAGATCCATCAATGCTTCATCTTTATCTAACTTTCTGGTTAATGATCTCCATCAATCACCCTGAACAGGAGCTTAAAGGTCTGTAGAGTTTCCGCAAGCCCTTTCCTGTGTGGGCTGGCATGAACTTGGTCAAATTTGGAATTATTGTTTAGTCATGAAAGAAAACATCCTGTGAAAATAGCCTCCCAGCCACTGGTGGATTCTATGGGTTTGACTTTGAGGAAAAATGGAAGAGAATAGTTTCAGTTCGAGGTCTCTTGCTTTATAAAGGAGGGGAACATGAAAAACAGAGTAATCATCTGCCTTGTTAGAAACATTCAACTTATGTGGATGTTTTTACTCCATAAATAGCAGCCAAAGCCTGCAAGGACTCACATCCTCTGGGAAATTATGCATCTCTGGGAATAGAAAAGTGGAGCGTGTCTGCATTAAAACAGGACATCTTTTCCTGGAAAAAACAATAATCTGCTCTAGTTATTCCAAATGAGATAGCTCCACAAGGAGCAAACAAAACCTCAGTGATGGGAACCGTGGTGTTTCTTTCCTGGAGTAGTGTAGGAGTAAAATGATTGTTTAGGCTGACTCTGCCTGACTTTATAACAGATTTCACTTCCTCTTCATGGGGAAATGAGTTGGCAGCCCAGAGATTCAGTCCGTTATCATGCACAATAACAGTGAACAAACTGTAGCCCACATTAGACTGATGGAGCTGGCTCAGGATGTCTGCTTGTTGCAGAGGTGGCCGGTTCTGATCTGTGAAGATTACCGGTTTGATCTTTGCTGGTTGCAACTGGTTTGGGGTCATTACTGGGGACCCTAACTTAGCGGAAAGTGTGTAGTTGTTTGTTTCCAACCATCCAGCTCATTGATAAAATTATTTGCAATCCATAGTGATTTGAGCCTATCAAAGATGTCATTACTTCTATATTGAGGAAAAAAGAAGCTAAACTCTTGTTTGCTTGTGGTCAGAAACAAGGTCTCTAATAACCTTAGGAGTTTATGCCTGACAAGGAACTTTTATTCTGCATACAGAGCAGATATTTAAGGATTTCATTTTTGAAGAGATTAATAAGATCGTTTAAAACAAAATGAAGTCATTACTTCTGTGAATACACATGGGCAAAATTGTTGTTCCCCTTGTTGAAGGAAAGAAAGGGGGCATGCCAAATAGTGGCGAGCCCACCTATTAGCATCACAGTTGTCTACAATCATGCAATTAGTCAATGGGACTATATATACAGTGGGCACTGGTTGGAAATGGACGGTTTCCTGCATGATTCCTGTGTGATTCCCACGTGAATCACGATGTATTTCCTGAGGCCAGTTTTTTTATTTCAAAAAGAACTGCAATGTACCCGGACAACCACCAGGTGGCGCTTGGGACCTCTGCCGTGCTGAGGGTGACGTTTGTGGGCCTGCAGTCAACTGAAAAGCAGGTTTATTGGGGATCTTGGTGTGATACTGTGCCATTTTATTTTGTTTTTGATTAAAATAAAGTTAATGAATTAATTTAACATAGTGACTGCATAATCTTATTTTATGAAAATGGTTGCGTAGTTATAGATACACCTCCGATCTTATCTGAGATCTGTTTATTTCTACTTATTTGCATCTCTATTTTTTAATGAAAAATAAAATTAATTAAGTTGGAACCGGGGATACGGACTGAGGCGCAACCAGAGAAAGGCGACAGAGACAGTGCTGCGGCTGGTGATGTTGAAATTAAAATCATATCCAAAGTTGATTCCTCATTAAGATAAGCCAAAGTTATTCAACAGGGTATGTAAGAAAATATATTTTCTTTAGTGTTGTAAAATATAAGTGCCGTAGCGTCATTGCATTATTTATCAAGTAACTTTCCAGTAGTGACGTTATTTTTTTTATCAAGTAGCAACGTAGCGTCCACAAACGCTACAACATCCAGGGCAAAACTAAGTAATGAAACCAGGTTTTCTATTTTTGAAACAACCATTGGAGTTATTCGTTGGACATTCACGCATGAGCCTCCCATGTATAAAAAGAGGAGCTGAGCAGCTCCTTTAGTCAGAGACTTACAGTAGACAGCCTGTCTGTAAGAAGGAGCGCTACCGCAGGTCATTTGTTCCTGCTGCCACCAGACTCTATAATAATGCACTATATCAACAATAACTCCTGTAAAAACCACTGTGCAGCTACATTATAGTTTTGTATTTATTGACTGTGAACAATATGCTGTGCAATATGTTGAATGTGCAATATTTCTCCTCCTGTATATAAGCCATCCAGATTGCACATATCTTTATTTCTTTTTTTTTTATTTCCTATTTTTGTTTTGTTTTTCATTGTGTGCGATACATGTACACATGCACCTTAATCCTATTTATCTTGATATACTGTATATACCTGGATATACGGTATATATATTGCTTATTCTTAAAGCACCTTTTTCCTCCATGTTTGCACCTTCAGTAACTTCTATGCCAATATGTGACGAGTGAATTTCTCCGCTGTGAGATCAATAAAGCTCATCTAATCACATCTAATCCAATCTAAATAAATAAATAAATATATACATGTTCAATAAATAAATAAGCATTCAATTAATTACCCCCAATAAATGGTGAAATGATATGTTCTCATAATGAATCATTTTTTTTTAAAAATGCTGTTATGTTCCTTTTTTGTAAAATTGCTTTTAAAATGCTTAACTATTTTTATTCTTTTATTTTCTTTCAAAAAATCACTAGATTTTAAAAACTCATAGTTTTTGAAAGGTATTATATATATATATATATATATATATATATATATATATATATATATATATATATATATATATATATATATATATATATATATATATATATATATATATATATATATATATATATATATATATAAACTAAAACGCTCGGATCTTTCTGTCATTTTGTGTGCGTGTGAAGCATCTGCAATGTTTTCGTTAAATATTCAAATAAATGAGATGGACTTTAAACTAGCAGACACGTTTGAATTTTTGCCATTTAAATTCTTTATTTAATTTTAAAAACGAAAGAAATAGAAATGGGTTTTTTTGTCATGATCTTGGCGCTGATGGTTTGTTTTTTTCCTCTGCTCCTTGCTCCCTGTCTCCCTGGTTCTGCGGTTCTAAGCTGTGTGTTTGCCTCCCATCAGCGCCAGGTTATTTGTGTGTTTTGGTGAGACGTTTCCTAGCTTTCTTTAGTCTGTCTGCTTCCCTGATTATGACCAGTTTTCTGTCCTGTGGATCAGCGGCGTCTGCTGCTCGCCCTCTAGAAACTCTGGGGGCGTGGCCGCCGCAACTGCTGGTCAAATCTCCCTTCTGGATTCTGCTGAGTTTCTCCGCGAATGAACTGAACTTTGAATCAAGTCAGTGACTTTGCTCCAAGTCGCATTCAGCTCCACATCAGACGAGCAGCCCTGCGCACCTGTTTTGATTAATAAACGCGTTGAACTTTCCCACTGCCTCGTCTGCCGGCGAGGCAGACGGGCAGTGGCGAAATGATGTGGATCAAAGTATTTCCCGGCTAGAATCAGGCATGCAGGAGATCCTTGATTATTAATCAGGCTGCTTCAGCTGCCCCCGCCCATGACAGCTGCCGCGCCGTCGTCTGCTACTGATAGTCCAGCTTCTCTTGAACCGCGTCTGTCCCCTCCTGAAGCGTTTAAAGGGGATCCTGATCAATGCAGAGCCTTCCTGACTCAGTGCGAAATTCATTTTGAATTACAGCCCTCTGCGTTTCCTTCTGATCGAGCCAAGGTGGCCTATGTAATCTCTCTGTTAGCGGGAAAGGCCAAATTGTGGGGAACACCAGAGTGGTTGAATAATCCTGAACTCTGCAGCTCTTATAATAATTTTTCTTTGGAAGTAATCAGAGTTTTTTGCCCAGTATTCTCCTATCCCTGCAGAGATCTGCCCCGCAGCAGAAGAGCAGCCCCGCTCACCTGTTGGTGTTTAATAAAAGTTTTGAACTTTCCCACTGCCTGTCTCGCCTCGAATTCTGGGTCCAATATTCTGACATCATTACATTTTTACAGGTTTGCTTAAAAAGACTTATATAGTAGCCCATAATATAATAGTGAAACATAAAGTCAGGAAAATGTCTCATAGAAAATGTTTTTTATTTGCATTTCAAATCAATATATTACTGATAGCAAATGACATGTATCTCTTGGCACTGGGAATATTACATGCCAGTCGCTGCTCCATTCAAGGCTACGACCTCATCGTTGTCTTGGAAAAACCGATGTGTAGACATTTACTCTCTTGTTCTCTGACAATAGAGTTCAAGCACCGCTATAGTAGTAGCGACATTCCTGCATTAAGTGGTTTGCTTAATTAATTGGTGATGTTTAGAACAGGATGAAATACAAAAGATGAACCCATTATATCCAGATTACGTTCTGGTCATATGTGGTTAAATAGTACATAATTTAAAATGGGAATAAACCGGATTAGCTCACTAACTTGCGCGTTGATCACATAACTATGTTCTTCTCTCCAAAACACACAGCTGCACCGCAGGCTTTGGAAGAAAAATCCAATCCATCACGGCGGGGCGGTGCTGATCCCCGCAATATTAACCCTTTATTTCGTGTTGATGATTAAAGTATTATTTATAACTATATTATTTTACAGTACAGTACAGTAGTTAACATTTATACTGCGCTTTTATTTGTTAAACAAATGCTTGGGCCTGTATAAAGTTTTTATTCCCTGATTTCAATGTTATAAGGAGTATTTCATCGATAACTCTAAAAAAAAAAAAGGTTTCTACTTCACGTATTTCGCCTATCACGGGTTCTTTTTGGAACGTGACCTCCGCGATAAACGAGGGTTCACTGTATTTAAAATGGAAATACTCCGGATTAGCTCACTGACTTTTGGGTGGGTCACAACCATCCCTGACAACAGTTTAGAAACGCTGCTATTCATCGCGGCAGCAAGCAGCATTCTTGCATAATGTGCCCAAAAAGCCTGGGGGGTTGGGCCTTTCATGCTTGTTGTAAGGCATCATAGCGTCCTTTTCCAGATCAAACTGAAAATTTTACCAGCTAGATGATAATAAAAATAACAAAAATAGTATAACAATACGCCTATTATTATCAGAGTAAGATATTGAGGCTGTAGAATGATAATCCCTATGGTCTAATGAAATTCCTTGGAAAGGTGGAGCGCACATCAGCTGATCTAAATAAAAGAAAGATGCCATAAAGTCAAACAGCAAAATAGGCTACTATCCGTAATATATATAAATAAGTTAAAGAAGTAATTGTACAATTTCTGATATCATAGGCCATCAAGTGATAAAAAAAAAAGAAAGACATTTAAGGCAACATTAATAATTTGACCACAGCTGGGACCGAACCCTTAACCTTTGGAATTGCAGAGCATTCACCCTACCCTCTACGCTAAACCTGGGGAACAATAACCTGCTCAGCTCGCAACACCTCATAGCCCTCCCAGTCTGCTCATTCACCTATCTAATCTTGACTCATGGGACGCCGAAATGGACTCAGACTGCCACCTAGTGGCTATAGTAGTCACATGTTTTTCACACAATATGTGAAACACGCGGAGCGTGAGTGAAGTGTCCATTTCCAACCAGCGCCCACTGTAGGGCTAAAGTTAGTCACTGTGCTTTTTGGTGACATGGTGTGTACCACACTCAACATGGACCAGAGGAAGCAAAGAAAACAGTTGTCTCAGGAGATCAGAGAGAATATTGTATAAGACAATTTACAATATGCTTGATGTACACATATTATTCAGAAATTTAAGATCCATTGGGACTGTAGCCAACCTCACTGGACTCAGCTACAGGAGGAAAAATTATGACAAATGAAAGAGACGAGTAATATGAATGGAAACAAAGAGCCCAGAAAAACTTCAAATGCGATTAAAGGTGAACTTCAAGCTCAAGGAAAATCAGTGTCACATAGCACCATTAGTCATTGTTTGAGCGTAAGTGGACATAATGAGAGATGACCAAAGAGGACACCATTTTTGAAAACTATTCATAAAAAAAAGACAAAAATTTCCCACATATTATGTTGACAAGTCGCAAAGTTTCTGGGAGAATGTTCTATGCCAGGCAAGATAAAAATTGAACTTTTTGCAAAGGTAAATCCTTAAGCTTTGTGTTCTGAGACAGAAACATGAAACATATGAGGTAAACATGGAGGAGGCTCTGTTATTTGTGGGGCTTTGCTTCACCTGGCACAGAGTGTCTTGGATCTTAAAATTCTGAATTATTATTATTTTTGTCAGATTTACCCTATTTCTGTGACCATTGTGGGGGGTTTCTTTTTTCTTTTTTTTTCAAGACAAGGAGTACCATAAATTTAGTCCATGTTTCTAATTATAAGATGACCATTGCTGAAATGATATATATAGTGACAAGTTAAAGTTGAGTGCATTGCTACGTTTGGGGTTTAGCTCTGTAACTGAGCTTGGGCTTAGTCCTTATCTAACTATTGTTTGGAACCAAATATATTATAAACATAAGCTTTTACTGAACTACCTCAAAGCAAATTATAACTTATGCAAGTTTTATACACTAACGTTCAAAAGTTTGGGGTCACATTGAAATGTCATTTTTTAAGGAAAAGCACTGTACTTTTCAATGAAGATAACTTTAAACTAGTCTTAAATTTAAAGAAATACACTCTATAAATTCCTTAAAAAATAAGGACATTTCAATGTGACCCCAAACTTTTGAATGGTAATGTATGTAGTATTATGGATAGACTGAGTCAGAAACTACAGTTATGTGTGTAATCAGCATGTAGAGATGTTTTAAAACTCTATAATCTAGGCTAGCAGGAGCTGGCAGATTTGGAATAAAAGGGGCATGAGAGGGATGCCTGGAGGAGCCCCACATATGATTTTAGTGTTCTCAGACTTGTGTATTTTATTTTATTTTTTTAAACAAATAGAAAACCATCTCCATGCTATGTTGCTATGAAGTGTAAAAGTGGATTAGAGTTGCTGATGTCTGGTTTTTTTTGTCATGTTTTAATGTATCAGAAAAACTGTAAAATATTAAGCAACTAGGGGCGTAAATAATAATCGTTTTGTATCGATGCATCGATCCAACAGCCGACGATCCGATGCATCGACACGTCCGCAAGATAATGTTTTTTTGTTTCTTCTGGTCTATTTTTATCCATTTGCTCCTTGGCGTAATTCCCCCTCCCGTGCTGCGGTGGCGCTAAACCTATTTTGCCCTCCTAACTCGCTTCCTGTTTATACTCTTACAGCAGTGTGTTGCAGTGAGCTTGACACAGATATTTTTAAATTATGCTCAATATTGAAGCGTGGTCTGTGCTACACGCTGTGGGTATAGATACGGCCGAGGCGGTGAGGAAGTGGGGACGAGTTTAGTCCGACGACGGAGGGACATGAGGGCCAAAAAGAGCGGAGATCCAGGTGGAAAAAGGGTCCCAGTGTTCTCGCGCACCTCACTCTTCTAGCGGGTCAAACTTCACGAGTTGTTTTCCGCAATTTCGGTCATAAAAACAAAACAAGCCGGCCTCCTGTCTGCGGCACTGTTTGCGGTCAGCTACAATTTGGGAGAGGAGCAGCGGAGCGTCTCTCAAGGGGGCGGGGTGTCTGGAGCCGAGGTATTGAATTGCACTCATTGCACTGATTTTGTGCAGTATTTTTGCAGTATTTTTTGATGCAACTTTTCTACTTCTGGTATTTGCTGTTGTTTCTAAAAAAAAAATGCATAACGATATTACAGCTTTCATTGATTTATTTCAAACTTTAAACTTTGTTTAGCCTGTAAGGTCTAAAAAAAAGCTAAATAAAAAATTAATCGATTAATCGAATCGTGGTGTATTCTTAAGTATCAAAAATAATCGAATCGTTGGGTCAGGAAATCGATACTGAATCGAATCGCCATGATGGGTGTGATTTACATCCCTATAAGCAACCATTGATCTTTGGGTATTACCTATTCCTTAAGGGTTTGGTAAACAGACCTCACTTTACAATTTCAAGTAATCAAATCACCAACCAGGCAATTTCTGAAATCGAATGTTGGAACTTTGCAGTTTTAAAAGTGTTTTTTTCAGAAAACCCTTAGTTTGAACATATGTATTAAAGTTTCCTTCATCAAAAAGTAAATTGTTGTTTCATGTTCTGTATGCATCAATGGGTAGACAATCTCTCTAAAATAAATATGTGACTCAATTGGTCCCTATGCTTGATTAGAGTGACCAGAGTCCTTGTTTTTAAGCTAAACATGTAAAATAGATTTGCCACATTTATTTCATTGGATAAAAATCTTAAGTATGCAGTTTGAAAGTGCCTAAACAGTTGACATTATGGCTAAGATTTTCATTTAAGATCACAAAGAAATGACCAAAGGCAGCAATTTTTCATGTTTGGGAAATTTGACAGGAAATTGCCACAACCAAAAGTTGAGCTATTGAGTCATTATAAAAGAAAAGCTAAGCCTGATGCAGATTGCACAACAGGAAGACACCAGCGTTATCTCTGGTACTTATTCATACTTTATCACTCCATGCAGCAGATGGGTAAACACATTAATGTCATCTCAAAACACAAAAATTGTGTCTTTAAAGGGTAACAATAATTGGCCAGGACAGGCATGTTTTTTTTTTCCGTTTCATTTAAGATATTTTGATGCATTCTTCCAATGAAACTTGAAATAAAATCCGTAACAGTCTGTTTATTTAAGATGATTCAGATGTGCTATGATTATGTTGCTACAAGTAAACAACAAAAAACTTGTTTTATTTAAAACTGAAATAGAAAAATTGAATATGACAATTTCAGTCAGTCTGTATAAATGTTAATAATTCTTATTTTAAAACTAATTAAAAAAAATTATTTCTTGATGAAGCCCAGCTGGGGGCCATGCTGGTTACGGCAAGAAATGCTTTTGCTTCCAGGGGCAGTGATCAAGTCGGCCAGAGACGAACGCAAGGAGACAAAGCTGAAAGGAGCTTATTGGCTGCACATAAACACACACACTGAGTCACAGAGCAGACAGACAAATAGATGTGACACCTTTGGCTGAACACAAACAGCCTCTCAGAGAGACAACATTAGTTCTGGCTGACTGCTCGGCCAGTCGTAGCGACAAAGACTGAGCTGATTCTTTGGCTTTGCTGCTTTTTGTTGCACAAAACAGAATAGAAGATGGTTCTGTGTGCAGATAACGTCCTTTACTCTTTAAAATGATGTCTAAATTGGCAGGGAACAAATTAAACAAAGCTATAAAATAGAGCTTTGGTCCTTCAGCTCGACATGTATTTATAACGTTAAAGGATGCACCGTGTAAAAAGTAATTTGACTTAGGAAATCTTCATTGTTATCAGTCTAAGCTCTGAGGAGGTTTGGGATGCTCCGAGAATTTAGCTTGTAAATACAAATATGAGGAATGACCGACGACAAATTTTGATTTTTCCAGTCAAAGGTTGAAAAGCCCATCTTTTTCTGATCAGTTCAAGCACTTTGTGCAACAACACCAGGTCATGTGAGTGAATGAAAACACTCTTCAATTTGTTGCAGAAAAGCGAAGACTCCTATAAGAGCAAATAACACAGCAAAATACAGTTCAGACCGGACAAGGAGGACGTGGTGATTTCCATGAGCCGCTCTGCATTTCAGATGCTCAGCGTTTACACCCTGGACCGCATCATCATATAGGAAGAGCTTCAGCTACGTTAAGATAAAGCCCCACAGACGAGAAGAAAACTCAGCAAATAGACTGAATGGTTGTTGCTTCTTTACTGTAGGTTTGTGCATTTAAAATGGTAATTTAAAAAAAAATAAAATTAATAAAAGATAATTGTTTGTTCTTATTGTTACAGAAATATTAAGGATTATATTTTTAGGTCACTCAGAGGTCAGCTATCCCCCCATCTACGAATTGAATAAAACTTATCCTATTAGCCTACTTTTTCAGTGCAGGTAAAACTGTCAGTTGGGCTGATATAGTGTAAGACATCATTTACAATGACGTCACCACATTCATACATTCATATCTTCAGGTAACACAGAGTACATGTCAGACTTAATAATACTACTTCAGCGATAGTTTCAAGGTGTTGCTTTATTGTATATCTCGTACCGTGTCATTCGGTTGTGCTGTTCTTTTTTCATCTCGTTACAGATGATGAAGCAGACTGAAAATGTTTTGTCATTGTCTCCTTTCTATCTCCTCTTTCTTTCATCTTTTCTCTTTTTTTTTCCTTTTCTTCTGTTTTTCTGCTCTATTTACATTGCAGTGTCCATATAAACTGTAAAACTCCCTGCATAATTATAATAAAGCAACTTATATGCATGAAACAAGTGGAGCAATATGGCAATTGCCATACTGCTACACTTGTGAAAGTAAAATCTGTTGGGCTCTTTTTGACATCAAGACAATTATTCTTAGTGCCACATTGCCAGACAGGACACTGTTAAAAAAAAAAAAGACGACGTCACCATCCCCTAAATACCTTAGTGCTGCAAATGTGGTTCCTGTGCTGTTACTGAATGGTACTGAATATAACAGTGGGTATGTTTACCTTATTTATTGGCTGGAATGATTGTTTAATATTCAGTAAATCAACAGGCCTCCCAGACCCTGTGCATTTGACCTGCCGTTACCCGTGGCAACCCCATGTAATTTCCTCTCAAGGTCTCCCTGTCGCCATTTAAAAAAAAAGTGCACAGGTGAAACTTAACATCACAGACTGCTGCTAAAGTGTTCTCTATGAAACTCTTTTGAATCGCCTTTGGGAGACCGTCTTTTTTTTTAGAAAAGCCCCCAAAGTTCCTAAAACAGTCCACTTTAGTTCATCCACAGCTGCGTCTGGATGACGGTCGAATTCAGCAGGACTTCCTTGTAAATCTACCCCCTCAGGAAGCACCAATGCTGGGCAGTGTGCAGTGATAGGCCCTGAGCCGGAGGTTACTGAGGATGATGAACAGTCCTTCTAAAACTAAATTAAAACGGCTTTTTTTTTAAGCCGCCTAATACCTCTTGAAAGCATTCCTTATTTCTTCCTTTGTTAACATTATTATCCATAAATTTCATTTGAAGTGAAAAAGCTTCACCTAAAACCAGTCCCTGATTGGCTGCCGTGTCACGGTTTCATTAAAAAGTTGAGCTCCTTCCAACTTCAGCGCTCACAGCTCCTCTCTCTCCATGCGGTGCTGCTGTTTGACAACAATTAGCAGTATCGTAAACACTCAGGCATGGAAGTTATCAGTTATTTGACAGTACAAGTGAGGCATTTAGAAATCAGGTCACATGCGGGTAAGAGACTAGAAAAACTATTCAAAGCAAACAGCTAATTTAGGCTGTGAGATGTGCGAGACCTTTAGGAGATAACAGGAAGGCAAAGCTGCTCTTGTTTCTGCTTTCTGGGTTTTGAGATGTTGGCAGGTATTACGAAATTGTCAAGTGCCCTAGAGTCTCCGTGGAATAAACACAGACACCATTGCTTTATGAAAGCTGATGTAGCATGTTAATCCTAGTATAACCAATAACCAATGACTGCTTGGGACAAAATAGCTACAAAAGAGGAACTGAAGTCTGCTAGAAACGGCATCAGTGGGTTACAGCTAACAAACTCATATTTTTAGTCATCAGTCAACATTAGAGGTAATCAAGAGTCTTTGTTTAAGATAAAATTCCTTTATAATTATTAAAGACACAACAAGATTCTGGTGAGATCACCAAAGATCCCTCGGTTCGGCTGTGATTTGTAGTTTATGCCAGAAGATACAACCAAATTACGAAAATATTCATGTTTTGATTGACTTGATGTTTTATTTTCTAAATAACCAGTTTGGACATATCATTCTGGGAGAGAATGTACAAACCACGAAAAATACTTTCTCATGATTGCATGTGTTTTGAATGATTTACATGGTTGTTTTGAAGTAAATGTTATGCACACCAAGAACATGTCTGAAATGAAATCAACATGTCCTCCTCCACCCATCAGGAATCAGTAATCCTTGCACATGGTATAAGAAATCATTGACATGTCAGCAAGAACTAATAAGTGAAGATCTGCTCTGCCTTTTCCTTTGAGAACAGCAGTGGATGCTGCCAACTACCAAATGTTTTTCACTTTGGCAACGTTCCTCCTGTATTTAAAAAAAAAAAACAAAAAACTATGCAATGTTTCACAGTCTGCTCAGTTTGTCAAAGGAACTCTGAATATGAATCCTCTCATTTAGAGGAGCTGCAGAGTGAAGCCAAAACACCCCAGAGCTTTAATGTCGTCACAAATCCCTTTATTATTTTTATCCTCCAGTTTTAAAAAACAAACAAATGCACAAAAACATCCAAGCCGCCAAGAGAAGGATGCACGCCAGGTCTAAAGGAATAGGTTTTGATTCATGTTTATTGTGATGTAATACACGAGCTCCTCATCCAACTGCTGAGTTAGTAGTTAGGAGCTCCACAGCAATGGGGTTAAGACATGTTGCGACTCAGAGGAGGTATTATTAGCTTTCTTAGCCAATAAGAAAGTTTTGTTTCACATTTGTGCTGATTTGAAATGCAACAGATCTAATTTATGGCAAATTTAATGGTAAATTATAGTGTTCCTTTGGAGCATGGACAGCATTTGGTCAGCTCTTAGTCTGGTCACACCTCAGGTGCTTACATCCTCACAGAACAGAGACCTTTAAAAGAGAAGATTTAAGAGATATTTACTCTATAAATGCAAAAAAAGAGACTTTTTGTGCTTTATTTTTTTACATTAAAGCTGTATTCATGTTACACAAGCCTCTAAGACACTTAAACCCCAGATTCTAATGTTTTATATCATTCTTTTTAGCCTTTGGAGCCTTTATTTTCCTTAAGAATAAGACAAAAATTTTAAATATTTTGTCTGAGTAAAACAGTAACACCAAGACTGGCCTATTCTACTCTGATTAAAGCCCAGATAATTGCTTGGTTAATTGTTTTCTTGTTATTCGTGCTCCTGTTTTTATTTAATGTATATTAGTAGTATGTAAATAAATATTAATCAAACTTTGTTTCCTTTTGTTTTGGCAGTTTTTTAATGTTTTTTTTTTCCATTTTAAAGAGAAAATACCAACCAGAGCTTCACTCTGACTCACAGCTGTTTCTAACAAACAAACAAAATATTTTATTAATTCCCCCTTTCCCCGTTTATAAATAACTATAACTTTGTGTTTTTGTTTTAGTGGTGCCTGTGATGGCCAAACCCATGGCCACACTTTAAGTCTGGACTATACGTGCACCTTTACTTATTCAATCACTACACATACTTTAGTTTGCAATAAAACTTTATTCTTAGTTCAAATGCATGTGTTCTATTTGTAAGCGCGCACATTTAGTTCACTGTATTTGTTTGCACTCATTCATATTTCTTTCTGTTTTTGTCACTAATCTGTGCCTTACCTATGGTGCCTAGGAGTTTGGCCAGACAAAAGATGGCTGCCAGGGTTCGGATGTGCTAAATGTAGGAGGGGGAAATTGGCCTGTTCCATCAGCTGCAGCTTAAAGGGGAAAATTTGAATTTTCCTTTTCTAATTTTTTTGCATTTTTCACTTAGGATTTGTTTTGCGGTTGGTGTGTTTTCATTGTTCTAAGATATAGATTAGTTTTTTGCCAAACCCAACTGTACTGCCAATGTTTGTAATTTGTGGTTGTTTGTTTAGTTTGAATTACCCCTATTGTGTTAATGGTCTGATCAGCCAGTGTGTATATACAGGACTGTCTCAGAAAATTCTTTATTTTCTGTAATGCAATTAAAAATCATGAAATGTCATACATTCTGGATTCATTACAAATCAACTGAAATATCGCAAGCCTTTTATTGTTTTAATATCACTGATTATGGCTTACAGCTTAAGAAACCCAAATATCCCATCTCAAAATATTAGAATATCTTGAAAAAGTATACTAGTAGGCTATTCAACTAATCACTTGGATCGTCTAAATAACTCGAAACACCTGCAAGGGTTTCCTGAGCCTTGAAAAACACTCAGCTTGGTTCAGTAAACTAAATCACAAGTATGGGGAAGACTGCTGATCTGACTGCTGTCCAGAAGACCATCATTGACACCCTCCATCAGGAGGGTAAGACACAAAAAGAAATTTCTCAAAGAGCAGGCTGTTCACAGAGTGCAGTTTCAAAGCACATTCACAAAAAGTGTGTTGGAAGGGGGAAATGTGGCAGGGAATGCTGCACAACCAAGAGAGGTGACCGCAGCCTTAACAGCATTGTGAAGAAGAGCCGCTTCCAGAATTTGGGGGAGCTTCAAAGACAGTGGACTGAAGCTGGAGTCCAGGTATCAAAAGCCACTGTTCACAGACGTGTCCGGGAAATGGGCTACAATAGCCGTATTCCCATGGTCAAGCCACTTCTGAACTCAAGACAACGGAAGAAGCGTCTGACTTGGGCTATGGAAAAGAAGCACTGGACAGTTGCAGAGTGGTCCAAAGTCCTCTTTTCAGACGAAAGCAAGTTTTGTATGTCATTTGGTAGTCAAGGCGCCAGAGTCTGGAGAATGGCTGGAAAGGTGCAAAATCCAAGTTGCTTGAAATCCAGTGTGAAGTTCCCACAGTCAGCGATGGTTTGGGGAGCCATGTCAGCTGCTGGTGTTGGTCCACTGTGTTTCATCAAGTCCAGAGTAAATGCAGCTGTGTACCAAGAGATTTTAGAGCACTACATGCTTCCATCTGCTGAAAAGCTCTATGGAGATGATGATTTTATTTTCCAGCATGATCTGGCACCTGCCCACAGGGCCAAAACCACCAGTAACTGGTGTACTGACCATGGCATTACTGTCCTTGATTGGCCTGCCAATTCCCCTGACCTGAACCCCATAGAGAATTTGTGGGGTATTGTGAAGAAGAAGCTGAAAGACATCAGACCCAACAATGCAAATAAGCTAAAGGCCGCTATTGAAGCATCCTGGGCATCCATAAAACCTCAACAATGCCACAGGCTGATTGCCTCCATGCCACGCCGCATTGATGCAGTAATCTGTGCAAAAGGATTCCCAACCAAGTACGGAGTGCATTAATGGACATTTTCAAATGTTTGATTTTGTTTTGCTGTTATAATTTTTTTTTTTTTACTTGGTCTGAGGAAATATTCTAATATTTTGAGATAGGACTTTTGAGTTTTCTTCAGCTGTACTCCATAATCAACTATATTAAAACAATAAAAGGCTTGCGATATTTCAGTTGATTTGTAATGAATCCAGAATATATGACATTTCATGATTTTTAATTGCATTACAGAAAATAAAGAACTTTATCACAATATTCTAATTTTCTGAGACAGTCCTGAATACGCTTGTGTGTCATTTCTTTGTTAGGTCAGTTATGTTTGTTTATACAGCCAGTTAGTTTGGGCAAATTTTGCTTGAGTTAAATTTTCTCTTTTTGGTTGGCCTCTTTTATAACTTGAACCCATGTATTTTTTGTAAGTTTCTTTTTTGGGTTAAAAATAAAAAAATATATTTTTGTATTAATTCCTGTGACTCCCCATGCTTTTCATCTCTGTCCCTCACAGTGCCCAATCCTGACTGTCCAGGCTGACAGTCCATAATGTGTTTTAAAAAGAAAAATTATAAGCAGGAGAAGTCTGATTTCACAACAGTCAGCCATTTTAAAATTAAAGAACATCTGATGTGCTTTAAACATAGGGTTTAAACATTGAGCTTGTTTGACTGGCTGCTTTTTGCATTTAATAAAAGCTAAAGAGCTTTCAGTCAAACTCTGCTGGTTGTGAGCTGCTGTGCTACAGCTGAACAGATCAGGTACAGAAACAGTGTGAGAATTATCCTCCAGTGTTTATTTATCACCATGTAAATTCACTCTAATGTAAAGTCAATTCTCTCATCAATTTGTCCAGACAGACTGGGCCAGATTAGGATTTAAAGAGAACATTATTACTTGATTTGTTTACACATTATCTCAGCTTAATGGCTCAAGCAGATGAGAAACATTAATATCAGACTTTAATTTCCTTTTTATTTATTTATTTATTGTTTATTTATTGTTTATTTATTGTTTTGTCTGCGCTTTTATGAATGCCCCGTTTTTTATTAGGTGATCCCAAAGGAAGCCTCTACATGCAGCGTGTATGTTGAACATGTTAGATAGACATGAATAAAGTGTGCATCATAAGCGATGAAAGCTAAATGGAGTCTTAACTGCTGCTGCTGCTGCACAGAGTGGATATTTGAATCATTTCAATGACTCTCCTCTCATACTGTTGTCAAATCTGGCTCCATCTTCCTTTCCAACAGAGACTCCCGCCAATAATCCCTCTTTCTAACACAGCCTCAGATACCTGCTGAAGAGACAGAAGACTTAAGGATCTATTATACTTGATCTGTTTGTACTTCTGAAGAATTTCAGGACTCTTTCATCATCAGCGCTGCAGGGTTTAACTGAGAAGGTCCAACGGACCTAAAATACCGTCAGGACAGACCATCATGGCCAGATGTTTTTTGTGTTTCTCAGGTTTCAGATGTATCAGAGAGCATATTTTCCTACAATCATTTTCATAATAATATCCATTTTTCTCTCTGAAAATTAACTTTACAATATAAAGGTAACCTGCTTTTCTTTCTTGACTTGTTTTCAGGTTGTGGAGAGCAGCGGCTCCACCTTTGGGGAACCGACCATTGGTTTTAGAAGATCAGATCTGAGGGGTTTCAAATTTTAATCTTTCCTTGTAACTTTCATCCTATGATTGAAGCTTGATCATGTTTCAAAAAAGGAAACATCTCCCAGATTGCTGGAAGAATTTGCTCCTTATTTTTGGGAAGAAGCCCACTCCTTTGGATGGAAACAAACTTCGCCAGACTCCTTAACTTGAAGCTTTTGATGCATTTTTTGGTAAAAAATTATGTTTCACTATTTTCTTCATGGCTAATTACAAAACCCCAAAACATCAGAAGGTTTGTTTTGCAGTTCATGATTAACATCTTTTTAAAGTTTTACCCAAAGTCGTAGTTTAACCACCGGAGTAAAACATGAGTATAAATATGATGCATGAAGTCTTGATTAAGGAATGAGGTTTGTTTTCTCAGCTGTGTTTGCATTTTATCAATCATGTGCAGAGATTTCTGCATAAATGAAATACCTTCCCTTTTATGTCGCGTTTTAAGTGCGGACAGGAGTGCAGAGTTTACCTGAACTTGCTGAAGTCTGGATTGAAAATGTGTGGAACCTCTGTGCAAATGTTCAGAAAACTAACCCAGAAGAAACTAAAGTAATTACAGCCCTCAGCCCATAAAATGGATGATTAATGATTACTAGAGTTAGAGAAAATAGAACAACTCTACAGTGAATGCTGTAAGTCATATGTAGATCTGGACCCAACATTCAACCTAAAGCGGGCCGATGAGATTAGCCACATAAAATCCTAATCCTTAAAAGTAATCTGATAAAACAGAATACCACTTTGGCATTGATTCTACCTGTGGCATATTTTAAGTAAAAATACAATACAGATATAATTGGCTATCATTTAATTGTTGTTTATCCTCCTGGAGCTTAAACCTGCCCTCTTTTTCCATATAACAGCCATTTTTTATTGCATTTATAGATCAAATGAAAGTTTCAGAAAAAATAATTATATGAAAGAATCTGTTATTGGTGCTAAATATTTTATTAGCGCAGTTTCTGCATTTAAAGCAATTTTTGTTGAGCATTTAGTTCCTATGCTCCACTTATCTGGAACAAACTTCCAGAAAACTGTAAAAGTGCAGCCTGAGTTCCTTTAAATCAAGACTAATACACATTTGTTTAGGATTGCCTTCGACTGTTCTAGTTAAACAGTTCAACTGAAACATCGTTAGTTCAACTTTTTTATTTTCTTTAGTCCAACTGTTACTTGCTTTGATTCTGTTTTATCTTCCTGTATTTTAATCATGTAAAGCACTTTGCATTGTCTTTGTACTGAATTGTGCTATACAAATAAATTTGCCTTGCCTTGTCTTGCCTTTAAAACTCCCTTCTCAAGCCCACCTGAAAAAAGCAGATTCCCACTTCTCCATTCGGCACTACAGATGCTTTGTACCGACCCATTCATTTGAACCAGGTATGTTGGAGAAAGGATGCATCATAAAAAGCTGCAAGGTGGCACTGTAGCCCTGGGTGCTTTTCTGTAAATGAACCTTCTGTATGACACAGCGTCTAGTTTGATTCCCAGTCAACAAACCGACAAACATGAGAGCCTCTATGCATGATACGCAAACCTCTAATTGATGTCAGCATTAATCGCTGCTCCTGTTTATTTTCAGACTCCCAAACGATCCATTACATTTCCATCTTAAATGCACCCTAAGCAGCTCAAAGGGAGAGAAACACTGAAACGCTTCCTCGACTTTAATTACTTATGTTCTTCACTTCAGCTCTTTCGATTCCTTGATTACTTTCTGTATTTTCTTCCCTCTTTGTCACCTCCCCTGTGCGCTCTAATAGCTTTAGACAGACATTTTTATTGTCCTGAATTGGAGTAGTTTTGTTAACACCAAGCTAAACCTAATAACTGCTCTGGATCCAACAACACAAAACTTATTTTGAGAGAAAAAAAAAAGGTGTGAAATGCAACTCTGAGTAATCGTACAACCATGAAGAAATGTTGTAAACAGAATGGGCAGGGCAATATATGAAAGCAAATTTCTCTAATGGGTATAGAGGAAATGATAAGTCTAGTTACTGCTTATCCACTGGATGTAATCTGTCCATGTCAAGGAGGATCTGGCTTTCATTTGGCCAACAAAGCCACCGCGGGATTGTTCCAGAGAAGAAGATGCTCCCTTCACTTTCTCTTGCCGTCAGCTCGGCTTTAGGGGGTTTTATCTCTGCTGTCAATCAATAGTATTGCAGCTTTAAGCCCACCACTAGCTGCTCTTCTTTCCCAGTGTCCCACTCCATCCTCCATTCCATCTGTCTGCTCGGGTCCCTGAGGGCCCCGGGCTTTGAGCCGGAGCCAGACACAGTCCAACATCAATCAATATCTCTGCAGGGCTGTGCTGGCGAGCAGGCCGGGACCAAATGATCGTTTCTTCTGAGGAACTTCTGGGAATGGAATGATGTTTTCTGATGAAATCGACTTTTGGTTGCTCTCCATGTTTTAGCTCATTAACTACAAATTAAAAACACGTTTAGAAGATTAAACCAGTCCTTACTTTCTTTTTCCTTTTTTTTCTACTCTGAAAGTGTTTAATGATTTCAGTCAGGAAAAGAAAAGAAAAAAGTGAGCCGAGATCTCCTAAACGCATGAAGGATCCATCAGACTAATTAAGGATTATCTTGCTAATCGATCAATCTATTGATTAGTTTTTCCATTAATATGGAAATCTGATTAATAATAAGATAGCAAAAGGTTCCAAAAAGAAGATATTTTACAGAATTAAACCTTTCAACTTGAGGAGTGCTGAGTAGAGGATAGACAGACCAGAAAGTTTTTTTCTATTAATCTTAATTGCATATATATATATATATATATATATATATATATATATATATATATATATATATATATATATATATATATATATATATATATATATATATATATATATATATATATATATATATATATATACATAAATAAAATGTTTTAGAGTTGCCAGAGACTCTGGTTAATGATTAATCGATTACTAAATCAGTTGGCGATTATCTCAATAATCGATTAATCCAATGAATCGTTTCAGCCCTATAACAGAGTATCTGTGTCTGCTCTGAAATGGCTCAATCAGATCTAATGGCAGCAATTGTGCCCACTGGGGTCAGCAGATGAGGAGTAGAGCAGGTGAGACCGCTGCATGTCAGGCAGTGATGGTGGATAGTGGACTCGCCTTCCAATATAAATCTCCTCATTTTGGTTCAACTTTCAGGCTGATGAAGACATTAAAATCACCAATAAGGAGAAAGAAACAAGCTTTATGAAAACTCACATCCTGCTCAGGATGCAGAGATCCCTTTCCACTATGAAAGCACAAAAATGCTCAGGTATTGCTCATGGTGTGCTGCAGGGCATACAGACAACCTTTCATCACTTGTTTTATTCTTAACTGCTTTTCTACATCATTTCCAGCATAACTTTAGTTTTTCTTTTCTTTTATTTTAAGCACTTCTTGACCAAAGCTTCTCTTATCTCTTATGGTCCATTTTCTGGATAGATGGCTGCTCCTGTCTTTGGGATAAATAAAGACTTTACATTTGAGGCAAAGCTGTTTATTCGTTGGTTCATCTACATTCATGATCTTGAGACAAAAACATGTGCTACAACTGCTGGGGTCATCAGACCTTGTCTCTTAAATTCAGTGTTTTTTTTTGGCCGCAGTCCACAGATTAGAATTTAGATTTAAGACCCTAAATGATTCACATTTTTTTGTAAAAGAAAGCATAAAAAAACTACAGTGGAAAATAGGTTTTTATTTCTAACTGCAACTTCATTATGATTTCAGAAATTAAAATAAAGAAAATATATATTTTTTTCAAGTGGAGGATGAATACATTTTCTTGAAAACTTAATTTATATGAAAAATATATTTAAAAAAAAAAGCAAAAAATGTCTAAGCTAATTACAAAAAATATCTATAATTATATGTTGTGGTGACTTTGTGTGTCATTATTTATCTAAAGCAATCAAAGGGAATATTCTATTAAAAAAAAAATCAAACACTGCTAAAGCCCTAATTTGTTAATATATGCAATATTATATTATATTAGCTTGTTCTTTCTCATCTTTAAGCCGCGATTAAGGGTTTTGTGGAATAAACATCTGTGTCTCCAGACCATCAGCCTGCAAGACATTTGACTCTAAACCGTGCAAATACAAATTATGAAATGGAAAGCTCCAAGATTTTTGTCTACATGTGCTGCAGAGTTCACGTTTGGAGGCATTTTATTAGACTTGAGATTAATTAAAAGGTAAGAAAATGACCTTTCCTGTGGATAAATTCTGTCCAGAGTCTGAGGCCATGGAGATCAAAGCAACAGCTGCTTTCTGGAGACTTTTCACAGATATTCATGATTGCAAACAAAGATGCGAGTAGCCTGCACCTGGAATCATCAGCGAAATGCTTATGCAAATCATGCATGAAGACGAAGCAAGCAAGATTACCTCTCACACCATAATGCAGCCCTGAGCTCAGGAGGAAGAGATGAGCATAAAAAGAGCTCATTCTGAAGACTGCTGCTGCCCACGCACAGCCGAGACGTAACACTCTGCAGTAAATTACAGCCATGGTGCACAAGTGGCTGGTTATTAAAACCCTGTATTCAAAGCTTTAACAGGCTGAAGCCTTCCTAACATGGATTTTTTTATGCTTCAAATTGGTGACCACTACTTAAAGCTTCGTCTCTGAACAGAATAATATTGTTACTACACACGAAAAAAAAAATGATTTTGGAGGTACATTCTATAAAGATCAAAGGTTTTAAAGTTTCATCGAATCAAAAGGTTAAAGGTGCAAGAATTCAGCCAAAAGCCTAAAAACCTGAAGTGCTGAATGACACCGATTAGCCATCGTGTTAGAGCATCAAAAGCTTTTAAAGGGGAGGATAGCCTGCTGTTCTCTGCTTTACCAATAGATGTCACTCCCTCTTACATAGGCAAATTTAAAGGGACATATTAGTGTTTGTAAAGTGATGTTAACAGAATTTGCTCTGAGCAATCAATATCTTACATTCAGTAAACGACAACCTGTATTTATATTCCTACTATGTTTTGCAAAATTGGACATTTGATGAACTGTTGTTGATAGGGTCTCTGCCTGGCTCTATGTAAAAATTGTAAATGTTAATCCCATACATACATATGAGGTATTTTTGTAATAAATCTGCATATGCTCTTAAATTGTGTCAACGCCTACATTTTATTTCCTTAAGGCTTAAAAATGAAAAAAAAAAATGTCCACAGCTGTGAAATCAATCGCTTCCCCCGTAAACACAAAATATTCCATTTTATGTTCATATTTTCAAGCTTCTCTTTAGTTTTTTTTTTTTTTTTCCGATTTTTATGTTTGCTTATTTATGTCTTTAGGTCTGTGTGTTATTATGTGCATCCTGAGCCAAGCTTCCTGACAACATAGTATTACCGATCCATATAGGCATGAAAAATTCTTGAGTCTTGATTGCTGTCAACTTGCAGTCTGGTAAAAAAAAAATTTGTGTGTATATATATATATATATATATATATATATATATATATATATATATATATATATATATATATATATATATATATATATATATATATATATATATCCTCCACTGGCTGGTGTACACAGATATTCACTTCCTGTCTCTTTGCACAAACCAGACACTCAGTTTGAACCCCATCCTGTCACCAGTGCATCTACAGCTCACATCCAGATACTGGTGGAGTGAAATTAGACGTGGCAGGTGTCCACTGTCCCCAGCCACAACAGAGACACAGCCAGAGTGAGGCAAAGCGGGCAGACCTGGAGTCAGCAGCACTGGGTGGGAGGCCAGACGAGGACATGGGACAAAGTCGACACTAAACTCCAGATAACCCCTCCCAAAAAGCCAGAGGGGTTCAGAGCCAAGACGTACATCATCCAGCACCACAGAGCAGGCCTGGATTCACTGAGGAAGAAGGGCAAATGGTGTCTGGATGGACTCTAATGGCTCATTCTGGCATTACTGGTTTTATAGCTGTGCAGGGAGATAAGCTCCTTTAAACACAGCATAGTTGATGGGCTTCAGATCTGAAGATAACTGTTTAAAGGCAGATTTAGTCAGGTTTATGCACCATATCCGTAGGAATAAAAACATAATGAGAAAATGTCATTAAAATGTAAGCCACTCTTTATTCAACATTAAAACCTATTTTTTAACATGCCAAGGTGATTGCAGATCTTTTAATATAACCACATGTTTAACTATGATTTAATACTAATAATTCAATTTACTGAATTTTTAATTTTTATGAACTATTCTATAAGTAACCCTAACTTTATCAGTAATAGCATCGTAAATTAGAAATATTCAAATTAAATATTAATTTAAGATTTTAATTTCAGTTCAGCCTTCTGATAAAATACATGAATTACTTTGCTAACTTATTTTTACAAAGTAAGAAATAGCAGAAAACTGTCAAAATATGCATTTCAATCTTGAAAGCTTTTATAAAATGTTTGTATAAAATTTTACAGTAGAGCTGACTAAATATAAGGAGATTTTTGATGATTAGATCGACGTTACAAAGACAGAAGTCCTTATAGGGGATCCATTAACCTTTAAATAACTGTAAGGTAAACCAGCACCCCCTGACTGTCTCCCACCATTCACACATCACTGAGTAGTTCTGACAGCCCCCCTGACTGTGGCTCAGACTCGGGGAGGGAAGGAATCCAGTTCAGAGATCTTCTTGTAATTTTGCTTCCTTCCTGTGTCTCTCAGTGGTTGATGGGAGCTGACAGAACTGGGACTGCAACACTGATGCGAGGAGGCCGAGCACCTACGAGTCTAAACTCTGTTGTTCCCTCTCATTATTTTCAGACTCCGTCTACGCGCCGTTTGAGATTCGCACAAAGAGCAGCGAGTGGCGGCAACGTCACCGAGGCCTGGCAGCTCTTCATCTTTATGCGTGAAAAAAGACACAAACCAAAAAAAAAAGCAGAGACGCCGTTCATCAGTCAGACTGGGAAATTAAAATGGGCTTGCAGCTTGTGGAAATGCTTCTTTTAACACGCTCCATTTTAGACAAGAAAACAGAGACTTGCTTCCTTATAGTGTTGTTGCTGCAGCTTGTGTGTTTCGTTCAACTTTTAGTCTCCTGACTGAGCCTAATTGGGACATGGTCTGTAAGTTTAGCAAGGCTTAAACTCTAATCTTGTTTTGATGTAATATTCTTTTATCGAGATAATCCAACCTGAACTGTACTGTAGATATCTCAACATCAGACATAATTTAGAGGATTAATTCTGTATGCTATCCCAATTTAGACAAATATACATTTTGTCTGCCTTTAGCCCCGAGTACATCCCCTTTAGATATCTATATTAAGGCTAAGAGACAAAAACTAAAAATTATTTATCTAACCACTTGAACGCAGTCTTGAAGGCTGGTGTACAGACAGGGAGATGGATATCACGTTAGCACAGATGCTCCTGGGGTACTGAGCTCTTTGGTATGAAGGTGCAAGTCCATGGTCGTTCAGTTCTCAGGGATTCCCTATGACCTAACCAGAGTGTCCCCCAGGGGTGTAAATCACACCTATCATGGTGATTCGATTCAGTATCGATTTCCTGACCCAACGATTCGATTATTTTCGATACTGAGGAATACACCACGATACAGTTTGATTGTTTGTTTTTTTTGTTATGTTTTTTACCTTACTGGCTAAACAATGTTTCAAAATTTTAAATACATCATTGAAAGCTGTAATATTGTTATGAATTTTATTAAAGAAAAAACAGCAAATAACAAAAATAGCAAAGTTGTTCCAGGAGCAAATGGATACAATTATGAAACCATGAATCAATACTTGCGGACGTGTCGATGCATCGGATCGCCAGCTGTTGGATCGATGCATTGATATAAAACGATTATTAATTACAGCTCTAGTGTCCCCTCTCTTTAACCTATGACAACCCCACATCGAAAACAAACTTAAAGGCACCAAACACTGCAAAACCAAAGGATGACAATATAAAGAAGAAGGTTGTGACTGTTAGTATCTTGGAGAATGATGCTCCTGTTTCGCCACCAAAGGATCAGAGAACCTTCTTAGGATGCGTAGTATCATAAACTCTTTGACATTCCTGAATGTTTTCTATTCAATCAAAACACCATTTAATTGACTTAAAGGGTTTAAATAATTTCACTGGTGTAATAAAAGTGTCCCCCACTCTATAGATAAAGTCTGCATGTTTGTCGCTGTTAAAATTAGATCTGCTGCTCACCACCATGAGAGTCTGAGATCATTTGTCACAATTAAAGGAAATGAAAATTATTCATAATGCCTATCCAGCTTTGTAGCTTTTCTATTAAATTGAATAAATTAGCAATTCAATGACACTCATTTGAGTCATACACAACCTAATCTTTAATGCCAACCCTCTTGATTTATGCACATTGACATGAAGATGTCTAATAAATCTTTGTGTCCACACCATTTAAACCCCCATTTTAATTTAAACCAGAGAAATAGCTCATTTTGTTTGCATTTTGTCCTTCAAACAAAATGGCTGCTATACTATAGATTCTTAGTTCCATCTGTACAAGTGAGTCAGAAAATACCTGCAGTTAATTATTAAGTCCTGCACAGACTATAAGAGAAACGTCTGCTCCACTCCTGGCTTTTCACATCTGTTGTTCAACATGTCTAAAGGGTCACATATTAAAAGTAAATCACTCGCAGGTTGTATTTCTAAAAAAATTTCCCCTAATCTTTAAGCAGGAGTGTTTATTTCTCTGAAAATGCTCCTTCGGGCATTAACAGGTGCCAGTGTCCTTGGCATGATAAAAATGAGATTTGATTGGTTATCAAAATCTCATAAGTATGCGAGTGTTGCCACCGTCTGGTCAGCTCTTAGGAAGAAATCAGTCCGCTCCACAGAGAAGAGCACAGGCAGCCGGATTGTCCCTTTATCTGCCCTCGCCCACTGATTAAACATCCACCAGGACAACTGAGTGGATTTGGGATTCAACACAGAGCAAAGCCGAGATTCAGCCGAGCTCATCCATTGCGACCCCACAGGGGTACATATCAGATAATGTTGTCGCTTTTGGTACGAGCTGTAATTTCCTGGAAGACGAGGCACGATGTGACAGATGGTGCTCTCGGTGAAAGACCTGCCGAGGACGAGGACATGATGCATCGCCATCAAACTGTTGGAGGGGATGGGATGGACACGGCGGGGAGCTGAATTAATTCTGCTGCACTTTTGCTTAAGAAACACCAACTGCAGGACATGTCAAAGATAAAGCTAAAGGCCTAAAGCTCAGAGATCATTAAAAAAAGTCAGATTAGTGTTTATTCAAAAGCCAAACAGTTGTTTGGATGATTAAATGTCTGTGTACTACTTTCTTTGAAAGGCAATCCTTTATCTTTCAATGTACTTGCTTCAAAGACACTGTGCTATTATCAATGCTATTAAAGGACTTAGGCAGCGTTAACTTTTTTTTCCTCTTTTTTTTTTAACTATGGTACTAATGCTTTTTCTTCATCAAAATCATGCCCAAAAGTAATACTATGCTTGATTTATGCATGTCTATTTAAATTATGCGAATTCAGCTCTTTGAGGCGCCCACCACTATTTTATAATGAAAAATTATAAGCCCCTCCCCTCGAGGAAGCCATTTCCTTGACTGCGCCAATCCTGCCAACTAAACAACACCCCCACTTTCTACAATCAGTGAGAGGTTATCTGAGGCAGCTGATCATTTCTGCTCAAAGTTAACAACATGGTTGTTGTAGCAGTTAATCTGCACAGTGACAGCAACACAAGGCAATTAGATTACATGAACTTGAAATAAGACAATGCAATTTTCTCATTTTAATTTAAATTCTCTTGTTCCATTGGCAAAGTGTCTCACTTACCTCCTAAATTCCAGGAAAAATGCACTTATTCAAAGAAAAAACTACTTATTTAGATTTACATTTTTTGCACTGTAAGCTCAGGAGCACCTAGAACACACAACCGGACAATGATCCTGCGCACCATGAGGTCTATCTTTGAATCTCTAAATAGAACAATAAAATTTTAAATGGAAACCCATTAAAATGTTTTTACATAACATTAAATTGAATGGTTGAAAAACTTCAGATATTGTGATTTTTTTTTAACAATACTCTGAAAGGAATTGTCCAAAGTTCTTCTACTGTAGGTTTATTTCAGACTCACTGTCAGTAATTAATATTCATAGCCATTTCTACTATGAATGGGTGCACAACCTGTAACCATCACAGAATCTGCCATACGTTTGCTTTCTTTTCCATTGCAAATAGAAGCCATTGTAGTTGATGCAGTAATTTCTATCAGCTGAGCTGCGGCATGGCAGAGAGCTTTCCCTCCCTCATCTGTCAGAGATAGGGTGGGGTCTAATTTTGAATGACGATGGAGTAAAGTTCATCAATTTCTAAAAAAAAGATGATATAGACAGGAAGTCAGTGATGGGGTAAGTAAGGTGGATCAGCCGCATTTCAAAATAAGAGTGGACCTGTCTTAATGCATTAAAAGATCATACACACATTCAGTGTGGCTTGCTGTAAGGCATTTTTCGAGAGGAATGATGGAGTGCACATGTATTTAGTGCATTTTTCTCTGTGTCTGATTATCTGAATCTAAATCATTAAAGTACAGATAGATATGTAAGAAGGTGAAAAGTTCTTTACAGCTCTGGATGAAATATTTCTATTCATGCCTGACAGTTTAAATTCAACAATATTTATGGTGCATGAAGTCATTTATGGAAACTGGAAAATAAATCCCCTTTGGATGTCAACAGAAAGCAAAGTAACAACAAAACTTGTTGAAAAGAGGAAACTTTGGAGAACCTGATTCTTCCATTTGTCACACAGCACCAGTCATCTTTGAACCCTCCTCTGCTCTTTGATTGCACTTCAGCTTTAACAGCACCAAAATAAACATTGAAAAAAAAGTTTACAGTCTTTTAATACACAGTCATGCTTCCTCAAACAGGAAATTGAAACCTTAGAGTTCCTCATTCCTGACCGGCCGATGTGCAGCAGTGAGACTAAAACATTAAGGCTACATGCAGCCCAAAGCCATATCGGGTTTAAGAAAGTCAACTGTGATAAGAGCATTAAACACAGTAAACACTTCATATTTCTGCCTTGGTGCTGCTGCAAATTGCTTTAGCAAGAATTAAACAACAGGCTGTGAAGAGTGGTCAGTTTCCAAGAAATTCACAAAGGAAGGAAGGAGATTGAGCAAGAACAGTGGAGGTCGAGCTCCGATCTTATCACTCAGCTGAGCTTACAGGAGCAGAGAGCAGCAGCTTAAAGAAGCCGTTCAGACTGCAGAAGCATGCGCGTGCACAGCTTTTAACAAGAAACGCAGCACAAATTAAAACATGCCTTCAGGTTGTATAAGTAAGCAGATACAGGTAGAAATGTTGGCATGGCAGGCGTCGCGCACATCTTCTCAGTCATACAGATGTGTTTTCTGGATCAGCTGCATAGATTTGTGTTGCCTACTTCTGCACATGGCCTCAAAAGTAAATACAAACATGTTAGCGAAGTATCACGGCGGCGTGTCTGCTCGCCTGACTCGGAGGTCACCTTATTAGCTAAAATAATATACTGATAGCAGTGTTAGGCACGGCTAGTGCTGAAATACTGCAGGTAGTGATCAAATATTATTGGTCGGCCCAAAATATATCTTCAGTTAAATTTAAAAAAGTCAAGCGAAAAGAAAATTTCATTAAAACTTAATAAATCAATACTTAATATAAAGTAAAAAAAAAAATTTGATTATTGAAAATGGCTAACAAATTAAAATAAAAACAATTTAAAATACAGTATATTTAAAAGATGAATATTTACAAGTTATATAAAAAAATTATTAGCCAAATTTTAATTCAGATAAGCATGAAATCAAAAGAAATTGGAAAAAATGCAGTTAAAATAAAATAAAATGGATGTATTTAGGATTTTTATTGAAATGGATCTGACTAAATTTGGAATTCATAGATGGAATTCTGGTTGCATTCATAGAGTTGGTCAATTTTCCACTGTTGGATTTTATTGAAGCAGTTTGTGTGCATGAAGAAGCGCATCTCCCTGAGCAGGTAACGGTTGTCTATAGAAGAGCGGCTCAGTTCACACACTAATCGCAAATCAAATTCTTTATATTTAGATACCATGCAGAGGCTCGTTTTAGAACAAGTCCTTCAAACACCACATTAACGTTTCTTTTCCGCAATAACAGCGAACCGAACAAAAAAAAAGGGAGAAAAGCATCCTCCTCCTCCTCCTCCTTCTCTCGATCCTGATTTACAGGCAAGGTGGCGCGTCTCCCATCCACACCCTGCCCCTAGTGCGCATGCGTGCCGCGGCAAACAAAGGACCAGGCAATTAACAGGAAAGGAAGGCTGATAAAGTTTGACTGTGTGCAGAAATAACTGGTGAGGAGACGCAGCAACAACTGCGGAAACATTTGAAATGCATGGATGTGAGGAGGTGGATGGGGGGAAGAAGACTCAGGTGCCCCAACCATCTCCATCCCACCCCCCACCTCCCCCTCTTCTTCCATCCTCCCCCCCCCCCCGTCTCTTCCCAGAGCAATAAAAAAAGGAATGTGGCATCAATAATTCATAGGAATCGTGACATAACGCGATTACGGACGCAGAGTGAGAGAAACATGTAGACAAGACACTGATGACGGGCTTTATTTCTGGGTGGAAATCCAGACAGCATCCACCTCCTAATCTAATTTCAGCAACCTAAGGAATTATAATCTGTGGAACAATAAAGAACTTTAATTCAATAAATCAATTTTTTTTAAAGCAGCATAAATGGAGCGCGTGGAGGCGCATTCCCATCAATAAAAGTAGAAAAATCCACAATCGGTGTCTAGGCGCGTTACTTCAGACCGACACACCCCTTTTTCTAGGCGCGTGCACATTTAGGAAATTTTAAACTCAATGTTTGAAATTTCAGAAACATTTCCAGATATTTTCTCTGACTTTATGTCATCACATCTCATGCATCTATTGTCTGACATGCTTCCATGAAAGAAGCGCACTGTGCGTCTTCCTCATCAGAAGGACACGTGAAAAAAACATGACAAAAGCTTAAAAATACAGTAGACCCATGTAGGATCTTCCTTATGGGGACATAATCACGACCATGAAGCAACATCCGAGCTTCTTACCGTGTGCACTGAAGTTCTGACGCTCCCTCTGCGCTCCTCGCAGTCTCTGTTTGCGGCTCTCCCTGCGCGCTCGGCGGCTTGTGCCTGCTTCACCGTTCGGCTCTCCTCCGCTGCGCGCACTCGGATCCCGATTGTACGTGCACGCGCGGCAAACTGTGCAGCAGCACAATCAAAAAAAATTTACCACATGAGGAAGTGGAATCTATATAAATCTTTGTACTGATGTTGTAAGGCTTTGGGGTTTTAATTTCATAAAAGTTATGTTGGCAAAATGGTCGAAGCGGTCAAACTGACCTAATGATGTGAATGTATTTTACTCAGTGTGAACATAATTCTCATGATCAAGATAAGGACTTGATTTTTAAATCTGTTAACAGAAAAGGAAGAGTTTTTTCCTGCTGTTTTCTGATGTGTGCAGATTATTTTTTTCTGGCGCAAATATTCACTAAGGCGCTGAAGAGCTCATTGGGAATGCGCATTTTTTTTTCGTGCAGGTTTTACTAAACTCAATTCATCTGGTCTCCCTCGGTTTTATTGAATTCGAGCGCCACCAGCAGGTGGTCGCATCCTTGCCATCCTGGAACCTGTTGGACTGCTGGATGCACTTGTTGATGCCGTCAGAGTTTACGATGAAGATAACTGTGTCCAATGAGCCTATTTAACTTGAAATAAACCCTTTTTGGAGGATTGTCTGTTATGCATTTAATCACAACGTGTTGCTCCAAATGAATTTAATCCTTTATGATGCAAATTTGCCATGGCACATTTTTACTTTTTGACATGCTGTAGAGCCATTTTTAAGAGCATTTCAATATGAAAGACATCATTACAACCCTTAAGTTACTAATTTATCTAAAATAAGTCTATTTTAACTAAGTAAATTCTTAAGATGTGGAATTAATCAACAGAAAAATGAGAAATCATTTAGAATCCAACTTTTCTAACCACCCATGACCCATTTGAGAAAAAAAAAAACATATTTACAAAATGAAATGTAATGAAATCTTTGAAGTTAACCCGACAAATAAAAAACACACTGTAAGGTTCAGAAGACAATGTTCAAACAATAAAAAGTGTTATGAACAACAAAAAATATCATCTGTTTTTTCCTATATTTTATAACCGATAAACACAAATTGAGATAATATTCTTTATCAAGATACAAAAGCGGAAGACAAAAAAATGACAGGAACAACCTGAGCCTATCTATGATAAATCATTTAACATACAGGAACTTCAGACACTGAGTAAAGATTAGTTCTCGATCTGATCTGAGGAGCAGTTATTGAACGTATGACATTTTCTGCCCACTATCACTCACAGAGGGATTTTACACCCCTCACACATGAACAGAGTTCATTTCCAAAACACCCTGCATTTAATTCATCCTGATGTGCCAACAGGCCTCTGCTACTTGTTGTCTGCTCCTGAAAGTCTGGTGGGTCATCAGCAGCTGCTGATCCAGTCGGCCACACAGCTCCTTGTGAAAACAGGTAGCTGTTTATTACAGCATTGTCCACCAAGTCACAAAGGGATTTAGCATTTTACAGATCAACCACCTGTTTTTTCTACATGAAGAAAATGATCAAATTATCTGGTCAAAAACATCGATTCCCCCCAAAACACTTATAGTCCTTCATAGACGGCTCCTTCTTTTTCCTATCCCTCTCTGCAAATGACTGGGTGCTTCACGAAGCAGTCAGTCTATTCTTCCTCCTCGACATGTCACAAGAAGTGTTAGATGTTTTAATATCAACAATAATATAGTAAAATCCTTTCATATCTACATTATCAATGTTTTGAAACTAAGACAAATCATATATATATATATATATATAAATATACTGTGCATGTGTGGATCTTGTCCTGTGCATGTGTGGATGAGTTTGTGAATACTGAGACCCTTCTAGCTCCATAGTGACACGATGGAAACGTTCTTTTCTACTTCACCACTCTCTCCATGTGGGCCCTGCTGTTTGACAGCACCCCAGATCTATCAAGTAGCAGGTGAGAGTGGAGTGGTGACAGCCATCAGTTTGCAAAGGTGTACCATGTAGATCCAACACCATCGCTACGGACACCGCGTTAGGTCTGAATGCATCTTGACAAGCCTCTAATCTTTGGTTATGCAACCCTTTCCTGGCTGATGAAAGTCAATGACTGTCAGAGAATTAATGGTTCTTGGAGTGAACCGAAGTGTAGACAGAGGAACCATGGTGAAAAGTTTTAATAAGTGAATTTACAAGCTTCGAGCCAAGTATGATATTTCAGAAACAGACAAAGAAACTGTGACAGGCTTGGTGGTGACTAAAAAAACCTGTGAGGACTGAATGAAACAGACCTGTTAGAGTAGGCTATTGTCTGCTGCAGCTGGAAACTAATAAAGCAGGTGGAATGGATGAGGATGATTAGGAAGCAGGAGCAGAGAGTGGAGCACAAACATGGAGCTAAATGGAGCTGTAAGGTCAAAATCTACTAAAGAAAACTGACTCAAGGTAAAAATGAACACATGAAAAACTGGAAAACCATGAGCATAGAAAGAATCCAACGATAATATCAAGGAACAGAGAACTGTTTAGGGCTTGGCCATGGAAATTCAAAAAATGGTGACTTGCACTCAAAAAAATTTTCAATGTCTGTAGATTACTTTCTAACACACGGCCTGGTTGGTTTGGATGATGATTTGATCATACAGAGACCTAACAGCCCTTATTAAAGGGCCTGGTACTCCATACTTCCGGAGTACCCCCCACAGGCTCCCCCGAGGGACATGGTCGAATGCCTTCTCCAGATCCACAAAACACATGTAGACTGGTTGGGCAAACTCCCATGCACCCTCCAACATCCTGCTGAGGGTGTGGAGTTGATCCAGTGTTCCATGACCAGGACAAAAACCACACTGCTCCTCTTGAATCCAAGATTCAACTATCCGAGAGACCCTTCTTTCTGGAACCCAGAAATAGATCTCACCAGGGAGGCTTAAGATTGTGATTCCTCTGTAGAGCAGACTGCAGCGTGTCATCCGGTCTGCAGAGAAGGTGATTGGCTGCAATCTCTCCAGGAGTTGCACGCCTCCAGGACTCTGAGGCGTGCAGGGAAGATTGTGGCTGATCCCTCACACCCCAGTCACAGATTATTTCAGTCACTTCCCTCTGGCAGGAGGCTGCGGTCCATCATGACCAGAACCTCCCGTCACAAAAACAGTTTTTTCCCATGCTACTGGCCTTATCAACAAGGCCAAGAGCCGCCCGTGGACAATGTTTCTCTCCCCCATTCAGGATTTCTGCGTTACATTAACGCACAGTCTACTGTGTGTATATAGCTTCTGTGTATATATATATTCTATCTTATTTTGTTTTTTGTCTGCACCAACAACACAAAGTCAAATCCCTTGTAAGTGCAAACCTACTTGGCAATAAACTGGATTCTGATTCCGATTCTTTAGTTGGAACACACCCTCCGGTCCCTTTCTTAAATAGAGGGACAGGTTGGTACGAAGACCTCCTTAATCCCTTAAATTAAAACCATAATTTTAAATTGACCTAATTAAGATTTTGCTTTCTGTCGGTAAAAAGAGTTTGGATTTGAGTATCATTTTGAACAGGGGAAAAAATGCAAACATTAAAGCTGTTCTAGTTGCTTTAATCACTGCTCTGTCTGTAGTAGCTAATCTTGGACGCTAGGTGGTAGTGTTTGCAAAGAACTAAAGCTTTCAGTCAGCTCTGTTTCAGTTGACTTTTCAAAGCACCTCCAGTGTTGGCTGTTAATTTTTAACTCAGTAGTTTTGTCTCACACAGATTTATATCTGTGATATAAGATATAAACACAGAGAAAGAGAAAACATCTGAAATCCTCTAAAGTACTAACTGTATTTAGGACAGAGACTTAGTGCTCTAAAATGTATGTACAGTGAGGACCGGATCATTCAGTTCAGGTCTGTTTGTTCTGGAAGGTACAGGTCATACATTTACCCACTGACACACCAGATCCCACAGTCTGTCTAACTCCAAACACTCTGACGGCTCCAATCAGGCTCAGCTGTGTTTATCTTAAAGGGTCAGTTCACCCAAACAAACCTTTAGCAGGAAGTTAAGCAGATTCACCTTGAGAAAGAAAAGTGGGAGACCTCCAGTCAGAGAAAGAATGAGTTGAGTTAAACCTCTCACCCCTGGAGCCCCTGGAGCCCCTGGAACTCTGTTGATTTCTGTTACATTTATCTCCCCATGACTGATGTAACAGGGGAAAAATTCTGACCTGAAAGGGACATCGACAAACAGCTAAAGTTGGTGCTGTCGATTCCCAGCTTTAAGTAAAAGAAACGCTTTTAAAGAAATAAACAAATATAGCTATTACCCATTCTAAAATGTTTGTTTTTGTTTCAAACTATAATCACCAATATCTTATAAGCAGTTGTAAAACTAGAGTCAAATGATAAAGGTGTTTAATTCATTTTGTTTGTGCAATGTATACATTTGAGTTTGGATAGTTATGTGCCACTAAGAATTGGTTAATAACTTGGCTTTGTAAGAGTAACCAAATAAAACATCAATCCACCTTCTACAAGTTGGCCATCAATGTCTGGGTGGGCTGGAGCCTCCCCCAGCAGACTTTGGGTGAAAGGTGGGGTACAGGTGACCAGTCCATCACAGGGCAAGACATAGACACACAACCTTTTGGGACAATTTAAAGATACAAATCAACCTTGCTTTCAGAAAACCAGAGAAATACATACTATAATTCTCTAAATGAAGTATTATAAGATGATAAACTGTAGCTCCTACTTTTAGAGCATAAAATTAAGAGCCACAATTTCATAACTGATTAGATAGGGAAGCAGAAATGCTGAAATAGGGGCCCTATTGACACACAGTTGGAGCTGTGTTTTTAGTCAGTTTTTAGACCATAAATACATCAAAGAATCCCTTCTTTATTAATTTTTTTGTTTTACAGTTTGCATTTTTAAAATCAACTATTTGTGCAATTATTTTTAACTATTCCATATTGTGTTTCTGAAAA
Organism: Cyprinodon tularosa; assembly: GCF_016077235.1. Taxonomy (NCBI): domain Eukaryota; kingdom Metazoa; phylum Chordata; class Actinopteri; order Cyprinodontiformes; family Cyprinodontidae; genus Cyprinodon; species Cyprinodon tularosa. Next base: position 434,784 of record NW_024038824.1, on the reverse strand, counting down.
AAAGTATTTTTCTTTGCGGACAAAAATACATATTAAGACAATAAAAGACCTGAAATATTTCAGTTAGTGTGCAATGAATCTAAAATATATGAATGTTTAAGTTTTATCGTTACATTATGGAAAATAATTAACTTTATCACAATATGCAAATAGTTTGAGAAGGACCTGTATTATGATCATGAAAATTGGTTATGAACCCACTTTTAACATCTGTAGTGTGTGATTTGGATCCTTATTCTAGCTGGAAGTTCTGTTGTTCTGGTTGCTTTATGTGATTATTATTGTACAACAGCATGTAGGGACATTTAAGACCAAGTGGTTTAGTGTTGAGCAATCTTTACAAAAAAAATCCAGCAGCAGTCGGAGCCCAAGCTAACAGGGAACTGTCATCTGGTAGGGTCTTACTTCCTGTGCCTTCTCCTCAGCATCAGATGGATTTACTCCACTTCCACACCTTTGATGAACAAGATAAGGAGCTTGTTGTTACCACACAGTAAGCTGAGGAACGTGTTGATGTAAAATGTGGCCTGAGGCTGAAGGAAGAAGCATTTTAAAGCAGCTTTGAAGCGTTCGGTTTAGTTGATGTGGTGAGGACCAGTCATGACAAACTACAGGAAGCTCCATCATTTAGGAGTTAATTATACAGCACAGATTGTTCTGAATGGTTTTCACAATACAGAGAAAAAACTTATCCATTGAACTTAACAGCTTGCATTACTTTTGCTTTTTAATATGTTAAGAATTAATCTAAATGCAGCCTTGTGTTTGTGCAAAGAATCTTCTACTTTAATGGGGAAAGCTCTATTTTATTTTAGAGCTGTAACTCAAGGGTAAAGTCATGCTAGAATAACAAGTCTTAAAACTTTTATTGTAGCAAAATAACTTTGATCCAAATTACAGGAACCTGAACAAAGCCAGGATAAAGTCAGAGTTGTGATTCATTCATAGTCTATTTTTTGCATTTTTTTTCTGCTGCAGAAAAGCCCAGAATTGCAGCATATTTGAATTCTTTCTGATTAACTAATCCATCCTGCTTCTGTTTCTGTAAGATTCTGATAAACATCCATGTTTTGAGTCAGAAAGAAAGGGTTTATGGGAAGGACTTTATCTCTTGTCCAACAGTATTGTCTTATTTCAATGTATCTCTTTACAAACAGAGTAGTTTATGTTATATGTGTTATTTATTTGAAATAGATCAGGTTTCTGCAAGCTACAAAAAAACTGATTTGACTTCACATGTTTTGAATTTCTTCCTTTTTGTCCTTCCACTCCTCGTTCATTGACGGGTCCTTCAGCTGCTTCAAGGAGTCTTTAAGGAGAATTTGGGGCTTTTTAGAAGGACCTTCGACTCTTTCAAGAGGTTTTCAGCTTATTGGAGAAGATTAAGAGTAACAAACATTAGTCTAACGAAAGCAGAATGAATTCCAGTAAGATTATAAGTTATAAAACCTGAAACTAAATAATCCTTCAACATTAAAGAAGCTAATTATCGTTATTAAAAAACATCTTTATTGTTTGGATCAGCCACTCCACAGACAAAGGGAATGCTGATTGGACTTGAGGAAAATGCCAGTCGTCTGAGGATTAATAAAGCTGATGCACTTGTAGGAGCTTGTTGCAGAGCTCAGGACGTGGGTGCATCACCCTTTTCATCAAATACCCCACTTCTAAGGGATTTTTTCCATGTAGCTTTGGCGACTGGAGGGGTTGGGGCAAACAGACCCGGAACTCTTAGTGAGCTGGAGAGAAAACAATGGGTAGGGATAAGGAGCAAAGAAGAGAAGATTTTAACCTTTCTTTTTGTTGATCATAAAATGAATTTAAGATCAAACAGATTTGAATTTTAAAGGAAATCTATGCACAGCAGTTTTCATACATCTAGAGGTTCCCACTATCAACTGTATCTCACAGCCCCATGAAAGCTTCGGTCGGCCCTGCTAAACAGAACAGCACAAATGGGGGAAAGTGGGAGAATAAATAAATATTCTACTAAACAGTGTCCTAATATGTTCTAATAAACCGATCATTCACACATCTAAAATAAAACCACTGTGGTTTTGTCAGTGCTGCTGCACAGTCTCCTATTTTCTATGCTAAAAGTAATGAACTAAACTAGAATGCAGTTTATTTTCTGTATAATGCTGTGTTTCAATGTGGTTTCAACTATAATAGCAATGTTCAAACAAACCTTTAGTACAAAAACAGCAAAGAAACCAGATTTGTTATTAAGTTATTTTTAAGTTACTTATTTAAATAACGCAAATGAAATGTTTCTAAATACCAGGTAGAAAATAAAATAAGATGTAAAGTTGAATATCTAGCTCCTTAATGTAAGCAACTATATGTAAAAGCTCTATTAAAGACATAAACCTCTCTAACTCTAATCACTCCTTTAAACCTGTGCTTCACAGCGCCTCTGTTTGCAAAGTCAATGATGACATCATTGTGAGGGAGTTGGTTGCTGAATTTTTTCATCATACTACTGGATCATTCCTTTGTCATGGAAGGTTTCAGGTCATTCTTTATAAATGTGAGTTTGGAAAAGCTTTGCTCTGCAAATGCAAAGGTCTCAGGAAGAGAGCAGATCACCATCGAAGCTACCCAGCGATTCAGGTAGAACTCGGGTCTCATTTTTAGCTGAGTGAGGAGAAGAGGTCCTCTGATGCTACAGAACATCTTACTATGGTAATTGACCCAGTATACTTAACCTGGTCGGGACAAGATTGGAACCAACCAAGGTCAAGCTAGGCGTCTTCTTTGTTGAATCCAGGACCAGGGGGATCAGACCGTTACAGAAAGGCGATTATCAACATCGCCATTTGGCCCAAATGCATGGTGCCATCAGAAATGCCAACAAGTTATAAGCTACACAACACAAAATTTATTTTATGCAATGTGATATATATAATAGTCACAATTTTCTTTTTAACTTTGGCAAACAGATCGGCATTAGCTGAATTTATAAATGAAATATATAAATATAATATATTTCTGAAAAGAACCTTGGAAGGACTGAGGGAGTGACTGTGCATCCCGCTTCTTATGAGATCAAAATAACCCTTTCTTGTCACCTGACACATATCTGCATTAACGTTACTAATTTCTGAAGAAACATACATTTCCTTAAACACTTGAACTGGACCTCAGGTCTCCCACAGAACAACTCCAATCATTCCTTAACTGTTTAGGGCCGCTTCCCTAGTCTTTGTTACATTACTTTTTTTTGTTTGCTTGTTTTTGCGGCTGCAATTCAATTAATATAAGTATATGAATACAATTTTTTTTACGTAAAAATCTAGTCCAGATTCCAAGTGTATGTATATTTTTGTTGCTTTCTTGAAATAAAGACAGTGTGATTTATCAGAGTTAACATTTTGGATGAGCTTTTTGTACTTTGTTTTCACCTGTATTCTCACTGCTGGTTTAATTAGGATAGCTAAATCTGTGGAAGAAGTCTTAGCTTCTTGGATTACAATATGCTGCCTTTATTTTAGGCCAAGCAAGATTCTTGCTGACTAAGATTTTTTTTATTGAAGGCTGTGTGGGACTAAAGTTACGATTAAGCTCTCCATGCTGGATTAAATGGAATATTTAACAAAATTTTCCTACAATCATTTACATTTTCTGAGCTCTTTTACCTTTTTACCAATAAAATACAGAACACATTCACTTTTCCCATGGTCCACTGCGGTCTGCTGATGTGAGAGACAATACTGATTAGTTGAACCTGTCCTGAATTAGTGCCATTTACCAAACATTTGTCATTTTAGTGAAACCCAATGATGGGGACTTAACATGCTGTATCTAAGTTGAGTCAGAATTTGGCATCTAAGTCTGACTTTTCTGACTGAGTTTCATGAAATATCACTAGTGTGTCAATCTCACCCTATTAATTAATCTATTAAAGAATGAGTATCGATTTCTACTTGATTAAAGGTATATTGACACAAAAAAATAAAAAACTATATCATGAAATTGTGTGTTTTTGTTACAGTTTATTCATAGAGGAACCATTGCATACGCAAAACAAACAAAACTAAACATTTACTTTGGGCCCCAGTGCCCCTAGTTGCCCATAATAAGTTGCTTAGTTCCCTTATACGTTAGGCTAAACCAGCATTAAATCTAAACCCAAACAGGGACTTTTATTCTAAATAAAATCAAACATTAAGCATTTATCCAAGTGTCTTTGATTCTATTCTTCAATCTTGTTATTGTGAACTATTTTTTTTTCCTAATAAAACATCCAACTTATCTTGTGCCTACCAATAGTGCACCTTAATGAGATAAGTGTTCTACAAATGGGCCTAAACAGTGAGACATACCAAACAATTCATCAGTAAGCAGCAGTGCAGGATGAAACATGCAGCAGCTAAGTGGAGGAGCATCACTCAAGAGAGGGATCTGTCTGTCACTCTAAATCACCACCTACATGTCAAAGCACCAAAAATCCTACACACAAAGGGTTGAGAGAGGAGGTGGAGCAGCAATCAGCCTAATGAGGGACTGACAAAAGGTGGGCGGAGCTCCCTGCTGCATCTAACTACAGCCTGACCCTGAATCCTCATGAGGAAAGGGGTCAAGGCTGTGATCATCTAGTGCTGTCTAAACTCTGTCGGTGACTGCTAATTATAGGTCAGGTGTTACCATGGTGACAGGTGACCTGTGCAAAGCTGTTACATTTAGTGACCACCTCTGAGAGAAAAAGGTAGGAGGAGTTCACAGATTATCAGAGACACATTAACACAGAAACAAAACGCCCTAACAAAACATGTCAGCTGTGCTCTGTAATAACCAATGACTATTTACTGGCCAAATGACAATGAAAAGCTGGGAATGTTAAGTTACTGCAGAGACTGGAAGCCCTATCCTACTCTGATTCCTATCTGTAAAATTAATGTTTGGGTTATTTAAAGTCATGACTAATAATAAACTTAGTGCACTTAAAGTTACCCTTAGAGTGGAAGAAGATAAACTAAAGTTGCAAATATCTGATTTGCAGTTGACTTAGTTTTAATGCACAATGGGAGACATAAAAGAGGAAAATAAAAATGCTAGTTTTGCTCCATTTTGCAAACAATTACATTTAATGGTATTAAAAATACTAGAAATTTAAAATTTAAAACAATTCTTGTTTTTATGACCATGGATTCATTTTGCACAGTAAGTGTGTTCTTACATTTATTGTTTGAGACAGAAAGTCCAAAAGACATGAAAAAAAGCAACAGACATTTTATCCATCTTTTTTTAACTGTATCTGGGGAGACGCTGCTGAACTACACATAGAGCACGCCTCAGACTGTAAAGCTACAGGAAATCAAGAGAGAGGGTGAAAACGTCCCTTCAGGTATAATAAGATGAGCCATCAGCCAAAGCAACACTGAACCAGACCTTATAATCATGCTCATAACCACCAAAAACACCATATATCCAACAGCTTTTCACAAAGATGACCAGAACTACACCAAAGCGCACATAAAGTGAAAAAAAGAGTAAAGAAAAATACTTTTAGGAGTCATTTAATAGCATTGTGCTTTCTACTTTTGTTTGAGTAAAAATATGAAAAAAGTACTTCAGTAAAATTTCTGGCTACTCTACGCATTGTGAGTAACTTTGCTTCATAAAATCAAGCTTGTTTTAATTCAGCAGGGGGAGAAAGACTTTCTTCTTGCCCGCTCTCAAAGCTTATTGGTTTAGTTCTATTTTCCATTTGTTGAGTCTGAAAATCCAATAAGCAGTATAAACTATTAATATAGTAAGTTTTATAACTCAGACAATGTATTTTGACAAGTGTTCATTCCACCTACATTTGCTATTATGTAATCACTGTTTGCTATATGTTTATTTTTTATCTCAGTCTTTTAAACACCAGAAATTGCATATAACTTTATATTTTATTTAACTTGGTGAAGTTACACTATACTTTTTCACTCTTACTTGAGTAAGTTTAAGGATGGCAACTTTTTATTTTATTTGGGTAAAAATATGATGAAGTAATGATACTTTTAATAGAATACATTTTTTCGGGTACTTTACCCTCCAGGGAGCAGAACCTAAAGGTCCAGTGGGCTGGCCAAACAACTGAAGTGTGGAAAAGGTTGCAAGCCTAATGTAAAGTGGTGGCAGTATTATGTTTTATGGAGGTTTTACTGCCAAAGTGACTGATGCACCTCAGAAAACAAGTGACATCAGAGAGAAAGACCATAATTATTGAAGTAACATGTTAAAACAACAAAAAGGAAGTTAGGCTTGAACATAATGGGTCTTTGAAATGGTCAATCACTGTCAGCAAAGGACCAGTGTTAGCAGTAAAAAGGTTTGAAGAAAACAAAGTCAATGTTTTGTGGAATTATAAATATGAGCTCAAAAGATGAGTGTGAAAAAGGCTGCCTTTAAACCCAACACAGTTATATCAGTCCTGGCTGAAGAAATGGGTCAAAATTCTACCAAACTATTCTGAGAAGCTCAATAAAGGCGCTTTAGAACAAAATACTAAAGCAAATATATAAACCTTGGGGTAAATATTATTATTTCCCCCATCATGCAGACAACAAGCAGATAGAAATAACACAGTTAGATGCAACCTGGTTTAAAACATGTAATGTTTAGTCTGAATAAGACTGAAAAAAACTTTAACTGTGTATTTTAATATCTGACCCTTACAGTAGGGGGAGTCAGTGAGGAGGAGGATGGCTGGAGAGGAGGAGGATGGCTGAGGAGGAGGAGAGGGAGGAGCTCTTCCATTATTGTCCAGGGGGTTGGGCGATGGACTCTCTGGGAGAAGCGCCTCCAAAGTTACCCCGGCTTTCCCTCCGTCCGGTTCTTCCCTTCTCCTGACACCTCTCTCCAAACAGGCGCAGATCGCAGTGATCCACATCCAGGCGCAGCCGAGGCGCGCGGTGTGCAGGACGCAGTCTGGCTAGAAGAAATGAAAGTTTCCCTTCTCGATGAATAACTCATGAAACAAAGAGCAGATGTGCTCCTGCAGCTCCACACGGACTGTCTGAAGGACCATCCAGCAGCGCACTGACAGCAATGAAGAGGATGCGCTGAAACGCTCCAATCTGAAAATCATTCAGCTTGGAATGAGTTGGACGCGCGGTTTTCATACAGTAAATCCCCTGGGATTAAAATAAAGGAGCAATGGATAACTTCTTCACTGAGGTAAGAGAAATCTGCAGCTCATCTACTCTTGCAGTAATCCCACTCCTCTAAAGCATCTTCAGATGAGCAGCTTGGATGATCAGAAACTTTTGCAGCAGATAGTTTTTATTAAAACACATTTGCATGTTTTCTCAGTGATGCATCATGCAAATTGTGGTGTAATTGTGCTTTATGGGGTTGTTGTAAACCCAGCAGTTCCTGCTGATGGTATAAAGGTGCAATAAACGTAATCATATCTGCAATAAATCCATGACAGACGCTCTGTGGGGCTCAGTGGGATTGCTGGAGGTGTTTCACTGAAACATGAAATATGTATTGGGAACCTCAGAGGGGGAGTTTGGACCTGGTCCCAGTGGATCTTTGGTATTTCCGTACCTCTTTTTCTGGTTTCCTCCAATAAAGAAAGAAAAGGGGGGTTAAAAGTCCCGAAGAGCTATTAATAGAAATCTGAACCTCTGAGCTTCTGGGTCTGCAGAAGCCACTTGTTGAATGAACGCTTGGTGTTTCTGGTATGTTCTAGTTTACCTGGATGATTTTTTATTTTTATTTTTTTTTTGCAACATTCATGCAGATGGATGCATAAAAGAGCAGCTATACTCCAGGCCACCTTAATTCTGCTAAAGGAACAATGGTTTGAGAAGTGTTGAGTCAATGCAGGGCAAAGCTTTGTTAAATGATTCTAGCTCCCAGGAAGTGACACATCTACAGGTGCTGGTCATAAAATTAGAATATCATGAAAAAGTAGATTGATTTCAGTAATTCCATTTAAAAAGTGAAACTTGTATATTATATTCATACATTACATACAAACTCATATATTTCAGATGTTTATTTTGTTTAATTTTGATGATTACAAATGACAACAAATGAAAATCTCAAATTCATCATATCAGAAAATTAGAATATTACTGAAGACCAATAAAAACAAAGGATTTATAGAAATGTTGGCCAACTGAAAAGTATGAACATGAAAAGTATGAGCATGTACAGCACTCAGTATTTAGTTGGGCCTCCTTTGGCCTGTATTACTGCAGCAATGCGGCGTGGCATGGAGTCGATCAGTCTGTGGCACTGCTCAGGTGTTATGATAGCCCAGGTTGCTCTAATAGTGGCTTTTAGCTCTTCTGAATTGTTGGGTCTGGTGTATTGCATCTTCTTCTTCACAATACCCCATAGATTTTCTATGGGGTTAAGGTCAGGAGAGTTTGCTGGCCAATTAAGAACAGGGATACCATGGTCCTTCAACCAGGTACTGGTAGCTTTGGCACTGTGTGCAGGTGCCAAGTCCTGTTGGAAAATGAAATCTGCATCTCCAAAAAGTTGGTCAGCTGCAGGAAGCATGAAGTGCTCTAAAACTTCCTGGTATGTGGCTGCGTTGACCCTGGACCTCAGAAAACACAATGGACCAACACCAGCAGATGACATGGCACCCCAAACCATCACTGACTGTGGAAACTTTACACTGGACTTCAAGCAACGTGGATGAAGTGCCTCTCTTCTTTTCCTCCAGACTCTGGGACCTTGATTTCCAAAGGAAATGCAAAATTTACTTTCATCAGAGAACATGACTTTGGACCACTCACCAGCAGTCCAGTCCTGTTTCTCTTTAGCCCAGGCAAGACGCTTCTGACGCTGTCTGTGGTTCAAGAGTGGCTTGACACAAGGAATGCGACAGCAGAAACCCATGTCTTTCATACGTCTGTGTGTGGTGGTTCTTGAAGCACTCACTCCAGCTGCAGTCCACTCTTTGTGAATCTCCCCCACATTTTTGAATGGGTTTTGTTTCACAATCCTCTCCAGGGTGCGGTTATCTCTCTTGCTTGTACACTTTTTTCGACCACATCTTTTCCTTCCCTTCGCCTCTCTATTAATGTGCTTGGACACTGAGCTCTGTGAACAGCCAGCCTCTTTAGCGATGACCTTTTGTGTCTTGCCCTCCTTGTGCAAGGTGTCGATGGTCGTCTTTTGGACAACTGTCAAGTCAGCAGTCTTCCCCATGATTGTGTAGCCTATAGAACTAGACTGAAAGACCATTTAAAGGCTTTTGCAGGTGGTTTGAGTTAATTAGCTGATTAGAGTGTGGCACCAGGGGCCATCAATTTTGAACCTTTTCACAATATTCTAATTTTCTGATATGATGAATTTGAGGTTTTCATTTGTTGTCATTTGTAATCCTCAAAATTAAACAAAATAAACATCTGAAATATATGAGTTTGTATGTAATGTATGAATATAATATACAAGTTTCACTTTTTAAATGGAATTACTGAAATCAATCTACTTTTTCATGATATTCTAATTTTATGACCAGCACCTGTAGAAGTGGTGACATCCACTGTACTGCTATGTATCATCAGGCAGTTCATTTAGCATCTAACAGTCAGTCATTAACTGCAATTTTCTTTCCATTTTTTTCACTTAACCTTTAACTCAGATGTCAGTAAAGAACCTTTTGTTTTGGTGTAATTCAGTGGCGTTTAAAAGGGATTCAATGAATGGAAGGGCCTCTGAAATTCAATTTTAACAATAAGTCAGCCATTGTTTTTTTTTCTTTCAGTGCACCCATAACCAGGTCTGTATTGGCTCACGTGTGCCATTTCCTCTTTACTGTCGCTTCATGCATGCTCAGTGAGAGGAATTGCTGTTGTCTCAATGAGTCGATGCAATCATCTGGTTTTCCTTAGATAGAAAACTTTGAGCTGACTCTAATGTACCTTGAGATGAAATGTTGTGAATGGCGCTATATAAATAAACTGAATTGAACTGAACACACCAGTTTGTGTGGCTTTAAATGTCTGCATTCTGGAGGCAAGTTTACATGTTGTTGGTTCTGCAACTGCTTCGTTTGGCGGGACCTAAAAGTTTGCTCTTCACCCAAACATAGCTTTGTCTGGACGAGGCCTAACTGTTGGAAGCTCAGGCAACTGCCTCTTAACTCTTATCCTTCACTTGCAATGGTGCCACTGATACCTGTGCTGACTGTCATAGACATGCCTGATCCTTGAATTTTAAGCTCCCTGAATTCTTTATCTGACATCTTAAGTGGATTTCATGAAATGCCCCCTGACATTGCTTTTCTTTAAAATCCTGAGCAGGTTTACGTTTTCAGGCTGTGTTTGATTCATGATATCTATGATTCATTTGGTTTTACAGCGTCAGGGAGCCACACCTTAAAGCGATGATGTCAGCCAGGTGAAATAAATGAGTCATCTCTGAATATGATTAGTGAGAGTTCACCAACAGGTTTCTACGGAGGTATTTTAAAACCAGTTTTAACGGTTTGACAGAAAATTTATGAAACACTGTCCACTGACAAAAAAAAAGTGTTTTCATTGCTGCAGAGGTGTTTTTGAAATCGTTTGAGGCATTTTCAGTGGAATGAGGGGTCAAAGGTCGTGGGACTGAGTGAGAACTTATAGGTGCGGGTGTAAAACAAACAGTGTGCAGTACCAGAGTCGTTCACCCTGCAGTACAGAGTTGCGTCGGTCCCATGATGAGCAAACTGTACATCTAGTGGTTTCGCATCTACCACTGGTAGCTCTGAAAAGTGACAGCAAGTTTTTTTTTTTTTTTTCTCCCCCTCAGCCTAAAGCAGACCAACGTGCACAATAGTTTCAAATGTCGAACGCCTGCTTTTATGTCTGCCAGCGAATCGCAGCTGAAACAAAGAGCCCACTCTTTAAGGAAAAGGCCATTTGACGAGGAAGTAAAGAAGAATCCAGTTTGAGCTGAGAGGAATGCCAACTGGGAAGGAAGCTGGAGAAAGAAGAAGAAAAAAAAAAACTTTTTATTCTCGGCGGTCTTGTTGTAATAAACTCCATTATGAGGTCTGCTTTACAGCTTAAAGTTAGTGTGGGGGAAAAACTTCTTCCTGCTCCTCCCAAACTGTAAAACCTCTAAATCTCCTCATAACGTTACTTGTTATGTTTTAAAAATCCTTTCGCAGTTTTAAAAAAGGTTCCTCTTTTCAACTCTAAACGTTAATTTTCTCATACAATCATATTTTTACCAATAAACTATTTGAGATGTATTTAATCCTAAACTCTATGGATATTTAAATCTTTAAAACTACGATTTCTGTTTTTAAAATGAAGTAAAATCGAAAACACACAAATTGTCACTTTTCTCTATGATTTTTTATTTCGATTCCGGACTATTTTTCAGGTTTTAAGTTTGTTTGTCAAACTTTAATCCTGCTATTATTATAGGTCTATAAACATAGTTCAGATTCTTTTAAAATGTGTTTTGGTGTTAATATAAAGATTGTTCATATTTAAATATATTAAAAAAATGTATAATTAACCATTTAAAGGAGAATTCCGGGTTTTAACACTTTTAGCCCATTTTCTGTAGTGTCCAGGATGAAATCGAATGATCGACACCAAAATTTTGACAATTGGTCCTGTCTCTGCTTTTTGGCTCATGCAGAATCCCCCCCTGGCTGCTTCAGAATGGCTTCCATAGTGCATGTCCGATAATGTCCTTAAAACAACCTTAAACGTTCTTTTTTTAAAATATGCTACTCACCGGGTCGTCAGCGCTGTTCAATGACGTTCCAAAAAAAGTTCCGTGTTTTATTTAGCATTTTGTAAATCCCAGAACTATTTTTTCCGATACATCACAACCGCATATAAACTTCCGCTTCCCGTTCGAATCTGAAGCGTTGCACACTCCAGACCACTAGTTGGCAACAATGTCTCTATATACTCCTCCTCACTATATTCCGGTTCAAAACAGTATCCTCTACCGTCAAACTCAAAGTCCAATATGTCCTCATCAAGAATCCACCTTTCGTATTCCATTTTCAGAGTTTTTTAAAGTGTTTAACAGAGACGTTAGCACCTCGACGTCGGAGTACACAGAGTGAAGCGAAAAGACTACAACTAAGTGTAGTCTTTTCCCCATTTCCGTTTCCGGTGGCGGAGGGATATTGACTATTCCAACAGAACTCAATGGGATTTACAAAATGCTAAATAAAACACTACAGCAACGTTTTTTCTTCACGAAACTTTTTTTGGAACGTCATTGAACAGCGCTGACGACCCGGTGAGTAGCATATTTTAAAAAAAGAACGTTTAAGGTTGTTTTAAGGACATTATCGGACATGCACTATGGAAGCCATTCTGAAGCAGCCAGGGGGGGATTCTGCATGAGCCAAAAAGCAGAGACAGGACCAATTGTCAAAATTTTGGTGTCGATCATTCGATTTCATCCTACCTGGACACTACAGAAAATGGGCTAAAAGTGTTAAAAACCGGAATTCTCCTTTAAACACTTAACCAAGTAATTTAATCCTTCCTTTTTTATTTCCTAAGATCATCTTTCATCAGATTGCAAATGTTGCTTGTTACCTTGTTGTTTCCAGCTACCAAATCTATTATCAGGAGCTATATTTTTTATTTCAAGGCACTTTTTTCATACCCAGAGTTAAAACTGGAAGTTGTGACTCCTGGAAGTGATGGAGGTATATCCCAGAGGCGGTGACCAGCTATACGACTCCAAGCTTGGTAATAGTTTTATTTTAATCCACTATGAGCAGCTCTGGATTATTAAATAAGTGACTGCCCTAGAGGAAGAGTGACAGACAAACAGAAGGATCTCGGTACTAAATCAGTGTCTATTTATAAATAAGCAACTGGCTTTGCAGAATCAGAAAATGACCTCATCTCCCAATTTTAAGAGCTACATTTCAGATTTAAATCATTTTCCATCATTTTATGAGCTAAAGTATTAAAATTTTCTCTTACATAATCAAGTTTCTTTTATAGACCTCACCTAAAGTCATTAGTATTTTAAAAAGAAAACATATTTCTAATATACCAAATTCTTATTCTTTGATTACCCAAGTAAATTGGCATTTAAACATTTTTGTTTTCTGTTTTTTGTTCATATAGGCTGATGGACTAAAATTACATTTCAGTAGCATCTAACTCAACATTACAGCCACGATTAGGGAGGTATGTAAACAGCTGCAGGAGATGAAGCTAAGGGCCTGCTCCTTTAAAAACGCCATAGTGGAAAGTCAGCATGTACTCAACTGGAATCCATTAAGGATGTATATCTACTAGTGTGTTACGGCACTTATCGGAGTTCTGTCTCAATTATCTGATCCACATTACATGATCTAAGAAGAAAGGTGAGCGCATCAAACAGGAAGTCCTATGTCATTCAATCAAATAGACGGGACTGATTTCACGGTAGATCCCAATGTGTGTTTATTTCTAAATGGTCTATGTTTTTTTTTTTTTCGCAGCTTATCCAGGGACAGAAGTGTTTAAATTTAACAGCATTTTTTTTCTTTTGGTGATTAACTCCATCAGCCACAGTCAGTTTAAGGTTTACAATAAAGCCTGGATATTAGAGTGTTTGTGATTAACATATCTGATGCCGGTACTTTTATTTTAAAGCAGGGATGCCAAACTCAAGTCTTTGAAGGCCGGTGGTACCCTTCAACTTTTTAGATGTCTACCTGGTCCAACCCACCTGAATCAAATGGTTTAAAGCCTCGGCTGAAGTCAAGTCCTACAGGGTCCGTTAAAGTTTAAGTGTATCTAAAAGGTGCAGGACACTGGCCTTAGAGGGCTGGACTCTTAACAATACTCATGAAGCTCTAACATTAACGTAAAATTTTCCCCTCTGATTCGAGGCGAAATCTTTACCATTCTTAGTATAAAGCTAGCTTAGGACAAAATTAGGTTTGTTTATAGTCTTAGGGCACCAAATGTGCTTTTTGTTGATTTAATGTGGTGTATATATTTAAACTTTAAAGTAGATGAATAAGATTTTATTCATTTGGCGATGGTTGGAATCTCATTTGTCTAAGAATATTTGAGATTGTTTTATTTTGTATGCTGAAACTCGTTATTCAGAATTTTACGTTGATAATCTCCCATTTGGTCTGTGAGCTAATACCATAACAGCCATGTCTCAGTGCGAAATGTCTCATTCAGGGCCTATGTGATGTTCAGAGACAATAAACTAGAGGAAGGTTTGTTTAAGTGCTTCTGGTGCTGAATGCAGCAGCTTTAAAAAATGTGTTATTTTCTTCACTAAGCCTCTGCGTCACCCAATAGACATTGGTTCAAAGGGTTTGAGGAGTAGCTGAAGCAGCACAACTTCTACACATTTTCTCTCTGATCTTCCCTTCAGACGCGTTCAGGAGCAACTAGCAACTTTTGCTCCACTAGCTTTGCTTTTTAAATATAAATGCTATGCTGCAGAGAAGTACTCACGGCTCCAAACTGTAGGGACACGATGGTGTTGACAATGACACATCCTTCAGCAGGAGGTTCCTTGTCTCTAATTACCGAGCTGCAGCCAAAACAGTCTGGACCAGAGTCAGCGCAGCCTCTATAAATGGCCTGGCCACAAATCCGGTGCACAGTTTTTCATCACCTTGCCATTAACTTTGAAAAATAACAGTGACAATCGGAGGGGTTTACAGTAAAGTTCCTAAACCAGACCTCGTAAAACTGCTAAAATTAGTGTAGACATGAGATCTATGGCCAAGAGAGGCTCTGTTTTAGAACAAAATGAATGTTTTGATGAAGTTTTAAGGTTCTGGCTTTAAATTTCCACTTTAAATCTTGGATATGTTTAAAATCTATCAAAGACTCTTGAAGTAACGACTTTTTGTATGAAACTTCTTTGCAGCAGTTTAAAACAGAGCAAGGCAGGTTTTGACTGAAGTTTACCAGCCCAAACATTTATGGCTGCAAAGCAACTTAATGCCGCTCAGTGGGTGATGGTGATTGGCTGCTCCAGGTTTGATTGTGTCCAATAAAGAGTTGGCATCTGGTCATTCAGCTCCGTCATCTGGTGCTTGCTGTGTGTTTGATGTGGAGCGTGTGTGTTGACACGGGGGAGTCAGTGGGTTTGTTTATATTTGAACTGGAGGGTGTGGAACCAGGTAGGCTCCAGCCTTCAGCCAATCAGACAGCATCTCTGCCTCAGGTGTGTGTTTGTTGTGATCACAGTGTTAGAGACGGCAAATAACCAGGTCAAAGATTAGTAAATGTTGTCTGTTTAACAGAATTAGTGCTGTCAGGTTTTATTCCCATGAAGAAACGTTTCAACTGAATGTTTTCCTTTCACCCCGTATGAGAAGTTCTTATCAGAGTGTGTCAACATTTCTTGTTTGGTGAGTTTGTGACAGAGTGATTGGGTGAGCTCCATGTAGGCAGACCAGAGGGATCCTGTGGGGGGTGACTGCTGAGGTGGAGCTTGTATGCAAAAACTCCTCTTTTGAAAATCAGCCATTTGATTTCCGTCTTTAAGCAAGGCATGGAAAATGCACAACTTGGCTGTGAGCTTTAGAAATAAACGTTGGAGACTAAAGCACACCAAGCATAGAGTAGAATAATAACTTGACTGTCGGTCACACACAGTGATAAGTTTTTGTTTATTTTGGCTTTCTATGCCACACAATGGCAGCCCTCTGCTCCCCAAGGAGATGGGTCAAATGCAGAGAGTGAATTTCCCCCATTGTTAGATTTACATGATACATCAGGCATTTTCATGCTGCTTATTCTGAATTTTCTGCTCATAACATGTTTGAAACATGAAATTTCATGTTTGAAATATGACGTGCTTAGTGTTACAGGGATAATTTGGCTAATAACAAATTATCCTGTTTCTACTTATGCAACATTAGTCTGCACAAAGCAAAACAATCAGATGGACACATGAGCCATGTACGGAGGCCTTAGTCCTAGAAGCCGCCAAGCCGGGTTCGAGTCTGACCTGTGGTTGTTTCTGTCTCTCCCCCTCTCTCATTCCCCCATTCCTGTCAGCCAACTGTCCAAAAAACAAGACTCTAGTGCCATAAAAAAAAAAACAACAACAAAAAAACAGCATGACCTAACTGTTTGTAAAATGGATCAACAGGAACGATTCTTGTGTTTGAGTTTCCACATTGCATGAGTAGTTGAGTTTCTCATGAGGTCTCTTTCCAAGTTACAGAATTTAAAGTTAGAATTAGATCATTTTTTATGATTATTTTAATAATGCATCAAAAAGTTAGCGAAACCTATTTATTAAAGCTTTTCCAGGTAAGCAGAAAAAATATAAAAACTGTTTCAAAGCTGAAGGTCTACCATCTAATGCTGTTTCATGACTTGTTTGTGAGGCAGCGACCTCCACTGCAGTTTTTTTCATGAGGCATTATCAGCTCTCTGAAACCTTAAAGACAGTCTCTGTGTTTGCATGTAAATATGAAACCACCCACTCTGTAGCCCTATAATAAGCGTCCCATCTCACAAATCTCTTCTTGTTTTGCAATAAATATCAAAAAGATGTAAACAAAAATCTACTTATCACCATTGCTCCTGTAGAGTCTTACATTTAGATTGCATTGGATAACCAATGGCAGCCCTAAATCCATTATCTGTATTACACTGAAATAAAAATCTGAAATCAACTTTTTAGCTTGAATTATTACTACGATTGAATATCTACAGTCTCAGGCATAATAAAAAGAAAATCCATCCTTTTTTATCAGGGTTTTATGAAATACACCTACAGTTAATGTGATTTTTAGGTGGTTCATCACCCATCATCTATTTTAAAGGCTGACCAAAATAGTTCTAACAGGTAATAGAGTTGATTTCAGAGCCATAAACTGTGATTTCTTCCTTTAATACTCATAAATTTCAACAAACGTCCTGCAATCTGGAGAATGCAGCTACTTTTTATGCGATTTCAAAGTGAATGTTTTATGCTCAAGTAGAAAAAATCAACCATTTGATACGGAAATCTAGTTATTTGTGTCTAAAAAAATTGTAATTTCTAATAGAGCATTCTGTCTGAGTAGTATTTTTAGTAATTTTGGATTTAAGAGGCTGAGGTCAATGGAAGTCAGAGGTTAATGTGTTCATATGTTGGTGGGAATATCCAGGTTTATAGTGCAAGTTGGCACAGATGCGTTGCAGTTATGCTGTCAGAAAATAAACCCTGTTGAAGACAAATGATAAGCAAACATGAGCCGTTATGGCAGCTGCAGCTTTCGCAGCCCAGGCTGAGCTTAAGAGACGGTATTTCAGCACTTTGTGATTCCAAGGAAATCACACAAATAGTTGTTTAACCCAGACAAGCTCAGAGAATCCGACTTCTGCTCTTGATACTCTAATTTTGGGCTTTGAAGCAGTCAGTTTTATTTCTCTACTCCTGCTTCTCCTACTAAAAGGTTCAGCTGCATTTCTCATTTAAAACCATAAAACGGTCAAGCCCAATTATTGATGATTATCAGCCCGCCGCAACAAAGGCCAGACCCGCCCATTTTCTGCTGCGACATTTTAATGATGGAGCCACACAGTTTCTCTTTCCTTTGGCTTTTTCTTCATTTTAATGTTGAAACACGACACCTTTGAAGGAGCCAGCGAGAGCTGAAAGGAATTTAAAGGGCTTGCAGATTGGTCCTTTGTGAGCTACAAATGGCCAGTGATCCTTCTTGTTCTTGTAGCATGACTGTGGAACACGTACGGCTGAATTCCAAAAAGTTTTTGTCACCAATAGATTTTTTTTTTTTTTAGACAACCTTGATAAATAGTTACTGGGAGTCTGGGACATTTTTAGACACAGATGGTTGACATACCTCCTGTTTATGACCCTTGATGTCATGAATGAAATGAGCTTGCTTTTTAATTTGGAGAAACTGAATTTTTAAAGTAGCATTTTTCAGTTTTCATGCTCAAAAAAAACTTTAGTTTAATGGTTGCATGAGTGGATCCATCCATCCATCCATCCATCCATCCATCCATCCATCCATCCATCCATCCATCCATCCATCCATCCATCCATCCACAGCTATTTAAACCACAAACAGCTCTTCACTCTATTATTGAGCCCTGCCAGCCAATCTACCACAGTTTTATCATCTCTTACAAGAAAGACAAGTTCGGCTGTTTGAAAATACTTCCCTTTATGAAACGACCGAGATTGTTATGGTGGACTACTACGGTTAAAAGATTTGGCAGACACCTTCTAGATGTCATTATTCTAAATAATACTGGATGAGCACAACCCATCATCCAGTCTTTTTCATCTCTACTTATTCTTGGCACTGATTGGCCTCTTCAATTGAACATACCTGTTTCTCCCAGGATCTCCTGGATTCTGTTAAGCATAACATCCAATTCGAATTTGGCGATATGACATTTGTAGCACCTAGAACACATGGAAGTGAACAGAAACACACAGACCACTTCAATCAGGATAGCCGAGGGGTCTTCCCTGGGGCTAACCTAGACATAAATGTCGTTATTATGACATAAAATCTTAATAAGGGCATTTTGGACTCAAACCCATGATACCTTGTTTCAAATTGTTATGCTTTGTTAATTTCAAAGATTGTGCATTCCAACAATTGATTATTAGGGAATACAATTTCACCTAGTGTGGCTTCCTTTGTGTGATAACATGTTTGTAAAAAGTTATTTTTCTGAGGAAAACTGGTTTGATTTTTACTAATCTTAATTTATTAATGTTGCTAAACTAGCAAAGACAACACTCATACTTGTGCCCAGTTTTCTATTTGGAGTTTTTTTATTTTTACTATCAGCAGCTCCATTATAAATGTCCTGTCTGCAAATGTCTAGTTATGTTTAGAACAAATGTATTCCTGTCCTTGGTCGAGTTGAGGACTGTTAGGATCTCATTTCTTACATCATTTTTATTTCTGCTGGTTGGGAAAAAAAAGGCAGCTGAGCTCAGCTGCTGTTTTATATGTTGCTGTTAAAATAATAGCTTCCTTAAAGACGCAGACACTCTAAATGTGAGCTGAAGCTGCCTGCACTTTATCTGAAACTGGCTTCACTGCTCTACCAATAAATGGGCCAAAGAGGCAGCTGAGACTGTGGGAAATCAAACAAAGTGTCAAGGTTGTAAGTCCAGAACGAGGCCTAGACAGGGAGTCTGTTTGGTTCCCTCCACTGGGTGTTACACTGAGTGCAGCCTATAATTCTCATTTACTCTCACTGATACTGATTAAGGAAAGGTACCTTTATTTGTTTAAGGCAACAGGAAGATTCTATGTGCATTATGTGGACATGAAAAGAGGAAAATAAGGATACATGTTTAGACAGCACTGTCAAAGGCCACTCCAAACCATCACGATTCCCAGTGTTTGGTTCTGGGAATGAAAGTAGATTAGAGCTGGAAGACCTGAGTGGTCCAGGCAGTAGATAAACTAACCACAAGTCTGTGATGTATTTTAGTGCTCAGCTATTCAGTGATTTATAGACTAACAGGTATTTCAATGCGTATTCTCTTAAATAATTTTAATGATTTTAGTGATAGAAGGCTGACTTTGTTTCTGTCCTTATGTCAGGGTCAAGGTCTGATCCATCACTACACTCAGATTAAGAGCCTGATTGGTGGTTTCTAGCTATATTAACTGAAGCTGTTCGCTGGCTTTTACATGGCCGTCCTTTGGCACAAAAATGATTGCTTCCATTTTTTTTCCTTCCTTAGCTGGAGAACGTTTTTTATCATTAACTTTTTAAACCTTGATACCAGAAATGGCCTCAAGTCTTAATCAGGTCATGGAGTTATGCTTTTATTAGGTTATGTTAGCAGGGATGATGATTTCAGAAGATTGTTGCAGTGGTGAAGACGCTCCTAGAACTGTGATGATGATGATATCCACTTTGATATTTGCATATTTTCTACATTTTCTTGTTATCTTTGCTTCCATGATATTTTGATATTAAGCATTTTTGATAATGTCAAAATATATGTCTGGTGTGAGCATCTGCTGTAGTGAGATTCAGTTCAACTGGCTAAATACTGAATTACCATGGGAACTTCTGATTCATACCATGGTAAATCAGCCAACAACTATAAAACTTTGAAGTGCCCCCTATGATATGAATATTGCACACATTGAGATTTCTAGTACATTTTTTTCACATCATGATCATTATTTTGCAGCCTTATATATAACCTCTGTTGAACATTCCCACTTTGACCTTGGGGTTTCCAGCCCATACTCTGCACAGATGTTCCTGTATACTATTCCAGCCACTTGGTTAAGGTGCACCATGTAAGCTTTACCTGCCAGCATCTTACACCCTGCAGTTATGTACTGGATTGTCTCAGGGCCTCTTTGCACATTCTGTACCTGGGGTCTTGTCTGGTT
This sequence comes from Cyprinodon tularosa, assembly GCF_016077235.1. NCBI lineage: Eukaryota > Metazoa > Chordata > Actinopteri > Cyprinodontiformes > Cyprinodontidae > Cyprinodon > Cyprinodon tularosa. The sequence continues at coordinate 414,485 of NW_024038824.1, read as the reverse complement.
TGGTAGATCTGGGCCTCTATTGCTCTGGTGCTCATGGGTTGTTCCTGTGCTGCCATGATGAGTGCCTCTGTGCAGTCCTTCAGTCCGCCTTGTCTAGCCATTGGTAGAATTTCCTGATATCCGCCACTTATGTTATGTTTCGGTTGTACATCCCGTGTAGGAGCTTATCCTCCCATGACGGAAGGCCTAGGTACCATATGCACCGCCTTGTACGGAAAGCACCCAAAAAGGAGAATTTGACGGTGATTTGAAAAGAATAAAAGCTCTCTTTTCACTAACATGATTACCTATAGATAGAGTGTTGGAAACACTTTATTTTCTGCGGCTTAAAAAACCCTGCCGACAGAAGTGAAGTTATGAAAAGCATCGGCATATATCTTATCTGAAAATATAGAAGGCTTATTAGATCTTAGCAAAGAGGACTAGTTATCTCTAACAGTGAGGAAGTGTTTTAATTTCCCTCAGTTTTTGGTTTGAATTGGTTGAAACAGGTTAAATTTGGTGAGTTCTGGATCAATGAGAAACCAAATCCATAAAGAGCCATGCTAAATGTTGCCATCTGCAGACACTGTTGCTGTCTTCTGAATTGTTCTGTGTTAGCAGAGCTCAATTTCCAATAGAATATTTAACAAAAAGTAAGACATTTCTAAGTTAATCTCAGAACCACCCTTTAGGGTATACTCACATCTGTTTAGTGCATCTGTTCATGGGTCGGTCAGTGATTTGGATGGAAGAGAAGCAGCCATGTGTTTGTAGGCCTGATTGCTAAGGTTTTGCCAAGGCTCACATCTACAGTAACATGTGTTTTGACTATAAACAAGCTGGTGTGAAGATTAGGGCTCAAGGATGAGCATTACTTGGATTCCTCTTATCATAAGTAGCCAGATCTACTTAACATGTTAACAGCCTTATCTACCAGCGTCCCGATGAGGAAAAAGCTTCAAACTTGAAAAGACGTCACTGATTTTTCCTTCTGTCGACCTGAAAATATAAAATGAGATCATCATGACCTGCTATAACAAATGTTAATCTTTAGCTAAAAACTACATAACTTGATGTTGTTAACTAAAACCTAGAAATTGCAACCAATACTTTGTTTTAAATGAAATAGTATCAAGGCTTTGATTTATTAATTAAACAACAAGAAATATAATTGACTTTTATTGAAGCATTTGCCTTGAAGCATGGAGGATCTTCTAAATGCTTCCTCGCTCGAAGTCTTTAATAATCAGCTCAAGGGATAAATAACTTTTTTATTTTCTGTCTTATTTAGTGGCTTCCTCTGCTTCAGCCTCCTTGTCCTTCCTCCTTGGCTCTTTCAGCATGTCTTGGCTTCCTGTCGAACATTGAACTCAAAACAATCCTTTGGATCCAGACACTTCCTAACGCTTTGCTCCGTCCAACACGTTCCACATGTGCTTATCTAAATGTGCAGAAGTCATTTGATGGCATAAAACAAGACAGTGTTTTCTTAGATTGAAGCTGATTCTGGGATTTATTTTGCTTTAAACAAAACTAATCGATGGTCAGGAGGGATTCTATACTAGCAATTGACCAGTAAATTGGTCAGCCCATCATTTTGGCCAATATTGATTTTTTTTTTTGTATGAGTAAAGTTTGGTTTTTACTTGACACGTCTGTGAGGTCCACGCAGCCACATTACATCAGGGTTTGCAAACATAAACATCTAGACACATCCAGTGATTTAATCCATAAATATTACCACTATCAACAGATTGTGGAAAAACTCCAGGAAACAAAAATACTGTTGCTCTCAAATGGCATGAAGAGGCTTTGACAAAGTTATAAACAGCTGTTTTCTACTTGTTCGTGATATGTGATTTGTCAGCTTGCTGTTTAACTGAACACCCACCACCCCCTGCAAACGCTGTGAGGGGTGGCTCAATTTCAATGTGAAATGTCCATGCCTCAAGCATAATTAGCCCTTAACGGCCAATGCATTCAGGAGGTTTAATAAGTGCATTCAACTGCATCCTTTCCGAACATGGCATGCATTGTCAATCCCCTCCATTTGCCAAAATTTTTAATTGTGTTCATTTCTATAATATAAATTGATGAAGAAAAAGCAACATCTGATCAGAGAATCCGTGCAAAACTATTGGCAGGACGTATCGGTGATAGGTTGGAGTGATGTCAAAAAAATTGCCATTGACCTTAAAAAACATTATCAATGGATCTCTGTTCTATACCTGATCTTGTAGTTAGCTATTCTTTTGAAATATTCTTTAGATATCGGTATTTCGGGAATCGGTTGGACTGATAATCAGTATCAGCACTGGCCTTAAAACACATATATTGGTCGATCGCCAGATTACATGGCAGGGGAGTTGGACCTTTCCTTTTTTTTTTTTGGATATGAAATTATTACATGTATCAGGAGATTAAATAAAGAAGATTTATATTATATAAAAGAATTTGATGTTTTGTCTATGTGAACAATAATAGCAGCTTTTAATTTTTCTTTTAATTTAAGAAAGATTTGATCGTTTGTTTTCAGCAAACTTCATTAGCCTTCCTCATAAGCTCTTAGAATGACACAATCTGACCAAAACAGCATAAAACATGTCATATAATTGATGACTTTTCACATTGATCCAAAATCGCAATATTATCAAAGATGAAAAATATTTGTTGTTAACTCACAGGCATAGCTATAAAATGAGTTAAAATGACCTTTTTTGTACTTAAGGAGCTTGTTTAGATTCAATTTCTGTCACATGACCACCTTTTCCCATGGTTCTTGTTTCCAAAAGGATATTTAAAATGATCTCTTTTCTTGTTCTTTATCCCTTCAACCTGATGCTCATGTTTTATACACTTAAAAACATAGAACTTAAATGTTACGGCCAAAAAACTCTGACAATTTTAAGTACTGCAGCTTTACCATTGAAGTTTTGCTTTTCAGCTAGAAGCATTTAAGTTCATCTTATTGTACATTGGAAAACTATACAGTGACTTAGGAATTACTTACTTAAGTGTGAAACTCTTTATCACTTATTTTCCCATAAAGGGGAAAAGTGCATTTCTGCCACCTTTGCAGTCACCCCAAGAAGTAATGCGCTGTTCTCTAACCACTAGGCCAACGTCTAAAAGTTGCAGATGCGTACCATCATAAATAAGCAGCTTTAATGACTGGTGTCTGAGCTTCTAACTCAAAAACCACTCACTCAAAACTCCCCTAAAAGTTAGTAGAACTTTCACCTGATAGAACTTTCACCCATAACTTAAAAGTTATTCTGTTTGGAGTTAATAACCGACATTACTGATTCTTACTAATTTTAAAGATTTTAACCACCTTGGTTTTCTGAGATGACTTATATTGTTTCCTTAGTTTCAGCTCAACAAAAGGAAGATCTTTTTCTTATACTCAACAGTAAAACTGAACTTTACTGGATCAGAGATGTCAGTTGGCTTCATAGGGGATGTTTAAGGGAAAATAAATTGTGTTGACACTAATCCTTCTGCACCCAGTGCACTCTTGGATCCCTTCTGATGAAATCTTCAATTAATATGTTGCAAAGAAGTTCTGATACAACCTTCACTGTTTAACTTTACCAAAGATTAAGTCAGAGCTAAAAGTTTTACAAATTTTAAGTCGTATAGATTAAATGCTTTATTTTGTTTTCATTTTTTTTTTTGTGACCAATTGAGCAAGGTTAACTTTGTTTTTTGTCTATCTGGATCTTTCCAAAAAAATTTAATTTAAAAACAATCCATTGGATTTTGTTTCCAAATTTGATCGAGTAGATTGTTTTTGATTTTCTTTTTTTTGGAATGACTATGACCTGGGTGACTGAGAATCTTCACCAGCGTACCCGGATCTTTATACGTCTCCTTCAGTAAAACATTTCCTTACAGAACATGACAGACAAGCTACTTTGGTGTTTCAATGGAAACAGCTGCAAGAAGGAAACAATTTCTTCCACTTTCTCCTTAAGAACAGATGGAAACGTCTGAAGACAGGAGTTGGCTTACTTGTGTTTTTAATAATTATTCATACATCAGCATGTCAGAGTTACCAAATGGTTCTTATCCAAAATTTCACATTGAATTTTGAGTAACTTTACTAATTGATTTATTTTTTCTGGAATGAGCCATCAATACTGGAATATTGTTAAGCTTTGTAGCGATGGTGACAATCTTTTTATTGTCTACAATTAAACCTTCACTCAGAGACATGTAATTTGCATTATTTATTTATTTTTACTAGTACAATTAGCACTTATTATAGAGTCCAACCTCAAAGACGTGAATTGTTTGGATAAAACAAATTATATTGATGTTTTTTATTTTTTTTAAATACCAACAGGCCATAACAAAAATGAGCTGAAATGAAACAAAACTATTTTTAAAATGTTAGCGGTAGAAAGTAGATATAATAACAAAAAATATAACAAGTAAAAGTAAAAAGTTGTCTAAAAATGAATTACTCCAGTAAAGTATAGATAGCCTAAATTTCTACTTACATAAGGTAACAAAGTATTTGTCTTTTGTTACTTGACACCTCAGTTTCGCACTTAGCTGGCTGACTCTTACTTCCTGTTCATTAACCAAGCATTACATCAATGTATGACAATATTATAAGGTTCATAGTTAAAGTTGATATCAAACCTCTCCCTGGCTTTCCAAACAAAAAATGCATATCAACACCTGTTTGAGTATTTAACTATCCTGCTCCGTTAGATAAAGGCCTGTCAGTGTACAGTGTTCAGTCAATAGCCGTGAGATTGCTTTGTGTTTTTTGTAAAAAGTATGTGCTTGTGTTTAAAATCTGAAAAATAAAACAGTAGATCTGTCTGGATGCAGATATTTTTACTCTTGCAGGATGTTGCTTATTGTCTCGGACATCCTCAGTTCTGTTTTTGATCAGATCTTATAAGACTTTGGAAGAGGTTTATCTGATCCATGGTGAATGCAGCTTCCTGGAAAACCCCGTCTGCACGCTCACACAACACAACCCAAAAACCCCAAACATCCATTTCCACCAATTAGCTTTCTCTCATGCGATACTGTTGGCTTGTAAGGGTGCAGGTTTGCTCCTCTGAGGACTGCTGAAAGTACTTAACGGCTCATTAAACCATATTTTATTTGCACTGTTAGTATAGGCTGAATTTGGGTTTAATTTAATGCAGTTCTTTAATAATATTTTTGCAGCCTCAATGAAAAAAGCATCTATCAATGCCAGGTTAGGTCCTTAGTCCTGCAACCAGCAGATCCCCATAACATTTCACTTCAGGTTTAAAACCCCCCTTTTGACCCCCGTATTTCATTAAACAACTAAGTTACATGTTTATCTTCAGCAACGTTTGCAACTTTTGGATGTTTATCTTATGATGCAGCTCCTGTTTAGGACACAAACCCCCATCTTTAAAGAGCCCTTTCCAAACCGTGACTCATGTTAATAAAACCCAGAGTGAGAGGATTCTTTCTGCTGTATCAGGAAAATCCAGTTAATGAGTTGCTGAATAAAATCTGCACTGGGGGAACCTGCTTCTAGAGGTAGACTGGTGTCGAATGCAGTTCGGATGGAGATCTAATTTGCCTGCTCTCTGGGTTCATCCGTTGTTTTTCTAAATCTATTGTGAGTGTTTGGTAATGACAGCTGATGTCAGCAAGACATGAAGTTTGGATGCATTGAAAGCATTGAAACCTGAGAACCCTGATCAAACCAAACAAACAGGTCTTCATTCTCTGTACTAAACGTTACAACATCTCTTGAACGGTTTCTAGCAGCTGTGCTCACTTGAACTTAAGATTGAATATTTAGGGCCCTATAAAAAGAAGCCTTTAGGGCCTTTCCCTATATGTACTTCTTCTGGACTCCTGCATGTGATGGACCTTCCTCTGCTTCAACATACATTCAACTTCAACAAACATTATAAGTCCTTATTTGGCTGGTTTTGTTTCAAGTTTATTATTTCATTTTTTTTACTTTAAGGGATGAAAAATATTAATAAGGTACTTAATTTAGATTTTTTGGCATATTTAATTTCTGTATCTCTCCAGTTATGCAGACAGATATATGGACAGTTAGTCTTCTTTTGAGAATTTAAAGTGTTTTTTTATGCAAAGTCTTATAAGTTTGAGTCTTATATGGAGACTTGCTGTAACTTCATTTTAATGGAGTCGTGGTAAAGATCGTAATCAATTTAAACGTCTCCTTTGGCAGCCATTGCAAGCAAGAGACCCCTTGTTAACCTTTTGGTTTTTGGTCTGCGTTTTGTAGAACTCAGACCTCCATGCCTTCATCAAACATTGGGAATGAAAACTGATTTAAGCACATTATACTTTGGTGATAAAGAAAGCTCACAGCTTGTTTACACGCACTGTAGAGTAATTCTGTAATTTCCCTCACCACTTAACCGAACCCTCTAAGAGCCAAGCCATCAGAGGCGTACGTTTTTCTTCTGAGTGCACTCAGCAACCTGAAAGGTTTCCAAAAACCCATAAAGTCATTATGAGGGAGTTTAAACTTTGCAGAGTTTGTTTCTTCCCTTTAATCATTTGTTCGCCATCCTTTTTAACACTCGGCTCTACCATAGGCAAATATTCGGGATGAGAAAACTATAGATAAGACAGTCTAGTGACATGAAAGTAACCTTTTCCTTTATGGAACTGGTCCTACTAACAAAATTCTGACCATTTCCACATCAGACACACTAAAAGGCTGTAGGCTCAATGCTTTGCTGCTTTTTTGGGGGGGGGGTTGGGTTTTCACCTTCTAATATTTTCATGGTTATAATGCCCTTTACAAGAAAAAGCCATAGCATATAACCTTGCTAAGCAGGCTGAGACCTTATGGAGTGCAGACAGTGACAGACTGCACCACCTTCGGTGCAAAAGGGAGCATTATTGCAAATCCTTCCTCCCAGCTGCTAGACGTTATAAATCCCACTGCTCCAAAGAAACTCAAACTAAAAAGTTTAGTTGTGTTTTTTTCTTTGTTTTGAAGGTTTTATTGTTAAAACATAAGCCTCATTTGTAAATTATCTCTGCTTAGAAAAGATTTTTCACTCTGTCAGAGGACAAGCTTTTAATTTGGGGTAGACATACATTTCTGCTGATGTTTTAAGGTCACAATGAACTTCAACATCTTTGGCCCTACAATGTTTCAGAAGTTAAAAATGCTGCTTCTTTTGTTCAACAATATTTCTGTTGTTTGTCTGAAAGAGGAAGACCATATTTAAACTCCTGCTCTGTGGCTCTGAAAGCTGATGCCGGACCGCCGCAGCTGGGTAACACATGGCACCTTTGGCCCATAACACAGCCGACCCACAATGTGTGCCACAAAACAACACTGATTCAAACCTTTTCGGTGCTCTTTGCTTTAGGCCAGTCTCACTTTCACACACTTCTATAAACAATAGAAAATATGTTTAGAGCCACTTCCATCTGCACGAACACACTCTGCAGGAGAAAGTAGGTCAGGTGGGCTTTATTTTAAAAAGTTTGGCATTTCCTTCTCTGGTTCCAGTGTTCCCTAGCGATGGAAACCAGTCTAAGCCCAGTTTACTCAGTTTTGATTTATTGTCGGGCTCAAACTGGACATTTGCTGAAAGTATTTTGTTTATTCTTGAATCTCTTTCTAAGCTAATAAAAATATCTGCGTGATTATATGACCTCCGTACAAACAATTTTTACATGGGATACTGCATCATATCACATCATTATTTACTTTTCTTCCATAAATAATTACATAAATCTCATAATTTCTCTTCTTTCCCCAGCTTGGATTATATTTTGACCAATAGGTCCAAAACAAGACAACAAAGCAGCTTTATTCAATCAAAAAGTGTGTTTCCTGTGGTCTGGTCTGGCTTTAAGAAATCTGCATAGTATAATTTAGAGGGATTCAAACCCAAGGAAGAGATATGATGATAGAAAAGGCTTGAGCCTTTTTGTGGGTCAAACATCTGGAATTAACTGCAATTAACTTTTAAATGATGTGCGATGAGATTGTGGTACCGGACCACCTTTAGAATGTTGCTTCTACATAAGAATTTCATTGTCTGCTGTATTTTAGATTTTAGACACTTTATTTCTGTATTTCCAGCCTTTTTTAGTTTTTGTTCTGTCCTTTAAAAAGCAAAGTTCAGTCCAAGAGCTGGAAAGACTTTAACGAGCGAACGAATGCGGTGCCCAGAATAACTGCTCTCACTCAGAACATTCATGATTTTATTTCTTTGGAATCATTTTGGATGTTGAAGGAACAATCGGACAAAGTTAATCAATCATAAATCTGTTCCCCATGTGATTAAAACCTGACGAATCAGAGCACTGCAGCTTCCTTCCTTCTCTGGAACCTCTCTCTCTCTCTTCTGATATACACAACATAAAATCAGCAAGACAAGATTAATGGAAGCTCTTTACTTTCCAAACATATTCAAATGGGGTTTGGGTGGATGCTTGGAAACAATCGTCATGAGAGATTTAAGGGATTCAGTGACAGAATGAGGAGAAAAACCCTAACCCTAAAACTGCAGCCCATAAGTGGCGAACAACAGCCCCCCCTTTGCTCTTTTTCTGTTGGTGCTGCATGTTTGCATCAATGAGAACAAAACAAGGATGTGCCCTGCAAGCAGAACTTAGATTACAGCCTGGGTTTGTGGGATTCCAGCTCACTTTGTTCTACAAACTAAAGAGAAGCTTAAAAAGTGCAGAACTCATCCAAAAACATCTGTTTAAGAGAAGTTGTTTTCAGCCTTCACTGATCATCACTCTGCTACTGCAATCTGCCAAAGTCCATTAGAAGCTATTAAAACACTGTTGGCCTTTTTTTCTTCAGATTTGAGATTATGAACATTTTTAACTTTTCTGCTTTGAATAAACTGATAAGTCACCCAAAGTGGCGGCTACTTTGATAAAAATCTTGCCCCTTTAAATCAGGAAAATGATGCTTTGCCTCCAGACAGGAAAAGCAAGTTGGAAATTCTTCACTTCAAAGCCGTTAGCTTTCAAAGGACATCTCTTTAGAACATGTCCGGTTCTTTTGCATGCACAGGATAAGTCTGTTTATTTTCTAGTCCAAGTGGTAGAACTTTCAGCCATTTTCTTTTTTTGTACCCCTCTGTTGTTTCATGTGGCTGTCTTGAAACAGGAAACCAAAACATCGTTTGTAGCGGGGCCAGCATCCAGGTGCTGGCATAAATAACGAGGCGATTCAAAGCAAATGAGGAGAACTTGAGCTGAAAGAGAAGTGAATGTGCTAAAGGTCAAACTGTCCAGGTGGCTGCACTGGAGTGATAGAAAAAAACTCAACAGGAAACAGTTTCAGACTTTGATTGGTGAAAGGAGCTACATCCAGAGGTCCACTAAATACTGCAGTATAATGGCACTAACATGTTCAGTAGTTTCCCAGTGGCTCTTTGTTTAGTTTTCAGTTTCTGTAGAAGTAAGAGCTGCATTATCTCTATTCCCCTCATATGCAATCTAGAAAAAAAAATGTTTTTTCTTGAAAGCTTTCGTCATAACTGCCTGACTTTTTTACTCTTTTAACATTTAAAAACAGCATTGCAAATAAGAGTTACCTACACCAGCTAAGGGAGGATTTATAAACACCATCAGGTGGGGTGAGTATTGGCATGAGTGTTGCGATACGATTCGTTGCAACAATGCTCAATTGGTACCAAGGGGCCCAAAGAGTGCCAAGAAAATATTCCCCACACCATGACACCACCAGTGACGTGCGGTGAGGTTCATAGCTGGTGAGGCACTGACGTCATCAGAATCAGATTTGCAAATAGATGCATAGATTGACAGCAGTTTACAGGTTATGTTTCACTTCTGCATCCTTACACATACAAACTGTAGCTCACAAAACACACATTTCCTTAAAAAACAAAACAAAATAAATGTTATTACTGTCTTACCTTTACTTATAAATGAATAGAAGTCCTCCTTATCTTCCTTCAGTTTTAAAAGTCTCTCTGTCTCAATGGAGATCACTGCCAGGGAAGAAAGCCTTCCTTGATCCGTCCTGTTCCTGCCTTATGTTTTCAGTCTCTTGAGCACCCCCTGCCATGAGGCAAGAGAACTGCCTGCCTCACCTCGAACTTGTTCTCTGCCGTTTATAATCGCTCATTACACGAAACACGTTACACAAACACAGTTGGTGACAAAAAGCTCTGTACATTATATACATAAGCCAAATTATTAGAAATAAGTTCACATATTACATTTGTTTAAACTATTTTATTGACGCCGTACAGCAACATGCTCTCTCCGCTTTGCAGCCAGCGCAGAGCCAGGGGTTGCGCAATCCAAGGTGAGGCAGAGCTCGCTGCTGCCTCACCGGCATCGCTTCCAAGCATTTGAATGGGAAAATAAGAAAATTCAGTGATTTTGAACAAATAAAAATCGAAATTGGTGAAGCTACATGAAAAATGAATATTTTTTAGTACAAACCACCGGATGAATATAACAATTTAAATTACTTTATGATTATATATTTTCTTTCTTTCCATGATGGCTGGTGAGGCACTGCCTCACCTGCCTCCCCTGACCGCACGTCACTGGACACCACCACCACCAGCCTGAACCGTTGATACAAGGCAGGATGGATCCATGCGTTCATGTTGTAGACGCCAAATTCTGACCCTACCATCCGAATGTTGCAGCAGAAATCGAGACTTATCAGACCAGGCAACGTTTTTCCAATCTTCTATTGTCCAATTTCGATGAGCTTGTGCAAATTGTAGCCTCAGTTTCCTGTTCTTAGCTGAAAGGAGTGGCACCCGGTGTGGTCTTCTGCTGCTGTAGCCCATCTGCCTCAAAGTTCGACGTACTGTGCATTCAGAGATGCTCTTCTGCCCACCTTGGTTGTAAAAGGTGGTTATTTGAGTCACTGTTGCCCTTCTATCAGCTCGAACCAGTCTGGCCATTCTCCTCTGACCTCTGGCATCAACAAGGCATTTCTGCCCACAGAACTGCCGCTCACTGGATGTTTTTTCTTTTTTTGACCATTCTCTGTAAACCCTAGAGATGGTTGTGCGTGAAAATCCCAGTAGATATCCCAGTATATATATATATATATATATATATATATATATATATATATATATATATATATATATATATATATATATATATATATATATATATATATATATATATACACTATATTGCCAAAAGTATTTGCTCACCTGCCTTGACTCACATATGAGCTTAAGTGACATCCCGTTCCTAATCCATAGGGTTCAATATGACATCGGTCCACCCTTTGCAGCTAGAACAGCTTCAACTCTTCTGGGAAGGCTGTCCACAAGGTTTAGGAGTGTGTTTATGGGAATTTTTGACCATTCTTCCAGAAGCGCATTTGTGAGGTTGCACACTGATGTTGGACGAGAAGGCCTGGCTCTCAGTCTCCGCTCTAATTCATCCCAAAGGTGTTCTATCGGGTTGAGGTCAGGACTCTGTGCAGGCCAGTCAAGTTCATCCACACCAGACTCTGTCATCCATGTCTTTATGGACCTTGCTTTGTGCACTGGTGCACAGTCATGTTGGAAGAGGAAGGGGCCAGCTCCAAACTGTTCCCACAAAGTTGGGAGCATGGAATTGTCCAAAATGTCTTGGTATGCTGAAGCATTCAGAGTTCCTTTCACTGGAACTAAGGGGCCAAGCCCAGCTCCTGAAAAACAACCCCACACCATAATCCCCCCTCCACCAAACTTTACACTTGGCACAATGCAGTCAGACAAGTACCGTTCTCCTGGCAACCGCCAAACCCAGACCCGTCCATCAGATTGCCAGATGGAGAAGCGCGATTCGTCACTCCAGAGAACGCGTCTCCACTGCTCTAGAGTCCAGTGGCGGCGTGCTTTACACCACCGCATCCGACGCTTTGCATTGCACTTGGTGATGTATGGCTTGGATGCAGCTGCTCGACCATGGAAACCCATATATATATATATATATACACTATATTGCCAAAAGTATTTGCTCACCCATCCAAATTATTGGAATCAGGTGTTCCAATCACTTCCATGGCCACAGGTGTATAAATTCAAGCACCTAGGCATGCAGACTGTTTTTACAAACATTTGTGAAAGAATGGGTCGCTCTCAGGAGCTCAGTGAATTCCAGCGTGGAACTGTGATAGGATGCCACCTGTGCAACAAATCCAGTCGTGAAATTTCCTCGCTCCTAAATATTCCACAGTCAACTGTCAGCTGTATTATAAGAAAATGGAAGTGTTTGGGAACGACAGCAACTCAGCCACGAAGTGGTAGGCCACGTAAACTGACGGAGCGGGGTCAGCGGATGCTGACGCGCATAGTGCGAAGACGTCACCAACTTTCTGCAGAGTCAATCACTACAGACCTCCAAACTTCATGTGGCCTTCAGATTAGCTCAAGAACAGTGCGCAGAGAGCTTCATGGAATGGGTTTCCATGGTCGAGCAGCTGCATCCAAGCCATACATCACCAAGTGCAATGCAAAGCGTCGGATGCGGTGGTGTAAAGCACGCCGCCACTGGACTCTAGAGCAGTGGAGACGCGTTCTCTGGAGTGACGAATCGCGCTTCTCCATCTGGCAATCTGATGGACGGGTCTGGGTTTGGCGGTTGCCAGGAGAACGGTACTTGTCTGACTGCATTGTGCCAAGTGTAAAGTTTGGTGGAGGGGGGATTATGGTGTGAGGTTGTTTTTCAGGAGCTGGGCTTGGCCCCTTAGTTCCAGTGAAAGGAACTCTGAATGCTTCAGCATACCAAGACATTTTGGACAATTCCATGCTCCCAACTTTGTGGGAACAGTTTGGAGCTGGCCCCTTCCTCTTCCAACATGACTGTGCACCAGTGCACAAAGCAAGGTCCATAAAGACATGGATGACAGAGTCTGGTGTGGATGAACTTGACTGGCCTGCACAGAGTCCTGACCTCAACCCGATAGAACACCTTTGGGATGAATTAGAGCGGAGACTGAGAGCCAGGCCTTCTCGTCCAACATCAGTGTGCGACCTCACAAATGCGCTTCTGGAAGAATGGTCAAAAATTCCCATAAACACACTCCTAAACCTTGTGGACAGCCTTCCCAGAAGAGTTGAAGCTGTTCTAGCTGCAAAGGGTGGACCGACGTCATATTGAACCCTATGGATTAGGAACGGGATGTCACTTAAGCTCATATGTGAGTCAAGGCAGGTGAGCAAATACTTTTGGCAATATAGTGTATATATATATATATATATATATATATATATATATATATATATATATATATATATATATAGAGAGAGAGAGAGAGAGAGAATTGGTGCAAATAGATGTTGGTAATGTAGTTGAAAACAACCTTTGTGATTGGAGCTCTCTTTGTTACATTACCGAGATGATTTTTTCTTTCTGCCTGTACCTTTAAGTGTTTACTCTACAGTGATGGTTCTACAGAATAAATAAATTCTTCCATTATTTTACATCTAATTCACTGCAGAATATGTATTTTTCTCCCACATCTCCACTATCTAACTTGAACTTTATGTTTCTAATAAATTGTAGCCGAGTTTGACATGTCAGTTGTAAATATCCAACTCCTGAGTAAATTGTTTAACAGCAAGTCTTCTGTTTTTCGCATTTGGCTCCTGTTCACAAAGGCTCCTCTGGAGGCGGTTCATCCTAAAAGCTTCTTTCAAAACGCTAAAGTCAAACTTTTAAATTTAAAACACCTGTTTTCTCAATCAGCCTGGGCTCAAGCTCGCCCACCTCTGTTAGATATTCAGGGGGAGTTGATGCATTCCAGGATTTCCACATCCGACCCTGAAGAGCCCGTTTTTACATGTTTTCTCTGCACTATTTGATTCATCCCAGCTTGTTTGTTTCTTCTTACTCAGGCTGTAATTACAGTTTGGTTAGCACTGATCTGTCCCATATTTGAACAGACTGGATCTTTCTTGTTGGATGAGCTCCTTTGTGATTGGGCCAGCATGTTTCACTTTAAATGTTTTATGTTTGTGGTGCTGTAAATGAAGCCATAAAGTCCCACCGAACAGTAAATATGCCTTCACCCTCACACTCATGGAAAAAGACATAAAAAAAGAAAATGCTATCTGGGGTGCTCAATTGGTATTCATTTGTCAGTTTAAACATTAAATGGATGTTTCAGTCATTAGCAGACGGGATAAACATCATGAGTCAGGGGCCGTTACCACAACAACACTAATGACAACAATTACATATTAATGAGACACAGTGACTCAAAAACTCATTAGGACATTGAGGAAAACAAAAGCTGGTTGTCATTAGGATTTCATAAAAAAATAAAAAAAAGATTCATTATTGTTTGAGATTATTTTGCTTTGTTCATTGTACATTGACTATTATGCGTTAAATGACTATTTCCTGTTTTGTTTTCAAAGCTAATTTAATTGGTAATGTATACACACATCAATATCAGATAATCTTATTGTCTTTGTAAAGGCAGGTTTTGAATTTATGATCAGCTAAGATTTAGATTTTGAACCTGGGTTATTTTGTGCTTGTAAACCTAGCTATAGATCCATTATGTACTTCCAGGACATTTACAGTCTGGTGTGAGGAGAGTCGTCCAGTGTTGAATAAGGTTCCATTAAAGCCATGGATGTTTTCAGACGAAAAGTCTGGTGAAAACATGTAAATTCAAGTTAGAATGTGGAGTAATGCATTTCTATGAGGAGGAGAACCCTCATGGATGTGTTTTGTATGTTGTGGAGGTTTTACAGAGATTTCATTTGTGTCCAAAAGTAAACACTGTAATGTAGAGAATATATGAATGACTGTCTGATGCAGGGACAGCAAGAGATGCTGGAGACTTGCCTTGTGTTTCAGATACAAAAGGAACGATTCAAAGGATAATTTACAGGGTTCCTTTGTAGACTGAAAATCCATCCATCCATCCATCCATCCATCCATCCATCCATCCATCCATCCATCCATCCATCCATCCATCCATCCATCCAGGCTGTTCTATAACTTGGAAAAATTAATTGGAATTAATTTAGATTTCAGTGCTTCAGCTCCAGTCCAGTCCCACCTAAACAGCATACATGTCCAAACTGTCTAATATGTTTTTAATCTGTGATGGAAGCTCTTTTCTATTGCAACTGCATAAAGGATTTAGGGGTGTGGGGAAAATGGATTTGGTGATGTATCGTGATCTTCACTTGCACTACATAATGTTGATATTTCAGCTTCTGAATACTTTTTCCTAAAATACTGTAGGAGGGAAACACTATTTCTCCTACAATAGGAAAAAAAAATTGTTCTTATTTTTGTGCATTGTCAGTAACTGAGTATTTTGTCATTAATGTTCTCAATGAGTGGTTACAATTAATTCATTATGTTTTAAACGACTTCTTGGAGACGTCTACTAGAATATAGTTTCAGTGGAAAGAAACTTGTTCACTGTATTTTATGATAGCTGCATCTAACTGTTTTTTATTTTTTCAATGAAACACTTGTAGTAAATAATAATAATGATATGATGTTTTGAAGATATTGTTTTTTAAATTAATATGTGAAGGATCAGTATCTTGTGAGGAACCTGTGCATCGGTCTCCTTTTACCTCCTAATTTAATATGCTAATATATAGTGATATTGCTATATTGTGATAATATCAAACTGAAGTATAGTGATGTGTATCGTATCGGAACACCCCTGCTAATACTCACCTCTAAAAGTTGTTAGGGGTTATTAAATCCTCCATTAGTGTTGATGTAACAGTGAACTTTTACACACCTAGCTGAGTCAGAGTGGTTTCATCATCTAACCTGAGGAACTCACCCAGGAATCTTCAGTCAGACATGTTCCGCCACGTTCAATGGACATGAGCAACTAATAGGTGGGATCATTTATGCAGAAATAATCCAATATCTGGAAATCTTTTCTGGCGGATTTGCTGTGAAAACCTGACACCGGCTTATGGTTTCCAAAAAGGTTTTAAATGTCAAATTCCTTAATGCTTCACTTTTCAACCCCTGTCATCAGAATGAAGATGGGAGCTGAGACTATTCAGTCTGCTGTCACACTTTAGCTGGAAAAGTCTTCAGGCAATTTTAAATAGAAAATCTGACTAATGAAGAAGCAGTATTGTTATTCCGCTGAGCCCTACTGATATATCGCCTTGGTGACTGTCGGCACAAAATACAATACTAAACTAATCTGAAACAGTCAATCTAAAAAAAGCAGTTCTGCTCAGGCAATATCAGAATGTAGATGTCTGTGGAGGACATGTGGCATTAAAACCAACTGAAAGGAGCAGTAAACATATTCAACATATAAACACGTCAGTGTGTGTGTGTGTCTGCGGACATGTCTTACCGCAGCGACACACGCATATTAACGTGTTGCTGCTGTTTGTATCAAATTCGCTTCCAGGACGCCTCTCGCTCTGAAATTCTGCAATATGTCGACTCTGCCGAGTCAGCTGCGAACTCACATGGATCCACCCTACAGCTGCTACCCAGATCCACAGCGACGTGCCTTTTAATTATCCAAAGGCAGCTGAGGAGGACAGAGAACTGCATCTCATGGGGAAAATTTTTAGACTCCTGCGTGGGAAAGTGTTGTGCTTGTTTTCATGGATTAAAAGAGATCAGGACACATTTCTATTTCAACTTTTAATAATGTGACCTTTTGATACGTGATAATAATCAGTTCCCAGCTTGTGTAGACATCCTGTTGTTGTGTCCTTGTGCAAATAGTTGCTGACATCTCGATCGCTGACAGGAGCAAGACGATCTGTCGAAGAGCAGCTGCTTCCTGTTGTGCCTCCAGTCATCACCTTAGTTCACACCCACTTTCTGACACCCGTCTGCTCCGTGATGTCACCCCTGACCCTTCCTGACAATTGCTCTGTTAATAATGCAGACCTGCCAGGTGTTCTGCGTTGTTAGCAGGTTTTATCTTGCTTTTTTCATTTATTTTTAAGAGCTCAAAGGCTTAAGGGCATAAGCATTTAAAATGTCATTAAGGATGAGTGCTTTAATTCGGAATACCTAGCATGCATCTAACGGTGAACCATTTATTTGGCCAATATTATCAGCAGCTGAAATATTCTGTTCATGAAATGCATGAAAAACTAGAAACCGCCACGCTGTATTCCAGTCTGTAAATACGTCAGTAATGCAGGTCGTTATTAATAGCTTATTAAAAGTCAGATAAGTGTTACTGGATAGATCATGCATACATTTGAAATTTCAACTTTATGCCTGATATTTGTTCTGGATCATTTGGGAATTTCTACATTTAGTGTACAAAACACACTATTTTTGAGCCAGCTAGCAGGTCATTATTTAAAATGTGTACACCAGCTTGACCCGCCTTCCTTTGAGCAATTGTGAAAATCATTAAAATCATGAATAACCATTTAGTTCTAATTATAGAATTGGAGCAAATTTTAACAGTGAGTTTGGGTTTTATAGGTAATTAGCAGGTCAGTGGATACAAGAAGCTGGTATTGGTGAGTTAACCCATGTGGTGCTTCTGTAGTTAGGAGGATTAAACATCATTAAAGGACCTTGATAAAATTGCATTTACTAGGGAAGTTTGGTCTATATATATGTAGTATTTTTTGACACGTTTTAAGTAAATTCTTTAACATATTTGGTCTTTCCGTAGCTTATAGAATTGTAAGGTCTAAACAGATCTCCTCACCGCTCTCTTTAATAAAGGGTTGGACTCTTTTTGCCTTCATAACTGCCTTAAGTCCACATGAAACAGATTCAACATTTTGGTCACACAGTTGTAGCAGCTTTCATTTTTTTAGGTGTTTATAAAAACCCATTGAGTTCATTGAACCCAACACAGTTTCCTAATGTTATGTTAGCGTTTTGCTAATAAAGCCTAAAAAAAGTTCCTGGTTTAGTTTGTTTTGTGTTTTTTTTTCTACCAGCTTGCAGTTTTCAGGTTGAATTCAAACTTAGTTTTGGATACTATTTGTGAATAAATTTGAGTTTTTTATTTGTTTAAGTACATATTTTTAGGTCTGCAACGTACATTATAGAGCGTTTATCTAAAAAAACGTGATATGTGCATGATATTTAGAGTGTTTAATTCTTTTACAATTTTGAAATCATTTTCAAATGTGGGCATATATACATGCAGATAGTCACCTTTGATTTTACATTGTGCTTTTGGTCAGTGCTGACACCTCTGTAGCTCTTGTGTTATGTACACCAGATTGGACTGTGAGATAGAAGTGATTAGATTCTGCTCCAGAATCCCTTCATTGTTAAAATTTTCATTTTAATCCCACAGAATTCAATACATAAAGAAGCTGATGGTATACACTTGGGCTGTTTTTCTTTGCAGCAAGCCAAGATCTAATATTTTCCATTTCTTTAAAGAAATCGTGAATCATTCATTAACCTTACACTTTGTCTTTGACATAAAGCAGCCAGATTTTGTGTTGCCCTCTGGATAACTATGCTGCAATATCAGCTAAGAGAACAAAATTAAATCTGCTGGTTTGAACTGTGGATCTTAAAAGAAGAATATAAAACTGCACAGTGTCATGCTGAACAGTCAACATCTCAAAGTCGAGTCTGAACTCTAAATATATTCCAACCACAGAACATCTGAGCTCATGATGACGTTAATCTGTGGTAAAATAAGGCACAGAGGCAAAGAAGTGAAAGGGTTGAGCTTGTTAAAAGTAGATCTTGTGGTCGCTGGGAGCTGGAACCTTCTGGAAAGAGGGTTTCAGAGAGAATTACCTTTTGTTCGGATTCAGCTGATGTTTCCATGTGAAGCTGAGTTGTTTGTTGGATTTAACCTCAGTTTAACACTTTCCTTTAAAGGAAAGACTTTTGACTCCAGTGTTTATGTATAATTTCTTTTTCGCTGTTAGGGCTAACATAGTTTGAAATGAGGACCGTGGTGAGAACAATCCAATCAGCTTGGACATGTGGTTACAAGGTCCAACCACAGCTCAGGTGATTAAACCTGGGTCAGTTACGCTGTGATTTGAACACCTGGCATTTGGCCTCCTGGTCTGATCTGTAATCAGGGCTTTTTGCTCAAAGCAAAAAAGTTGTAAGGATCAACTTTTTCATAGCTGTTCTCCTGCAGACCTTTAAGATCTTTCTTTTTATTTCTCTTTATTTCTGCATAAACATACTGCATGTACTTTCAGGTCGCCATAACATTAACAAAGATGGGTTTAAAGGGACTGATATTTGGACCTCCTCAGTCGTTCTCTTTAAAGTGTCTACTCAGAAACTGCAGAATGTGCCTCATTGAATGAGGTCATTCAAGGTCAGCCTCATCAATAGAGGTTTTACTCTCTATTTTTTTTTATTTTTCTTACATTTGATATGATGTCCTTTGACGTTGTTGGAATGCATCAAATAAGTTTTTTGTGTATTATTTCCTGCTGCCAACTTTAATAAAAAGCTACCCATCTATATTATCCACAGTTATCCCCATTAGTTATATTATAGAAATCAAGTTTAATTGCAGATGTAACCTGCTTAATCACAAGTTTCCATCTATTTTTATTGTTGTAAAAATGAAGGCATGCTGACATGCTTCATCAACCATCATAAAGATGCCACTGTTGGGTCTGTTGAAGTAAATTCTGCAGTCAGCAGGAGCTAAATTGACCCAAACATCTTAACTCAGGTCAAGTAAGCAGGTACATGTGTGCAGTTCTTCTGTAAAGGCCTCATAAAACAGCTTCTGCCGTCCGATTATTACAGCCCATAAAAAGCTAATAATCCTCATTTTTGGCTGGGTTTAATCAGCGACTCCTCGCTTTTCTGGCCGGCTGCTGTCGACTGGTCGGCTGTGTTTTATGACTGCAGTCAGTCCCAGTCTATCCTGGTCATGTATTGACAGCTACAGCATCCCTGTGCTTTAATACCTTTACCATCATCATCATCATCATTATCTTCCTCAATCAGCCCAGAAACTGCCTCTCCACTTTGGGAACACCAACAAAGGATTTACCTGTTTTATCCATTTAAATTTTGCTTTTAAGCAAAAACCTTCAAAATAAAACAGCTTTAAACACTTGCTGATATAGGATCAACTTTAGGAGGAGTTATTTTCTTCATCAGGGATGCTTCCCTGATTCCTTTAATTAGAAAAAAATTAAAAGAAAATGAGACGATTCGATTAAAGAAAAACTGTCTGAAAACAAGCTGGTAGTAGCTGCACCACTGCTACATCACATGGTTTTAGTTAATAACAAGAAAACAGTGTTTCCCTGGAATTACTGGAACGTTGTTTTCTGTGCGTTTCTCACAGACCGATCCAAAGCGATTCTCCCCTCTTCTGCTTTAGGAAACTGCAGATGAACGGATAATAAATCAACTCACCCATACTCCTCATCCGTCGCTGTAATACATCATTCTGCAGATGCAACAGTTTGGAAGAAATACCGCTTGACATCCAAAATGTCTCGGAGGCCTCAGACTTTACTTATAGGGTTTTGATATTATATGATGCTGCTGCCTGAGCTGTCTGGTGGGAAGCTTTGCAACGTCTAATTAAGATGCATTAAAGTCTGGAAACAAAATAAGGAGGAGCTGAAGTACAGGCAGCTTTTATTTTGACAGATTAAGTATATTCACTATTAGGGAGCCTCCGCCTCAGGAGCTCCAAAATTCTTGCCTTGTTCTGATTTCCTCCAAATATTACATTAAGGGTGGCGAGAACTTGAGTGTTTCATTCTGATGTAAAAAAAGTTTAAAATGATCAAATTGCATAAAATGTACATAAACTCCAGTAGATATGAGATTTTTACAGGTAAACAGAATGTAAGAAGAACTTTACCCAAGCTTTTTTGTCTGAGCCGCAACTAATAACCGAGAGCATCATTCAAATTAGAGAAACATTTTCTGATTTTACACATCAAGAAAAAAACAACATAACTCAAGGCAGCTGTATAAAAAACCTGACAAATCCCATTGAGATGTATTTTGTTTTTGATTAAATCCAGGCAGGAATTTAATAATAAAAACATGGTAAAGATGGGGAAATAATTTAAAATTAAAAAATTATTAAGTTAGTCAATAAGTTTTTTTTTCCCATGTGCTAAATTGAACCATTAAATGTCTCGCTATCGATGTGTTTATTTGACTATGATCCGAGGTTATGAAGTATTCTTAAAAATGCAGCTCTCATGTATGCTAATATGCTAAATTACTGTGTTGCCTGAAGCATTGCCTCTGCTCATGTTTGTTTGGGAGTCACTCAGTAAGAATCTACTGTGCAAATACTTAAACATTCAGAGGGAAATCATTGGGTTTTGCTAATTATGCTTATCCTGTGTTGCTTTTATGGATTTAAACACTAAGATGGCAATTTATACCAACAGAGTTTGAACAAAACATTTTGGATCTGAAGTTAGGAAACGTGGTAAAGTTTCCAACATTTCAAATTTAGACCTTTAAAGCTTTAAACTGCCTAATGAAAACAGAGTGTAGGTTGAACCAAATTTTGTTGCTTCCAATGCAAACAATTTGATTATTTTATGTGCACTGATATAAAAAAAAGTCCTGATTACCATTGCTACACTTTGACTTTTGAAATCATTTTAGGACACTATGCAGCTACTAGAAAGTAGGGTTGTCAAAAGTATCGATACTCAAAAAAGTATCGATACTGAAACGTTGTATCCGGATACAATACTCATTTTCAAAAGTATCGAGTACCAGTCGCACCTAAACAGTCATTCATCTAAAGTGCAGAATAGAGGAAAATGCACTTTCTGAAAACTGTGTGATCGAATAATTCAACGCACTTTTGAGTTTCAAACTTTTTTTTGTAAGAGGTGCAGCTGCTGAGAATTATTTTTGTTTCTTAACTGGTTTGGCTAGTGTCATTGTTATGTGTGCAAAGCATAGCCAAGGAAGGAACACTTAATTTTAATTTTGTAAGTTTTTTATCAAGCTTGCTAAATACTGTGCACAGCAAACAACCTCAAAATGTTGTTCTTATTGTTTATTGTATTTATTTATTGTATTTTAATTATTAATCAAAATATTTCTGTTGAAATGTTATCCTTGTGGTATCGAAAATGGTATCGAGTATCGAATATTTTCCTTAGTATCGGTATCGAGTTGAAAAGTTTAGTATCGTGACAACCCTACTAGAAAGAGCTGATATTTGGAGCTTTCAAAAGAGAAATGTAAATATAAACTCCATTAAATCACTTGAGGGGAAAAAATCTATGCGGTAAATCTTCCTGGTTTGTCAAATGTAGTAATTTAATTGTCTCTGCCTGCTTATATGTAACTGAGTGTGCACTGCTGCATAATTCTGATACAAAAAAGGGCCTGTAAGATGTATTTGTTCATTTAGAAAGATTTTATTATGAAAACATGTTCATAGAACAAACAGCAGAAAGAAAATCTGATCCCACCAGACAATAATAGTTTTTTCTTTCTATGTTTGCTTGTCGTCCTCTGTTTAATAATGTTTATTCATATGTTGGCATTTGCCCTCACATTGATAAGCGTTTTCAGAGTTTTAAACCTGGGTGAGTCCTTCTGATTGGCTCCCTCTAAAGCTCTGATTGGTCTGTACTGCATGCATAAATAGTCACGGTCAGTTTGCACTCATGGACTTCCTCATAGTTTTTTTTGGGCGGGTCTTTTTTTTTTAGGGTGCAGTTTTATACTTTTCGCATAAATTGCATTGAATACATTAAGTTTTTTAAAAAAGTTTTGGGACTGTTTGAAAGTCAGTTAGAAATCACTTAAAGTGCTCATTTTGAACCAAATGATGCTTAAAAGACCTTTATTTAATTTGCAATATATAAAAAAAAACTTTTTGGTATTTGCTGTTAGTGATAACTGTACAACTGTAACAAAAGCTCCTTATAACAAAAAATTATTAGGCGTGAACGGTAAATATAGATAGATCATTGCAACTGACTGAAATGTTTTGTAACTTAAACATTAACGAGGCAAATTCAAAAGACGCAGAAAGAAAGCAGAGGAGGTTTGACAGTTGGTCACTTTTAACCCTGGCTATAAAAAGAATCAGTTAATAATTGATTTGACACAATGATTGATCCACCACTTATCCCTGGAAAGCAAACCGACACGCACAAGCAAAATACAGCCCCCTATAGGCTGAAGGAGGCCTTCCACTCAGAAAAAAAGCCCAAAACATCTGTCTGTATCCCACATCTGATGGAAAAACCTGCCAGGTGTTTGTTTGTCTTTTATAGCGTTGTTCATTGGCCAACTGTTCAAAAAAAAATATTCAAGAAAATAAAATGGCTGATGACTTTGTTGGGTTGTTAGAGTACAAAGCATGTAGATTGCTGCAATATTTATCGACTGGCTGAAAGCATTGTTAATGGATAGCTTTACAGAAGCTGCAGATGGTTTGATTAGCTGCTGAAGCACAAGCTAATTGAAGGTTCAAGTCATGGAGAGTCAAAATAAAGACATTTAACATAGAAAAACATACTTCAGGGTGAGTATTGTTCAGTATTCCTGGCCATGTGAGATGCCAGTGGAATTAATTTGTCTTTGAGGGTTTGCTTAAACATGTCTTCTTCTGAAGAGGTTTCAAGCCCTGCGGATCAGTGAAGCTCAGAGGAAGACTGCACACCTGCCCACAGATTTAGAATAGATACACTGAGTGAAGATGCCTCTCAGACACCAGATAAACATCAGTGATCGTCTTGCTCCTTCTTTGTTCCACTTGAAAGAGTCAAGCAGCACTTTAATCACAGGGCTCAGGCTTCCCCTTAAGGTTTGAAGATGGATGCATGACAAATTCCCCATCCATTTAGAAGAAGAAAAAACAAATTTACCGCATTTTCCTGCCACTCTGTTTTATCATAGGGCTGGTGCATTCAGGGTGATGTGCAACCCTTGATTCCCATATCACATAGCAATTTGTATGTTGTTTAAAAGTTCAATGATTTTTTCCATTGACCTGAGAAATGCTCTTCATGGGGCTGTTTTTTCACTAACTTGCTCTTCATAACCACCATAATATACCATTTAATCATATCTTCATATACCATTAATACCATTACAGATAAAACAGTGATAAATACTAAAGGAATGCCTGATGTATATAAAAAATGAGATCATGAAAGGCTTGTTCCTTTGGGCTGAAGGCTGAGGAGTGAAGTTGCTGGAGGTTTCTTCCTGTTAAAACTGAGTTTTTCCTCTCCAATGTTGCTGCATGCATACTTGGTGTGAGGGATTGCTGAAGAGTCAACTGCAAAATCCAAGCCAAGGTTGTTGCAGCAGGCTCATGCAATCAACTGGTTTCCCTAACCAATATCACAGTATTGTCTCTGAAAAGTGCCTTGGGATGACATGTGTTGTAAATTGAACTGAAAATCTTTTTCAAGGGAGGATTTAAAAAGGGATGAAGAACCTCTATGTTGTGTGATAGTACATCTTTATAGATCTTCATTTCTGCCTCTTTTCTGTTTTGAAAGTTATTAGCTGAAATAAAGATTTGCTCATGACTTAGAATTTATATTAATTAATTTAGCTCAGCAAATTCTCACACATTGAATGCATAAACCTGTGTAGCAGCTTCAGATGGAAATATATGGTGGAGGAGGGCTGCAGCTGTTGGAGATGTGTATGTTTGGCAGCACAGCTGGTGCAGATGAGGTTAAAGCTCAGCAGCAGTGACTCTGGGCTCTGATTGTAAGCAGAGAGAACATAAATTATTACATTTTATAGTGAATACAGAATCAAAGAGATGCAGTCACAGAACTTGACTTAAGTTGAACAAAGTCGCGGTTTTAATGTGAATATAAAAAAAAAAAATCTTCCCTTCTTTCTCCTGATAGAAAGGATGGCTGTTGTCGAGCACAAGACTCAGTTTGTTGCTTGAGAGGAAGTGGAATTGCTCAGACAAGACAGCTGCTCATTCCCTACCCTGATGGCGTACGAACGCTCCCAGCACAACAGATCCACCGTCTCCCAGCTCCCCCCCTCATGCACCCTGCAGAGAACGCATCAGCCACACATGTCCGGGTTACGAGGGGAAAACACACGCAGGCGATGGGTCACTGCTTCAGTTCTACTCCCTCTGCCTTTAGGGCGGCAGGTTCATGTTGGTGTTTTGGCTCCTGCAGGGAGGAGGTGTCAGTGTGGAGATTAGGGCCAGAAAGGAGTCTCTCCCTGGATAATAGAAGCATGTTGTTTAGGAAAGACGTGGAAGTGAGGTGCACACTGTGGGTGGGTCCGTACAACTGCATGGGAACTGTTTAAATAAAGCAAACAAAACTTCTTTATGGATCCTGTTTAAACAGAGGGAGGTTTTTCAGCCTGGCAACATCCAATGACCTTACTGAATGAGTCTGGTCTTTACTTCACAACCACCCCTGTCTTAGTTCAGCGTATCAGACTTGGTGTTAGACGCTTTCAGCTGGAAGGGGAGTCTCTGAGGTCTTTAATGGTGCAACAGCTGGGCCTTGATCCACAGCTCCCAGCCTGGTTAGAGTTTAAATGACATCTTATGCTGGGGTTGACAACAGCTCAGATAAAGCCCTCCTCCGGTATGTTTGTTTTATCTGCAGAAAAGCTGATACATGCTATCATTTTACGTTTAATGCCATTTCAAACCATTTTTTCATGACCTCTTTGTCCAACTTTTTTTTTTTGTTGATATGGCATTAAAATCCAACTTCTTGCAGCAGACAGCTTTAGAGACAACCGTTACTAAAGGGTCTAACCCTGCATAATAAGATTGGATGTAGCTGTCCCTCTCGTGGCCAAATTGACATAGTGTTATTCTGTCAACAACAACATGGAGGTATTCTGAAGCATCTTGGTTCTCAACACTTTCACACCCCTATTTACATTAAATCAGATGGGATCAGGTCACCTACAGCTGGATGACAGTGTAAGGTCTAAAAAGAGCAAAAGACTTGAGGCTGCAGCTGTTACTCTGCAAGAGCAAAAGGGAGTGGCAATGGGAGTTTTATTGACTATTTGTCAGAATCCATCATGAAGTGCTCCATTTTCCTCCCTAATGTCTACTGTTGGCTTATTTAAAGTATTTTTACAGTTCTGGTGTCTGTTGGCCAGCATTTCATATTGGTTTTCTGTCAACAGCATCATTACTAAATGGTTTTATACACCATTAAGTTGCTTTTTTCTGTGCTAAACTGCAGTCAGAACTGCAGCTAAAAGGGCAAAATGTAGACCAGTTGTTCTCTATGTCCAAGTGACAGAAAATACATTTTTTGTGATAATAAAATTGTTATTAAATCTGCTTTCAGTAACTGGTAAAATAAACACCATTACTACAGTCACAATCACGTTAACAGTTAAACTTAGCTTCATTTGTAAAAAAAAAAAAAAAAAAAAAACACATGATTCTTCTGTCTGCAGCTCATATTTACACAAAAAGTGAAAATAATCTGGAAAACAGAATAACAAAAAAACTACAATATTTAGCAATATTTAGACGTAGGCAACAATTTGCCCACTAATTTTTAATCTAAGACACCGACACAACTCTGCTTTTTGAAATCAGTATGATGCACTTTAAAGCACTGAAAGCTGAAATCTGATCTAATTCAAAATAAAATCCAGACTTTATGTATCAAAATAAACATGATTTAAATACTTCAGTTTTCTTAAGCACTCGTTAGTCTACAATAATTCATGAAATCTTATCAAGTGTATTTAGCTACACTATGTATTGTTTGACCAAAGTATTTGCTTAATTCAGCATGTATATTAAATGATTTTTCGCTCAATATACAGCTAATATAATTGGCTACATAACTTGGAAGGCTCAGATCCATCACTGACTGAGTCATGTGACCCAGCGTGCTGCGTTCAGGCAGTCTGAGCTCCCGCTGAGCAAGAGAGCGAACTAAGCTTACAGTTGTTGTTGTTAAAGTCCGCCCAATAAAAGCAGATATTAAACTTGTCCGATTGCATATATTTTGGTTATCTGATGTTGAATGTATTCTAGAGCGGTAAATGTGGGTTTGTCTTCACAAGTAACTGCATAGCTTCTCAGTCTGTTGGTCCAAAGTAATATCTGCTTTCAGATTTAAAAAAAAAAGGGAGATTTCTCTATTGCCAGATGCTTTCCATGTTCCCTTTACCTAGATGTTACAGGACTTGCTCCCCTAGTGGATACAAGTCTTACAGTGTTACTTTAAAGCACAGGCCTGAATTTCAACTAAAGCATCTTTTGCATGAAAATTCCCCTTTAATCTGTTAAAACCTATTTGATCCATGTTTGAGCATGCATATCATCACAAAACAAATATGGAAATTCAACGTTAATTGGATCACTGTTTGGCTTCAATGTTTATCCTGAATTAACTTGTCAGAAGAAATGTTGATCATCTATGGATCAACCGCCATTGATGGAGTCGCTCACTTTGCAGCTTTTTTTTTTTTCTTTTTTGTTTAGATCTGATCTCCTTAATGGGGATTTTTATCCATTAACGTTGAGGTGCAACTTGGCTTCTCTTCATGTTCAGTTCATCATTAACTCCAAACAAGAACTTTGATGTAAGAGTCCAGGCAATCAGTGGTGATGAATGAGGGAGGGGAGGTGAAGCGCAGACATTTGGCCCAGAGCCATGTTTTGAAAGTCTCCTGGTGGATTAAACTGTGCAGAGGAACAGAAGAGAGGGCTGAGTAGATTAGTCAAGGGAGCAGAGTGAGACGATGTTCCACCTCTCTGCATCAGACGGGGGTTGGCGGCTCATGGAGTCCACAAACAGAATGAGCATGTGTTGATGAAGGGAGGAGGGAAGACCTTCTCTCTCCTTTTCTTTTAGATCTTATGGTCACATCGGATTCCTTTGCCGGTGCACATCAGGAATGTCCGTATGGTTTCAGTTGGTAAACAGTTCAGGCCTCCCCGATGGATCATCTTTCTTTGTTTGGTTCCTTTATGGGTCATTAGACAACCATAAGCCTTTGTCAACACAATGAGGTTTTTTTGATGTCCTTTACAAACATTATTCCATATGAAGTCTTTGTGATGACTGTGTTCAGATAACTACAGAAAAGATGCTCCAGTAATGCTGTAAACTTAAACATATTTTTATCAGCCATCTGTGATTATATTGATACCAAAGATAGCAGCAGAGTAGACTAGGACTAATTTCTGCTCTGAACGCTGGACCAACCTTCAACTTATCTTTTCTGAAATACTTGTTTCTTTCTTCTAAACATGATTCTTATGATTATGGCCAAACATCTATACCAGAAACTATGCTCCAGAAGTCTTGGGGTTTATTCATATGCAACTTGGCAAACCTATGCTTTGCTGCCATTAGGGGAATTTGCTTTAATCCCTATAAACACACCACTCTTCAATCATTCCTGTCCTAACTACCCTGTTAGGAATGCTAACTGGGGCTCTTGAGGTTTTTGATTTTTCAGAGCAATTTATGCTCTGATCTCAATGTAAATTGACAGGTGATGTTTCAACTGAAGATTTTGGTTTTCAGACTAACTAATTTGGTTTTAAATTGATACGCTCAGCCTGTCATTGCTGACGTCTTTCCCTGTTGGAGTACTGGCTGCTGATCAGTATAGAGCCAATACCTCTGCACCTTGAGGTGCTGGTGATGATTTTAAAGCAGCTTTAGCTGCTACTTTCCCTCTTATATGCAGTAAAAGATTAGAGGATGTATTCACCTTTTCCCTTGAGGCAATTCATTTTTTGCTTCATGTATCAAAGGAAAGAAAAAATCCAGGTACCTGTTGCAGTTGCTAAACAAACCCAAATAAATGACCTGCCATTTGCCTTTTTAACTTCTTGTATAAAAGTCGGGATCAAGCGTTCAGTCCTTTTACGAGTTTCCTTTGAGCATCACATTTATTTCTCTCCAGGAGATCCTTTTAATCGTGCCGCCTCCCTCAACAGAAGCGGAGGGGGGGTTCGAACAACTGACAAAGCCCCTCTGATCTGCTGCTGACTCTGCAAACCTGAGCTTTACTCTCTCTCTGTGTATTTTACGCTATGAGCATTCATCTGCTAACTTTCCTCCCAGCCAGGTGCCCCCCGGCTGCCTGGCTGGCAGGTCTAAGCAAAGCACAGCGAGTGTTTTTCCCATTAGTATTAACCGCTCACGATGAGGAACCGAAGCACATGTGGCCATGCCATTAGGGAAAAGGTCCATCTAAAGGGTATTTTACTCTGGTTGCTTTAACTGAAAAATGTCTGAGTGCTGCTGTAATTACTGTTTACACTAAAATACAACCAAACAGGCACACGCATCAATCATTTAGCTGTCAGAAGCTGTTTTATTTACACAACTGAATTTAAAATGAGAAAAGAAACAACCAAAATCTTCCAAACCAATAGTTACATTCAGAATTTCCTCTCAAACTCTTGGAATTAAGTACTAACGTGACACAAACATTACATGTTGGCCTAAAAGTCTATTACATTAGGAGCAGGGAAGTAGAGGGATCAGCAGGTATGAAGTTGTTTTAGCTCCTGCTCTGCTGAGGGGCTTCAATACAGCTGTATGAGGGGTTGAAGGTACAGGGAAGACAGAAACCCAACACCGTCCGATTCTTCATGTAGAATCCCTCCATCTGGTTGGAGGTCGGTGCCTTGGTAATACTATGGCAACCACATGTAATCTGGTCAGCCTTATCAAAGGCTCCAGCCTTGGGAAATCTAATCACAGGGACATTACATGTGATGTGTTATTTTAAACCTTCATCACTGTTTTGTTTTGTTTTTTCAATATTTCTGGGTCTGAATTGATCAGTCATTTTACACCAAAACTGTAAACTGGTTTATCTTTGTTTTAAAATGCTGTTGTTATTTTCAGGGTGATCGAGTGTGGTTACGGGAGGATGAGCAGTTCCTTCCCAGCACCGTGTCTTCCTGTTCTGGAGGTGTTGTTGTCTTTGCCACAGACTACGGCCAGGTAAAAACACACAAACATATTTATAACTTTCTCTGAAATCTTTGTGAATATTGTCTCATGTTCCCCTCTGATGAAATGGAAAATGACAGAATCTTAACGCTTAGTAGACACGTACTGTAGACAAGCCTGAAACCTGTTTTCACGTCAAAAGAGATGGAGAGATCATATATTTAGTCAAAGTAAAAGCTGAGTTCATAGCTGTGTCTAAGACTGGAACAGGACTAAACATAGGCCCAACTCTGTGATCTATAAATGTTGATGACAGTAGCCCAGTCGATATTTCCCTCCAGGATGATGTCATAGCCAAACAGGAAGAGACCAGATTCGGTTACTATGACGAGAAAAAGCAGAGAGAACAGAAAGTTATGAATAGAACCTTACAAATTCTGCAGAAAGGGAGAAGATAGAATGAAACAGAGTGATAAAAAGAGGTCCCTATGTCCTCCAGCAGTCTAAGCCTATAGCAGCATAACTGTAACCTCTTTCACACTACCTTCTGAAAACCGATCTCTGCCGAGCTTGGATCAGTTAACAGTGCTGAGTTCTATTCCTTAAGACCGTTTACACACCATGGTAGTGTGGTTCCTCGCCTCCCAGTGATGATCTACGGTACTACTGCTCTCTAGAGGTAAGCAAGCAAATCAACATGGCGGCACATGAAGGAAGTTTTTATGAATGTCTGAAGTTTCATTAATATAGCGGCTGACTAGATGATGCGGTCTGCACATGCGCTCTTTGTTATCTAATAACCGAGGCAGAACTGAACCGTGCTACCTACTGATGAACTAGTACCATGTTATTGTGGTTCGGTTGTGTCTGCGGTGGTCCGGTTCAGTTCTGCGTACCATTTACACTTAATGGTTATTTCTGTTACAGTACTTGAGACATTCTTGGCACGGTTTCAAAAGGGTAGTGTAAATGGGGCTTAGAGCTCAGCATAGAGATAGCTCAGGATAACCTGAGCCACTATAACTATAGGCTTAATCAAAAAGGAAAGTTTTAAGCCTACCCTTAAAAGTAGACAGGTTGTTTGCCTCATGGACTAAAAATGGTAGTTGGTTCCACAGGAGAGGAGCCTGATAACTAAAAGATCTGCCTCCCATTCTACTTTTAGAAATTCTAGGAACCACTTATAAACCTGCAGATTGAGAGTGAAGTGCTCTGTTAGGAGCATAAAAAATGATCAGATCCCTGATATAAGATGGGGCTTGATTATTTAGACCTATAGCGGAGAAGAAGGATTTTAAATTCTATTCTGGTTTTAACAGGAAGCCAACGAAGTGGAGTTAAGATAGGAGAGGATATGATCTTCTTTTTATTTTTATCAGAAAGCTGGCTGCAGTATTTTTGATCAGCTAACTACAGATTGTGCACTTCCTGTTTGTAAAGAAGTACAGTAGTCCAGCCTTGAAGTAACAAATGCAAAGACCAGTTGCACGGCACCCCTGGACAGGATATTTCTATTTTTTTCAATTTTCTAGAGATTAAAATTTGAAAAAAATTATGCTGTTGCCATTTATTGCAACTATCTGACCTGTTCTGGTCCCAACACATCTATGAACTTTTTTAATCAATTTATATCCCAATGAGATCTTTACTTCTAGAGGCTCAACTTAGTATTTATATGGTTAATAAGTGATTATATCTGAGGGATTTTACAGCATTTATCCTCTACTGCTGCTGATAATTAAGACTTTTCACGATTCAGGATTAGTAGAAGAAAAGTGAATTTGCTTCTGTCTAGTTGGATGTTCTCCACCTCCCTGCAGTTTTTTTGCTTTTTTCTTTTCGCTTTATCTACAACTGAATAAGGATGTTGCTCTTTCTCATATGCTTTTTTGAAGGATTACATTCATTCAGAATTTTCTGAGTTTAAGTTCAGTGAAGTATTCATTGTAGTAAATTACCACATCAGCTTTCAAACAACTCATTGGAACAGAACAAATTGAAATAAGTACACTTTAAGGGGATCTAGAGGTAAGAAGATATATCTGTCATTTGTTCGGGATCTAATTTAAAGTATTTGGAAACATTGGTAGCTGATTTAAGCATTGTGTGCCTCAGGTCGCTGTTTTTCCATATTTTTGTTAGTGTGACCCTCTTATTAAAGAGAGATCAGTGATCAGTTCTGTCTCCTCTTTGGCCTGAACTGCAGGTTCCCCACAGACACTTTCTTTGTCTTTAAAAATGTTGGCCTAAAATCAAACTACTGATGGTGTTTGACCTTCTTTAAGAATTAACATATTTAAGAAGTGGGAACAGAACCATGAGGCTAACTTGATTTACTTCGACTAACGTGTAAAAGTCAGAAAGCAGCCTGTCACAAGACCCAGAGCTCCTGCCGTTCCACATCATGCTTCCACTATTTTATTGGTTTTGCTAGATTCCACATACGTTAATCTGATTACTTTGGTCTTGGACTTTTTTTTATAAAACACACTTTTGCCATTTCCCTGCAGAGTTTTACCATCATGTATGTAAAAATGTATCTTTCCCACAACTTAGAGGCAAGGAGAGGCTTAAAACCATCTCTTCTATAATTTAGGATCAGCTCAAGATGCTGAAAATCCCTTTAAGCTTGTCTGGTTCTGCCTCATGTCTTTGATCAGTGTTTTCAAAACAGTGGATCTAGAAGGGAAGGTGAAGGACATATGGAGTTGGGGTCAGAGATTTACCTTTCATGCATGTTTTGGGTATGTGAAATCATAAAGAAGATATTAGATATGGATTTGATGCAGAATTGGATAAACTGTTAACCTGATGATGTTCATTAACAAAACTAATGGGCTCAGGCCGAGAGCAGGAGGAGCTCCAGTATATTCAAATAAACTTTGTGTTATTTACTCATAAACTCAACAGACCCCGTTCAGTAATAAAATCCAAATGTCATGTTTTCTGTTTAATTTCTTCAATTAAAAGTAGGGCTGCAGCTAACGATTATTTTGCAAATCTATTAATCTGTTGATTATTTTTTTGATTATTCAATAAATATTCGGATTGGCAAAAGTTCCTTAAAGATTATTTATGAAACTAAATTAGGTGAAACAAAATGTTCCACTTGAGGAGCTCTGGATTGAGCAGATTGACAGGGGAAAAAAGGTTTTTTTTTCATATAAAATTTATTTTTTTGCATATATTTCTTGCTATTTTTATATCAGATTTAGATTATTTTACCAGTTCACAGCTTTTAATCACAACTTTTAGAAGTTTTAATTAACATTCTCATTATAAGATTTAAAAAATTTTATGTTGTGGATATTCTGACAACCGACAGAAATTCTTGGATCATAACCTAATTTTCCATTCTAGGCCTATAGAGGTCCATGTAATTGATTTTTATCAGCAGATAAAACATATTTTGATGAATTATTTTTGATGAATTATTGAGCTTTTCATAAAGGTATATTTCAGTTTAGTTTATTTGTGTTATATTTTCTGAAAGCCTTTGTGACCTAAGGTGTGAAGTATAAAATGTGAAGAGGATGGAAAGACTAGTTCCTAAATAATATCACTTGGCAATAAATTGACATCATATTCTATAAAAAAAAGCATACTATTTAGTCAATTTCTGAATGCAATCAGATAGATTGAAAAATTTAATCAGTCTGCCTGTATGATTTGATCGAATTTCATTAATGTGCATAAAGCAGAATCTAAACAAAAAGATGATCTATATAGTTAGTCTGAAAATTAAAACTGAGGCAATGGGAGCTTTGCAATGCTCAAATTCTCAAAATCCTCATTAACTTCAGTGAGTTTAATAAATGTTCGGTGTACTGCGATGTGTCATTTTGAATTTGCCTGTTTAAGCTCAGATGGACGGACTCCATGTAAACCCTGTTTAAGTCAGTAAGTTGGTTCAATTATTTTACATTCTCCAGTTTTCAGTGGAAGTTGTATGTATTGAAGTTAATTTGATCAAATAAGTTTCCTTTAATTAGAGATAATTTGGATATCTTTTTGTGCTGTGAACTATCACACTGTAAGTAAACTGAATGTAACCCAATCAGTTTGATCTGTTTCTGTTTAAACACAATTTAAGGTTTCAGGTTTTGTGTCAGGTTAACCATTGTGTCGGGATTCACACCAACAAACAGTAATCTTCAGGAGCAGTTTAGGAGGATTTACTCTCCTCATCGCCTCTGTTGCTGACAGCTTTAACAAAGACTTCCTGTGCAGTTGGCCAGCAGCAGCCGGCCGGCCTGCAAATGTGCTCGCTGAAGGATTTAGGCTCATGTTGAGCTGAGGTATTGTCCCGAAGAATTACTGTCCGATTAAGGCATTCTTATCTCAGGGAGTCTGTTAGACCTGCTGGCTGCTGCAGTTAATGATCCCCAAGTTTACACTCTGAAGTCCCAGCAAATGGATAGTTCAGAGCCATCAGTCTCTGTTCAAAACCAGCGCTGCTGTGGCATGCATTTTCATTAATTAAACTCATCCATCCATTTTCTGTCACGCTTGATCCCTTCTGGGTTTGCGAGGAGTCCTATCTCCAGCTGTCTGCGGGCGAGAGGCGGGGTACACTAGGGGTGGGTATTGCCAAAGAAGTCACGATTCGATTCGAATCACGATTCACATGCCACGATGCGATTCTATCACGATGCATCATGATACTTGAATTATTGCGATGCATTGCAATACTTTCACTGAACACTGTTAAAAAAAAAACAGCAATTACCAGTGGCTGACTGGCTGAGTATGATCTGGGTAGTGTCTTCAAATTGATAAATAACTGAAAGCAACTGAATTCATACATAGGTGTATTTATTTACCGGTAAATGACTTTTGGAGGTATTGCCATGAAAACAAATATTACTGTAACTGGACACAAATATTACTATTGCTGGAGTGGACACATTGACAAAAAGTGCTTAGGATTTATAAAACTAAAAATAACAAAATAAGGATTATCATGGCCTCCGTGGTCCTTTAACTCAATGAAATGAAAACATCTTCGGCTCTTGATTTTCTGGATGGCCCCTCTGCATGTGTGTTTTTAGGTTTGTTGTGTTCCCACAGTATTTAATTCTTGTGTAGCAGTGTTTGCAAATTGCGTGCGTCATATCAACTTCATTTTTACCTTTGTTTTTAAAACCAAAATGCTTCCAAACATCGGATTTGAAATGTGATGGAGCCGGACGAAGTTTCTCAATCTCCTCTATGTTTTGTTTTTGAATGACTCAGTGCAGTATCCTGCGGCCGGAAATGCTTGTGACACAGGGCAGCGTGCGTCAACACATCCGCAGCGACATCTACTGGACTGGAAGTTGTATTACACTTGTTTTTGGCTGATGTTCGCCAACCATTCATGCAATTTTATGTATTCATTTTTTTAAAATTAATAATCGATACTTTGCGTCAAGAATCGATGCAGTAGATCACGAAAATTAGAATCACGATGCATCATCATGACGATTATTTTGCACACCCCTAGGGTACACCCTGGACAGGTCGCCAGTCCATCACAGGGCAACACAGAGACAAACAACAAAGCACACACACACTCACACTTAAGGAGAATCTAGAGAAGCTAATCAACCTGACAGTCATGTATTTCTATAACTCTGGGAGGAAGCCGTAGTACCCAGCGAGAAACCACGCATGCTCAGAGAGAACGTGCAAACTCCATGCAGAAAGACCCCAGGCTGGAAATCGAACCCAGAGCATTCTTGCTGCAAGGCAACAGTGCTCCCACTGCGTCACTGAGCAGTCCAAATTAAACCATATGTTCTTTAATTTATGAAGAAATAAGAACCTTTGGGCTCCCAAAACACCTAAACATCAGATGTGTACCAATTATAATACAGAAATTCATTCTGATCAAGTTAGAAGTTTTATGGGCCAGACTTTAGCAAAACCAGAATTAGAGCTTTTTTTCTTACTGGTGCAGGTTTGGAGGTACTCACATGGACATCAAAAGAGGAAACAAGTGAACAACATTTCCATCTGAATCTTAAGTGAAGCAATGATTAAGCTTTTAACCTGATTCTGTTGGGGATTTTTATTGTTTGGTTTTATTTTTAAATATTTTTTATTCAGATTTTTTTCTACCCAAATTGTATTAAAGTATTTTAATAGGACTGTCCTGGTAGATTAAAACCGACATCAATAAAAAAAAGCCGTTGCACTTAAAAACTTGGACATAACTGTAAACAAGTGAGGTTAGACCCTCGCACCATGTCGCCAAAGTCTCAGCCTTTTGTAGCTCTTCTGTCACAGGTGACATGTTTTGGTTGCAGGGTTCTCCTCGTCTTCCTCAGGTTTCACTGTTTTCGACGGTGCAGACAGTCTCCTCCTCCCCGGCTGACTGCAGGACAATGCAGCAGCAGATGAATGGTAATTCAAAGAGCAGCTGCTGCTTTTGATGATCATAGGAAGGGGAGCGAGGCGAAGCTCCAGGCAGTTGAGGGTTACCTGTTGACCTTTCTGACTGAGAGTGAGGGGCAGGAAAAGGGGTTGAAGGGGCTCAGTTTCCCCTCAAATAACTCTGATGAGGAGTTTCATTCCGTCTCTCTGACACGCTGATTATCAGCATGAAATATAAGCTGGTTTTTAAATGTAACTGAAACAATCAGCCACTTTTAGCTTCCCTCATACTAACACAAATGAAAGAGTTTCAGGCAAAGAATCCGCATGAAACTCTCTTACGTTTTTGTTTAGACTAAGAGAAGATTTCAGTGTTTTTAGACCTTTTTTTTTTTTACAATTTTACTTTTTTTTCATTCTTTCAATCCATTTAGTGGCTCAACGCTTCATCACACTTAAATGAGTTGAATCTACATTTATGGGGGATAGAGAACTCTATAAATCTGAGTCATTTTGACACAAATAAAGTGGAGGGACCCTGTTGCATTCAGATAAGAACTATCCAGAGAAATAAAACAGCTAAATGGTTCTTCCATATATCCCCAGCTCCCCATACCTCAGTCATTCATACTGTATATTGTATTATTATAGGTTTACCATGTGTATGCTTGCCGTTATAAAGGCAGCGACTGTGGATCACACCTGCTCACCAACTCGACTCTGTGCCTGCTGCTGCATTCTATTTGCCTGAGGAGTTGGATCTAAAATACAGGCATCCTATCTTGGTTAATGGTGTTTAGTTTGAAAACCAGTAGGATTTACTAACTGGTTTGGCCAGAGACCAGGATAAGACACAATAGAAGCCAAAACATTATGTATTTAAGCAAAGACTGTACCAATTTTTTGATAGAAACACCATTTCTGATAAGCAAGTAAACTGTTTCCTGAAATGCCAAGCAGGTTGCCATATTAAATTTGAAGTGTAGCACAAGGACTTCACACTTTCAAGATTCCTAGTTTTGTTTATGTGCTTGAGAAAGGAGGTGGGGGAAATTCAAGTAAATTAGATGATCCACCTGGAAAAAAAACCTTGTCTTCTGAACCTTTAAAGAAGACGTTTTAATAAATTAAACCAGGTGAAACTCAAACTTTTCCACTTGAGGAGTTCTGGATAGAGCATTTTGACAGACAATCTTGAATGCAAAATATTTATATTTTTTTTACACTCTTGGCATAATTACTTCTCTAATTGGATTGCTCTGTCAGCTACAGGCATGTTTTAGATACTCCAGTTAACTATTAATCATTTACTGAATTAGTTGATGATTATTTCAATAGTCGATTAATCACAATTAATTATTTCAGCTCTAAATGGACAAAAAAGTTTTATTCTGACTGATCCAGGCGATGTCACAGGCCAAACTGCTTTGTATCCCAGAGATTTCCTCCTGTAGCATCTGTTGCTGGGCTTAGTGTCTGGCCCCTGTGGTTTTATATCTGAGGTACGGACCCTCTTCGCCTCTCTAAATAGACAAATGAGCTAAATATAGAAACGTGATTAAGTGAAAATCTGAGGGCAACCTGTGCTTCACTGGAGGCCTGCTGGGGCCGGGCTTTAATACCTGGATGAGGACTGTGTAATGCTTGGGGCCGTTTGTAGGAGTTTTACAGATTCCTTTACATATTGGTCACTGCAAAGTGAAGTTTTAATTTTATAGCTCTGAAGCACTTTACATCTTTGAACTTCAGGACCTGTGACAGTTGCTGTGTGCAAGGACACTAAACAGGTCTAACAAGTCTGTAAAGTTGTTGTAACAGCGTCTCCTTGGAGTGAATGTAAACAGTGTGCTCACTTAAAAGGAGTTCCAACCTGATTAGACCCAGGAAGGCATTATCCATCCTTTCAGTTAGTTTAGTTGTTTTTGTCATGCATTGCTGGTTTTCTGTACGAAGCCGCTGTCAGACATGACGGGATGACGGCTTGTGATCCCCACATTTAGCTTCTGGAGAAATGCTTCAGTGACGGTCTGTTTCTCACTAAAGCGTCACTGCAGGAGGAATGTGAGAAATGAAGGTTGACAGGAAGCTGGAGGGCATTTCTCCTGTTAATGTGCAATGAGGGGAGGGGGTGTGATTGGGGTCAGATGCGATTGACTCCTCAGACAGAGACCGGCTTGTTTTCAGAGGATTCCCTGAGAACTGGTCGACCACAGCTGGTCTTACAGCGACTACAGACTCCCAGTTCACTTTGTGCTGGTTAACTCTACTGCTTTTATTCCAGAAGATGTATGTTGCATTGGATTTATTAGCAATTCGTCTTAAACCAGCCTTTATCACAATAAATCTGACCATCCCCTCAGTGTGTCCAAACCTTCAGTTAGAAATAAAACAAGTCCTGGTTAATTCTTGTTAAAGATGTAAAAATGACAATACTATGGGAAATTTATTGGTTTCAATTTTTTATTTCCAGTTTTATTTTTATTTCCCAGTTTTATCTGGTACAAATCTCCTTAAAAAAATAAGTAACAACATGTATACTTTAATTTGTATTATTTAATTACATTTTGAGTACAGCTGAAGCAATTAATGGGATCAATCGTGATAATCGAATATTGAAATAATCACTTACTGATTTAGTAATTGATTAATCCTTAACTGGAGTATAGAAACTCTAAAACATGGATCCTGATCTTAAAGTGGAGATTTTCAAATTCAATAATTTTTTTAAGTCATCCCTCATGTCTGTTAGACCTTCCTGTTCTCTGCTGAAAGTGTCCTTCTCGTCTCAAAAACAGAGAACGAGATTTCTCTCAAAGTTTGGGGCTTCCAGTCGCCTGATTTCCAGGACTGCTGCAGCTAAAAAAATTATTTGATCAAGTCAACACCTAGTTTCAAACTGAAGAGCTGAAGAAGCCATATCTGTCATAAACCTATATCCATTTTTTGTAATTATTGATTTGAAATACAAGGGAGAAAAGTAAAAGAAAAGTAAAAGTAAATGACTGTCATTATCAGAACCATATAGTTTTGATAATAAAATAACTTATTTCCGTGTGAATTATTTCTTCTGTGTGGACAAATGCTTTCTCTAGACTTGTAAAGGCTTACTTTTTTCTTAACCTAGAATAGGTAGCAGCCTCTTTCTGGCAGCGTTAAACCTTAGGCTCATGCTCCTGACCAGCTCAGGATCAAATTTATCTACGCTGCCCACCAGATGTCACCTCTGTTGAAGGAGACATGAAACAAGAGATGCAAAGAGAATCGCTGTAACCAATGGAAGGAGGACGGTGCTTTAGCTTCTCTTTGTGACTTTCTTTTGTGTTTTTCCTTAGCTGCTGACAACCAGAAAAAAAAACATGCAAACAAAAATGTTTCCAAACACTAAAAACTAATCTGTCTTGGGTTTAAATACATGAAAAGTGGATATTGGCTTTAAGTTCTGATAGCAGATTTATATCACCAGTAATGTTATTTAGGTACACTTCCCAAGCTGTCTGGCCAATGTGGCCTTAAAACTTTAATATTATCTTAATGTTTCTGTTCAGACTGTGTTCTGCATCCCACAGATGACAGGCTATCTAAATGGTTCTGCTAAGGTTATCAGACACAGCGGATACTTTATAGAACCATTAAACAACATTACATTTCCATTGATTGTAGCTGTGTATGTAGGCTGACAACCTGCAAACACATAATGTAAACTCCATCAAGTAATCCTAATCCTGTCCTTTGCATTTAGGGGTCCTCTTAAACACTCTAGGTTATTCTTTGCCTTTGCCATTTAACACCTTTGCATTACCATTTTATGTCCAACTTAATTCCATTTTCTAATTTTAACCAGTAAAAGAGTGGCCTGCTCCCACC
Organism: Cyprinodon tularosa; assembly: GCF_016077235.1. Classification (NCBI taxonomy): domain Eukaryota; kingdom Metazoa; phylum Chordata; class Actinopteri; order Cyprinodontiformes; family Cyprinodontidae; genus Cyprinodon; species Cyprinodon tularosa. Next base: position 374,472 of record NW_024038824.1, on the reverse strand, counting down.
AAAGACAAAGAGCCACTCTTGCACACAAGTAGACAACTTTTCCTCTTAACTATTGAAATAGAAATTGTTTTCAAATGCATAGTTTACATTATTTAACTTATCCATTGAGATATGTGTCACTGAATTGTCTAAAATCCATATTTACACTATGGAAGTTCAAGCATAGAAGGTTAAGGTTTGATGAGATCCATTTTTTTAGTGGGGATATTTGAAGGATGCTTTGTTACCAGAATACAGAAAAAATGAGAAATGTTTAAGGTGTTTTCATTTTGACATTTTAGTTAAAAAAAAAACATTTACTAAACCTTAAGTTCCTTTTAGCACTTCTGTCTCTGAATCTCACCTCTGTTCTGTCTGTTCTGGCCCAGGTGTACACTTACAAACAGAATGCCCTCACCAGACAGAAGGTGCAGCCCATGCACCACAGCAGTGTCAGGGGGGTGGAAGACATGGCGACGCTTGAGGACCTTCATGATGGCGCCATCATGCACAACCTCTTCCAGCGTTACCAGCAGAGGCAAATCTATGTAAGTTGACCTGATACCTCTAATGGCTTCTGCTCAAGATCACTGAGACCTTGAATTGTTGGGCTGCAGTTTGGGAACCCAGTGCAACCTTCTCAGGATTTACTCAATACCTATGAGCATATTATAAAAGAAGGTAGCTGTTGCTCCTTATTGGTTCTTGACTGAGTTTATACTAGCTCTTCCATTTTCCTGTTGGGTCTTTGGGCTAATGTTTAAAGGGAAGTTTTAACCCTAAACGTGAAACATGTTGGATTCATATAAGAAAATCAGTTCTTCTTACATGAAATCGCCAACGTAGTTTATCTTCCTCATCAAGTTTACCTGGTGACAGCTCCTTATCAGTCAACCATGCCTTCACTGAACTGCTCTCTGTAGGCATCTCCCATGAAAGCCTACTGGTTACACAACTGATAGCTGGTTACACAACTGATAATCATCTGAACGCAGGCAGAGAAAGTGAAAGCAATGGGCCCGTTACCTGTCTCTAAACTGCAACCCGATGCTGGTATTGTGAAAGACATGATGCCATGTAAGACGTTCTGTAAGAAATATTTGGTATGCAGAGTTTGAATTGATGTTCTCAACAGATAATCAGAAAACATTACTGTCTCCCATTTATTAAAGACAATACATACAGACCGAGCACTCTTTGTTCTCTTCCGGGGATTGTCACATGTAAAATCCCTGGAAGCAATGTTTGAATTAGATGATTTAAGGTGGTGAACTCCAGGAACATGTGTTTAGACAGAGCAAGTACTCAAAAGGGGAGCGTATGTTTGTAATATTGTGATATTTAACTAGGAGGATAAATTGTAAGCTCAAAATATAGAAATGTAAAGTAGTAGATCCAGTAATAATAAAGGACAGAAGAGCATCAAAGTTATTTTTGTTATATAAAACTATAACTTTATCCAAATGGGTTTTAGAAATCAGAAACTCTTTAATTGCAATCTAATTTATCGCCACTTGGGGTCCATAAATCTCCAACTCAGGTTTTCTTTTTTCCTTCTAGAGTCAGTTTAACATTGTCAGTAAATGTGAGTGAAACCAACCTTGTTCCTTTTGTAGATTAAGACAACAAAATGACAACAAAACCTCAATGCTGCAATTGAGGTTTTGTTGTCATTTGACCAATTTTTAGTAGATTATCACAGTGAGTTTTACAACATTCTCCTGTAATTTAACTATAGTCTATCAAAAAAAAAAAGGATAGATACAAAAACATACACAATTTTACACTCATGGATTAATGAACAAACCTGACTAAACGCTTAACACAGCAAAACAAACACAAAGCCATCCTTGTTCTCTGTATTTGGCACGCATCAGGCAGACTAACCTTTGACAAACGCCATGTTGTTGCTTTAATGACGTTTGAATGCTCCCGTATGGTTGAAATTATCCAATCAATTCATCACAGACAACCAATCTCGATCCTGACTGGGAATTTTTTCCCTCTTTTTTTCCCTCTCTTTTGGAAAGCAGCCACTGGAAATAAAAAAAAGGGAAAATTAGAGGGAAAGATTTGGTGAATTGGATGGTGGTAAACCAAAGGGAAGGGCTGCAAACATACACGCACATTACATGTCTGATGGAACTAAATGTGTGTTAGAACTTCTTCATCTTTTATAGCTAAAGTTTGATCAGTTTTATCGTTAATTTTTAAACATTTTTAAATGATTCTCTTTGCTTCTAACTAGTTAAGTTCCATAATAGAAAAGCAAAGTAGTGTTATTAAGTACTTCTTGCAGTTTGTACATCTGTTGAGCAAAATAGGTAATCACTGAGTTAAGCTAATATACGGATCAAACTGTCAAATTTAAGAGATGCAGCATAGAAAGAGATTGTTATTGCAACAAGCTTTACTCTGTCAGCTGCTCATGTCTGATTAACCTTTTTATGCGTTATATTATGCTAAATTTACTTTCTAAACATTTTGTAAGAGTCATATGTGTCCTGAAGCCTGTTTATGAGATTCACAAATGAAAAATCCCTTTTCCCCTCCATCTTAGCTAATGGGAGCTCAAAATGCTCTGTCTAAAAAGCATTCTCCTTATGATGTAATAAGGGGAATCAGGGAAGCAGCGCATTGATTAGGCTACGGCCTTTATCTCGTGTATTATTCTCTGCTCCTAGCCAGTATCTTTATGTACTCTGACTTATTGTCATGGTTACGGGTTGTGAGGGTGCGGCCTTCGGGTGGACGGGGCGTGGAAATCCAGAGGAGGCCTGAATAAGGACATTTTTGAATGAGTTTTCCTGCACAAACAGTAAAAACATGCTCTGGTGCCTCATTGTTAATATTTTTTTATTTTAAAATGTAGTAAAATATGGGACCTTTTTATTTATGCCGGTGAAGATTCTCAGTCATAGTCATTCCAAAAAAGTTAAACAAACCACTGGACTTTGTTTTCCAAGTTTGAAGACGTTTTGCTTCCCATCCAGGAAGCCTGAAGTTGCTACATTATGTTTTTTAAATTATATCAATTATTTTTTGAGAGATGCTACAGAGAAATTACTACATTTAAAAACAAATATGGGTGTTTCTCAGCTTCCTTTGGCTTAAGCTGTACTGGTAAAGATATGATAAGTATTATCTTTGTAGTTGGCGCGAAGCAAAGTAATAACTGATTATTTGCTGAATTAAACCAAAGCTTTAGGGCTGCATTGTTGCTTTACTTTTCAAGTCATGTAGCAATGAAATGCAAATTAACAGGGACATTATCATTAAATGTAAACATTTAATGGAGTACTGTATAGTTTCAAAATAATTTAAAAAGTGTAGGGAAACTGAACTATGAAGGTATCTGTCTGTGTTCAGTCTGGTTTACGGATTAAGTCATTGGTTTTATATGTATCACATAAAAAAGATGCAAATACATCACTTGATTACAGACCGTCTGCACTGATAAAAGTCCAGTAAAGGGTAACTCCCCAACTTTTACTACAGACAGGTAGGTGCCTCCATTGAACAACTATTACATGTTATCTACAGAGGCTTATCTGAGTTTCTGTAAGCTTCCGTATACAGTCTCGTAATCCTACTACTACTCTTATTTTTTTTCTAGAGCACTTTAACACAAACACAGCTGCAACAAAAAATGACCACAGAAATCACTAAGAAAAAACACCATCACCTCTATTCTTATCATTCAAATGTAAGACATTTAAGGCTGATCTAGTTTTGATGTCCTCCAGCCTGTCCTAGCTAAGGTGTGTAGTACTAACAACCCTAAAAACTTTTTTGTATTATGCATCTCGAAGTGCTCATGTTACCGCTGCAGTTACCATTTAACAGCAAAAGGTATTTTGGACATTACATTGCATTATCTTGGTGTTTATTGGTATGTCACTATAAATAAGACTATAACTGAAGAGCTAAAGTTTTTTTTTTTTTCTCAAAGTATCAGACTTTGGTTCACTATTTTCCTCAGGCTGTGGTTATTCCTGTTATTTTTGCACCATTTTCTGTCACATTTTTCCTTTCTTTCAACTTTCAATTACTATTCCTGGATGTAACTCTCTGTGAACCCCCAGCCTCATAAGCAGTGACCTGTTATGTCTTACTATTATTACATCATATGATGGTAATTGATACATAGTATAATATTTCTGCATTAAGATGCTTATCTATTTGCGTTTTGTAATTTTCTAACTTAATAAGAGCTATAAATATCAAAAAACAGATAATGATAAAATTAATATGATAATAATAACAATAATGATAATGATGAATTTATTTCAATCTGAAAAACTCACACAGAGAGAAAAGATAATTAGAAGAATTTATTGATAGAAAGTATAGTCTTTGGCGCTCAGACCTCGGCAGGAACATTCATGCTGAATTATGCTTTAACATGCATGAGTAGATAAATGAGAATAGGGATGTTCCCCCGGCCTGAAACTGGTGGTGGTTTAATCGGAGCTGGTTGACAAGGTGATCTGCTGAGCAGAATGTGGGACTAGAAGACTGAGGGAGCTGACGCCAGGCTTCACTCGGAGACTCGGGAACTGTCCATGATGAGCAAGCATGAAGCGACAGTGGAGAGGAAAAACTCCCCCTTGGGAAGAAACCTCTGGCAGAACCGGGCTCAACATGGTGGTCTTCTGCCGGACCAATGCGGTGAGACAGGGGATGGTGACGACTGGGATTAATACTCTCTAATGAGGTTGAGGTGAAGTCGAGTCATGGAGGACGATTCGGCTGCGATGGCGGAGAAGGGGATGAAGGTGGGTGAATTGTCGTCTGAATCGAAGTCCGACATTGCGATTGCAGGATAGCGGCTGGGATGAAGATTTGGAGCGTTTATAAAGTGAGAGCAGGACGCTGATTGGGCTTGTGGTGGAGTAGTTCGAAGCTGAATGGCTCGCTTCGGAGACGGATTAGCTTCTGATTGGATGGAGGTAAGTCACAGTTTCTTCAATTGAACTTCCGCTAGAGCTTCATTTCAATCTGAAAAACTCACACAGAGAGAAAAGATAATTAGAAGAATTTATTGATAGAAAGTATAGTCTTTGGCGCTCAGACCTCGGCAGGAACATTCATGCTGAATTATGCTTTAACATGCATGAGTAGATAAATGAGAATAGGGATGTTCCCCCAAAAAAAAAGCCGAGGTAGAGGCCGGAAAGTCCGTATGCTCGTGAGGCATACGCTAAGGACAGAATAAAAGTGTGCGTAGTGAAATGCTGAGAAGATTTGAGAACAACTTACCGAGCCAGGTTGTTGAAGAGAATGGTGACCAAGGTTGACGCTGAAAACTTACTACTGAAGATGATGATGATGATGACGAAGAATACATACCCACGATGACGATGATGAAACCATGGTGATGACGATGAATACTTACCCACGATCATGATGATGAAACCATGATGATGACGATGACGAACCTCCATGATGCTGATGCTGATGCCGATTTCCCCATGATGATGATGCTGATGATGATGATGCCGATTCCCCCATGATGATGATGCTGATGATGCTGATTCCCCCGTGATGATGATGCTGATGATGATGATGCTGCTGATGACCCCCGATGATAATGATGATGATGATGGTCCCATGGTGATGATGCTGGTGATCCCATGATGATGGTGATGAACCCATGATGATGATGATGATGATCCCGTGATGATGATGATGATGATGATCCCGTGATGATGATGATGATGATGATCCCGTGATGATGATGATGATGATGATCCCGTGATGATGATGATGATGATCTCGTGATGATGATGATGATGATCCCGTGATGATGACGATGATGATCACGTGATGATGACGATGATGATCCCGTGATGACGACGATGATCCCGTGACGATGATGATCCCGTGATGACGATGATGATCCCGTGATGACGATGATGATCCCGTGATGACGATGATGATCCCGTGATGATGAAGATGATGATGATGATTCCCCCATGATGATGATGCTGATGCTGATGATGCTGCTGATGATGACGATCCCCCGATGATGATGACGATGAACCCATGATGATGGTGCTGAAGGTCCCATGGTGATGATGCTGGTGATCCCATGATGATGGTGATGATGATGACGATGATGATCCCATGATGATGATGAACCCCATGACGATGGTGACGATGGTGATGATGACGGCGACGATGATGACGACGACGGTGATGATGACGACGGCGACGAATCTTGCGGATGAGTCTGATAATGGATCTTGCGGATGAGTCTGATAATGGATCTTGCGGATGAGTCTGATAATGAATCTTGCGGATGAGTCTGATAATGAATCTGGCGGATGAGCTGAATGATCTTGCGGATGACATAAAACATATATCTTGCGGATGATGACATGTATGAACAAAAGACATGACGAAATACAGACGCATGACGAGACGCAGACATGGTGCATATTGGTGCATTAGGAAATGCATCAAAATGGCGTAAAAAGCATGACGAGACGTAGACCAGACACGACGAGACACACAAGGGAAGGCATGTTGCTGCCTGGCATAAGGTGAGATGATGATGAATCTTGCGGATGAGTTTGATAATGATCTTGCGGATGATTCTTGCGGATGACATAGAACATATATCTTGCGGATGATTCTTGCGGATGACATAGAACATATATCTTGCGGATGATTCTTGCGGATGACATAGAACATATATCTTGCGGATGATTCTTGCGGATGACATAAAACATATATCTTGCGGATGATGACATATATGAACAAAAGACATGACGAAATACAGACGCGTGACGAGACGCAGACATGGTGCATATTGGTGCATTAGGGAATGCATCAAAATGGCGTAAAGAGCATGACGAGACGTAGACCAGACACGACGAGACACACAAGGGAAGGCATGATGCTGCCTGACATAAAGGTGAGATTGCACGTATAAGCCAGAATTAAGACAGCATAAGTATAGCAGGGAGACAGCATGAAGGCTGCACAAAGCAAGAATGTTGATAACTGATGAGTAGGAGGAGGAGAAGACGAGCTAGAGGATGGGCATGGTTAGGTCAGGTAATGATGAGAAAGAGTTCGAACCACCACCAGTATTTGTGTTAGAGTTACCTAGAGGCAGAGAGAGTGCTGCGCTGCGAGAATTGATGAGATCTGGGCGGAAGATGAGGTATAGGCTAAGACCATCGGCCCAGTACTGAGGGAGCCTCAGAAACCCCGTGAGTAGCTGACTACGTAGCTGCTCCAATCGGAACGGATGCCCAGGATACACCCTGAGGGAAGCCGCATGAATCTGAAGTATCCTGAGGTGATGAAGAACCATCGAGTGACGTGGGGTAACCCTCGGGTGTAATGAAGAGCTAGAAAGCCTGAACATGATGCGCTAGATGATGAAATGTTAGAACTGCTGCCGGATGATGCTCTGGTGAGGGCATAAGAAACGGGAGAAGCGACCTAATAAAGTTTTACTACTGCAAATATCGTGGTGGGCGGATATGCGATCTTCCCAACGGCCCCTCGACGGCTGGCTATGGAACGGGGTAGCCTCCAGGGCAGATGATGGGTGTAGAATAAAGGCCGTGGACCACGAACACCTAACCTGAAGACCCCCCAAAACCTAAGGATGAACCAGCACCCGTAAATGGAGCATGCAGGAGATTGATAATATCGTCTTATATTTGTTATTATTTATTATTTTTTTAATATTTTTAATTATCTAATTATTTTATTTATTATTTTATTATTTTTTTTATTATTTTTATATTATTATGATTATTATTATTATTATTATTATAATTATTATTATAATTATTAGACGACAGAAGATGGGGAGACAAGGCGATAATCAGAAAATGATAAGGGGTAGTAAGATGACGGGCTGATCAATGATTAAGCTGAGACGTCACCTGCTGATGCGACTTCAGGGGAGGGAGGAAAAGAGAGACTAAATTAACAAGTTTCCCTAGAATAATTAGAGCTAGGCTAGTGAAATATAGCATGCATGGGAATAAAGTGTATGCCTAAATAAGGGGCAGACAAGCATGAAGCGAATCTAATGATAGAAGATATGGAAGAAAACATGGTTGGATACATCTTACCTAGGGCTGGCCCGCGGGCGATCCTTAATGTGAATGAGGGGGGGGGGGGGAGGTCCGTCTCAGCAGGCAGCGGCAGGGATGACGTGGCAGTGCGGTGATTTTCCAGGTTCAGAGCGTGCGGACAGCGTCGAAACGGATTGAGTTAGAGAGTCCAGAGGAGTGGAGGGAGGCCGGGAGCTGCCAAACAGCTGAAGGACCGGACGTGGGTGCCGCCACGAATCGGGAAGCTGGAGAAGGTCCAAAGCCCGCATCAATACGATGAGAGGAGCGGGCGCATCTGGAGCCCTCTGCGCTGGCGGGAGGAGCGGAGGACTTGCATGTCTTTGCGGCCAGGGGCGAGGGAGATGAACCACGAGGAGGCAGGAGGGAGGCCAGCCGAGACAGCCGAGCAGAGTCCATGCCGGAGCCCGGCAACACGCCCTCGGAGCGCAATGCGGAAGAAGGAGATGCGAGAGCAGCCAAACGGGAGCCTCTGTGAGCAGGGAGAATTGAATTGTCGTCTGAATCGAAGTCCGACATTGCGATTGCAGGATAGCGGCTGGGATGAAGATTTGGAGTGTTTATAAAGTGAGAGCAGGACGCTGATTGGGCTTGTGGTGGAGTAGTTCGAAGCTGAATGGCTCGCTTCGGAGACGGATTAGCTTCTGATTGGATGGAGGTAAGTCAGAGTTTCTTCAATTGAACTTCCGCTAGAGCTTCATATAACTATTTATCTGTTCAGACGTCTCAGATTCCAGGGTAAGCTGGAGACGTGGAGACTAAGTTAACCATGTTCTCTGCTTCCATTGGCGATGCGGCCGCCCAGAGCTGTGGCCATTAGGTCTGAGGTGCTTGTTGTGGCGGCAATCACTGAACCCAGTGGTTGACACCGGTAGTAAGGGGTGGCGTCAAGCTAAAGAAGGAGTCTTACCGAGCCTGTTTGGCTTGTGGGACTCCTGATGTACTGTAGCAAGCAGGTGACGTGAGGCCAAGCTTTTCAATGCCCCGTGGCAAAAACACTGGCCTGGGAGGAGTTTTGGGAGGCCATGGAGAAAGACTATCAGTTGGCCTCAAAGCAATTCTGGCAAAAAATCTAGTGTCTCCAGAGAGGATATCAGTGCTTTGCTAACGCTGTTGTCAGTGGGAGTGGACCTTAAAGAGGACATTGTGGATGGTGGAAGAAACACTTTCTAAATAATCCAGTGACATGCCTTCCGTGATGGAAGAAGAGATGGCTGCGTGGGCTGGATTTGTTCATCCCCGAGGCTGAAGTCGCTGAAGGGGTCAAAAAGCTCCATGATGGCAAATCATCAGGGGTGGATGCAATCTGCCCTTAGTACCTTAGAGCTCTGGATGTTGTCAGGCTGTTGTAGCTGACACGCCTCTTCAACATCCCATTGAGATCTGGGACAGTGCTCCTGGATTGGCAGACCAGGCTGGTGGTTCCCCTGCATAAAAGAGGGGACCAGAGGTAGTGTTCTAATTATAGAGGGATCACACTTCTCAGCCTCCCTGGGAAGGCCTATGCCAGTGTCCTGGAGAGGAGACTCCAGTTGATTGTCAAATCTAAGCTAAGGAAGAGCAGTGTGTGTTTTTTGTCCTGCCCGTGGAACAGTGAACCAGCTCTACATTCTCTGCAGTGTTTTCGAGGGTGCTTGGGAGTTTACCCAACCAGTCAACATGTGTTTTGTCCACCTGGAGAAGGCATTCAACCATGTCCCTCATGGTGCCATGTGGTGCATGCTTCAGGAGTATGGAGTTGGGGCCCTTTACTAGGGGCCATCTGGTCTCTGTAAAAACACAGCAGTTGCCATAATTAAGACAGACTTGTTCCCAGTGCACGTTGGGCTCCGACAGGGCTGCCTGGTCCTGTTCATAACCTTTATGTAACTGTTGTGGTAAAGAGCTAAGCAAAAAAGGAAATCTCTTGATTTACTGGTCAGTCTACCTTCATAGCCTCACTTACAGTCATGACATCTTGACCATGACTGAAAGAACAAGATTTAGGATACGAGTGGCCGAAATGCTTTCTCCGCTGGGTGGCTGGGCACTCCCTTAGAGATAGGGTGAGGAGCTCAGTCTTTCAGAAGAGGGTCAGAGTAGAGCTGCTTCTCCTCCACATGGAAAGGAGTCAGCTGAAGTGGTTTGGACAACTTTTATATAGACAGTCCTTGGATTTATTAGTTCAGTGGTGTTTCAGGCACATCCCAGCCGGAGGAGGCCTAAGGGATGATCCAGGACATGCTGGAAGGACTATGTCTCTCGGCTGGCCTGGAAGTGCCTCAGGCTTTTCCCAGCAGAGCTGGAGTAGGTGTCTGCGGAGAGGGAAGTCTGGGAGTCTCTGCTTAGACTCCTGTCCCTGCCAACCAGGGAAACTGTAAACTCAGTATTTCATGTTTCTACAACAGCAGGCATCAATATTACCTTCAAGTAACTATCTAAAAATTATATTGTTCTATGTTTTTTGGTTTTCCTGGTGGCAATAAAGTGGCAAGGGTTTGCATCAATTAAAAAAAACAAACAATTTATTTAACTTTATTATGTTTTAGTGTTATTGTAGTTAACTATTGACAACTAATCACCCTTAATGGGTCTCAGACGACCCTTTTAATCAACCAATCATAAATCTGCAGGTAAAGAAGAGGCCCCAGAGTTATTAAAGCAGCCCTTTTGGATGTTTAGGAGAAACTGAGGAACTGCTCAGACTTATTGTTTGCATTAGCCTTTGGGTAGCTGTCATCTGTTTAATTCACTACTTCACAAAAGCCTGAAGTCTTTTGATCTGAGTTGAGGATCAGACTCCACCCATTTCCAACTGGTTATTTAAGTTCTTATACTAAATAATGAACAGAAGCCATTATTTTCATTTTAAAAATTTAAATGTCTAAAAAAAAAAAAAGAAATATTTTAATAAAAACCTTCTAGACTAAATTAACAAGTTTTATTTGATGTTAAAGAGATTTAGATGAACAAAGGATGTATTATTTAAAAAAATAAAAACATAAATCTAATATTTAAACAGCTTTAAATGAATTTTAAACACTTTTTAAAGTTATTCTGTAAGCAAATAGTTGAGGTTTTTCTTTTGGTTTGTTTCTAGGTGAGTTTTACGGGTAAATGCTGGATTCCTCACCAAACTGCATCCAGGTTCCTTAGCATTAGTTTCAGTTTTCTACAATCAAACAGTGAAATAAGCCTGTAGGCAAGCAGATCTGTATGTATGTGTTTGTGTGTGTGTACCTGTCTAGCCCTCAGAGTGAGGACCATTTTTCTAATTTCACCATCAAATTAAGGACCAGTTGTTGCAAAGTGAGGACATTTTGCCTCACGTGCTATTTTGCTAATGGTTAGGTTTAGGGCTAAGGTGTCAATTGGTTAGGGTTAGGGTGAAGTATGCATTGGTAATGGTTAGGATTAGTTTTAGGGTTAGGGTATAGAAAAGGTTGAAAATGACTTAAAATCAACAGAAGTCAGTGGAAGTCAACACGTGGTCCTCACTACGATGGCAGAACGAGTGTGTGTGTGTATGTGTGTGTGACATCTTTTGCTGCTGTGATTGTAACCAGCTGTGGCGTCGACTGGTGGCCTCCTTCTTTTCCTCTTCAGATTCCTGACGAGGCGTTCACACACACACACACACACACACTTTTCACTCCGTATTCTCTGACTTGATCTGTACCACATGGCCCGTCTTTTGTTCACACAGACATACATGTTCCGTCGTTATTCAGTTCCACATGTTTTTGTTTCAGCTTGTCGGTACCATTCTCCTCATGTTTCTGTGACGGAGAAAAACAGACTGAGAAAAATGTGGCCTGTCTGTCTGTTTTGGTTTCAGGACCCCCTCAGGACTCTGCAGGGAGGCAGCCGAGTTAGAAACTCTTGGAATTCCTAATAAACTGCTTTGGAATCCTGTATTCAGTATAGAAATGGCTTGAAGTACCAATACTTTCTTCTCATCAGATTGTTGCTTATCTACCTTAAATTAGATTTAGCCCCCAGTCCTCCCATGGAGACAGCAGGGTTGTAAAAAGTTTTTTTTGTTGAAGATGTGAGTGAGGGAGCAGTTAAAATCCTATCTTCAATTCAATTCAGTTTATTTATATATCGCCAATTCACAACACATGTCATCTTAAGGCACTTTACAGTTCACCAGATCATACAGTCAAATTGATTCAAAGTTTTCTATCTAAGGAAAACCAGTTGATTGCATCGACTCATTGACTTGAATGCAATCCCTCTCACTGAATTTCTCAGCAGAATAAAGCAAATATGCAGAACTTAAATTTAAGTAGTTTAAATCCCAGCTAATCAGGTATTTGTCAACCTTAAATTAAAACAAATACATTTATAACAACTTTAGAATTTGCTATTATGACTTAAGTATTTAGACGACTGATCGTTGATGGAATATTGTTTCTGCTGTAGTTTCATTTTAAAGAATAGATCCTTAATATTCAGAAAAAAACTACTGTCTAACCTACTGTTAAATAATTTAATCCTTAAGTAAAATATGACAGAAATGGAGAAGGAAACTTTTTTTTCCAAACATTGTGATAAGATGGATCTCAGGGAGTATTTTCTGTTTCTTGGCAGCTAAACGCTTCTACTCCTTAAACAATTTTTCTTTGGAATCTGGAGGCTGAAGAAGCAAGTCGGTGCTTTTTACTCATTTTATTGTCATTAAATGTTTTGGGTCATAGTCATGCACGAAGACTAAACTGTGTTCTGATTGAAAAAAGAAGGTTATTGTTCAACGTTTGATCATCAGTCATCCTATGATGCATTGAAATCTTTCTTCTGTAGCACAAAAATAGACAGCGTTTTATTCTCTTTACACTGTCACAAGTACAGGGCTACCAAATGAACTCTGCATTTAACCCATCCATGCAGCCCATGCAGTGGGCAGCTAGCCTCTAGATTCCAAGCGCAATGGCCTAAGGACCCACACTGGTTCATTCCCTCCAGATATAAACCTAGGATTCCTGTTTGGAGGACGGGTGACTTAACACTTAAACTAGCCAGCCGCTGTTTCCACCTCAGTGCTTGACTGTGTTGAGGCTGGTCACCAAGATTAGCGCTGGTCTTATCTGACCACAGCCATCATTCAATCACTTTGATGTTAACTGATTAACTTGGAACAAGCCTGTGCTTCTACAGCAGGGGGCTACAAGATTTCAGTCCATTCAGAGTTACCAGAGGTCTGTCTGCCTTCAGATGATTATCAAGCTTCTCCAGTCTAAATGTGGTCTAAATTCCCACTCTCTCTCCGTCATCACCACCTTAACTTAAGAGGGTCTTTGAGCTGGTTAGTTGATCAGTCTCTGTGCCCCAACTCTGTGAACTGTAACAGAAGACGTGTCGTCTTCAACAGTGGGTCGCAGTAGAGATGCGAGTTGTTGTGCAACAAGTAGGATATGTCTCATCCCCTGAGTCAAGGGGTGTTCAGCTATGTTAGCCGAGGGCTCCTTTGCTTAGTATAATCCCATAGCCAGTGTTGCAGATAGCCATCTGGTCATTTATATGATTTAATTTAAGCCACACTTTTGAATGCAGCAGCATAAACGTTTAGTTGTGCACACACTCCTGCAGATTCTTTTTAGCTGATATTAGCCAGCTTCCATTTCCATTCTGCAGACTGAGCATTAGAATAAGGAACCAAAATAAAAATAAAAAAATTAATGACAACATTAGAATGGGTTTGGATCGATTATTGGTTCTCGCTACTCAACCTTGGTCTCCAGTGACTTTGTCGAAAAGTATTCCTTAATTTGTAACTGACATAATTTCCACGCCAAGTAGGTATCCTAAGGATTTTTTTTTACATGTCATTACCCAGGGCTTCAATAATGTTGTAGGGTTCTGTGAACATAGTTGTAAAATGTTTTGTTCTGACTTGAAACATGTGAGAGAAAAATCTTGTACACATTTCCCACAGACGTCCTTGATTAAGGAGGAATTTGGGAAATGTAAAATATGCATGTGAGCTTGATCCTTTACTTTTCTACGAAATCTGAGATGTTTAAAGAGGTCCGGTCAGACGTGCAGACAGAAAGTGTTTGTTCTGTAGGAGACTGGTCCATAGAGTGAAAGATCTGAAGTACTGAGTTTAATAGGAAGTGGTTTTAGCTGACTAAACTCGAATCATTCTGATGAAAGTTTAGATACAAGAACAGCCTTCTTTAAAGATCTCTTAGGTTTTCTTAAATGAATAAATTAAATATGAACATAAAGTTTTAAAAAAAGACCTCCTGCATCATAAACTATCTTCATCCTTCCAAGCTATTGGTTGGAGAAGCCCAGTGGTATGATCACACACCAGAATTGATCTCATGAGTAACTGAGCATTTTTCAACAAGTCGCTGTCTCCGCTGTTGGCCCACTGACAGATGGCCTGCGGCCGGCAGTGGTAGCTTCCCCTTCACCATCTCTGCAGCCAAAACTGTGACTGTGAAAGCAGGCAGTAGCATTCTAGAATAAGAAGAAACTCCCCAATGAAAAGAAGGTTAGAAGGCTTTGGAGCAGGACAATACTGGATCAGCAGTAAATGCTTGCTCTGCTTTCCTTGGATCCATCCTGATGTTTATAACCCTGTTATTACATTGATAGGGGGATATATGTTTTCTCTAGATAAACTCTTAAAGAATCACATTCTTAACTCTTTCTGTACTTTAATTTGAGATCATCTCATCTTTTTACCAGTTTTGCAAATCAGACATATTTCTTTCTTTACAGTTTCCGAACACCATCCTGATGTCAGTGATTGTAAAAAAAATAAAAATGTACTTTGGTTATTTTAATTTTAACTCAAAGAGGCAGGAAATATTCATATCACTAAGTTTTTATTTACGAAAGTTTTAGACCCTATGGCTGAGTTTCCCCTAATGGAGTTGTCCTGTTGACAAATCCACAGATATCTGCTGTACTGGACCTATTACTCTCTGCTTGGTAAGAAAATCCTACACCCACTACTCTGGATAATACTGAGCTTTCAAACTAGGTCTGAACGATTTAGCCAAAAATTTAAATTGTGATTATTTTTAACCAAGATTGCAACTTAATTTTGATTCCCATTTGCACTGAATAACCCCAGACTTGTAGATATTTCACCACAGGCTTTCGGTTTTTGAAATCTTGCTTACTCAGAGTCCATTGTTACAGGACTGTACTGTAATCATTGTGTGTAAAAGTGTTTACTTCTGCTTGCATGCATGGATCTGTGTACTAGCTGCAACTCTCTACCTTTCTGTGTGGTAACAAACCCACTTAAAATTTTTAATCAACACCTAAAGGGCTGGAGGGAGAAATTTAGTGTCTTACTCTCGTTAAATATAGTGTGATTAAAAATTAGTGCTTCATTGATGTGAAAATTGCATTTTGTTAAATTGCAATATATTGCAATTTAAATTAATTGCCCAGCCCTATTTCAAACATTATATAGTCATCTCAAACAATTTTTTCATACTGAAATTTCAAAAAATATTTCGTTGTTTTTCTAAACTAGACAAGGAATATTTATGCACAGATTTTTTTTTTTTTTTTATAGTATAAATAAGGCTTAGTATATCTGTATCAACATGATTTTTTCTTTTTAATGAAACCAGAAATATTCCCAAACTTAAGATGTTTTCAACTGATTCAGGAGTTTGTTAAGAATGATTCATTTTCCAAAATCAGAAGTAAAAAAAAATACGCTAAATGCTGTTTTTCACACAAAATGTTTAGTCCTTTTTAAAACCTTTTATCTATCTTGGCATGTTTGTCGTAACAAATTATGAGCGTCTAACCTTGTGGAACAATTTGATTGAAGGAGTGTTGTCACATTATTAAACTACCGGTATGTGTTTTTGACACTGTATGTACTTTGAGATGAGAGGTGTAGATTCCAGTGTTTAACTGCATCATTATACAATGTATTACTGGCCTAGTTGTCATTATGTCCCTTTTTAAAAAATATTCAAGGATCAAAGGACTGTCTGTGAGTAAAACCTATTAGTTTAATAATTTACCCTAAATGGTAGAACAAAACAAAAAAACTGGGTGAATAAATCAGTCAATTTCACACTCGGTTCAAACATCCAACTTACATCTAGCTTTGCCTATCTTCATGAGTATAGATAGTCCTTGCATAGTGTAGCATAAGTTATCATTCAGTTATTTTATTAAGTAGTGATTGTGTAAATGCTGTATTATACATATTGTATGAATACTCATTTGCATGATTCATGCAATGAAGTTGTTTAAAACCACTATAATCTCTTTTGTATCCTGGCTTATAAATAGAATTGTGCTGTGTTAATGTGCACAAAGCAATCCTAAGAGATTCTGCATTGTTAGACTCCTGTGTGGGAGTGTTGTAGTTTTTACTCATTTATTTTTTAGCAAATAATTTTCAATGCTATCCCTAAAGCTCTTCCTAAATTTTCCTTTGTTGCAATGTTATTTCCAAGATTTTTTGCCTACTACAAGAGGATTTTATTGCATTACAAGCCTGCATCAGCGAGTCCTAACCCCTTAGTCTTTACACGTTTTTATTTTCTGCATGTTCTCTTCCTGTGTCGCAGAATTATAGGTTTCTTCTGGGAAACAAGTCAAGTGATGAAACTTGTTTCATTTTAGTTTGAAGGCGTGTACTGGGTACATTGTTTTCTAGGCTATAAAGTGGGGCCAGATAGAAATCTAAGACAGAATTTTGACTGTATTGTGGTTCCGTATTTGACACAAAACTGCCCACAGTTTATGAGCTGTTGAAAGTTTATTGTTGTCAGAGAACCTGTAAAAATAGCTGCTGTGGAGAGAAAATATCCATTCATTTGTCCTGCCAGTCAACCTGCCTGTCACGTGTGTCCAATGGCAGTCATATTAAACTCAAACAGCGCATCAAGATCACTTTAACAACCAAGTGGAGAAGATATGGAGGAATATCTGTGGTTGTGCCAT
The DNA here is from genome assembly GCF_016077235.1 of Cyprinodon tularosa. Lineage (NCBI taxonomy): Eukaryota > Metazoa > Chordata > Actinopteri > Cyprinodontiformes > Cyprinodontidae > Cyprinodon > Cyprinodon tularosa. The sequence continues at coordinate 357,472 of NW_024038824.1, read as the reverse complement.
AGCTCCGCCATATTCCTCATAACCCCGCACCCTTTGTCTTTTCCTCCATCAGCCAGGTTTTCCAGCTCTGATCCCTCTTTCTTTTTTTTCAACCTCCATCTGGTCCTCATTTTTCTATCAGCAAATTTATCTGAGTCAGGCTCAGGGGGATATTGTTTTTTAATGAATGCTCTACAGTTACACCAAAATCAGCAGCGAATGACGTCTCTCTGTAAACACAAAGTCACTATACGTTCTCTTCAATTAATCTTATCTCTTATAGCAGAGCCCCTTGTTATTCTATGGGCCACCTTGACCCCATATCTCTATTTGTCTCTGTAAGTGTATCAATAAAGACAACGAAAAGCAGGAAAGGATTATTTTCTTAGTAAAATATTGTTGAAATCCTAAAGACAACCAAGTTTGATTAATTGGTTAAAATTGCAAAAACAATCATCCGTGTATCAGAATTAAGATTGGATGAAAGTTATGAAAAAGTACAACAAAGACCTCCTGCCTTAAAGGGGATCCCTCGGTCTCCAAATTGATTCATCCTCTGCTTTAACCTTTCAAAAATATCTATTGTGGCAGTGTAGTGAAAACAGGAAACTGCTTTTATGTTGATAATCCTATTATGTTAGGAAGACACTAACCAACCAGCCATCCCTGCTGTCATACATATTGTAACCATGTTTTTATTGTAATACATCCTCTAACAACACAGTAAACTTCTCTATTCTGATGTTTGGCTGCTAATTTTATGCAAGTCAAGATGCCTTTTGGGGTAAAATCTAGTAGATATCTGATTTAGTGTCTTACTGTTTAGATTTATGGTCCTGTCCATCTGTGTTGTGGTTATGGAAAATCCATAACATCCCTGTCCAGAACTTCCTAGGAGAACCTGAATCATTCCCCATTCAGAATAAATGTTCAGTTCCTTCATGGAGCTCCAGGTCTCCATGGGGCAAAAAAAAATCTCCAACGGTAGGATTTCACTTCATCTGACACCAGTTGATTTTGGAGCAAGGCTCTACTCCCAACTTTCCCAAGGATGATGAAGACCTGCACCCCGTTCTTACTGAGGAAACTTGAACTGCTGTTTTTTTGGGTCAAAATCCACCTCTTATTTCCAGTTTTGGACCAGCTTGTTGTTATTCTATCCAGAATACTCAAACCTTTGATCTTTAGGCAATCCTGTCATTCATTTCCCATAGATAACCATAGTCTCACATTAATTTTTTTGTGCATATACAGTAATAATTTATTAAAGGTCAAATAGAAAAATGTCGTTCATGAACATCACTGCTGCTGTAAAAATACAGACTAAATACACTAGAAGTTTTGAAGTAGAAATTCTCTACAGAAGAGCCAAATAGGAAAAATGAATAAATCATTTCATACATAAATGCATTGGATCCCATCTACCTCAAAAACCTGTAGTGAGGTCTGGAAATGACATAATTTCCCATTTAACTGTTTAATAGGCATGGCAGAAAAACTACTTTTTGGCCCCAGCAGGCAGGACTGAATGCATATAAACACTGCAGAGATACATTTACCCAGGGATGTTTTACAGTCCTGTGATTGTGGACAGATTTATGAAGATTCAAGGCATGAGACCTGCAAATAAATGGTTTACTGTGTTTGGTGACTGTATGTCTACAGCAGCCATACCTGATTTTGTGGTTTGAGTTTGTAAGCAATAGCCTTGTCAGTTCAGGCTTTTAACTTGAAAATTATCAAATTCGACCATCAATTATTATGATAAGCAATGTAAATACAAATTATGAAGAACAGAACATAAATGTACAGAAATATTATTACCGTTGAAAAATTAAGGATATATTTTACAGTTAGTTTAAAAAAGTAAAAAAATATAACACACAAAAAAAAGAAAGTCAAACCAGCCTTTAAATTGAACTTGTTTTTTTTAAATAGTTAATTTCAGATAGAAAGTTTTAAAGTTCTGGCCATGTCCAGGCTGGAAAATGCAAAGTGGTAAATATTCCCAACTGGTATTTTAGGGGCCGTAAAGTTACTGAGAAGTGGTTTTATTATCTTCAAACTCTGCCTCAACTGTCAAAAACACCTCAAACAAACATTGAAACGCAGATATCATCTTTCTTGTTTCAACTGTGTTGTTTGGCTGAGAGTCTTGGAGTCATTGAGGGAGGAGGGGTTTGAGTCAGTGGGCGATGAGACTGAAAGTCACAGTTAATTAGCTCTGAGCCAAGAGCCTTCCAGAGTTACAGTTACCAAGACGGCCCAACATGGGGAGTCCAAATGCTTGTAATTCATCAAGTAAGGCTCAGAAACAACAAAAAGGCTTTTTTTTTTTTTTGCTAAGGAAGCTTTTTTCTTTCCAGTGTGAATATAGTGACTTTAGATAGAAAGCTGAAGCGAATATGAATTTTCTGAAAATGTTTTAAATGATGGATGTTAATGAAGGCAGGTCTGATGTTATAGACTCAGAATAATTGGACTACATTATTATTTTCACAAAATTGACTTATCAACAAAACATGTTTTGCTCTTTTCTGCGACTTTCAAATACATGTCATTGCAACTAATGTACAGCAAAGGCTGTAGACGCAGTCTCTTAAGTCAGTGAAGAACTTAATACCATGTGCATACACAGAACCCAGGCAGTAAACACAAGTTTCAGTCTTTATAAAACGCTTTTCATTGCAGTTTTCTGTTTAGGGAAATCTTTTATCCAACCTTGGAAGATCAGAGCCAAAGGTTTGCTTGACTCAACCTCCTTTAGTTTTATTTCTTGATATGCAATTTAAGCTTCCTCATGTAGACTATCAGGCTGGAACTTAAATGTGGTGTTTTGGTAAATGTTTCTGAATCCCTTTTTGCTAGAACTGCAATGATGCTTTATAGTACAATAAATCAAAATAGCAAAAATAATGGGGGAAAAAAAGAACCATTTAATGTTGGCTTAAGCTTCTTTTTGGCCAGCTCCACATCTCACTTCTTACAGTTATTCCATCAAGCCTGTAAGGGAGGTAGTCACAGCCATCTTTGTTTGGCTCCTTCGGCTCTTAATATTAGATTCTGGTGCGATTGAGCAGAGATATATCTACAGTTAAAGTTTCAGGACTCCACCCCTCGAGGACAGAAGTTCCCAGTACCTGATCTAAATAAACACCTTTTCTCTCCCTCTCTTCTGTGTTCATTATGGCAGCACTAGCGCACCCCCATTGCAAAGGTATTAATGTCACAACACTTGTTACAACTTGAGTCAGCCTCAGGTGATCTCATCTTTACACTTAAGCTTCTTCGGTGCAAATAACTAATTTGACTTCATTTGGATGTTGTCTTAAAAACCAACAATATTTCTGTCGCTAATTTTTCTGGATAAATAAATGCTAAATGAAGGAGGAAAATCCTGCTTACACCCAGCCCTTATTTTGCAAAACAAAAGATCCATTTAAATGTGGACCTCTTATATTTTCAATGATTGGGGCCATTTCCACCTTTGTGAATCAGATCCTGATCCATGCTGACCAGAAAAAACATGGGAACATGTATGAGGACTAAAAGATACACGTCATGCATTTGACAACATTAAGTTGCATTTCTTATTACTTTTTTTGACGAATACAACGAAACATCAGTGGAAGTATTTGCACCCATAGAGCCCGTCACAGCAGAGAGCCCGGATGTCATCTCATTGTACTTCCTGCAGTGGACAGAGGTCTCTTCTTTATCCCTTTATCTCTGTCGCCTTAGCCACCACACCGGGTTTGCATACAGCTCTATCAGAGAGCTGTCAAATGATGATACACTGTGCATCTTTATGAAATGTCCTAACCCCACCCCCCACTCATCCGTGGACTGGGAAGAAAGTCTGGGGCCAGTATTTGTCATGTAAATAAAGTCAGCTCAACTGCCATTCCAATGGATTTGCATCTGGGCTGAATGTAGGTTAGTCAGTCAGTCACGATGGACGTGTATTGCTCTGAGTGGATATCAGTGGGAACTAATTCAAACATACGTGCCTTTTTGGAAGCGCACTGGTCTGATCTTAAATCGTTAACAGTTTTCTTAAGGATGAAATAAACAATCTGCATGAAAATCGCACCAACCTACGGTTTTATTCACTGTAAAGGTTAAATTCCTGCATTTAAATGCTGATGATAAATTTTCTCATGCTTCAAGAGAAAGAATTGCACAAAATATCCACAAAAAATAAATTTGTTGTGTTTATGTTCACTATCTCTGACACTTCAAACCACTATAGCATTGTTAGTTTACCATGATAAACTGGTATCATTACTGCATTACCTTTACCTAAAACAGCAAATTGTTCAAAAGCAAATTTTATATGATGTCAAGTTTGAGTTGTTGTAACTAGCTTCATAATAGCATTTAGCTGATATCTGCAGAAGGAAGGTCTGACTTCAAGAATGGGAATACATGCTTTTATTTATACCTTTTGAACCTGTTGGGAACAGCAAAGAGTATAAAGATGAACAGCAGTTAGGAAAAGGATCAGTTGTAGAGCTCAACGCAACAAAGACTAAACAGGGTTCAGATCTCAAGCTCTGCACCAGATTCATGGATGGTGTACAAAATTAATGCTTTTTTTCTGCACCATGTCACTTGGGCAGCATTTGTCAGAATCTCTCAGGTTGTAGCACCTGTTCACATCTAACACGGGGTTTTAAGTTAAAACACTGAAAAAAATCATGAGGAAATATTTATTTACCACATTTAGCACACTAGAGACAGGAAAGCTAAATTACCAGTATTAGAAAATATCTGTAGTTCTCCTAACTTCAAATTTTTCTTTTCCCTCATCTGGTATTGCGTCTCTCCAGTTACTGCTGATGTTTCCTCCAATAACACATCCTGCTCCATAGGTGGAAGCATACAGAGTTTAGGCTGCATTTCAGCAATTAATTGGCCTTCGGAAAATAGGCATCAGGCAGACAGAAGCTGCTGTTTCCTGCCCAGAGAAAACCTTCAAGCGTTTCCAGTTGGTTCTTATTTTCCCTCAAACTGTGTCCCCTGCAAAAACAAACAATATTTATTCTCCTGTCCTAAACCCTGACATTCAGGGTCATCGTGGTCTGCTCATCTTTCCTCCCATTAACTCTAGTTTTCATGTCATCTGTGAAATTCGAGTTCTGCATTTGATAGCACTAGACTTGTTTTTTTGTTTTTTTTTCTCCAGCTTCGCAGTGTTTAAAGAAACTTTTCAACCTTTCCTCACTTTTTACTTGTCAGATTTAACACTGATTGTCCTCCAAAATAAGAAAAATGGCTCTCCTGTTACAGAAGGAGTGCCCCGCAAAGGTCTTCTCTATAACAATAAACTCTGACTGAGTCCATTTAAGCAATGGAATATTAATACACACCCAGAATACTGGAAAGAAACCCTGTCCTTATATATATTAGCAGATGTGCAAAGCTACAGAGAGATAAAGCAAAGGTTAACAGCCCATTTTGTTTGTGTCAGGGGTCCATGTGAGCGTAACAGGATCAGTGAACGTGGAGCTGCATGACCTCAGAGAATATAGATGTTTTGCAGATCAAAATGTCCCCCACGCTTTTCCTTCTTAATGCATTTCTTCTTCTCTTCATCCTTGAGGCCACAGACTCTCTGAGCATTAGTACGTTGTAATGGGAACAATGTGCACTCACAGCTCTAATGAGATTTTCCCTTTCAGTCCAACTTGGACAAACAAAAACATCCTCAATGGGATGAAGAGAGAATCTGTTGACTTTTTTCCTTTTCTTTGTTGAACACTTTAAACCACCTTTAAAAATGACATCAAGCTCTGATTATAACCTGTTTAAAATGGAAAAACGAACTTGACATAAAGGTCATTGTTCTGTTTATGTGGAGAAATCCATCAGATCTACCTGCTCGTTTTACTCTAGATAAAATAATTACTGTGTCTGGCTTCAGAAGAAGAGACGAGGAAAAGTGGTAATTATGCAGATTCTCAGTCAACCAAATTAAACGGAGTGGGCTGCCCAGGTGTCAATAAACCTCACTTTTATTTTTTGCATGATTCAGTTAATTGCAGAAGTATTTGTACATCTTTAAGTTTCCCACACATTGTCATGTTATGTGACCAACCATCAGCAGGGCATACATTGCGGTCAGAAGCAAATAGCGAAAAGGAAATAGAAACATTTTATTAATGAAACAAACAACACCTTAACAATGGACAGCAATGCAAGACAGCTTCACGTGATCATCATCATGGTACTGAATGGATTAATGAATCAGTGAACGCATGCATGTATCGACCAATAGCAATTCAAGAAAACAGCACTATCTGTCTCTAGTCTCCCTCCAGGAAACGGTGTTATTTTTCCACAACATTTGGATTGCAAGGTGCAATGGCGTAACAACACTACGATAGGACCGGAAGAAACATTATCTGGGCAGCCCCATATGAAGTACAACACCCCGTCCCCCCCTGCCTAACTGGATTACCCATAATTCCAAGTCATATTGTAAAAAATAAAATACTCAAATACATCGTTCTTTAAAGATCTTTATTGTGGTTTGAAACATATTATATTAGTGTATTTTTGATAAACAATCTAATGAACTATATACAGTTACTAACATAGTAATTACAAGTACCACTGTCTGCTTTGCTATTGGTGTTGTGTTTAATTGGCTCACCATCATTTGGAAATCTGCCATGTGTTGGGGTATAAATAAGGTCCGGTCAGTCAAGGCAGTATCAGGTGGATTTAAGAGGAAATTCTTTGCACCATTACATCTGCAAAGAGACGTCCTAGTCCACAATGGCGTAGGGGACCAACCAGGTGTCAGTGATGGGGCCCCTAAGAGGTCGGGGGCCCCTAAGCAACTGCAGTCTCTGCTTACCGATAGTTACGCCATTGGCAATGTGAGAAAGTTGTATTTTCACCTCACTTGACTGGAGCACGTTCTTATATGCTGTCTTTATTGCCCTGTATTAAGCTCCAGCAGTTCTCATGTCCCTCTTCCAACTGGCTTCCATTTCCTGCTTAACCAAAGCTTCTTTGAAACATGGCGCTGCCATCAGAGTGTTTTATTATGAGGATAATGAGTTTGGCATGTAGTGAGGTGGGTGTGTTTTTGCCTTCTATTGGACTTTTCACGTACAGGAAAAGTTCAATTTGGTTCATGTCTGACCAGAGTATATTCTTCAGCATTTTTGATGTCCACGTGAAAGCCATGACATGTAGTTGTTATGTCTGTTCTGCTCCTCTGTCTTTATGATGCTGCTTCTCCTCCAAAGTCAGTAAAACCTCTGATTCCTTCACAAACAGCTGCATTTAGTTCATTTGGTTCTGCTGCAGCAGATTTCCTCCCAGATACATCCTGGCTTTTCTTTTTTGTTCCTCTGCCTCTTTTTGCATTAGTCACCACCACAGCATCGAAAGCTGCAGCCAAGACATATTTTGGCTTCAGAAGTTTCTATTTCAGCAGCCTGGTTTGTTTTTCTTTGAACTCTGAAATGTGACGCTGGTGTGGAACAAACTGCAGGCTGCAGAGGGTTTGGGAAAAGAATAGCAAAAAAGGTTCCCCTGACTTTATGTAGAACCTCCAAAAGAGTTTTTAGCTTATATCCTTTGATACTTTTAGAAGAGCTTCTATTGGTTTTATGACCAAAAACAGTTGAATGATCCAGAGATTTTAGGGTTTTTTTTTTCACCTTTAAAATGACACAAACATGTTATTTATAGAAAAAAAACTTTTCCAGAGGACTCAGGATATTCAAATGCTATGACTTCCAAAGGTCTATCAGCTCTATGTCGCTTTCCCACCTGTTGCTCATAGATCCCTATCTCTCTGTTGCTCCACAGACGTACATCGGCTCCATCCTGGCGGCGGTGAACCCCTACCAGCCGCTGCCCGGCCTGTATGACCGCCCAGCTGTGGAGCTGTATAGCCGCCACCAGCTGGGGGAAATCTCTCCGCACATCTTTGCCGTGGCCAATGACTGCTACCGCTCACTGTGGAAGAGGCTGCAGAACCAATGCGTCCTGATCAGGTGGGTGAGCCTGGCTTGCTAAATTTGGATTCATTTCCATCCATTATTTCTGTTCCTTTCTGGTCAGAGGATGCACTGACTGGTCTTATTTAATCTTCTTTGAACTCCAGGCCAACACTTTGATAAAGTCTCCCTGAGCTCCTTGGCTTCACCTCTAACAATCTGATCACAGCATGTTACAGAAACATCCAAACTTCCTACATTTATTTCCATCTCCCGTCCTCTACTTTCCTTCCTCGTGTTTTAGGCTTCACCAACTTTCACATCCTACATCACTTTATTGTTTTCATCCACCTTCAAAGGTGTTATAAATACTTTACAAATGCTAATATTTGTGTCCACATTAAACATGGATGGATGGAAAAGGTTTTCATGTGGCTTTTATGAATCAATCGGCTGTAATTTACTTAGTCATTGATATTGCAACATGTTAATTTAAAGGAAAAATAAACATGGATAATTAGAATACTAGAACATATTTACCTTTAATATAGATCTGATCTTATTTTGGATAAATAAAAATTATTGCATTGTATGCATCGCTCTACCTTACCTTTCTACCCATCCCTTCCCTCCTACCTTATGATCATAAATGCAGCTTTATTCGTTTGGCTTTGAAACGCAGTGTTTCTGGGGAATTAGTTTGGCTGCTGAGTCTCAGTGTTCTTCAGAACCATGACTGTTGTTTCCTCCCAATCAGGCGTACACAGAGCACAAAGTGTGTTTCAAATTTTAGTAGGAGTTAGCTTTTGAGTTTGGAGTTAATACAAGTTTTATCCTCAGCTGAAGTCAAAAGCCATTTTAGTCCTGTTCTTTGTGACAAATCTCACATAAATCTGATTTGCTTCTGGACAAGAGGGGGCGCTGTGAGCAAATATAGATGAGAAAATCTACTTCCCAAACAGTTACAAAGATACTGGAAGAACTGGAAAATGAATCCGGCCTGGGTAATTTGGAGTTTAACCTGTCAATATATAAAAATCTGGAGCATTTAAAGTATTTAACCAAAAAAAGCACTCTGAGAGCACATATTTCCACCAAGCAGAAAAATTTGCCCCATATTGTGACTTTCATCTATAGCTATAACATTATCTGGATCGTTACCATATTTTAATGAATTGCTCCTCGGCCTGAGGTGCACCTTTGGTAACAATTTCCTTATAATCCATTATAAGTTTAAAAATAATACACAATGTGTGCCTGCAGCCTCTGGTGTTTGTTCTGCTCTCACCTTCTTCATTCACTCGGCTTTCCTCTTTGATGAGCAAATCGAGCAAAGCATGGCTCACCCTTCCTGTGTTTTTTTTATTTTTTTGTTTTCACTTTAATACTTCCAGACTTTTCTTAGTCTTAACTGAAGCTGTCTATAGTCACTGCTGCCAACCCTGCTTGTTCAGCCAAATAATGTTACAGAATCCTATAAAATGATACCTGTCACTGGATTATCTATGCATCATTACCAAAATATAATGGATTGTTCCTTTGCAAGAAGCGCTCCTTGTGTAAATATTTCACCGAAATCCTTTCATATCAAGTAAACCTGCTAACAAACATAAACATAACCTCCTTAGTGGAGGTAAGAAACACAATAAAAGCTGCTTTCTGGTGCTTTGCCATTAATTCCATGGGATCATGTATTGACCCAATTTGCCTGATTATTATTTTACACATCTTTAGTCAAGATCACCTCACATATCTAGACCTCATGGATATTAACTACTGGAGGAAAACAAAACATTTTTTAGTCTTTCCTGCTCATTCTCAGACTATCTGTGTGGTCTTTTCTATCCCCTCTGTCTTTAACAAATACAAACTGCAATCATTTTGTCAAACTAATGATTATATGAAACTGTGCTCTGAAGCAGCCTTAGGCAGTGTAATCTTGCCCCCCTATTTATTTCTAACTTACAGACTTGTATTCTGTGGGTGGTGGAAGTGGATGTGTCCACTTGTAGCCCGCTGTGGGTAACTGCAAATGATTTACTTGGTTTGTTTAGGCGGGATAACCATGTTATTGACAGTGCAATAAACCCTTGGCCATTTTGGCTCGCTGTAGGCTAAAGCTGAAACAGTGGAGACGTTTGGCGGGGAAGGGAGTCTCAGCCTTTCGCTCGAGGCGTGAGTTCAGTGGTTAACCGACAATTAGTTGACGTTAAAGCAGACTGTTTCGTCGGCACCGGGAATAATCAGACACAGGTGGTCCATTTAAAATCAAACTAAACAGAATTTAGAACATGTAAAGTTAACAGCTGCTTCTGTTTTCTTCATAACAACTTTATTAAATTCAAACATGGAGAAAAATAGAATTGGTATGTATGTATCAGTTCTAAGAACAAGTGACTCTGTAGAGACTCTTATGTATTAATAAACGCCAGAATGTTCACCTGCTGTTGTTATAAATAACAAAATAAGAAAGAACTCAACTTCAGGTCAGCTACAATAGATTCAGACAGCGTGAATCTGTACAGCGCTATAGTGTAGTCCTTCTATTAAGTTCCTCTAACAGCAGCTGACCATAGCCGCTTTTCTTTAACCTGATAACAAATGAAACAAAGAGAATTCCTGTCATGCATTACTGTGATTGCGATGCTATTAAAGCGGCATGTCTTTGCATGCATTCTCCCTCACATGTTCCCCTGGTTGTCTGCTGGTCTAATTTGCCTCCGTCCTTCTATTAAGGGAGGGAAAAAAAGGCCTTTTGTGTGGCAGGATGTCGGTCAGTGGGAAGAATATGTGCCGTGGCAAAGCAGAGCTAGGCGTAAACACAAACATATCGCACCGCAGTGCTACACAATGCTGCGTTTCTTTTTACAGAGACGCGTCCCTGCAGCAGATCCGCTTTGTGCTCCTTCACATCTCAATGATTCCTGTGACTTTCACTGCTTTTCATTGTGGACTTATTTTAGACACCTGGAGTTTATAGAACCATTAGTCTACCACAGAACCTGTGACCTAAAGAAAAAGAAAATATTTCGGGCATTTTTTCCCCCCATGACAGCAGCAGCAGTGATGTCGGGCAGAAAAGATAAACCACAGAGACCACAGTTTTGACCTTTTACTGTAGTTTTAGCTAAAACATGACCTTGTGGTGTACTGTTTGTTCAAATATGGCAAATAACACATGGAACGTATTGTAAATCTTCCTTATCAACCTATTAAGCCTTGCATATGTAGATTATATTAAAAATGTCAAATATTTGAAGGTTTTCTACACAGTAAAAAAAACAAGTGTTACTTTAACACCTTCAGAGCTGAATATAACTCTGTTCCAAATAACATTTTCTCCCATTTAAAACCAGTGTAAAATACACTCTATAGGCGGTGTCCATTTTCTTATTTAATTTGACTAATTTTACTCTTACTTAAAAAATTTGGAAGACCTCTCAGAAACTGGCAGGTAATTAACACCATATAGAGTAAAAGTTACATTGCATGGCTGTCAAATTTTTCGTTAACTCTTAACTCCATCACTTGAGCTGATTTACACTCAGTATAGATGTAAGTACTCTGTTTAGAATAAAATTGGTTGACTCTGAATTTTGAACACCCATTCTTTTATTGTGTACATTTTAACTTACCAACACTACAAATCAGTTAAAGTATTTTAATTCGCAAATTTAAAAGAAAAAAGGAACTAAACTGTGCCAAAGACTGAACCCTCAACCCTCTTTTGCTACCTTCGATGTTCTTAAGCACATTTTTAAAATGCAGGGTATATTTTCTCATATTTGTTGTCAATTTGGAATCCGTACATGCATGCATATTTCATGTAAAAAGAAAATAGAAATGTGTTTTTGAATCAGTTCTCTGTTTGGCTCTCTTGCCTTAGAAGTTTTTTGACCCTAAAAGTGTGCCCTCTTAAACCACTTGTGTTTAACTGCAAAGCTGTTAACTGGTTGGTAATTTCTACCCTCAAGCAAAATCTTGAGGTGCCTGCTGCAACACAGGAGCACCAGCTGTAGTAACTTTGGGAAAAAAAAAAATGTGTTGATTCAAAACCCAATAGAAAAACTCTAAAATTTTAACGGACTAAATCCTATAAGGACTTGGTAAATTTGTTCTGGTTTGTTGCTCAGATTAAAGAAAAAGGGCGACATGCTTGTGCTTCTGCTGGTCTGGAAATGATGGATGTGTCGAGCTGTGAATAATTTCAGTGTGAAGCACAAATCCTCAGGAAAACCAGAGGGCCTCATTCCAGTGTGGAGGTCCGGCTTCTCAGTGAGCAGAATTGAGCTTGGTGATCGAAGTGTGGTCCATTCAGCAGCAGGCAGTTAGTGAGCAACTTTTATAACCATGAAGCAACATCGGTTTCCGTTACCCAGGAAGTAGTCCTTGCCTCCATAGTCATTTGAACAGAGTGCTGGACAGCTGCTCCAGAACGTGAACAGGTTTACAATGATCATTGACATTCAGACACATGTTCGCTGTGGGCCTGCCAAAAAAAACCGGTGTGGACCCCCCATAAAACATGGAACACGCCTGGGCCCCCACCCCTACACAGAGGGATCCATTTATTTTGTGCATGTGAGGAAGAGGAGCTATAAATCTGCAAGCTGGCAGTGTCAGCCGCGGCAGGAAGCCTTCTCTTCGGATTTAAGGATTGTTGGTAATCAGATCCAGGCGAACGAAACAGGAGCTGGTGTAAAAGAAGAGGTGGTGGTGGAGGAGAAAGAAATCAGCTCTAACATGAAACCATCTGCTCATTAAAGCTTGTGAATGCCACTCTGCGCTTTCACTAATGCGGGTACCTACCTGCAACCAACCACATTGTTATAGGACAGGAGTCCCGGGGAGATTTTATTGAACACTTAAGAAAGAAACAATCTAAATGCTGAAACACAATTTTTATGGAAACCCTACAGAAATTCTCCAAACACAGCAAAGTTGAGGGTTTTAAAGATAATTGAACAATAAACAGGAAATTCTTAAAGTGATTTTTTTATAACAGCAGCTCCTTTGTTTCTGTTCTCATCAGCACTGGTAAAATATACATCACTGTGTCACACAACTGAACTCTCAATCCTTCACATTGACATCATCCTCCGGGAAAAACCAACTTGATGCATAACTAGTTTTTTCTGTCTTATGCAAAAAAATCCAAATAGCGCTTTTTGCATTGAGACACTTGAGCTTTTCCAGAACTAGCACGTTTAAGAAAAATTATAGCCCCAACTGTGAGACACGACATCACCAAATGCTACTCCTACACCTCCCTGAGGCTCATATGGGTGAATTGGGGCTAATCCTCAGAGCTAGATTCCAACATCTGGTTGAAAGATTGAAACCAGGAAAGAGGTGGCTGCTTGAGCAGCTCATTTGTGCTCTAGGTGTTGTGTGAGTTTGTTTAGCTGGTCTTATAGGACTGACTTGGTTCATATAGGTTTTTGTCAGAGGAAAACCTGTATACCTTACCTATCCTAAACCACAGAATGGTTAGGGAATAAGGTGCTGTCATGTAAACTGAACTTTGATTTTTGAGTTACAAAAAGTTGGAAACCTAACTGAAACTGTAACAAAGGTTTACAAATAAAATAAAAAATAAAAATTTAATCTAACGGAAATTTCAGAGAGAAAGTGCTTAGTTTTCCTTTGAGTCTTTATCATAATGCATTACCATGTTTCTGCCATTTTCACCTTTTTCCACCTTACTTCCTTACACCAAAATATGGATGTCAAGATATTCGTGTTGCTGCAGCTATCTGTCCTTACCTGGGTTTTTATTTTAGCTTTTTTTTTTCTTTTCTTTTTTTTGGCCCAGGTATGATCATTTTTTTTACATAAAAGACTAAAATTATATTAAAAAATTATAAAAAAAATTGAAAACCACTCAATGAGCCAGACATCTGCCACGCAGCAAATTTTTCCCCAATTTGAATTGTGACTTAGACCTGTCACAACATTGTGTAGGCTACAAACACAACAGGAGAGAATGCCTAATGATGCTCTATTCACCTTACAGAATTGTTTGGCTGCTCTCCGCCCTGTTGGAAAGTTTACCTCATCTTGGCAACTTGGGTGTCATTGAATTTTTCCCAGCTTTCCAGTAGAAATTATATGTGTGGGTGTTCATGTCGGCTTTTGGTATTTACCATAATTACGGTAGCACATGAAGGCAGCATTAGTCTGTGGAAAAACATATTTTTTAAGAGCCTTACTCAGATTGGTCATTTTTAACACAGAAATGCATTAAGTTCAACCATAGAAGAGTAGATATTCATTAGAAGTTTTGTTTTCTAAACTGCAATATCAGCAAAAAAACAAAAACATTTTTTTTTGTTTTCCTAAATAGGTTTTTATGTACATCATTTCATCAAATGTGAAGCTTTGTCTTAAACAATGATTCCGATCTCTATCGCTCATATCTTCAGTACAGTCCCAGTTCCTCACTGAAATTAATCTGCTCTAGGATGAAACCGTGAGGACATTAGTAGTGGTCTGCTAAGGCTCTTTCCAAAAAGCTCTTAAGATTACCATGACATGGATGACACAAAATCCACAGTGACATTTGTACTCAGGATATGCAAACAGTTAGGGATAATTGCCCACCATGTGTCCATTATTACAAATTATTGGAAAACATAGACAGCAGGACCTCAGCAGGGTCCATTAAGTCTCCAAATAGGCTTTGTTTACATCCTATCAAAAAGCGCACTTTTGTGTTTCAGATGAATGCAACAGGATTTTTTTTTTCTAACAGCATATGTATGAAAACAAGAAAAAAAAGATCTTTCCTTTTGAATTCAATATCAACTAAGCTTACCTAAACAGCTTTGAATACAGACCTGTGTAGCTGTTATTCTGAACAGTCATCAGCTCCAGACCCGGCACTCTGTCCCTGATCTCTTGACCTCAGGGGTGGAGCGTGAGGTCAGCGCAATAGTCTCGATCCTGGTTAATTAGTCAGACATCTGGGGTCAGAAAAGCCCAGCAGCTAACCTCTGTAAAAGCACGGCTGAGAGGTTTCCTCTTGGGGTTTGCTGGGATTCTTTTCTGCTTCGTTTCCACTGAGAGGCCGAGTCACAAGTTAGCTGTGACTAAAGGAAGGAATGGATCAGAACAAAAGGCGGCTGGGGGGGGTCATGGTGTGAGAAAAATATGTCCAACTATGTTGGTTTTAGGTGCAACATGAGATGGAGGGCATATTTTTATCATTGAAGCTTTCTAAGAAAATATGACCTAATGATAAAGCAAATAAAGTATTTCTATGGTAGGTTGTAACGGATCTCTTTCTGGTATTAAGTCTATATAGGTCTTCAATTATAGATTCTGAGTCAAACCTGAACCCTATTTTTGATAATTATTGGTCTACAGCATAGATTGTATTTATTCTGTCATTGCATATATTGTCACTTGTCAGTCCCAATGATAAGGGCCTAAAGGCCTTTACTAACTTATAGACTCTTTCTCTGAGTTGGTTGGCATGAAACGCCCCGAGCCAGGCTGCACCATTTCAGATGCAAATGGCGTCAGATTCAAAACCAAAAAAGGTCTAAGATATTGAACTGGTGAAACTGGAAGCCCCCAATGGATGAAGGTTGGAAGAGGTTAACTGAACTGGAGCCTGCCCAAACAACCTGTTGTTTAGAGAAAACATTGTGTTTTATTTCTGTATAAAGAAGCGAAAGTTTTTCTTGAAATCCCCCCACATTTAATCTTCACAACCATATTCAATACTAACACTATCACTGGAATAAAAACTGCTTTACACATTTTAATGCACAACTATCTCAGCAGGGTTCCTTCTTTGTTCTTCTCTGAGTTTGTATTGACTCTGGCCAACACCAGCATGATTTGGCATCACTTTAAGGCAAGTGGACTGATTGATTAATTAGGCTTATTCAGAAGTTAATAAATGCGACTAAAAAAGCTAAATGACCTACAGTTAAATTAAACGATATACCAAAAAGGAGTTATAGCACAGTCATTTTCTGAATGGCTCTGTTCGTGTCGTCCATTTTAAAAGCCTCTGTTGGGTTGATAATGGTTGGTAAGGTAGCAGGGGGCCTGTGGTGAAGTTCTTTGTATGTTGAATTGGATTTGTTGTGCGACAGGAAGCCAACTGGGGTTCAGCCACTTCCACTGCTGCAGGCTTGGCTCTGTCAGTAAACAGTTTTTGTTTGTGTTTTGTTGTCTGCGCCTGAACGACCAGGAAGTTACTCCTTAAATTCAAAAAAGCAGTTTGAATGTAGCCCACCTCCCACAGAGGAGCAAAGCAGACTTTAGCTGTGCATGCAAGTCCGTCTTAAGAAGTAATTTAATCTTAATCTTCTTTGTTGTCTAACAAGCTGGTATTTTAGCTCACTGAGATCATTTCACTGTTTTCCTGTAAAACACTTTTCATTACTTCAACAGACGGTCAAGTAACACGTCCAGGGATTTTTCTTTCTTGTCTCGGTTTCTCGTCCTTTCTCAGAAAGTCTTTCAATCTGACAGAGTCTGCAGCTCTGTGTTTGTACAAAGAGCCTAAAGGAAGTACATAGCTGTACAGGCACTTTCTCCAACATGCTCTATAGTTCATCTGAACGCTCCCACCTTCCTGCCTGGGGGGGGGGGTCTCTGCCTTGGGTGGCAGCAGCATGTGGGGGTCCAGGGAACAAAGACCGGCTGCTTCTAGGTTATACTTGTCTGTGTGTGTCCAAGTTCATGCAGTTTGTTCAGCAGCCTTCTTAGTCCTTTAAATGTGCTCAATTTAAGGACCTTGTTATAGACAACAAAGCAACGGTCTAGAGCTGAAACAATTAACTGGATTAATCGACTATTGAAATAATCGTCAACTATTTTAGTAATCGATTAATCGTTAACTGGAAAATAGAGACTTCAGAACATTCTTTTTCCTGACTATCAACATACTTAGAGCAGTAATTATACCAAAATTGTAAAAATATATATCTAAGCATTATGCATTTATTGCAAATGGTGTTGGTAATATTTGCAGGTTAATTTTCTACAAACGTCCTGGTTCATGGAATCTGCTACACAATGTTTTGGTCAGTAACCTGCTCAGGAACAGCGCCTTAATGTCAAAAGAAATATTCTGCAACCATCTAGGTAGTTGGAAGAATTTGTTTAAGTGATTTTAAAGTATAGGAGCAGGCCAGATATGCATTTTACTGTACAGGGTCATTATTTTTAAACATTTGTAATGTTGGACTCACAGAAATTGTTTATTTTTTTTTTTTTTTTTGTATATAGTCAGCCTAAGATGGTTTGGTGATCTTTAGTTTCTATAATTTTAAGAGAAAAAAAAATCACAAGGACATTATGGGAAAGTAGCATTTATACCTTTCATTTGATAATGAAAACCATAAAAATGTTAATAAATCATATTTAATGGTTAGGTTTTAAAAATCAAACCATAACCTGTGAAATTAAGCTTAAGCAAAAATTCAATCTGGAAGAGGCTTATTAGCTTCACCTGGACCACCTGTCGCTCTTTCAGCTTCAGCCAATCAAAATCGGGACAGCACCTCCTCCGGAGCCAATCATCTTTTAAGATGCCCTTCTTGTAGCCTCCCTCAATCAAGCCAGCAAACTCCAACCAACCTCCACCCCATCTCCTCCTTGACTTTCAGACCTTTTTCAGTTCCGCTCACCCTCCGGCTTATTCCACCACCAGTGTCCAAGCGAATGTTAATTCACTGCATCAAAGTCCTCTGCCGGGGCCCCAGCGCTGAAGAACTCATTTAATTTATGTCTGAAACTTTTCTAATCACACCATTTCTCCATTTGAGTCTCTCCAGGTTGAATTAGAATTAAACTAAAGGGCCTGCGGACACTACAATTGTTTCTTTTTAGTATAACATGGTTTTATAGTTTGCGGCTGCACATATAACATTTAAATAGATAAACATCTTTCATTCCAGAAGCAACACTCAAACTTTATATTCAAGACAGGATTGGATGTGTAAACCTGGTGAGCAGAGACATCTGCCAAGTAGCTCATTTCCCCAGAAATATTCTGACTTCCACCTCAAGTTAATACCTGGATTCACAGAATCGTTCAAAACATTCCTGGATCCAGATGGTGATCCGGATCATCACAAATCATTTGTTGCCAGTAAAAATATGCAACTTCTCTAACATTTCAGCTGAATATATACATAACTTTTTGGGGGATTTGGAAAAGAGACAAACATATAGACAAACTGATTCAGTGTTTTTGCAATTTCAACCTCTTTGGTTCTTTATATAATGTAACATTACTCCATTAAAGTGTCATTTTTAGGTCTGATTTGGTGGATTTTTCTGATTTTGAAATAAATTCAATAAACAAAAGAATTTCTCAAAGCAGTGTCAAACATTTGAGAAACTGAAAACCTTAATCTCCCTCTTAGAACTGTCTGGATTAACCTTTTATAGGGCAAGTTTCCTTTTTTGATCATCTGCATACCCCTTACAAATGGAGTTCCCTCCCGTCTCTCAGTCAGGTCTAGAAGCACTAGATCTATATCCAAAGATCCTGCTACATGGCTGTAAATCTTATTTTGGCATTTGACCAATTAGATGAGCCCTTGAATGATATATTACCCACTGGAAATTAAGTTGGAAAAAAAGTAAAGAAAAAATGTAAAACGTTGAAAAGTAAAGTTAAAAAAATAATAAGCCTAGTTAACTATTATATTTAGGTTTATAAACTAAAAAATGTCAGTTCCAGTATCAGGATTAATGTCGTTATGTTGGACCAAAAAAAATGTGTTTCTTTCACTCTGTTTTTTTCATGAATTTCTTATAGCAGCACCTTTGCTATTTTTCTTAATATATTCGGGCAAGTTGGTGTTTCTTGTTATTACATTGACATTCGTTTTGACCATCAAACTATCCTTTTTTATTTTTATTTTACAAAGGTAATAACTCTATTGGATTGAAATTTAGATTTTTTTAAGTATTTCGCTGAGTGCTCTATAAAGGGTTAAGAGATTGTTGTAAATGTAGACAGACAAGTAGCATTAAAAAAAGAGAAAAAAGTAGTCCTTGTGTTCCTGGGGATCATCCTGCTGCTTGATGACCTGAAGTTTAAATGGCTGCTTATAATCATCTTCCATATGTGTTTCCCATGTTTTAAATCTCAGTCTGTCCTGTCATAACATCCCTACACATGTAATGTGTGACCATGTCTCAGGCTATAGCCAGAGACCCTAAGTGTTTACATTACCATCAGCCCTGTACTCCATCAGGAACATGCTGCTGACTTCAGGGACAAAACCTTTTACTGATATGAAGAAAAGCTAAAGTTCAGTTTTATTTTTAATACTAAGCTAAACCCTACAGTGACCATTTAGTACTCATCAGGAATGAGTGTTCACTGCAACTCAGCTGTACCTTTCTCCGAAACATCTGCACTGCTCTTTCTGTACCAACTTTATCTTAAAGGATAAATGTGCTGGAACATATTAGAGCTGAGCAGCTAAACACTCACTCCAACACATACAACCAGCTTAATGACACCAGTTAACTCCATGTGTATGTCTGAACTTTTTGAAGACATGCAGAAAATACAGCAAGGCTGAATGCAGCAGAGACGACCACTTTGACAGTAAGCTCTGCTCTGCTGACTGGAGGTACTCTTTAAAAATGATGGAAACACAACTTTAAAGACTATAATTCTCATTGTTTGATAGTTGAAAAAAAAAACAGATGCATCAAAAGTCCACAAACATCATGCCTTCTCCTTATAAGCGTTTATTTTTCTTACAGCCTGGCTTTAAATGAGGCGGGGTAACACTAATTCAAGACAGACAAACATGTTCCCCTAATAAACTATCAACTTACTTTATTTACTTACATACATATAGCTGGGTGTCATCAGGATAGTGGTGAACGTCTTTGTCCTTTTTTATTTTTACATCTCTCAAGAGAACTATGCATCAGAGAAAACTGATTCAAATTCAGAACTTTGAGGGACACCATAAGAAAACCTAATTACTGACAAATGACTCATCTTTCTGTTGCTTGTAAAATAAAAAAATATATATTTTCTAGCATGTTTCTGTCATAGTGAGTGTCTGCTTGTCATTTTAAAAATCTTAGTTTATCATTTTTTGGATAGAGGAGCTGTGTCAAATAATTCAGGCTTATTGTAATAAAAATCCTGAGGTAGCATTCATTTAGTATCTTTAGTCTAAAGTACACTCAACATTTTTAAGATAGGATTACGGTCTTAAAGAAGTTCCCGAAATAAATGTTTAAACATGCTGCTCGTTCTATGTGCAGATTTTACTGGTTGGAAATCAGCATGATGAGCATGAGTCTTGTGCTTTTGGTAGCCAGAGTAATCCTGGACTCTATTAGGAGGAAAGTAAAGGGATGTCAGTGTTTTTTTTTGTTTTTTTGTTTTTTTTCTTGAGCTCTGTTTTCTCCTTCAGTGTTGGAGAGGTTGCTGTGTGGCAACATTCTCTTTTTTCAAATATTCTTTTATTTCTAGTATTAAGCTTTATCCTCCCTTGTTCATCATGTTATGTTTTTAATTGACTTTATAATGTTTTTTTACAAGCCAAGTACCAAAGAACAAAGCTCCTGTAGTCAGTTAGTCTCTTTAGATATAGCCTGGTGGAAGTGACCATGCACACGTGGTTATCACAGACCAATCCAACGTGTCTTACAGGATGGTTGGACATGCAAAATCATAGTAATCAATGCAGTAAAATGAGAGTAGCTGCTTTACATGTCAGCTTAGTCTGGTTTAGAATTTAGGCTTTTCTCTTGTCTTACAGCCTGAAATGGTAATGACTGTGTGTGACTGTTGTCCTTTCAACCGCTGCAGTACAAACCCACTGAGCATTTTTTATTCTTTACTACTACTCTAGAAAATGTGTAAAGAACAACTTTATTTCTATTGTATGGTTTTGAAATAAAAAAAATATAATTTTTTTTTTAAACAAAAAAAAAAAGCAGGATAGATGCATTTCCTTCTATAGGATTTGGATATTTGTGGAAAAACAGATCTGAAAATATATTATTGGTTATCGTAGTGTTATTTCATGGATTCTATGAAATAGTTTAAAGAGTTTTAAAAAGCCACATTTGTTATTATACCCGTATTTAAGAATATCTTTATTTCTGACTTAAGTTATTTCAAGCAATAGTAGAGGGTCCAAAGAGCCGCTTGTGATTTAAGAGCTTCGAGCTGCAGAGCCCTGGTCTAGACCAGCAGTTCTTCACACTTTCTGAAGGGCTTTCAAGGCTTTGCTTTTGATTCTACCTGCATTCCCATTAATTATACTACTTATTAGCTTAGGGCTGTGTGTATTAAACAAAACATGAAGAGAGCAAATTGAGGTGCAAAGAAAAACCGAGAAAAAATAAACTCAGCAAAGACTGAGGCATGAGAAGAAGGAATCTCCTGTAACCAGTCTTCTGTATTTGTTGAAATCAAAACTGCTTTGCAAGTTATTTTCCGATCTCTTTAGAAGAACTATATACCTAAGTGTGTCTCTTTTATTCTGCTATGTCTGTTTTTCAAAGTTCTGATTGTTTCCTATTTGTGGAATATTTGAAAATATCAGTAAATCACACAGATGAATGATGCCTTTGAGGTAGCACTGGGGTGCCATCTAGTGGTTGAGGATAGAATGAAAACCCAGTGGAATTTTTCATCCTACTATTTAGTAAGAAAGTGACAAATAAGATGTATCTCCAACCTCCCTCAATTTTCTTTTTTCCTTTTTACATCACATCGTCTGGATCAAATAAGGATTGGATTGGATGGGCTATGAATAGATATTAATCATATTCTATATTTTTTATGTTTTAAAATGTTTAACTTATCAAGGTTGAAGATCCAAAACTTCTAAAGGCATATTTTGTTCTATTTCCTCAGTGGAGAAAGCGGAGCTGGTAAAACAGAAAGCACCAAGCTGATCCTGAGGTTTCTGTCTGCTATGAGCCAACACTCACTGGAAGTTTCCTGCAGAGACAAGACATCCCATGTGGAGGAGGCGCTGCTGGAGAGCAGGTAAAATAGTTCTGTTAAAGTCGATGATGTATCAGCTTTTCAACAAACTTGAACCGATGGTCTTTCTACTCATTCTCTCGTCAGTCCCATTATGGAGGCCTTTGGAAATGCGAAGACCGTCTACAACAACAATTCCAGTCGCTTTGGGAAGTTTGTCCAGCTGCATTTCAGCCAGAAGGGAAACATTCAAGGGGGGAAAATTGTTGACTGTATCCTTTAAAAGTTCTCAGTTTTAGGTGACCAGCACCCATTTTTGTTTCATTTTATCTTTGTTGAAGCACTTTGTGATTTTTGGTAGGCCTACTCTAAAGGCTTAATACCAAGAAAATAGGGAAGTCAACACCAAGAGCTACATAAAGAAGAAATGTTGTAGAGTTTGGCTTTTAAAATCTCCAACCCCAGTTTTATGTTTTGCATCCATAAAAGCGTAATGCAATAAACACATGAGCTGCTGTTAATTTTTCAACATAACTGCATTACTTTAGATAACCTTTTGGTCTAAACAGGGCATAGTTGTTAGTGTAGATAGTTTTAGTTGAACTGTTTTCAGTGAGTTTGCAGGACCTAACTATTTTTAGGAGGTTGGTTAATCAGCATTGTTATTCATGTATTGAACTGGAGCAAAGGAGGAGTTAAATCCTGTTACGAGTAGTGGTGCCTGGGTACAACCTTTTAATTTCTGATTAAATTATGTTGCTGCTTTAAGTAATATTAGCATACATCATACATTAAATGCTCATTTTGTGTTGTTATACATTGGAAAATTATTGATCAAATGATATTACTCAGAGAACAATGGTAGACAGCAATAGGTATAAATACAACAGAACTATTTATTATTAACAAGTGGGTTACAGGCACTTCAGACTGATCAGATGGTTAGTTTGCATTATGCATTGTGTCCTTGGGCAAGACCTCACCTGCATTGCCTACTGATGGTGGTCAGAGGTGGCGCCAGTGAACGGCAGCCTCCCTTCTGTCAGTGAGCCCCATAGCAGCTGTGGCTACAATGTAGCTTGCTACCATCAGTGTGTGAGTGAATCTGTGGATGACTGAATGTATTGTGAAGTACTTGTAAAAGCGCTATATAAATACAGGCCATTTACCATTTGTGGAATGGTAATATTTTATAAACTTTTGTAACCATGCAGAGCTTTTTGACTGTTTTGTTCCTTAACTGATTCTTTCCTGATGACAGATCTACTAGAAAAGGTAAATCCTTTCATATATTATTAGATAACATAAGTATATTATTTGAAGCCTTGTTTTGAGAGCTAGTCAAAGGTTTTACCAGTACAGGATCTGATGATTAAGAGTATTCCTATTGTAGTTAAAGAGTAAATGAAGAATATATGACAAAAATGTTGTGTCAGGCTGTCAAAATGAGACGCCTCGATCAGGTTTGTGATAGCTTTATTGACAGATCATTTGTTCTCTCCTCAGAATCGAGTTGTTCGGCAGAACCCAGGAGAGCGAAACTACCATATTTTTTATGCCATATTAGCAGGAGCCAACAACCAGCAAAGAGGTGAATCAAGAACAAAATTTGAATAAAAAATGATTTACTCATCTGCATTATACGAAAATTTTTTACTTTGGGTTGTTTCATTGGTGTGCTTGATATTAGCTGCATGTTTTTTGTTAAAAAAAGAAGGTCATATAATTGTTTTATTTGTCTCTGCAGAGGCGTTTGGGTTGACGCATCCTGAGAGCTATCACTACCTGAGACAGTCCAGCTGCATCGCTGACAAGACAATCAACGACAAAGGCACTTTTCAGGATGTTCTGGTATGGAGAAATATATCAGGTTTTGCATGTATTCATTCAGCAAAAATGGAACCTTCAGTCCAAATGGTTGGAAATAGTTAATTATAATAGATCACTGCGAACAAAATTCTTCAATCTTCATCCACTAAAAAGGAAAATTATCATATTCTTTGAATTTTTCTTACTCATAAAAGTAATTGTCTATAAAGCAATAGAATTGTACGAATTATCTTCTAAACAAAATGTTGTATTCTTGTTTATTTTGAGTGCACATATAATCCATATTTGCTCATTTCCCCTCTAGTGTTCCGAGCGTAAGCTTTATTAATAGTTGATTTACTTGCATGAGAGGAAATATAACGACATTTTTATTATAAATTGCGCTGCCTGGGCAAAAATTTTTTGACCTGATGTGAGTGTAAAGCACCCATACACCTCAGAGAAAATGAATCATCTTTATAAGAGGGTCTGCAGATTTGTAGTACTTACTCAAATATAGAGAATAGCTGAAATAGTGATTACACAGAGCCAGCACAGGTTTCAGTCCCGAACAGGAAGAACTGATATGTTTGATAAGATCATCTTCTTCACGTATCTTCTTCACGTTTTTGTTGTTTTTCAGAATGCCATGCAAACAATGCAGTTCACAGAGGAGAACATCAGTGAGATCCTGCGCCTCCTGGCAGGGATCCTCCATGCAGGGAACATCGAGTTTATGACGGCTGGAGGGGCCCAGGTCGCCTCCAAATCAGGTTGGTGCATTTACTGTCACTGTTGACACTTTGTTGACGCATTGGGTTGTCCTTGCAGGAAAAAAAAACATACTAGAACAGTAAAATATATGTAATTATTACTGACTCTGACTGGAAAAACAGGAAGCATTGGTGTGTATTTAATGCTCATTGTCTGAAATGGTTTGCTGATGTTTTATGTCCCTTTCCCCTGCAGCTCTAAATTGGACGTCAGAACTCTTGGGACTGAACTCGGATCAGCTGGCAGAAGTCCTGACCCACCGCTCGATGATCCTGAGGGGGGAGGAGATCTCCACGCCGCTAACAGTTGAACAGGTCAGAGGACTACTAACAAAACACACAGATAATCAAACACTGGTGTGAAATTTAATGCAAAGGAAACTGATCTGTTTTATTTCGACCGATCTCTCCTGCCACAGTCCTTCCTAACATTCCTAAAGTCCAAACATTCATTGCGCTTCCTGCCTCTAACCAACTTATTTATTACCCTAAAACAACCGATATGTTTTATATTTTTGAAAAAAGATTTTTGATATACTTGAGACGTTTTTCTACCTTCCTTTGCTTACTGGTTCTCTGTGTTGTTCCTGAAGGCGGTGGACTCCAGAGACTCCATGGCCATGGCGCTTTATTCACAGTGTTTTAACTGGATCATTCACAAACTGAACAACCGCATCAGGGGCAAGGAGGACTTCAAATCTGTCAGCATCCTGGACATCTTCGGATTTGAGAACTTTGAGGTGCTTGTTTAGGTTGACTTTTTAAGATTTCACCCTATAAGCAGTTAATAAAGTGAACATTTCTGTGCTTTAAAACAATAAGGCAGTCAATTCAGAATAAATGTTTGAATAAGTTTTGGATTTCACAATTTCTGCCTCGTTTGGTTCCCCTCAGGTTAATCGCTTCGAGCAGTTCAACATCAACTATGCAAACGAGAAGCTTCAGGAATATTTTAACAAGCACATTTTTTCTCTGGAGCAACTTGAATACAATAGGTGGGTGGTGATGCTTCCTTTGTTTACCCTCAAAACAAGGTGTAAAAAATATTTTTAGCAATTTGAAAAGAGAAAAAAAGAACTTAAAGCAGTCTTAATTTTTTACCACACCTAAGAAATTAGAGTTGAATGTTCTGAAATGTAATTTTGCAAGTAAATGTGATAGTAGTTGCATATTGGATCCTCAGGGCTTGAGTTTTAACTTTTTTAGATTCCATGACCTTTGGGTGTATTTAGTGGCCCATGGTTCAGATGTGAATCATTTGGATGCTAAAATGTCACAATTTCTGTTAAAAATATTATTTTCTTACCCGACCAAACCAAAATGGCTTTCAGCTTCTCTTCTTTAGAAAGTTAACTCTGTTCATAAATTCTGTCCACCTTTTCTCTCTCTGGACTGGACAACAGCTTTTAGGAATATAAATAATATTCCAGCTACTGATAGAGAAAGTACTGCTGAAAAGTTTTCCCAGGATACCATTTTATCGTTTTATTCATACTCATCATCTCCTGCTTCATTTGGTACCGGGGGCAGTAGTTTCAGCAGAGACTCCAAGACTTTCCTCTCTCCAGACACCTCGTCCAGCTTCTTTTGGAGAAGATATAGTCCCTCCTGCATGTCCTGGCTCTTATTATGGAGGAGAAACGTCTCTACTCCGAGCCTCTCCGGAATAACTGAGCTGCTCACCCTATCTCTAAGGGAGAGCCCAGCCACCCTGCAGACAGAGCTCATTCCAGCTGCTTGTATTCAGGATCTCATTCTTTTGGTCATGATCCAAATTTTATGACCATATGTGAAGGTGGGAACGTAGACGTTAAGCCTGATCTTTTCCCAGTGCATATTTTATTCTGCAAGGGCTGCCCTATGTCTCTCTGGTCTTGTTCATAACCTTTATGGACAAGATTTCTTGGTGCAGCCGAGGGCTGGAGGGGATCTGGTTCAGAGAGCAGTGGATCTCCTCTCTGCTTTTTGCAGATGATGTGATTCTAGTGGCTTCCTCCCCACCAAGGCGTACAGCAGGCCCTGGGAAGCATCCAGGATGAGAACCAGCACCTCCAAGTCTGAGGGCATGGTTCTCGACAGAAAAAGGTGGCTTTTCCTCCTCAGGTTGGAGGAGAGTAGGAGGAGAGTAGGAGGAGAGTTCCTTCCTCCCGTGGAGGAGTTCAAGTATCTTGGGGTCCTGTTTACAGAAGCGAAGTGTTTTGGTTTCTTTTATTCTTAATTAATTTAAAACTGTGAACTATAAAATATCAGCTAAGATTCTATAGCTACATCCTTACATGTACAGTTACCGGTATAAAAAAATACAAAAACAAAAAACAGAAAGCAATCCAAACGATAAAAAAAAAAAAAATTATAAAATGCCTGTGTTTCCACTTCAACAGATACAAAGTGGTGACAGTTCTGATATATCTGCTCACTCAGGTTAAAAAGGAGAGTATTAGCTTTGCACAGAGACCAGGCTTTTGAATTTGCTCCTAATGATTGAAGAACAGCACCTAATTATTGTTTTACAGGCTCCTTAAAACATTTTGAAGGGAAGCTGGTATATTTAGTTGGTGATAAACAGATTATCAATACGAGTTGTGTATCAGGTGATAAATTGGTTGTTTTATTGCTCCTTTTGTGTTTTAATAATTTAACGAACATGCAGATAGATTTATTAAAGTTTTACAAAGGCATAAATTAGCAAATAACAACATGTGAGGCTCCAATTCCACAGCTTTGTATGGATATTAAAAAAAGAATATGTATTCTTGATTTTAAAAAAATCTGCTTCCACAAAACCTCTTAAATTTGTACAGATTTAAACAAAAGGATGGAAGCAAAGCTGTAATGTGGCTCCATTTTACTCTAGTCTTTGAGAGAGATAAAGTAAACGTGCACAAGTAAAAAAAAAAAAAATTCAAACGTGTGTTTGTCTGGACGACATGGACTCTGATCTACTCTACATCATCTTTTTCTTTTGACAAAAGCATTTTTTTACGTGGAGGAAATGTGCAAATGTGGCAGAAAATAGATTTTTTTTTTTTAGATATAATTTTTTTCCTTCATCTATAAAGAGCATTTTAAGATTTAAAATGTGAAAAAAAGATCTGATCCTTTAGCAACTACTGTAGGTGTAACATCAGAGCGTTCTAAAGGTTGACCCTCCAAGTCCTTTCAGTTCTTCTACAAAACGTCATCCTTTACCAACTGATGAGCTCAGCTACTCAAACACCTTCACCTTTAGTTATATCTTCATTGTTTTGTTGCAAACAAAATTTAATTTCTCTGCTTTTTGCTGCAGAGAGGGGCTGGTCTGGGTCGATATCAACTGGATGGACAACGGAGAGTGTCTGGATTTGATTGAGAAGGTATTCGAATGATTTTTTACTCTAACCAGACACATCCCTCATTTAGAGTAAGAGGTTCTATTTTAAGGCTGATGAGGCTTATTTTTAAACTGCATAAATAAATATTATTCTGCACCAAAATGGGAAACACAAGGAGTGAATATCCAATTAAAGGTGATGGTAGATGTAGGATTGTTGGAGGTGCAGTCACATTATGGCCTACCAATTTGACCCTTTTAAGCCATAGATGAGTTTTTGAGACTTCTGCATTATCAGTGTGATTTTTTTTAATCCAGACACATGTAGTGAACACAAAATGTGTAAAAGACTATATAGAAATCCTTAATGTATCAAAATTGATGAAAATATATGCTATAATTCCAGTCCAGGCTTTAAAGAGTTAAGCTTTTCAGATTCTATCTATAAACCGTTTTTATGTTATTTGCTGTAAAGTTTTTAAAACCATAGAAAGTCAGATGTCAGATGAGGAAATCTTGCATGTTCTTTTAGAAACTGGGCCTCCTGGCACTGATGAATGAGGAGAGCCATTTTCCCAAAGCCACAGACGACACCCTACTGGAGAAACTCCACAGCCAGCACTCGGTTGGTTTTTAGCATGTTTTTTTTTTTTTTTTTTTTTTTTTTGCATGTCTTTTTGTTTTGTTTTGTTTTTTGGTGAGTTTATCTATATTGATGAAATTTAAAGAAATGCAACTAGTAAAGGATTAATCCACATATTTAATATCAAGTTTTGTCAAAAGTCTATTTCGTCCTGCTGGAGACTTATCGAATAGAATAGAATACAAGTACAAATCAACTAAATGTGGTTTGCATCTATCCAGAAGTGCTATACAGGATATAAATATTATTACAGGTGTATGTAAAAGCAAAAAGTAATAGTTAGGGACTGAAAAAGTTGTGTATAAATATGAATATGGGAGCTACATGCACAGATTATACAGAATATACAGGAATGTTAGGAAAAGGATTATATATGTTTTAGCAGGTTTAAAATACAAGATAAATAATGGCAGATAAAATTTACAGATTATATACAGATAGTATACAGATTGTGAATCAGGCTTTTCCATAAAATAGCATCAAGTCAGCTATTTAAAATGCCACTAGATAAAATGATCTGTTTACCTAAAATGAGGACAGCTGTAAATGGGATTCGGTGCCCAACCTCAATTGTATGCCGCATCTACACAAGCTAAACCCAGACTAAAAGCTTGCACACCAACCCTCATATTTTGCACATATTAGTAACAATGCTTTATACAAAGTTGGGGGAGACAAAGGGACAGTTTATACATCATTTAATATGTCTTTATCAGCCTCTTAGTTTTTTTCCCCCCAGATATTCAATAAGATTTATATCTGATGAACACACATTCATGGATCATGGGTGTTTTTTTGGGCCAGTAGCTGGCTGAACGCCCCCAATGACGACCAATTTTCAGTTGTTTGGCAGAGATTAGCAGATATGCATTTAGGATGTGCTGTTAGCTCAGAGAATGTATAATGCCATGTACACTGAATAGATCCTCAGCACTGTCAGATGCATAACAGATCCTCAGTTGCACATATTTCCAGTTAACGTCCCAGGAGTTGGAAAAAAACTCCCTATGTTTAATTTTATAATATTGGAAATCATGGACTTATCTCCCAAACTCAGGTTGGTATGTAGCTCAAATCTAAAGAGACAGTTCTCTAACATTAAGATTTTTGTAAACTCCCGCTTTATCTTACTCGCTATGTGAGATATGAAGGTAAACAAAATTCTCTCATCCACTTTTGTTTCTCAGTGAAATAAATTTAAGAATTTATCCTACTTGGCTAGTATGTTCCCATTTTAAGGGCTCAGAGCTTAGTTTCTATTTTTAATCTCATGTTCTGCAACAGATCAGTATTGATGTTAGATGTATCTAAGAGGGAAATTGAAAACAATTTCAGTAATCAAACATTGAATAGAGAAAAAATTGGGGTGAAATATGAAAAGATAAGCTCTGATTTAAGCACTTTATTTTATAAGGATCAGACTGGATTTCTTATCAGTCTTGTTTAACTATTGGAAAGTTATCGCTGCAGAAAAGTAAATGACCTTTTCCTTTCTTCTGCAGAAAAATTCATTTTATGTGAAACCTCGTGTTGCTGTGCACTACTTTGGAGTCCGACACTATGCAGGAGAGGTAACTCACTCACATCTTTAAAAAGTTCAGCCCACTCAGCTGTAGAGGCCACTCTGCTCTCCTTTGCTTAAGTTAAACTCTCCTGCCCCCTTGTGGCTGTTTCCAGGTGGTATACGACGTAAGGGGCATGCTGGAGAAGAACAGGGATACTTTCAGGGATGACATCCTCAACATGCTGAGAGAGAGCAGGTTGGCTATTGAAGCGTTTTTACTGTTGTTTTTTATGTACTTTTTAAAACCTAAAATTATGGTTTTGCGAAATACTTCAACTTAAGTAAATATTTCTTCAAAATTACAGCATAGCTTTTTAAAACCTATCCCATTGTCTGCCAGGTTGGACTTTGTCTACGATCTATTTGAGCATGTATTGAGCCGCAACAAGCAGGACACTCTGAGGTGCAGCACCAAGCACAGACGGCCAACTGTCAGCTCCCAGTTTAAGGCAAGTCACCAACAAACAACATTCTATCTGCTGCAACATGGATGGATGGATGGATGGATGGATGGATGGATGGATGGATGGATGGATGGATGGATGGATGGATGGATGGATGGATGGATGGATGGATGGATGGATGGACTGATACTTTGATTTCACCTAGAAAGGAACTGAGAATGATAATCGGTCCTCCTAGATGGATAACTTGATGATAAATGGCTGAATAAGTTAACAGATAGAAAATAAAATTCATGTTTTTGAGACAAATTAAATCTAGTGAAAATGAAATTGACTTAATACATTTGGGACTTTTTAAGAAACATATACACATTTATTCAATTTCAAACACTATTACTGTCTTGAGCATGTATGGATTATTATGAAACTAGCCTCAAAGCAGGAAGAACAAAAAGAAATCCAACATTGAACAAGAGATTTATGGTCACAGCTGATGTCTTTACATACAATAAGTGTGTTTTATGGCTCTTTGTGGTGGATACATGTTTGGAATTCTGTAGAATAATGAATATGACCCACAAAAATCCTGAAATATTTAGTGTAGTCAATTTTATACTTATTTATTTTGAAAAACTGATTTAAAGGTCTGTCTATGTGTGCTATATTCGATGGAATGGGGGATTTATTATAGAGTCAGCTTAGACCTCATCACTCATGGCAAAACCAAATTATAGTTTAATTATTGATGAAGAGTCTGCAAAATCTCTAAAAGTGGACCTTTATTTCAGAATTTACAGTAGATCCCTACCACCCAACAGTTTTCAATTCTATTCAGTTTATTTATATAGCGCCAATTCCAAACACAAATCATCTCAAGGCATTTTACAGAGACAATTCAAGCAGGTCATACAGTCAGATTCGTTAAAAGTTCTCTAAGGAAAAGCAGCTGATTGCATCGACTCATTGACTCGAAGGCAATCCTCACAGTTTTGTGCTGGACAAAACATATGTCAGGGTAAAACATGTGGCATTAGCCTAATTTATAAATCTGTTAAATGTTTCAATTTTAGTTGTTTCTTCTTATCTTTTTCTTTGAATTGCATTACTAACATTTTTAATTAGCACTGTTTAATACCCAAAGAAAAAACATGAAAAAGTACAAAATGAAATGTATAAACCAAAGCTTTAACTGTTGAAAACAATATAAAGACGGTGTTAGCCAGGGTTTCACAACTACTTATCTCATAAAGGGAATAAGACATGATTTTATATCTCCTTAGGACTCTTTGCACTCTCTGATGGCCACCCTCAGCACATCCAACCCATACTTCATACGATGCATCAAACCAAATACACAAAAGGTGAGTTCCGTGTGTCTCATGTGATTGTGCACATATGATTCAGTCCCACACAGTCTCATATTTATTGTCTAAGGTAAATATTTGTGGGTCAGGACATGACATGCTGTGTGAACCGGGTGTCATTTATTCATTAAACACTCCTTTCCCTGAGCAAAGTTGACAGAAAAAAAATGCTGTCTGGCTCCTCTGGTGACCTTAAGCCCCAGGTTGCTTAGCAACAGGCTCACGTAGTGAAGCATGCATGGCTTTAGTAGAACACTGTTTTTTAAAATAGGAAATACTACCTGCACTGTGGCTGCTGTTCCTGCCAAAGGAGGTTGCTTGAAGTATAAAATTGGTTGGGACCAACATTAATGAAAAGTGACTGACAAACTTAAGACAGATAATAAAAACAAAAAGTAATTTACAGGATAGCAAATGGTTACCCTGAGTAACACTTGTGGACAAACTAAACTAACATGTGCAACAGATGAGGATTTACAGATATCGAAGATCCTGGTGGCTTATCGAATTTATGAATGAATGAAGGGCTGAGCAAAGAAAGGAATGATCTATCCATACCAACCAGGTTAGCCTACGTGTTTCTACTTTTCCTATCCTTCCTCCAGTTTTAAGCTACAAACTCATCTTTGTTCTTTGTTCATCTCTGAGCTTCTATTCATTCTTTTGCGCTTTATTTTTCCGGTTTTAGGTTCATTTTTCATTGGATGCTAATTTTTCTAAATTTTTACTATTAAGTGGTCAATATGTTGAAGATTCATTTCTTTTTATTTTCTGTTTTAAATAACTGTTACAACTGTTCATTTTTACATTTGTTATGCCCAACTTTCACTTTAAAATGTGCTCAGAGTCATTAGTACACAGAGCTCTCTGAAAATTCAAACATGTCTGTCAAAGCTCAACTTTCATTTGAGCTTAAGTAGACGGATGAATAAGGAAGTGGAAAAAATAAGGTTATATGTGGTGTCATCAGAGACACGCCCAAACGTCTCCTCTGGCTTTAGTCGTCGAAGGACTACTAGGCACTCCAAATGCAATAAATCTCTTATATAAAAAAATGTAGCATTTGCATGCAAATTATTCATAAAAAGTTTAAAAAATAAGATGACAAACTGTAAAAAACTATAAAAAATTGTTATCCATAATGATGTACTCATCACCATAGTAAAGAATGTTTTTTTTGTTTTGTTTTAGTTTTAATGTACGCTATATATAGGTTTTACCTAATTTAAACAATACTCCCTTTCAAAATATCATTAGCAATTACACTCTGTTAGTAATATAATTAAGTTATTATTAATAACTTTTTTTATGTACCTAACCATTAATCCCTTATATTAAAATCTATCATTTGCATCCAAATAATTCATAAAACTATTAAAAAATAAGTTAAAAAATGTCAAAAATAAAAAAAACTATTAAAATCTGTAAAAATTTAAAACCCCTTTACTTTGTAATTTTTTTTTATAAACAAATAAAAAAAAAAACATACAAGCAAAATAGTTCACCAACCAGCCGTACTCTTTCTGCTAAGTATATGATCCAGCCTGTTTAATGAAGTGAGGCCCAGCCATCTGAACCCTTCTCCTCAGATTGGATGGTACTGTAGGCAGGGCTGAATGATGACCTCTGATTGGGGCTTAATGTAGTGAGGGACAGAGCTCCAGATCATTTTTACTTGCTCCTTAGTGGGAAACACAGGGGTCAGAGCAACACGGCAACGTGACCCGCAATGTCCCTGGAGAGGCGTCCCTGCCATCTGCCTGTTTGATTCAAACCAGACTAATCATAATAAAAGCAGCATTAACTAAAGGTTAAATGTTGTGACTTAAATCTTTGGGAAAAAAAGCACAAATAATGGTCTTTAATTTTTCACTTCAAATATCAAACATATGAAAATATTTTCCTTTCTTACCAAAGTTGACTTCACACATCTCCCAGTGTTGTCCATTTCAGGCCTGTGTGGGCTCCTTTTCTCCATAATAATACAAATACAATTTGAAATTGTATCGTCCATAGCCTTTCTCCCTGTGGGGGTGTGATCTATCAAAACATTTTTTCTTTTCTATCAAAATAATCTAATGTAGTGAAAATTATATAAAATCTAATATTTCTCCATAGTTTCTGGTTGCTATTTTGGGTGCGCTTGTTTTCAGCTCTGTGTTAATCACAATAAACCCAACATTTTTCAGTCATCCTATAGGTCGCTTTGAGCAAAACAAACTTCTCTCCCAATTTGTTTTGCACATTCCCACCTCTGTTCTCACCTGCCTTGCATTCTGACACAAATTTCAGAAAATTGTTGACATGAGATGGCAGTCAGTGGAAAGAGTTTTAAAAAGATGTGCAGGAATTAAGGTCAAAACTCATGCTTGGCTACATTAAGACATGTGTAAGGTGGACGAACCACTTGATTGATGGGTATCAGCTCTCACAGTATGTTACACACTTGCTTTTAAGATAATGTGTTTTTATGGTCCAATAATTTGCACATTTGGACACACATTTGGCCAAAAAGACCTACGGTATCAGCATTCGTTTTACCTAATGATGTAAAATTTTGCACATGTTACACACTGATTCCATTTTGATTATGTCCATCTCTGTGCACAAGCTAAAATCAGGCAATGCTTCAATAGAAAAACAAAGGTCATTTTCCCTCTATATTTTAAAAGCATTTCTATCATATTATACAATTTTGCTTCAAGCTAAAAATGCTGCAACATAAACAGACCTTGATCCACATGATGGTGGGATTCTCTGTTTAATATTGTTGCGGAAACTTTACGTTAGAAGGGCTTCGTCCATTTTGAGCGCTTCATCAGACCAGTCAGCTGCACTCAGTAGACATGTTTGAATGTAAACAGCCATCCCTTTCTCACATTCAAATACACATAACAGACCCTACAAGTGGCCGGCACAAATTAGCCTCAGCAGGAGATGCGTCGCCATGCCAACCACGGCCCTCCCTCCCCACGTTAAAAAAGGGGGAGTGGATTTCTGGGTTTGAAAGGCTTTGTTTGACTCTGTGGCGGATGAATGTGTGTGAACAAGTCAGTGTGCTGGAGGAGCAGAAGCACGGATAAACTGCAGCTTGGTGAAGCTTATCCCACTGCAGTACAAAGCAAGAAGCTAAGATGCAAGGTGAGACCTGATGCATGATTCAGATCTGAGGAAGAATTTCTGAGAGGGATTGCTCTGCATGTGATTTAAATTCAAAGCTGGGATATAAAGTGATATGAGGCTGTTTCATGACCAGTGCACTATTATTACTTGAAAAGGGGGCTGTTTTGTGGTTCTGTTGGGCTATAAAAAGGAAAATGGTTGTTTTTAGATGCCTAACGCATATTCGACAACTTCTAGACTTACCTGTTCAGGTGTTAACTTAGACTTACATGAGATAAAGAAAGTACTCTTTAAAACTATCTTTGTGATTGTTATGAGGCCTGGGGGCCAAGAGACGAATGAATCTGAATATAGAATGAGCCGACTCGGTGACAGGGTAATGAGGAGAAAGTAGCAATCTGAACTGTTTCTAATGAGATTGCTTATCCTTGGGTATATTTCCTACACAATCAATCTGTGATGCCATGGTGGGATATAATTACCTCACTGTTTTATCATCCAAAAGGGTCGGCTATTTTTTGATCCTTTGTTTAGCAAAACAAAATAAAAAATGCATTTTGTAGCTCCAGACCCTAATTCTGTTAGAATTCCAGCAGTTTCCCTGTAGACCTTAGAAAATGTATTTAATATCTTAAACATTAGATACTCTATGTGGCATCATTCTGTTTCAAAATAAAATTAATTGAAGGGATGGCTGAGAGTAGAAAAAACATAATTCTGCTGTCAAACAGTTAATGTTCCTGCTGAGTGAAAAAGTGGAATTCCGCATGTTTGGCAAAATTTGGAACAGAAAATAATGCATTAAAGAACATTTGGGTTTCTCACCCTCTTTGTATTATTTTTATCTAAGTGTATACATACGTGTATATGTACGTGTATATAACATATACAAATAAATATGTATATATTCATTAGGTTTTATTACTTTTAAGTAGTTTCCAAATTGATTTTTAAAAATAAAACAATAATAGAAATGTAGGTATATTAAAAAAACTTTTATAACAGCCCATAATAACATACACCGTTAGGGACAGTTGCAACAGAAACAAGTCCTTGCCAAATATTTCTAGGGGCTTACCGGTAATTATAAGTCCTTGCATTCAAGTAATATTAGCATCAGGATATTTAAATCTTGTGTTTTTATTGCTAATGCTGTGACCTCTGCAGGTTAGTTTATCTTCCTGCTTTTACGAAATCTACTCCTTCTACAATCTGATACAGGCTTAAATCCCACTGTGGCTGAGATTTATTGGGAATTTATCTGCACTTAAAGGCGCAGTGATATTCAGGTGTCCAACCCCCCCAACTGAGCTGTGAGTGATAATCCTCGCTGAGACAAAACAAGCAGGTGTCTCACAAACAGAACCTTATGAAATGTAAAGGCTTCTAGATCTCTTGGTTAAAGCATTAATGTTAACTTCTGACAAGAGAGAAAAAGCATCTCTGATACCTAAAGACTAAACTTATAGAGCTACATATTCATAACACAGACTGTACTTTTCAACTGCAGTTTAATATTGGAATAACTTTAACTCTTTCAATGAATTAGCTTTGAATGGTCATTTCATTATAATGTCTTATATGTCTTAAGCGGATGAGAAGCAAATTTCCAGATGGAATGATTTCCTAATGTCAGGAGAGACTTTCCTCTTCTGGCCCACTTATTTGTAACTGCAGTCTCATAACAGAAAACTAAATGATTGCAATAACATTTGCATCATCAGCAGCATGTAGAAGGTATTATGAGCTCTAACGTACATTAATTGAACCTGATGGTAAGCAATAAAAAGAGTAATTTTGGTGATTACTTATTCTAAATATATTCCCCTGAGACAGGTTGAACTTTGCTTATCTGAGAACTGGAACGGAAAGGTCACTCTTGGAAATGTCAGGAGATAATTAGATTTTTTTTTTACATACCAACAGTACATAGGGCTGCATCAAACTCATCAGTGATTTATTTGAAGCTTTGATGAGTGGACAGATGCTTTTTCCAATCCAATACAGGAAACCTCTCTCCTCTCTCAGCTCTCCTCGCTGTCTTATCTGAGCTGAATGATGGACAGCTAATCCTGAGTTTAGTTGTTCTGCCATGTTTGCTGGTTTTCACCTCTGCTGCCTCCCAGCCCCCTCAAAAGCGAACCACCACTCCCCCGTTTGTTTGCCTCTGAATGCACACATCACAGATTTTTTTCTTTAGTTTTCGTTTTTTTCTTTTTCTGGAAAGTCAGGCTGAGACATCTATTGTTGTCATCCGTCAGAAGAAGCCTGTCTAACCAAGCCTGACTCTCAGCATGAGAGAGTATAAAAGTTGTTTTTATCTTATTTCCCTGAACTAAACAAATACACTAAATGACTAATCGATGTTCTAACAAAATATAACATCATTACATTTCTAAGAGATTAAGAGCCATGTCTAAAAATCAGCTGATTTTTTATTAGTAGGCTAAATTCTAGAAAATGCATGAAAATATACAATTTTCTGAATATATTTGTTGCAGAGGGGCACCTAAAAGTCTTTTGAACAGCTATGGAATGGTGACTTGGTCTCTTTAGAAATTAGATTAGCTTGATTAATAATTTCAAACTTAATTTGGGGTAAAATAGTTTGCTGAAAAAAACCTTCATTATCTAATCTATAACTTTTCAAAGGTTCCATCCAACTCTGTCCGTCTTCCTTCCTGCTTTTAGTTTTTCAGGTTTCATATTTATAGGCCGAGCACTAAAGAGATAAAGGAGAACTTTAGATATGTGGGTCTGTAAAGTATGAGATTTTATTATTAACAGGGGAAGGACCCCAGTTGTTGACATCACAGAAGCGTCTGAAACCAGAGCAGAAAGAGGAAACGTCAAAAATGAAAACAGAGCCAGGAGGCAAAGGGGCAGCTTCCTGACACCGCTCGCCTTTGTACGGCTGCATCGTCGTCCGTATGCGAATGCTAATCATGCTAATGAGATGTCTTCTGTGGCTGGTAGCATTAAAGGCCTCCTTTCAATCACGCTGGGAAGATCGGGTGAATTGGCCTCCCTTCTTCCAGACAACTGGGCCATCAGTTTGGCTATCAGGAGAGACCTGCTGAATAAAGGAGGCATTACCATTGGGAATGAAAGCTCCCACTTATATTGAACTAACCCCACCCACCCCCACTGACGCCCACTGAGGTTACAGGGTGACCCACCACCCCCCCAGGATAAGGCTTCAACTGAATGGCATCAAGTGTGTTGGTATTGCTGCCCCATTATTTTTCACTAAAGATCTTTAAAGTCTCTCCAGTGACAGATGTGAAGAAGTTTCAACATTAAGCAGCAGATGAAGGTTTTTAACAGCTGGTTTCCATACATGTTCATCTCCATCTCCTCTCAGCATCACTCCCTAAAATCACCCGGGGCAACACAATGTTTACTGTCAAACCAGACCTTAATATCATCCCATACAATCACGGAAATAACATCAGACTCTGTTGTGTAAAGGTCAAACAGTCGCAAACATTATAGATCTGCCTGTAATGCTGTAATAGTGTTACAAGGGGCAGAGCAACATCAATATGCATATCCTGTTGTTAGATAATAATGCATGATAGATTATATCACTGTAAAAAGGTCACACAGTAGGGGGGTTTGCTTATGTTAGCTGCTCTCTGGAATGATATTTACTCTCTTTGTCACACAGATGCCTGAGCAATTTGACCAGACGGTGGTTCTGAACCAGCTCAGGTACTCCGGCATGCTGGAAACGGTCAAGATCAGACGCAGCGGTTTCCCGGTCCGCAGATCGTTTCAGGACTTCTGCTCCAGGTTTGTACCATTTTCACTGATGTGTAGATGACGGGGTTCATATGCTCAGACTGAGAAATATGTCCATGTGTGATCAGCTTCTGGAGCAGCAGGGAAGCTTTGCATTAAAACCACACAGGTAATTTCAGGGACCTGACTTTCTGGAAGCAGATGCAGCTGTTGGTATTTTTTTTAAGCTTTTAAACTTGCTAGAGTGTGGTTTCTTGAGGGGATCATGCCAGAAACCTTACCCTGGCATGATTGTAGCTTTATCCGGATCCTGGAGGACCTTACCTGCAGGATCCGTATAAAGCCAAGCCAGTGTACCAAAAGCTCCACTCTTCTCACGTTCTTGCACTGCAGGATGTCTGGGATGTGCACCCTCAGGAATTTCATTCTGCGACCACCTCTACAGCTGAGCTGTTGATGAGCAGTGGAGCCTGGTTAGGCCCGTTCTTCCTGAAGTCGATGATCTCCTTCGTCTTTAGGCTGTTGTCTTTGCAGCAGTCCACCAGTTGCTCCACCTCCTCTCTGTGGTCCCGGTCGTTGTCGTCTCTGATGAGGCCCACCACCGTAGTGTCGTCTGCAAATTTCATAATGTGATTGTTGATGAACCTGGGGACGCAGTCGTGTGTCATCAGAGTGAACAGCAGGGGGCTCAGGACGCAGCCCTGTGGGGAGCCTGTGCTTAGGGTGATGAAATCAGAGATGTTCTGTCCAACCTGGATTGACTTAGGTCTGTTTGTGAGGAAGTCTAGCAGCCAATTGTAGAGGGGTGTTTTGAAGCCCAGCTGTTTCAGTTTGCCCATCAGATGCTGTAGGTTGAGGGTGTTGAAAGCTGAACTGAAGTCCAGGAACAGCATCCGCACTTGGGTGTTCTTGTCCTCCAGGTGTGCCAGGCTCAGATGGAGAGCAGAGGAGATGGCGCCTTCAGTTGGGCCATTCTGACAGTAGGCGAACTGGAACGGGTCGAATGTTGGAGAGAATCTGGAGCCGATGTGTTCTTTAACCAGCCTTTCGAAGCACCTCATCATGATGGGAGTCAGTGCAACAGGCCGGTAATCATTGAGTGAGGGGACCTGAGGCTTCTTTGGGACTCAAATGACGGTGGCAGACCTAAAGCATGCTGGCATTGAAGTCGAACAAGGTGTTAAAATTGTCTGTGAGGACACCAGCCAGCTGACCTGTACACTCCTTGAACACCCGCCCAGATGTTTCATCAGGGCCTGGGGCTGTTCTTAGGTTGACTCTCCTCCAAGTCTTCCACACATCAGCTCTGTCAAGGTAGAGTGCCTCCTCTCCCTGGTGTGGATGTGAATTGTGAAATTGAAGTTGTGGAGAGGGTTGGTGTTAGGGTTGTTAAGTTTCCCCAACCTTAACTTATAAAAAATGGAAACAAAGACAGTGTAAGATTTTTCCTGAAATGCTTTGCAAAGGGGAGTCCAGATTTGAACTATCAATCTCTGCATCTCCGCTTGGCTCAACACTTGCCAGGCTTTTTATTGAGCAGTCAAAACATTACAACAGCAGGCGTTAGTTTTGATTACACAGTCTCTTAGACATAGCATGAACTTTTAAGATAGGGAACTTGCCTGGTTTCAGTATACACTTTACACAAGGTGTCGGGGTTATGACTTCACTTCTCTGCTTCTCAAATGAAAAAACAGGAAAGCATTCTTGCAAAACATTTCACTGTCTTATGACCTTCATACACTATTTCCAATGATGAGAGTAACATATAGAAAAACAAATGATTGAGAGCAATATAAAACATATAAATGAATAAAATGATAAAAACAACAGAAATCATAATAACTCCAACAATTGGGTCTTTTAAAAATATGCGAAAATCCTCCACTATACCTTTAAGTATTAGGCTGTATTTAAAATAGTTTCATATTTCTGAAAAAAATGTGCGGTAACTTGTAAAGTAATTAAGTTTCAAGGCTCCATTTAGCAGGAGCAGCATGAATAAAATGGTTTATATGAGACTGCAACAACTGTTAGATTTTATGTTGTCCAATAATGCTGAATGTTACTAATTTGAATCATACCTAGATTTATCTTTTACATTCAATGGAGATTTTCGACTTATTTCAACCTCGAAAATAAAACTATTAATATGTATTTTTATAGGGCTGTAATAAATACAGTAGTAAGGTGTTTAGCGAAGAGGAAGAAAGATTTGAAGAAAAGAAGTTTGCTGATGTTTAGACCAACCTTTTGCTCTTTTTTCAGGTACAAGGTGCTGATGAGGGGCATTCTGCTGCCAGATGACCACAGGGGGCGCTGCAAGCAGCTGCTGCATCTCTATGACAGCAGCAGCAAAGATTGGCAGCTCGGAAAGACCAAAGTAAGGCCCAAACAGTTTCTGTTTTTTAACCTTTTTCTTCTCACCTGCAGTAAAAGTGATTGTAAAATTTGTTCTTTTTAGTATTGCTTTGACCTTAAACTGGAATCAAACTAAAGCTTTATACTTGTAAAATAAATCTAGCATTATTGATAAAATACTGAAATGAGAACGGAATGGTTCAGTGGACAAAACAACTCGCTAAGGAATGGTTTTTGTCGCCTTGGGCCTATTAAAATTGTGCTGAGGCTTAGAAACTAATTTTGTCACATATATCTCTGCAGATTTACTTTCTCTGTCTATCAACAGTGAGCTCCATCCCTTTTGTCAGTATAATCGACTCTTGCCTGTCAAACCTTGAGTCCCTGAATGCTCCACCATCCTTTTTGCC
The DNA here is from genome assembly GCF_016077235.1 of Cyprinodon tularosa. Lineage (NCBI taxonomy): Eukaryota > Metazoa > Chordata > Actinopteri > Cyprinodontiformes > Cyprinodontidae > Cyprinodon > Cyprinodon tularosa. The sequence continues at coordinate 316,082 of NW_024038824.1, read as the reverse complement.
TCAGGCTAACCCCAGTAGAAACGTATTCTCCCTGCTAGAATACAGTGTGATTGGATCCGGCCCCCCCCCCCCCCCCCCCCCCCCCCCCCCCCACCACACAGATGCCAATCCATTCGAGCTTCTCCCTGCTTCCCTCAAGGCTTAATTTGGCTTCATATGTCCTACAAATTCAGCTCACAGAAACCATTCAGAGCCTCTTGCTCTGTGACTGCACCGTGTATGAATTACCGAGGTCATGCTCACCTGAGGCTTGGAATGTGAGGGTTATTGGACTTCACTCCTCAGTCACAATCTGCTACCACCACACCGGATCAGGAAGAAAAGCTGCTGCCAGCATGTGTGTGTGTGTGTGGGCTTGAGTCATTTTGTGTCGGAGTGTGTGCGTGAATGCCTTGGGAAAGTGACAGATGGGGGACACGGACCACCGATCCCAGCATGACGGTGATGACAGCAGAGGGCGAAACCTGTGTGTGTGTTTGAATGTCTCCTTTTCAGAACAGAAACTAGAGCAACTGAAATAAAACCATGGTCACTATACAAAAAAATAAGAGGGAAATTGAATTACGAAGTCCATCCATTACCATGACCATTAATAAAAGAACTGGCATAAAGACAGTTCTGAGATTTTTTTTTTTTTGTGCAAACGTTGTAGAAAAATCTTTAGTGTCGAGCTAGAAAAGTGACCTCTGTCATGTTCAAACATTTCTAATGTCAGATACATAATGACTCAGTGATGATGTGCTACAGTATAACTACCTCATACAGCTGTGAACCACTGGGTTTACTGTAATGCATATAGGTTCGGTCTGCTTGGATTTTTAGGGTTCACGTATAGAGTATTTAATAAGATAATGATATAAATACCTGTAATAAAAAGAGAAGTGACAGAAAGGTTTCATAGTGTTTGGGATGAACAGCAGAGTTCAAATGTAATGGGACCTGACATCTGTGTCACTGAACCACAGAGTCGTTTCTGCCACCTCCCTGCAAACTGTTAAATCAACCCAACGTCCCTCTGAGGGTTTTGTCCACTTTGTCGCATGGAGAGATTTACGTGAGACTCCTTTCAGTCGGCACATGTCCCGATTGTTGCTTCAGAGTTCCGCTTTGTGCTTTTAGAAAGTAAAACTTGATTTGCTGGACGGGATGCGTCTCCACGTGGCTCTGCTCAGCTTCTGTTCCCTCTGGGGGCCTGACCCCCCACACAGCCAGAATCAAAAGGCTTCGCAAAGCTTTTTGTTGTGCTAATTAACACAGTAATGACTGAAAGGGATTTGCTGTTCAGTGTGTTGTTAACGGATTCAGAAAGCCTGTGTTATGTAAGTTGCATTTGGATAAATTAGCTTCATTTCTCCTTAAATAATCCTTTCCAGAATGATATTTGGTTTGTCCTTCTCTACTTCTCTAGCATGTAGAGTTTAAAATGGTTAAAATATGATTCATTTTCTAGTCAAAAATAAGCAGAGTTCTGCAGACTTACCAAAATGAAAAGAGGGTGAGAAATGTTGATGTGCAAATTAACCAAATAGCAAATGTTTCCCCCAGATCTACAACTCTGCTGTGGACCTTTGCTTCATCTAGGAAGCATGTGGAGTCTGGTTATTATCCATCTACATACATAGTTACTGCGGTTTCTATAAACACCTCAGGTTGATTGGACACTTGAATAAATCTGAGTACAGTTGTCTGTGTGGAGCTGTGATTGGCCGAGGTCAAAGCTACAGCCCGTTCCCTTTACAGACCGGTGGCTCACCAGTGGCAGGCTCCTTGATTGTTTGGAGCATGTTTTCAGTCTGCCCTGACACTTTAAGGTGTTCTTGCTCTGGCAGCTGCATCTGATCACAGATGACGGCTTTCCTCATAGTCAAAAAGCTCTGGTGTCTAATGCAGGCGTTAATTAACCTGCATGTGAGCCCCCTACAGGCAAAGTTACTTATCAGAAAGTCTGGTGTGTGCCTCTATGGTTAGGCCTCAACAATAGACCCATTTACACTACCCTCTGAAAACCGATCCGTGCCGAGCTTGAATCAGTTAACCCTGCAAGGCTTGGTTCCTTACAACTATTTATACATCAGTACTAGTACAATTTCTCTCCTCCTAGTGATGGTCTACAGTACTACTGCTCTCTAGAGGTAAACATGAAAATCAACAAGGCGGTTCCGGTAACATTCATGAAGTTTGCAGTCAGGCAAAGAGGGAAGCTCTTGGTGAATCTACTTGACAGAGTCAGCTTTTGGGAAGTGGATATGACAAACGATCGTCTAATCAGGGCTTACAAAACGAGCCAGAACTGAACCGCGCTGAGCCCTACTGATGAACTAGTAAGATGTTAGCGTGGTTTGGTTGTGTCTGGCATGGTCCGGTTCAGTCATGCGTACTATGTACATTTACCATCTCGGTTACCGTGCTCAGACTGATCTCAGCACAGTTTAAAAAGGGTAATGCAAATGGGGCTAATGTCATTCATCTAACAGCACACACACATACATTCCCATCTTGTTATATGTAGCGAGGACCATGTGTCTACTGCCTTTGATTTTCAATCGTTTTTAACCCTAGCATTTACAATTACCGTAAACCTAAACACTACCAGTGCAAACCAAACCCTAATCAGAACACACCTTACACCTAAATGTTAGCGAAAAGGGAGGCAAGAACCAGCAAAACTTAAATCTGTGGCACAAACAAGCCTTAGTTTGATGGTGAACTTGGAAAAATGTTCCTCACGCTATTGACAAACAGGAACACACACAAACACAGCTTTCTTCTCAACTAGAGGGGTATGTCCTTTTACCTCCCAGCCCTGTGATATTCCCCCACAATATGAGCCCCACAGAGACCGTGTCCCTTATCTCATTTTCCTCCCTCCCTAATCGGATTAACCCCAGCATCCCCAGTGGACCCAGTTTCTCTATCAACAGGCGACAGCATCCAGCAGCTCTAAGTGCCTGTAGCATTGGCCTTTATGCACAGAGCAACAGTGAATCTGTAGACTTTAGTCACTCTGACAAAAGGAGGCGAGGTTCTGGATTCGGTTCATGTGGAAGACTTTGTTCAGCTCCCTGTTTTTTTTTTTTTTTTGTTTGTTTTTTTTTTTTTCTTGTTTTGGAAGGGATTTTCTGAATTCTGCTGTATTTTCAATTGTTTATTCAGTAATTGTGTCTCACTGAGGTGGGACTTCCCTTTTTTGATAATATGCATCCTGCAGTTTAACTTTTTACACTGCAAAGACCGAGTAATGGAAACATTTAAGATCTGTGAATTTGCACTTCTTTAAGCACGTAAATAAAAAGACCTGTCTTTGCTCTTGAAATAAAACAATAGATATTATTCACTTGAAATAAGATAGCTGTGTTATTTTTTCTTATTTTCATTATAAATAATCTTATTCAGTTGGCAGAATGTCAAACATACCTGCTCAAATCAGGTAAAGTACAATAATTTCAAGAAAAAAATACTTTTATTGCAGTTTATGTAAACAGGTTGAATGTTGTTTGTTCATATGCTGCGTTGTAGAGCCACCCTAACACCAAAACTATAGATACATTTATTTTAAGAACTTTTTGCTCATTTTAGATTGTTTTTGCAGTTAGGAACTGGTTAATTGGAAAAACAATCTTAAATGAAGTAAAAATTCTTTAAATTATGTGTGTTTGCCCTTATTTTGAATAGGTAAATGAAATCATTTGCCAATGGAATTACCGGTAGTATTTTTAGTCTTAAAATAATATATTTAGATAAAATGAACTCAAAATAAGACAATGCCATTGTGTTTTCTTATTTTAAATTGGCTTGTTCCACGTATCCATTTACAAAGATAGACAGGAAGAGCGTGAAAATGTTTTTTAATTTCTTATGAATAGAACTGTATGTAATTTAACACAAAAAAGTTTGTAATAGAGTCTAAAGGTAGGTAATATACAGTGGTGTAAAAACCATGTTTAATTGAACCCGAGCGGCTAATTTTAATGTACCTCATCATTGCAGTATGTCATTTTGAGGAAAATGGCTTATGGTTCAAATGGTTATTAAAGGAGCTTCTAAAATGTATTTGTTTTAGCATTTCCAATATCTTACTTTTCTTTCCTCTGCTTTTACAACATTTGATTAAATCTACCCCTAAGTTGAGTTGGTAAATAAGATGATCTGCTAAAGGAATGAGAATTTAACCCTTAAAATACGATAATTAGATCATATGCACTTGAAATAAGAGATGGCAGTTTTGTTTTGTTATTTTAAATGTAAACTATCCTTTTCCATTGGCAAAGTGTCTCGTTTACCTGCTCAATTCAATACGAAATGCACTTATTTTAGGAAAAAATTACTTACTTAGATGTAATTTCTGTTGTAGTGCTGTTCACCTAAAACGACAGTTTGGGTAAGTTGGTTGAAATATCGACAGAACTGAGTTTAACTCACACAGAGACATTTACCTCAATGATCACAGGGGTGTATGTATATTTGTGATCCTTTTTGTTTATTAGAAAATATAGGCTTAAGTTTCTTTTGGGGATTTATGTTAATAGATAAAACTTCTAATCCAAATTCAATCTTAAAAGAGAAAAAAAAGTTTTATTTTCTTGTGAAAAATTAAAATCAATTGGACCATATATTCTCCACTTTTGTAATTAGATGCTGTAAATACAGTATAGTGAGAGAAAAAATAAAACCAATTTTTGGTTTGATATCATTGTTAACTCTCCAGTGTTTGTTTCTCTTCCTCTCCTGCCATCTCAGGTCTTTCTTAGAGAGTCCCTGGAGCATCGGCTGGAGAAGCAGAGGGAGGTGGAGGTGCTGAAAGCAGCCATGATCATCCAGGCCCACATCATGGGCTACATGGCAAGGTATTATTTAAAGCTAAACTCCAAGTAATGTTCATTGTATGGCCATAAAATGACGCTTTGGTTTCCCTGGCGGCTTTGCCTCCAGGAAGCAGTACAGGAAGCTGCTGCAGTGCATCGTGGTCATTCAGAAGAACTACAGGGCTTTCTACTACAGGAGGAAGTTCCTCCTCCTGCGCTGGGCCGCACTCACCTTTCAGAAGCGTTTGCGGGGCCAGCTGGCCCGCCGGGCCTTCAGCCGGCTGCTGGAGGAGAGGAGGGAGAGGGAGGAGTGCCGCAGAAAGATGGAGGAGGAGATGGAGAGGTGAGATTTGTCCTGATTTCTCCATCAACCCTACCTGCTTAAAAGCAGCTGACATTTATGGGGTTTTTTGTCTTTGCAGGGAGAGACTGAGACTGGAGGCTGAGAGACTCTTCAAAGAGGTGGAAAATTGGTGTTATTATTTATTGTAGCTAAAATAGCTAAAATAAGTAAGCTTCAGTAAAAAGACAGGCAAACAAAAGGTGTTTTAAAGCAGCAGAAATAACCCAGTTGAGTGAGAGAAATGTTGCTTTTATTCATACATTTCAGCTATGCTGTGAATGATCATTAACTTTCTAAATGGCTTAATTTTTATCAGAAGCTTTTGCAACATAACAAACTTCTTCTGGTTTAATATCATGTAGTCCTCAGACATTTAATGCTCTCTGAATGACTTTTGCTTTATTTAAAGAAATAATTAAATCTAACATCTCCAACAAACATGTTTCCATCAGACAGTTTTATGTTTTTTTTTTTTTTTGGTCTTTTTCAAGGCTGAAGAAGCTCGTCTACTTCAGGAGCTACATCGCGCCCAGGAGCTGCATCGCGCCCAGGAGCAGCATCGCATCGAGGAGCTGCATCGCGCTGAGGAGCAGCATCGTGCCAAGCAAATCGCCTCTCTTGGTTTTGCTCATTCTCAGCTGGAAGAAGCTGCTGCAGCATCCCCTGAAACACCGGCAGAGCTGGAATCAGTGGATGTCTTTGAGGAGGCAACAGAAGAAGAGGCCATCCGTCCCCAGGAGGCGTCTCAGGTTGAAGAGATCCTCCGGTTGGAGAGAGAGATCCAGGCCCTGCAGAGGCAGAAGGAGCGTCAGGAGCTCTCCCTGACCGAAGCGTCCCTCCACCGCCTGCAGCGTCTTCGGGATCAGGAGCTACGGCGGCTGGAGGATGAGGCCTGCAAGGCGGCGCAGCAATTCCTCGACTCGCTGAACTTCGATGAGATTGACGAGTGTGTGAGGAACATTGAGAGCTCTTTAAGTGTGGAAGAGGGAGAGGAAGAGGAGAAGGAGAAGGAGAATGAAGGTAGGAGACGCAGCGATGAGGAGGAGGTGGATGAAGGGTTCGGAGCCGATGATGAGGCTTTCAAAGACTCGCCTAATCCGAGTGAGCATGGCCATTCAGACGGTCAACGGACAAGCGGAATCAGAACGAGCGACGACTCCTCCGAAGAAGACCCGTACGCCAACGATGTGGTGATCCCACCGATGCCCCTCACCACCCTGCTTCACCAGCCGCTGCCTCCTTTACCTCCAGCCTCCCACAGCGTCTCATCCAGTGGCGACTCCGCCTTCTGCCACCCGCAGGCTTCGTCTGAGGCGCCGTCTGACGACCTGGTGGAGCTGATTCCACCAGATGAGGACTCTGACTATGACCAGGATGACTATGATGAGGGTGCCATTGTGTCCAGCGGCAGCATGGCCTTCTCCAACTCACGCAGTGGACAGTGGTCTCCTGATTACCGGGGCTCAGTGGGGACATACAACAGCTCTGGAGTTTACCGCTTCAGCTCTGAAGGCGCTCAGTCATCGGTGAGTTTCTTATCCTGGAGACTGACTGCAACTGGTCGGGTCGACCATGTTGGATGCATTAACAATCAGTTGATTTCATTAACAGATTAACCTTTTCATGCTATATTTATTTTATTCCCTCTTTGGATCACTGAAAACATTTAAATTTGTTTAATCAGCAGTTAGTCCAACTTTAAAGGTTATAGTTTGCAGTTCCAGCTTCATCCAGATTGAGAGAAAGCCTAAATCTAGGCCCACGTGTAAGGCTCTGGTTAAAGCGCTGGACGAGGTGACCCAGCTCACACAGGGTTACCGTCTCTGCAGTCTGTCCTACAGATGCCCTCAAATTAAAATCTTTAATGTGTTGGTGAACAGAGAGGTCCTGGACTGACTCTGCCAGCAACTGAACCTTAGCAGGTTAATTATTGGTAGGATTCCTGCCTCCTCTCGTCGCATCGTGATGTACCCCTGGGCAAGCTACCCACTGGTTTAAATGTGTGTGGTCAACGTAGCTCTTGTGTAAAACGGTCTGAGTGCCTGATAAGACTGGATAAGTGTCTCAGATCTGATCCTTAAAACTTTTGCTTAATTTTCAAAGAAAAGAGGCTTTTTCTTTGTCCGGTCCTGAAACCAAACATCTAACACACCAGCTGAAGCCTGTCCTGTGAGCTGAGGCTCTTTGTTTATTATTAGTTTTTCGTCCAAAAAGCAGCCTAAAATATTTCTAACTTGTTTCTCACAAGGCCCTGAAACCCGTCCCAAACTGATCAGCAGCAACAGGTGAATCTCAGTGCCATTGTCTTTCCATCCTGGCATTGTGTTCCCACACCTGTCTGTATGCTTCAGCACAGCTAGCCACCAGAACGCCTATTTACACACTTAAATCCCATGAACGCAGCAGTTCTTAACTCACAGGTTTTCATTAGGAAAACTGCTGTTGTTTTTTTATTTCCGAGGCTCAGTTTATGTAAAGAATGATACCAAAATTCCATCCTATGTTCTGATAATAAACTGATTAATTTAAAGACATAGTATTTTATTTTTCTCTTAAGAGAGATCCTCAAGCTTTGAATATTTTGTCTGACTTTTGTTGCAGTTTGAGGATAGTGAAGACGACTTTGACAGGTTTGACACAGACGACGAGTTATCGTATCGACGGGACTCTGTCTACAGCTGCGTCACTCTGCCGTACTTCCACAGTTTCCTCCACATCAAAGGTAACTCCTCTCTCTCTACCATTTAATCTGAAAAAGCAAAAGGATTTTTAGAGCTCCTTCTTTAGGTGATTTAAGGCCACAAGCAGCCTGCTGTCAGAGCGTCCTCCCTCACTGTAGCAGGAAATAATGTTCTATCCTTTCATCCTCAGGGGGTCTGATCAACACGTGGAAGCGGCGCTGGTGTGTTCTGAAGGACGAGACCTTCCTGTGGTTCCGAGCCAAGCAGGAGGCGTTGAAGCAGGGCTGGCTGCACAAGAAGGGAGGCGGCTCGTCCACGCTGTCCCGCCGCAACTGGAAGCGCCGTTGGTTCGTGCTGAGGCAGAGCAGGCTCATGTACTTTGAGAACGACAGCGAGGAGAAGATGAAGGGGGTGCTGGACATGCATAATGCCAAGTAAGAAACAAAGAAAATCTGCCCCTGGTTTTACTCATCTTACAATGGTGCATTTTGATCCACTTGATCAATACTTACAAGTGTTTTGTTTATTTTTTGTTTTTTTGATCTGCAGAGAAATAGTTGACAACACGGGTAAGGAGAATGGTATCGATATTGTGATGCCAGAGAGGACCTACCATCTGATCGCAGAGTCTGCTGAGGATGCAAGGTGTGTCTTGTGCTCTTTAAACATGTCTTAATCCTACCCAGAACCTTCTCATACCTGCAGAGTTTCTCACAAACAATCCACTTACCTGGAAACCTAGTGTTATAAATACTGACTAGTAGCTGCTCTGCACAGCGTCCCTTGTAAAGAATAATGATTGGTAAAAATCTGCTGTTCATGGAGAATTAAATCGAAGAATTAGAGGAAAATTTGTGATTCTGTTCTACTTATTTTAGCTCAATGAGCTAAAATACTCATGCTACTAAACGAGCCATTATTGCCACCCCTCCACCTATGCTCTTTGGGAATTAGGGTGTTTTTTATGGTGTTTTTACTGACTCCTTTACATGCAATATACTCCCTCTTCAACTTTGAAGAGGAAACAAACATACTGTAGGAGTAGATTAGTCAGCTCTCAGTTTTGCATGCGTACCATATGAGCAGCTGTATTACTGCCAGGTGCTGCCAGCTCTCCACCCCTGAGCTTGACAAGAGTTACGGGATGTTCATGCTCATATGATGTGTCAGGGGTTCTGCAGACATGGTTCTGTGCATCATACCTAAATGTCTCCACTTTTCATCTGGACGTGAGCTTGTCTGCTTTTCTGCTCAGCACAAAGTTGACCTGTTCTTGTATGTACACCATTTCTTGTAAATGACCAGTTCTCTTCCCAATTAGTCACCTAGCTATAAAGACCTTATCATTGAAAATATTGATAACATCAATTGTCTTAATGTTCAGTTTTGCATGCATTTTGTATTGAGATGCATTCACATAGAACTGGAAGAAACCAAATGGAGCGAGTGGTTTACATGTTATCTTTTAGGCAAAAGACATGATCAAAAGGGAATTAAGGGTTAGAGAAGTAAAGGATGTGTTCTGACTGATGCAAATGGTGCAAATTGGGCAAATCCACCGAAGAAAAATTATGAATAGACGCAATAGAAGCACAAAAAGACAGAAGCAAAGTTTCGCCGGAGTTCAAGAATGTTAACTTTTCTTTTAATTTGCATTGTGTAACCAATCACGTACTGGATATGGTGGTGATCTAGGGTGAAGGAGCGCAGAGGACACCATGTTTTTGGACACAAAGACAAAAGTCTTTAATCTGACCATAGCTATTTAAGTGGTGTTAGGAGCGTTTGTCCGTCTGTTCTTGTTTGGATTTCCACATCAAACACTTCACCGTGACTCGCTCAGGAATATCAAGGTCCTTCATATTGAATTGAACAAACAGGAGTAATGAGCAAATGGACAGAAAGTTCTCCTGTTTGATGACATGGTGAATTAAATTCACTTTATTTATATAGCACCAACTCACAACAAATGCCATCTGAAGCTAGCGGAGCTAGGATTACATTTCCCAGTGTCACTTGTGAGGGAGATTCAAAATGTCCCTTTCACACTGTCATATTTGGTGTCAAAGCACCTTCAGGGTACTCTAGTTTTAAGCTTAAGCTCACCGCTAGCAAAGAGAACAGAAGAAGGAAAGAAGTTTTAATAGATGATGCTCAAACTAGGAAGAAGTTCTTAGGGTGAATCTCCACTGGAATCACACGATTTAACGATTTTACTTATTGAACAGGTTTATGTTAGTGAGATAACATTCTTTGCATTTGATAAAAATCATGCTGATGGTGTTTCCATGGTTACAGTCAATGGTTTAGCGTGCTGAGTCAGGTCCACGGCTCCACCGAACAGGAGATCAGTGAGATGCATGATGAGCAGGCCAATCCCCAGAACGCTGTGGTGAGTTCACCAAACGATCACCAATATGCCTGATTCATCTCCTCTTTTTTTAGAAAATCCAGCAATATTGATGAAGCATCTTTTCTACCTGTAACCCTTTTATTCCTCACCTGCATTCTTCCTTCCTCAGGGCACGTTGGACGTGGGCATGATTGACTCGGTTTGTGCATCAGATAATCCAGAAAGGTGTGTGTCATGTCTTCAGTCTATCAAAAGGCCAGTTATCTGTTTCTTAAACCATGTTTTCTCTTGTGTTAAAACCAGACCAAACTCTTTCGTCATCATCACTGCGGAGCGGGTGTTGCACTGTAACGCTGACACGCCTGAGGAGATGCACCACTGGATCACCCTCCTGCAGCGCTCTAAAGGAGACGCCCGGGTGGATGGCCAGGAGTTCATCATTAGAGGTAGGTTTCAGAATGGATATGAGGAGAGAACAGTCTGTTACTATTTCTTTAAAAAATGGAGAAGAACTTGGTCATTATGGTTTTAAGCAGGTTCTAACATAATCTGCAGCTAAAGAAAAATGTCTGTTGAAAACTTCCTTCCTTCCTTCCTTCCTCATTTCCTTCCTTCTTTCCTTCCTTCCTTATTTATTTTCTATTTCTTAATTAGTTCCTTCCTTATTTCCCTCCTTATTATTTTCCATACATCCTTAATGTCCTTAACATTTTCCTTCCTTACTTATTTCCCTCCTTATTCATTTCCTATCTTCCTTTGATCGTTCCTTCCTTCTTCCCTTCCCTTTTTCCTTACCTATTTCCTTCTTTCCTTTTTAAGCCTCTAGGCCTACATCTAAAGTCTGGATTACAGTAGAAAATCTACTGATAAATCATAGTTAGGTTCTGAACAGGAGAAAGCTTGTAGAAGAACCTGAATTAAATTCAAATTTCAATTCAGTTTATTTATATAGCACTAATTCACAACTAATTTCTAGTGTTGCGCCGATGCCAATCTTTTGGCCCCGATACCGATACCCGATACCTGGCTGTTCAGTATCGGCCGATACCGATTACATAATGTAAAATAATTGCCATCATGGCTTTGTCAAGCTGCTGCCTACCTTTGTGAAGCAGGAAAAAATCTAATACAAAGTGAATCCAGTAGAACTTTTTATTCCCTACCTGGAATGGGTGACATTAGTTGAATAAACTTATGGCTCTCAAAATGGTATCGGTGCCCTCTTTGTTGGTACTCGCCGATACCGATACCACCATTTTAGGGCAGTATCAGGGCCCCGTCCGATAATGGTATCGGTATCGGTGCAACACTACAAATTTCATCTCATGGCACTTTACAGAGACAGTTCAACCAGATCATATAGTCAGACTGGTTCAAAGTTTCTATCTAAGGAAAACCAGTTGATTGCATCGACTCATTGACTCGAAGGCAATCCCTCACACTAAGCATGCTTGTAGCAACAGTGGAGAGAAAAACTCCCTTTTAACAGGAAGAAACCTCCAGGAGAAGCCAGACTCAGTGTGAGCGGCCATCTGCCGAGGCTGGCTGGGGTTCAAGGAGACAGAGATAGACTTACAGAAAGATGCAGAAATAAAAGTACTGAAGAGAACAATGTTCTTAATTCCTGATTGGAAAATGATTGTCTCAAATACCTGCAAGATCAACCATAAATAAAACTAAATACTTGAGTGCTGACATTTCAGATTTTATGTAATAGATTTGTACACTTTAAAAGGTTGTAAAACAAATAGAGCAGAATAACAGAGATGAATTGATCTTCTTCAGGCTGGTTGCACAAAGAGATGAAGAACAGTACCAAAGCCTCAATGAAGCTGAAGAAACGCTGGTTCCTGCTCACCCACAATTCCCTGGACTACTACAAGAGCTCAGAGCGGAACGCCTTGAAGCTGGGAACCCTGGTGCTGAACAGCCTCTGTTCTGTGGTGCAGCCGGATGAAAAGTTCTACAAAGAGACCGGTAAGTTCATGGCATAGGTAGAGGAATTCATGTCCCACTGTCTTCTTGTTTTCATACAGCTCACATGTTTGAATTTTGCTTGGCAGGATACTGGAATGTGACCGTCTACGGAAGAAAACACTCGTACCGACTCTACTGCAAGCTGCTGAACGAAGCCACGCGTTGGGCCAGCTCCATCCAGAATGTCATCGACACCAAAGCTCCCATCGACACACCGACCCAGCAGCTCATCCAGGACATTCGGGTAAATAATAATATTCTCTCTGTGCAGCTGAGGCTTAGCTTAACAGGGTTAAAGGGACTTCTAAGATGTAAAAGTCCTGAGCCTGTTGTGATACAGGTTCGGATTGGAATTCTCCAGTTAAAGATCAGCTGTGCTTTTGTCTGCAGGAGAACTGTCTGAACTCAGAGGTGGTGGAGCAGATCTACAAGAGGAACCCCATCCTGCGCTACAGCCACCATCCGCTGCATTCCCCGCTGCTGCCGCTGCCCTACGGAGACATCCAGCACAGCGGTAAGACGCAATACAAAAACAGACACCCATCAACTGGGCCAGGAAGGTGACAAAGATCCCAACCACCTTCCATGACCTTTAGCTTCTTATCCTCAGTCATCTCTAACAGATTTGATCCTCACAGGAGTAGCTAGAATTTCACCAGGTACCCTGATGCAAGTCTGGTCTTGATTCTGAAGTATTTATATTCTAGAAAGAGTGGTGGTAAAAAGTGGTAATGTTCTAGTACCTATCTGATTCACCAGAGAGTACATTTCATCTTCTCTCTTCTGTCTCTCACCCAGCGTCACGCAGTAGAAGCTACACAACCCTGCAGGATGAAGCCCTCAGAGTGTTCAGCTCTCTTCAGCACCTTGACGGAGTGGCTGACCCCGTCCCCATCATCCAGGGGATCCTGCAGACAGGCCAGGAGCTCAAACCGCTGCGTGACGAGCTCTACTGCCAGCTGATCAAGCAGACCACCAGACCACCGCAGCCCGGGAGCCCTGGGAACCTCTGCAGCTGGAAGATCCTTGCTTGCATGTCCTGCACCTTCGTCCCCTCACGGAGCATCCTTAGATACCTAAAGTTCCACCTGAAGAGGTAAGCAGTGGTTTACAGAGGGGATTCTTTTATTCCTGTAGCTTACAGTTGACCTGTTGACCTGGTATCTGTCCACAGGACCCGTGAGCTCTTCCCCGCCTCTGAGATGGACCGTTACGCCGCCTTCGCATTTGACTCTTTGAAAAAGACTCGATCTAGGGAGAATGTGCCGTCGCAGGAGGAGATCCGCTCCATCGTGGCCCGGCAGGAGATGAGCACCACGGTTCACTGCCATGGGGGAGGTTCCTGCAAGATCACCATCAACTCTCACACCACAGCCGGAGAGGTTAGTTCCCTTACCAAAGACAACAGAAGGTCACTGATCATAACAAATATACAAAAAAGAAAGCCGGAAATTTTAATCTGGAAAGAGAAAACATGTAAGATTCTGGTTCATTTGAGGAAAAAGACAATAGTGAGTTGGTTTAAAGTCAGGAAAGGTTGTCAGGATTTAGGTTTTAATTTGAAAAGTTCTCCAAAATGTAGTTTGCATTTTTGTGACTGGTCCCCACCCATCCCTGTCAGGTGGTGGAGAAGCTGATCCGCGGCCTGGCCATGGAGGACAGCCGGAACATGTTTGCTCTGTTCGAACACAACGACACCACAGAGAAGGCCGTCGAGAGTCGGGCTGTGGTAGCAGATGTGCTCGCCAAGTTTGAAAAGTAAGCTCCAGCATTTAAGTCTAGTTTACAGGCATCCTTTAGCCTCTGGGTCTGCTATTAATGTTCCACTTCTGTTCTGCAGACTTTCAGCGAGCGCAGAGGAAAACAACACCGGCTGGAAGCTGTACTTCAAGCTGTACTGCTTCCTGGACACCGATGGCGTTCCTAAGGACAGCGTGGAGTTCGCCTTCATGTTTGAACAGGTGACCACTGTTGACCTTCATTTAATTCACCTCTGGGTTTTTTTGCATATATTAGTCTCTGCTGGGTAGCTGATTCAAATAGATTGGTCTGTTTATTCAAAAGAGAAAATGATAACATATCAGAGGAAACTTTGTTAAAGGAATGTTTTAATGTCTCTAAGGCTCATGAGGCAGTCATTCAGGGTCACTACCCTGCCCCAGAGGAGACTCTTCAGTTTCTGGCCGCCCTAAGGCTGCAGTACCTCCTTGGTGACCAAAACCCCCAGGCGAACATGCCAGAGATGTCCCAAGTTTTCCCCATGGCCCGCCTGCGCGCCCGCGTGCAGAACTCCGCCAAGTCGTTCGCTCCAGGTTCTGGTTCAGTGGCAGAACGCTCCGGAACGGCAGAAAGAAAACGCTCCAGCTTCCTGGAGGGGACGCTGAGGCGGAGCTTCAGGAGCGGCTCTCTGAGCCGGCAGAAGCTGGAGGAAGAGAACAGCCTGGAGGCCTGGATGAGGGAGGAGGCAGCGGCGGTGAGGACCAGCGTCATGGACAAGTGGAGGAAGTTCCAGGGCATGAACCAGGAGCAGGCCATGGTGAAATACATGGCACTGGTGAAGGAGTGGCAGGGATACGGCTCAACGCTCTTCAACGTCGAGGTGAGGATGGAACAGTTTCCTCTTGTAGGTTTTATGGAAACCGAGCCGAGCATCATTGACCCTCTCTGATAACCCTTCTAGTGCCGTGATGGAGCGTTCCCCACGGAGCTGTGGCTCGGTGTGAGCAGAGAGTCCATCTCTGTGTACAAACGAGGGGAGCCATGGCCTCTGGAGGTTTTCCCCTACGAGCTGATTCTGTCCTTTGGAGCGCCGCTGCCCAACATCTACAAGATCGCTGTGGAGGGCCGAGAGCTGGTCTTCGAAACCCAGATGGTCAGTACCACTCCAAACATAAATCCACCTCTATTGGTGCCTCCTATAAAAGCTTTAACAGTGTGAAACGTGTCAGCTGTAACAAACCTGAATGCTGCTCCTCTCCCCCTGCAGGTGATGGACATCGCTAAGCTCATGAAGGCGTACATCAGCATGATCGTGAAAAAGCGCTACAGCAACAGTCAGTCCGTCAGCAGCCACGGAAGCAAATGCAGTGCTTGGTGAAGTCGGCTGAAGGATGGAGACCCAGAAGGATTGACGCCACTCGTAAGGAGAAACACCACGGTGCTACTACACTGTCCTCACATGGAGGAACTGTTCGCTAACATCACCTTTAAGTGTTTGGTGAAACGTTTCTGATGTTAACTGTTCTTTGGATGCAAAGACAAGGAAAGTAGATGAGGCTGCACCTCAAACCGAAATCAGTGACATTTCTTCACTATGTCCACATTCTGCTGGGGGCAGATCTGAGCTCAGACCAAAGTATCTGCAGGTCGGAGCTAATGAGAACATCTGGACCTTCAGGTATGATGCTCATAATCAGTCATCAGAGCAAACCACAAACTAAGGCTAGGTTAAAATCCCTCAGATAAAGATTAGATTTTCTCTATGGGCTACTTATGATGATGCTTTATATGAAGTGGAATGTGGTCCATTTAAAACCTTAAAAATTAAGACATTTATCTGAATATTAAAAGATTTGGGCTCCAAAATGTTCCTGTTTTCCGTACCGAAGAAAACCGGTTCTCATTGAGTCAGCATTGACTTTTAGCCACTTTTTAAAAAACATGTACAAAGTTGACTTTATGGCCATATCTTGTGGGAAAAAAAGGTTGAAACCCCGTGGCACACAGCAGTTACTAATAAAAAGACTGTCTGAATGTATTTTTCTCACTTCCAAAAACAAAACAAGCTGCCCTGAATACAATTCTCGAGCCTTTCGATTCTTTTATGACTGATTTACAGAGAATAAGAGATCCTAAAGTGCCTGGATGAACTCTAACCAGAAAAGTTGCGGGTGAAAGTTTCTCAGAAAAAGAAAAAGGTGCTTAAAGGTTTCCTGAAACCGCTGAACTAGTCCAAGTGCACAAGTCATTCAAGTTTAAGTTTCCAAAATTTCACAACTCACCATTTGTTAGACAATCGTTAGCTGATACCAGATCCTCTGTATATGTTCCGGTGGACCACAAAAATATGCTTTTTTCAGGATTAGATATGAATCATTTTTAGGAAACCTGGGAACAAACAGCTTTTCTACAGCAGCAATCCTTACAGATCTGGAACATGTAAGCAGATATTTGTTCCAGCGTTGACTGACCCGCTCGGTCCGACCCGGTTCGGCAGCGTGACATTCCAACATTTCTCTGGAGCTCCGCGGGCGGCAGATCCATCCAAAGATGTGCAGGTTCCTCCCACAGTTCAGTGCCTTGTTGTAAATTCTGTACTTATTTTGTTTTACACCTGCGGATTGGTATTTGGTATAATGTGCAATGTAATATATACATATATATTATATATGATATAATCATGTGGACTGTACATTTCAGGTCTTTGCTTCTGATTTATCATCCCAGCATTTTTCTCTTGTTTTGTTTTTTTGTATTCTTTTAAATCTGAATTAGCAGCAATGTGTGTCGATCTGATGATTCTTACAATAAATAAAACAATTATATTTGGTGAAACTGCTTTTTTTTCATTATTTTCTTATGATCTGAGTGAAAGAAATCCCTAAATTTAAATTGGAATTCAAATTTTTACAATTTCATTGATAAAATCAGACATAATCGAAATCAGCTTCAGGATTCAGTCTAAAATGTTCATGGGAAAACCTGTAATGCATTACATTGACTTTTGTATTGTATTATTATGTAAGATCAGTGCAGTATAACTTTCATTGATAACCTACAATAAAAACAATGCATTAATGTGGAGACAATGAATCAAAGATGTATAAAAAGTCCCATTTCTATGGCATCATCCGCCTTCCCTACCTGTGTGACTATCTTGCCCTCAAAGCTTCCTGCAGGGAAATCTTGCATTCTGACTAATCTACTTTCTAAAGCAGCGGCTTATTGGAATATGTTATTTTCCCCCTGAGTTTATGTTATAAAAGATAAAGCCTTCCTGTCAAGAAAGAAAACTAAACTAAACAGCTAGAAGCAAGATGGCAACTTTTATTCTGATTGGCCAGGTTGAGCGGACACCATCCACAGCTTCAGCACACAGGTCAGCTTAGTTCATTTTTTCTTTTACAGTCGTTCCTATTCCTATATTTAGATTTAGATTTTCACAAACTGCTTAAAACTGAAACTATTGTTAAGTTGTTTCACCCTACATCGCTCACAACACTGCAGAACTAGTCTTATCAATACAAGATCCACAAAACAGAAATAAATCTGAGGCAGTCTGACTTTTTTTTCCCATTTTTCTGAAGACATTTCAACAGAAAAAATTAGAGCAAAGTCTGATAGCCTCCAGTTTAAAAGGTTTTTGTGGTTTCCATAACTCAAATAATTTACACAGACTTTAGAATAAGACATTTCCAGCCCAAACCTGAGCCCATTGTTTGTCCAAGTGGTGCATGTTAGTTAAAGGTGTCGATCATTCGATTTCATCCTGGACACTCCAGAAAATGGGCTAAAAGTGTTAAAAACCGGAATTTTCCTTTAAGCTGGGAATTCAGATCCTTAAACTAATTTATCTTTGAACAAAGACAACTAGATTAAATGCAAAGGGTGCTTTAAAATTGGTAGATAAATAGAAATGAATGCTATTCATAACTAATTCAAATCATGAAAATTGTGTCATGATGTGTGAAATCGTACTGCTCTCCAGAACATCTCACATAGTCCATCTCTCCAAAGGCTTGAAGCTTTCAAATCTGATGGATTTAAATGAATGAATCCACATTTCTCTCTGTGTACAAATATCCTTTATACATGACAACCATGTTACATACAAAGGAAACACATATAGTCACATTCAAGTCATATTTGTGCTGCACAATGAGACGTTGATATTAAGCCTCTTAAGGCACCAAATTAACCAAAAAAATCTTTAAAATCCATCCAATGCTTGGAAGCTAAACAGAGCATTGACCATAAACGTCTTAGTAAAGTGTGGTTAAATTCTTTGTCACAGCAAAACACTTTCATGTTAAATGAATGTTGCTTATAGCAGCGTATTCCAGAAAATGAACAAAAACCTGCTGCATCATCAATTGAAATCTGTACCATTCAGATGTCAGGTTGTGCTCATTAGAAACCATGTTGGCTTCTGTTTTATATCTATGTAAAACATTGATATGATTTAATAGACCTGGTTAGCTTTCTAACTAGTTAGAGTATAAACACTCATCTTTGCTCACTGACTGGGAAGTGTTTATTGGAACTAATGAGATAAGATCTAATTTACTGAGACTTTAAAATAATAAAAAGTTGCTTAATATTCATAGAAAATCAAAAGGGTATTATATTTGGACAGGAATATAAAGGTGGAAGCATCAACATTTTGTACTGGACAAACATTTCTGCAACACGCTGACCCTGTTCAAACTAGACTCCTTCAGCCTCTAGTGGGTATTTGCATTACTGCTCTGTTAATTTCAATTTAGGGATAATAAAATACATTCTTGATAAAAATAAAAAAAAAAGAAGAAGAAAATGTTTTATGGTTAAAAATCATTAAATAAAAAAGGGTTAGAGTTAAGATCTGTTACTTAAAGCTACAGTGTGTAATTTTCAGCGACATCTAACGTCCAGACTGCAGACTGCAGCAACATGAACATCTCCCCCCCACCGCTTCTCCCCCCCAACAGTACGGCGAGCGTTACGGGACAAAATGTCTTCCACGACGTCCGCATCACCTACCTTCTCAAGTGATGAGGTTTGTTTACATAGATAATTTTACAGATGGTATTTCATTAGTCTGTGTAGGGTATAGATTTCATGTAGACTTAAGATAATAAATATACCCGTAATGGGCGATCTCGCAATCTCTAGTTTGTTGGCTCTGCGCTGCCGTAGCGCAAAGATGTCTGCCTCCATGGCTGCGAGACCCGCTCCTATGTAATTATAAATAACAAATTCGAAGGCAACGCAAATATTAAGGTTAAGAGGCTGAGCTCGTAGATGATGATAAATAACATAGTTATGTATAATATATTACATTTCTGACTGTATATCCCTGTAATTATTACACACTGTAGCTTTAACTTTGCTTCCACATAGATATTGTCTGAATAAGTTTTAAACTGGGTTCAGATAAGAGTCCAGTTATTAGACAGACAGAAGAGACAGAGCTACAGTTATGATGAAAAGAACATTAATTATCTTTCAATCTTTAGATTTTCTATATCAGGACTTAATAAAAAAAAAGGATGTTTATTGGGTAATATAAAGTGTAAAAGAATGCACAACAGATTAGTGGGTCATCAGCACTGAGATGTGGGTTAACACCACACCAAGACCTAAAGACATCATCACTGCAGGTGCAACCTTATGACCAGCAACTAATGCTGCTTATAAATCTTTAAAGGGTTATGAATGTACTATAGGTAGAATGTAAAAGTTCATAACAGGACAGGTCAAAAGTGGCTTGATTTGGAAGAGGCTGGGGAAAAAGAAAAAAGGTTTAATTTCTCTTTAGAGAACATGGCTGGGTCTGCATGAAGAAAATTACTTCTGGAACAACATTCTATGGATGAGACCAAGACAGCTCAGCCACAATGATGTGGTTGGAGAAAACCATATGATAGAATATCAGTGCAAGCAACTACTGGTGGAGGGATGAACACCTGGGGTTGCATTGCAGCCACGGGAACGGCATGCTTTGTATTCATTGAGTCAACTATGACCTGCTTTCATTAATAAAGTATTCAGGAGTCTTCTGTCTGACAGTTGAAGCTTAGGTCAACTGGTTAATCAACAATAATCCCAAACAGCAGACATCCAGTTTTTATTATGTCCTAGCCTTTAGATGAGTAGAAACACCTGCAAAAGCTAAATTAGCTGAAGTAATGTTTTCATTACGTCCTGATAGGTAAAACCTAAGAACTGAAGGAGGGGGTTATTTTCTCAAAGATGACTGACAGCAGCTCAAATAATGTTTCTGGCCTGTAGTGATGGTCTACCTCTTTAGTTCACAGTGCTTAAAGTCTGAATACATCCTGACAAATTCTTCAATAACAAAACGTCTTGGCACTAAAGACAGTAACAACCCTAGATTAGAAGTTTTCTGATTTTGGACCTTTAGAAGCTGCTTGGCTGCCTCTACTGAAAACATCAAGGAATTCCTAAGTTCGGACCATAAAAGGTGACAGATCTCAAAGAGAAAGTTACCTAAACTGCTTCGACTAGACTGAAATAACCTATTATCAAACCTTCCTGATCTAGAATCTAAAGGATTAAATGAGCCCCAAGTTCTGGAGTAAGCAATCATAACAGAATAGTCTGACCTTATATACGCTACGATTTAAACTGTTTATGATGGATGAAACAGACTCAGTCACAGTGCCAACATTGTGTTCTTGAACATCCATCTTTATGTCTTGAAACAGCTGCTGTAACGTAAAGATGGAAGAGAAATACCTTATCGAGATTGGTTTGGGGACCAGCCCCAGAGAGAAGAAACACCCCAACTTATCTGAAGCACATGAAGCAACCAGAACGGTGGCAACGAAGTTTGAATGTATGAGCCTTCAGATTCCAAGAGTGTGATGGATCCAAGGTGTTTACTCTGCTTCAAACTGACGTTACACGAATGACAACCTCTCCCGAGTCAGCGTCCTGGCTCAGGTTGTTTCGAGGCACCAGCCCACGACAGAAGGGGGCCAAACAGAGGCAGGTCCACGGCCGTGACCCGAGCTGGGTGGGATGCAAGGGCCCGCCGGGCCCAAGGGTAGTCAGAGGCAACCAAAGCGTCCTGGGGCCCAGCGAGGAGTGGGCAGTGCTGGTCTCCTCCATGTCTTTGGCCTTGTCATAACTTTGAACATCCCAATGGAGGTTTACTGCTCGCCAGCGCATGAAGACGTTATACACTGCTGCCCCCTCATGGACTATCAAACCTGTTACAATGACAGCAGAGTAGGACAATGGGATATATAAATGCATGGGAGGACAGAGAAACCTCACTTATAGGTAGCAACACAATGTCACTTTGAAATTTTAGAAAACAAATCAGCTTTGAATTTGAGCGCATTAGCAAGATCTTATTCTGAGAAATGATTTCCATAAATAAAATGTCCAGGGCCACACTTTTAAACCATTGACTTCTGAAGTTCTATTTCATCCCTACTGACCGCTAGAGGCGGTGCTTCAAGCACCGCCTCTGGCGGTCAGTAGGGATTCATAGAACCGTAGTTACGGTAGTAACTTTCGTTCTCCATGTAGCACAGACGCTAATTTCCCTTTGTCAGAACAGAAACGGTAAGAAAACATGACATAATCAATCTTAATGCCACAAGCAAATAATTATATTAGAATAATTTAAGAATAATTTTAAACAACTGGAACTTTAAGACATAAAAAAATCTTCATTATGGGATCACCGGGTTTCCATAGCAACCGTTGGAGCTATGTAAATGCCAGAAAAAGGCCCTACCAGCATAAATGTCTTTGAAATTTTAGGGAACTTTACAGGGCCTTTAACTGGACTTGAGTGCTTTTTGGTCACAAAAAGCTCTGATTGAGTTAGAGGATGAAACCTTTTAATCAACAAATACTGCAGACATTAAAACAAACTATGCAATGTAGAAAAGCACATCATGTCCACTGTCAATTAAAGTGAAGACTGTGATGCTAGGGGTCTGTTTCTCTTCCAAAGGCTCTAGAAACACTGGCATTAAATCTTTTGTTATGTAGGATATTGACTTGGCAGAAGAAAAAAATTTAACCCTGCAGTCCAATAGAAACAGTGCTGTGCTTAACAGAGGAAAACATGAGGAGTAAATGCTCCGGGCAGCAATTACTTTCTTTGTTTTTTTTCTGAACAATTACGCACAACATCAGTGTTGGATTTTTTTTTTCTGTTATTTTCTCCACATTATAACCTTGTGCCCTTGTACTTCTGTGTGATCTTTAACGGTGCAAAAATGAACTTACGGTAAAACAACCCACAATATCTCCAGAAAGCTTTTTTGCTTTCATTTGTGTAAAAGTTAAAGATGTTAAAGAAGTTAAAGCTTCCAAACTGACCTACGCAGACCAGATCCATGAAGCCGTACATGCCGTAGCAGATCTGGAAGAGCACATCACGGCGCTGCCAGATGGCCTGCGGGCTGAGAGCCGACCACAGCAGCCAGGAGATGCTGGCCACCAAGAAGAGGGAACCCAGGAACACGGCGATGATCTGCACCTTCTCCACCAGGGTGATGGTGATGGACTGCCACTGAGACAGAAGACAGATAAAAACGGTTCAAACAGCGAGTCAGCAGGTGCACATAATAGTAAAGTGTGGTAATATTTAATATATCCTTCTAATAAAAGTCGGCAGGATCATTGCTGAAAGACAGTTTTCACTTTCTTTCATTTTTTAAAATCTTTTCTGTAAAAGTAACAAAGTTGTCTATAAAAATAAAGTGAATGGATGGATGATAGTCAAATTAATCCTAAAAAGCATGCTGCACACATTTTGCATCGCACCTTTTACATTTATACCCCTAGATAAAACAATTATGATGAAATTTAAGAAAATAAAGTCATTTTAATAAACATGATCCACTCCTTAAAGTATGTCTGTACCATTAGTTATTTTATTTAGACACTACATGAAATGCACACAAAAAATATATATATATATATTTTTTTTATGCTGCTTGGTTCCATGTCAACCCTAGCCAGTATTATGAAGAGCCAGATTGCTGGATTTAAAGAGTCAGATGTGGCTCCAGGTTGGAAGATCTGAGCTGTTTCTTTGTATTTGTCTAACAAACACTTTCATCTCTGTCCAAATCTGGATTTAAACTTTAATTACCATTTTAAGCTAAAGTGAGATTGTGTTCCTTGCTTTTTCACTTCGTATTATTCAGCTTAACACAAAAGAAATTCAGGTAACACCTTATAGAGTTTACTTTATTTTCTAAAACCTTATAGAAAATAACAACAGGCACTACCTCTTGTCACTTCAGCACTTACATACTAAACTATATTTCATGAATTCAATGCTAATACAACCCTTTTATCTTTTCATTACCATACCTTAATGACACTCTGAATTATTCTTTCTCTCTGTCTTCATTTCTCTTTATCACCTCTAAGCAAATTGTCCTTCTTGGTATGGATGATCTGCACAATCTAAAACAACATGATCTACCTGTTGAGTCCCCATGCTAACCATCTGTCTAAGCAGTGCCCTGATGGAACCAGCTGAGTGAAGTACCTTTACCTGCCATGGTCTCTTCATGTTGATGGCGATGACCTGGAATCGATAGCAGCAAAGCTCACAGGTCCAGCAGCCTCGTTCGCTGATCCACTTCAGCAGACACTGCTGATGGGTGTACCGCACCGAGCCGTCACACCGGCACGGGTTCAACAAATCACCCTGTAAAACCACAGAAAGTATAAGAATAAATAGGTCAAAGGCAAAGTCACACATATCTAAAGTATAAACTCAGATAAGATAAACAAACAGCAGCAAAACCTGTGAAGTTTTGGTGCCTTATCTCTAATAATTAAATGTTTCTCTATATAAATGTTGAATTTTTTTTTCATATGAAAGGCTTATTTATGTTAAATAGATAAGCTGAGATAAACAAAACATGAAACCACAATTAATCAAGCAAAGTACTATAGTATAAAATATATACTAGCCTTTATAAGAATATGGTACAAGAATAAATCTCTTGTTGCTTTAAATAAACCTGAGGGGGAGTTTTCAACTTTGATACTTTACTGCAATAACCTGGTTGAACCGGTGTGCACACCTCTAGTTGTCAGCAGTTGGTTTGCTTGAGTACAAATTAGTTATCAAATAAAGTTAATCTGATTAACCTAAAACAAAATTTTGCCCTTCTTCCATGATTCCCCTGATGTTTGCATCCTTTAGCTTAAGCTGCTGCAACATTACGAAGGCTAAAAATCACCGTCTCACTCATAGAAGTAGTTCAGTGGAATAAAAGTACAGGATTTTAAAGCTTTAGATTTTGAGTGCCTCACATTGAAAAAAGCCATCAGTAGTTTCAAAGTCGCAAGGATAGAAAAATAAATATATTTTTCCAAACTGAAAGGATGAAATCAAGTCAGTGTGGAAGTGGGTGAAAACTATACAGAAAATAAGTAACTCTCAGATTTAGATGAGACAGCAATCTCCTGTATCCTCCATACATCCAGATAAAGGAGTGAAGATGCATTTATGTGGGTGAATATAATACAACCTTCAAAACTTTGCTCTAAAATGTATGTCTTTCCCAAAGAAAATCAACATAATGTAACACCTAAAAAATCACACCCACATATAAACATGGTGGTGTGAGGATCATGCTCTGGGGTTATTTACAAAAGAAATATAGTGTCATGGAAATTATGAATAAATGCAAATACTGGCAAGTTCTGGTCTCAGGTTTTTACCACAAAAACTAAATATAGAAGAATAAATAAAAAAAAATAATTGAAGTTTATTAATCTCAAATTGGAGAAATTAACTCTGCATTTAACCCATCCTCTTTGGAGAGCAGTGGGCTCCCACTGTTTGATGCCCGGGGTTAAGGGTCTTGTTCAGGGACCCAGAGTGCCGGCTGTAGTGATCGAACCGGATACTTACAACCTTCTCTCAGCACAAGTGCACTGATCTAACCACTAGGCCATCACTCCCCCTCAAAGAGGGATATTATATACATCCATATATATATATATATATATATATATATATATATATATATATATATATATATATATATATATATATATATATATATATATATATATATATATATACAGTGAGTCCAATTTCACAATGAATATTATACATACTTTTCTTAAGAACAGTGTAATTTAGGGAGGGATGAGAATATTAGGTAATTTAAGAGATTTAAAGTACTTTTGTGAAACATTTGTCCAAATATCTGCATTTGTCCAAATATCTGCATTTTTTGAGGTTTGAGTTGTCATTCATGCATGTAGCCTCTTTGTGGATGTGTTCCTCCAAAAATATATGTTTTTATTTCGTATATATTCATAAAAATAACAGTATTTTGGGGAAGCAAACAGCTCAAACTTCAATTTGAAGGTCCATCTAAAACAGTGATTTTCAAAGAGGACCCGCCAGGGGGCGCTAGGAGAGCCTTAAAAAAACTAGGGGGGAAAAAAAAAATAATATGCAAAAGAAAATATTAAAAATACATTTTGTTATCAAAAAATATATCTTAAACATCTTCTTTATAAACTATAACTTATAATCCTATATAATTAGCCTAGTTAGAGGCTCTTCCTCTGTCTATCTAAGCAAGAAAGGGCTATCCAACCTTGGCTGGTCCTTCAGGTCACTGAGATGCCGTTTGCTTTTACAATAATATACTTGTTTGTATGACTTGTTTGACTTTTAACTCTAAAGCTACTCAAAACAAAAAATGAAGCATGTCCAGATGTGGACAGTGATGACACTAACAGGCCCAGTCCTTCCTTTACGCTCTCATAACAACAGCTTCATAAAAAATGATTGGTTACAAATATAAACAAAGTATGGACATGGTTATATTTTACTGCAAAGCAATTTTGATAATAATAAATGAATAGGAATAAAAGTAAATCAAACATTCTAATAGTTGACTTTTCTTTAGATATTTTATAGGATTGTCGGTTAATTTGCAAATGGATGAATGGATGAATGAAAATCTAAAGGCTGAGTGTTGTGCCTGTTTTTGACTTTCTTTTTTAATACAAACTGCTTTAAGGTGATAAAGCTACAAATGTAAATGTACTTTTTTTGTGTGCAAACATTTGATCTGTTTTCATCAGTAAATCAGTGCCTAGTTTTATGTTTCCAGACTCAAAATTTGCTGATGGCTTCTTTAGAAATAGAGAAATAGAGGATGCAGGACAACTTGTGCATGCACTGTATTATATTACCCTAAACTTCACTAAGACGTCTGTAGCTGCAGCAGGCTTGATTAATGACAGTGGGTCCAGGTTGGTGGATCCTGGTGCCAAAAACCAGGAGGAAGATTAAAAACAGCAAAGTAAGGGGTTTAGAGAGATTCAGCGCTGAATTTATAATCACTAAGTTTCATGTAGGTGTCTTTCATAATGCCTGGTTAGACTCCACTAACAAAGAGGTGCTTTATCATCATGTTTTGCAAGGAAAATAATGAAAGTTTCCTGAAAGGAACATTTTCAGAGCAATTATTGTGTCCTTGAAGCTCAGTTACTGCAGATTCCTGTAAGCAAGTAGGAAGCGAAGGGAGTGGCTTGGCATATAGAGGAACACATTTAATCTAAAGCAATGATGGAATTTTTCTGCAGATTTTCTCTTTTTACAGCAAGCATCTCAGGGATATTTGACTTTATTTTCACATAACCAACCAGATTCCTTCTGTTCATTTGTCTTCACACCCTCCAGGCTGTTATACAAAGCGATCTGCATCTATCAAAGTTACAGTTATTACATTTCACATCGACCAGTCCCTGTCGCATCTTTAATAAGTTTTGAGGATAGGAGAGAAGCTGTCTGTTTCTGATTTACTGCAAAACCACGATCCAGGATTAATCCTCCATTCATTTCCATGATCTAAATTTCCCCATCACCAAAACACCTTTTGTTTTAAAGACTCAACTTTGCTCTTTTCCCTCCAGCATGTGATTCATCAAAATACACCCATAACTTGTCCACCAGAGGGCCTAAAGTCAGTGATCATTTCTCAAACCTACAGCAGGATGCAGCTTGGAATTAATCATCACAGCTATTTCTCCCTTTTCTCCTTCCTATAGGTGTTTTTTTTTTCAGACTTTCCTGCAGGCCTGACCTGCCAGCTGGGTTGAGACGGGCATATTAATAGCATATTAAGGTCAGTGGAGCTTATTTTCCATGGAGTCATATTAACCTTATGTGTTTAAAATGACCTCAGAGGCTCTGAGTTCAAACTGGTCAGTCCTCCAGTAAAGGAGTGCATGATGAATCGAACAGAAAACATTATTTCAAAATTAGTCCTGACTTTAATGAAGGCTTTATGAAATGAATGTGACAAGAAGACGACCTACGGTAGCAGGAACAGAAATATAATCTATCCTGAAGCTACCCTTAAGTACTGCTTTGGGAACCTTTATTTCCTTATTTTTCTATTAATAACTTTTAAACTTGACCTACTTTTAAAGGTAAAGTAAAAAGGTTTACACCGTTGGTACAAACATCAGAGGTTAAATGACAGGATCTACAGTAACTTCATCTTTAGAGAAAAATGCATCCTCCTTTCATTAAAGTGCAGTTTCTAAACTCAGTGATGTAATAAGAGTTGGGAGCCATCCGGGTCTTAATGTCCTTCCTATGAAATCATTATTAAATGCAGAAGAAGAAAGACTTTTGTTTGAACTCTACTGAACTAAAAGCCTGCAGAGGGCATTTAGGCATCATTCAGAAAAACCCAGTTTACACCTAAGATCCCAGGGACATCATGGTTCACTGCTGTTCAATTATTTGACTGAAAGTAATGATGAGGGGTCAGTCTTCCTCTTTTCCTATAATTAAGTCAGCTAATCACTTTGATAATAAAGCTATATATACTTTGAGCATCTTATATATTTCATTTATTTACCTAAAATAATAAACGTCACAGCAATTTAAACAGAAAGCCAACAGGCAGTAACATACTGGTCTTTTCAAAAACTTCCCAGGTACTTTTCCATAACTTACTATCTGGTACATTTCTAGAGCTTTCACTTTGGAATTTTTTTAGAGCTAAATTTCCCAGTAACTTTTATTTCCCTACCTGAATAATAACTTTGTTTATGGTTCTGTCCTGAAATAAACTAAGAAGCTAAAGAGTATCTCCTGGTACTTTCCAAAAACCTTCTTTTCTCAACCATTCTTTTTACAACTTTCCAACAACTTACTTTCTTGTACTTTCACAGCTTTCTTCATTATTAGAATTTCCCTTGAGTGTACCAAGTTACTTTTTAGAACCTTACAAGATACAGGCTAACACCTATATGATATACATGATTAAACAAATTAATTTTAGGTCATATTATAGTGTTATTTGTAACAGAAGCTAATACCCTGTCAATTCCAGGAAAGTTAAAAAGATATTTCAGCATCTATGTGGGACCAGAATATATTTTATTTATGTTTTATTTACAATAAGGTATATGCAAATATGTAAATACATTTGTATGGCTGTAGTTTTGATTTTTGAAGGAAAAATATCATTAGTTGACCTTAGCGCTTATTGTTTTGGTCTGCCGAGACTAATTAAACATTTTGACAGGGCAATATAATCTAGGTAATGTCTTTAATCATAATTATCAGCTTAATTTAGACATTTATAAAAGGTCATGTAAGGTCTGAAAAGGTCTAAATTAAGTTTGGTTTTGGGGAGCATGACTAACCGGTAAGTTTCATATAAAGGTTTAAGGATTGTATTTCAGTTCAACTCCTAACATGCTTTCTGTGTTTTATTAAAGCGCTGTCTGGAAGATTTAGAATGAAAAATGCCTTATAAAAGTATTTAGCCTCCTGAAACATCTTCAGTTTTGGACACATTATCATAAATTGAAATGTATTTTAACGTTGTTTTGCGGAATTGTCTTGTACAGAGGACAACATAATTATGCAATGAGAAGGAAATAAGTAACAAGACGTTTGAAAGAACACATATTATTTGTAGTCAGAAAAAAAACTTTGCTGTGTTTGTAGAAGTGATACTTCTGGGGTTATATCAGCTTCACTCATTTACTTTATGATTATGATTAATGAAGGTCAGAGAGAAACAAATGCTTTCAAATAAATTAAGTCTAAACTTTAAATAGACCATTCTAGAACATAATTCTGCTCAACCAAACCATTTTCTGCAGGTCTGGTTGTACGATTAGTCTTTCTCAGCGCATCTGAAGTCAGTTTTCTTAGCATAGATTAAAATGGTGCAACTGCTTTTCAGAACCTCTGAAACATTTGTTCTTGAAGCCATGATTATGTTATACCAGAAATATATAAATATACAAAAGAAAACATTTTAAAAAGAACATTTAGTTAAAATTAAAAACATACATTATTGGATTTTTGTGACATTTGCAAATTTATTCAGTATTTTTATCAATAGATCAAAGGTTTCTCAGAATAACTTTATTCCTGACACGACAGCAAAAGTGGTCGGAAATTCACCTATAATTCAAATTATTAAACTATTCAAGTTAAGGGAGCAGAAAAGGTGTCAAATCTGATCAGTTCAGCTTTTCTAATGCCAAACCAATCAGGCATCCACAGAGATATTAAATATGAATCTACCATATCATTTTGAGCAGGTTATTTTGTTTTTTGATAACTAGTAAGCTTTTCCTAGGTTCTCAGGCTTATATCACAATCAAATATAAGTCTGGACCCGGAGGCAGAGTTATTAGATTTGATCTGCTAATAGGCTGGAGCCCACGTTGAGAAGACAGGATATTCACTTAGGCGTTTACTGCCCTGACTCCTGTTTCCCTTAAGCTCTGCTAGCAATGAATCGTCCCTCATCAGGGGCCTCTGCTGTCACGAGCCAAACAGGCCTGCAGAGTCTCAGATTTCAGCAAAGCCTGGACAGAGAGTTGATTTGTCCCTGCAGGTCCACATCTGTCCATCCGCTTTCAGGAAGACCTGCAGACAAATTGGTGCATTGCTTGGGGAGGGAGCTTTAAACTAATTATGGTTTGGTCACTGTCCTGCACCTCTAGTGTGACAGATATGGTGAAGATTTGTATACCTAAACCAACACATTTCATCACTTTATGAGTATTTTAAAGTAATCTACATGAATGTTTATCTCTTTGTCAGTTTTGCTGCTGTCCTAAGATTAAAAAATACATATTTAACATTATAACAAATGGCCTACACATGTAAAGCACTTTTATAGAGTCCAAGGACTCCAATGCACTTCACAGTATAATCAGTCATACACTCACTGATTCATAGTGGTAAGCTGCAGCATATCTGCCATACAGTCAGCATCACCAAGCCCACTGACCAGGCCCTCTGGCAGTAAAGTGGAGAGACATACAAGGGTTTGGAACCAGCAACCCACAGCTTACAGGAAGAACTCCTACACCTATAAACCATTTAAAGAGTTGTGGTTTGATCTCTCTGAGCTTCTCCATCCCTTCACTCCTTCTTTGTGCCTCAGATCAGCTGAGTTGAATTGTTTTCCTCTTCACTGTCTATTTTTAAAAATCATCTTATTTAGTGTAATTTTATTTTTTCTATTTATTTATTTTTACTTGTTTTATTCTTTTAAGCTGTTTTGTTGTTCTTATACTATTTGATTTCTTTGGTATGTGCAGCACATTGTTGCAGCTGTGGTTGTTTCAAAGGGCTTAAATATAAAGTGGAGTTGAAGTTGAGTAATTGTAAATGTCATTTCAGAACATAGTTTCCTCTGAAGGACTCTGACAAATCTTTAAAAGATTTTTTTTGTTGCAATTAAAAGATTTTTGTTTTAAAATTTCCTGACTGATCGTATAGAAGCAAACAAGGTAATGTCAGCCCACAACACCATGGATCCCACCCTACGCCTAACTAAAGGCTGGGGCAAAGCAGCGGCGTTGGATGTAGGAGTTTGCCCTGAAATCGAAGGGTTGACGGTTCAAGCCCCGACTCCGACTTTCAGTGTCGTTGTGTCCTTGGGCAAGACACTTCACCTGCATTGTCTACTGATGGTGGTCAGAGGGCCCGATGGCGCCAGTGTACGGCAGCCCCGCTTCTGTCAGTGAGCCCCAGGGCTGCTGTGGCTACAATGTAGCTTGTGTGCATGAATGGGTGAATGAATGTAGAGTAAAGTGCTTTGATCAAGTCTCCTAACTTGAATAAAGGTGCTATATAAGTACATGCCATTTACCATTTAACTATAATCCTACAAAAACCTATTAACTTGGAGAAATCTGGTTAATTTTAAAGGCACATATACGATTTTTAAAGTCACTGGTCGTCTCACAGGTGGAACATCTGGAGGAAATTGCGTTATTTCACTCAGGAAAACTGCTTTTAGTCACTAAGCCTTTTCTGATATTATTCCAACACCAATCAGGAAAAAATAACAGTTATAGTCTCTTCTGTGAATAGATGATAACGCTGACTCATTAGATTAGACCAGTTAACACTGAGCATGTGCTGCTGCCATCTTGTCTTTTCTTGAGTGTGTTTTTTGAGGGATTTCCATCCTGCTGCTCCTGTTTTTTTTTGGTTGCTTTTTTTTTTTTTTTTACATTTGTATAATAACTAATATTTTCCTGTGTCGATTGTGTCTCTTAAAAATTTTACTGTATTCTTAAAAGTTACTTATGTTATTAATGAATTTTAGGAATGTCATATCTTGATCTATTGATTTATTACTTGTTTGTTCTTCTCATTGTCTCGGTTTGTGTTGATGCTTCAAAATGTTTTATTGCATGCTTTAAATCTTCTTTCCTTGTATCTATTTACTTTACACCTTTTTAGGGGGCACTTTTCTCATCTCGTCATGAACTACGGATCCATTCTGGCCTTTTGGCAAACTAGCATATTTTAGATTTGCACTCTTATATGTAGGGGGTGCATTTGCATCAGCCGGTTGATTGATTGGCCTCAATTTCCTTAATTTTGGGAGATCTGTGATCAGCCAATACTTTAATGTGAAAACAATCTTATCCACCAACCTGATCCACCTGTACAGGTCTAAAAGTCACACACTCTAAACTTTTATTTATATTTGAGAGCAGAGGTCTGATAAGTTGTAATCATTTCACAGGTGCTTATAAGATCGGTAAGGTAAGATAAGATTAAAATATTAAAGGTATCTTGTTATCTTAGAACAACTGACTGTGTCATTGTCTGTATTGGTCAAACGTAGATTCGGTGTCAGGCTTTTTAAATATCAGAAATTGGTGGTCAGCCAGAAAGCTGCAATTGGTGCATCCGTGTTAATATGCATTTCCCTTTAACAATGAATTCAATTGCCAATTCAAACTTCATTAAATTAAACTAAATTACCTTATACTAAACTATTTAAATTGTAATAATCAGAACAGAAAATGTATTTTTTGGAAGACATCAACCAACAATAGGTTGGCATAGAAACTAATGGTTGTGATGGAGGACATTCTGCTCACTGTGCATGTTTGCAAAATCAACTTTGATCATCAGTTACCTTTATTTGATTTTTTTCTGGATGTAGCTAAAGACTGGTTCACACCAGTATTCGTTTCCTTCAAATTGCACATTTTCTGTGTCAATTTATTCTGACAATTTTACATTTCTTCTATAAAAGCCACATTTGTATAGTTCTTAATAGTTGGCCCGTCAAAATTTCACATGAGCTGGATATCTCAGCAGCTCCTCCATATTACCACTACTCTCTTGGTGATGTGGATTGACATATCTTCTAAGGTCATTGTCCTCCCTGACCTGCTCTTCATTAACCTTCTTATGCTCTTTATTTTGGGGCAAAAACATACATTAATTTTGTAGGTTTGTGTTGATCTATAAGCAAATGTAAATGAAATATATGAATATTTGTGTTTGTTTCATAAAAAAAAGTCCAAATGCATAGGAAAACTTTTAAAAGGTTCTGTCATCAGGGTTTCAGCAGGTTCTTATCAGTGAGCTCATTTTTAGAAATGGTGATAAACTGTCAGGAGTGATTTCAGCTCCATGCTTATTCAGTCCTGCTCTCTGAATTATTAATAAAGCAATCACACCACCGCAGATTTCTAACAATAAATGCTTCAGATTCCTGTTGCGTCTGATCCCAGAGAGCTCTCTCAGCAGAACTGAAAGTCATCTAATCAGCATGAGAAGCTGCCACTCAGCAGCTTGACTTCACTCTAATTAGACTAGAAGCTGCCGTCAGCCAATCAGAGGACAGCATGCTCACCTTCACTGTAACTCCCTCCACGGACAGATCGGCTGGAGAGCAGTGAGAACCAGAAGCAGCAGCCTACCTGTTCTGCTCCCTGGAAGCAGATCCTGCAGCTGGGGGTCGGGATGCATGTGTCGCTGCTGCAGGTTGAAGGTATCGCTTTGTCAGATCTGCCCCCCACCGCCCCCTCCTCGCTGGAAGTGTTCCCCCCGTTGTCCTCTCTGAATTTCCCATCGTCAGCCGCACGCGCCCGGCCCTCCTCCTCCTCCTCTTCCTCCTCCTCATCCTCTCCTGGCTGCGGCTTCTCCTGGCCGTCGGGCTGCGGACGTCCTTGGGAGCCGAGCGGGTCGCTCTCCTCCCAGGTGTGGCGTTTGTTGTCGGTCGGAGACCCCCTCGCCTCCCCCCATGCCGCTCCCGCATCTCCCCCCTCTGTGCTCATAATAAAATGCAAAGTCAATATTAAATTGCATAGATGCCTCCCCCCTTACTGCGGGATCCACGTCCACTGCCACGCAGGGATTCGATCAGATCCTCCTCGGTTCGGCTCTCCTAAAAGAGCTCGGTCCGCCCGCGGAGCTGCACATCAGCAGCCGGAAGCTCCTGATGCTGGAACCGCCTGATGCGCTCCGGAGAGCCGCACAGCAGCTCCATGCTCCTCCCTTGTCCAGATCACCTTCTTCCCCCCCTCCTCGGAGCAGAAAGAATAAAAATTTAAAAGAAGTCCTCCTCCTCACCCCGCTGTGGAGCAAAATAAAATAATCCTTCCCAAGTCAGCTGCAAGTTCTCTGAAGAAGCCCTGATCTGTCAGGAAGCAGCAAAGAGCATTTCTCCTCGGAAATGACCAATCAATCACATTATTATCCCATTAATATGATGGAGGGGACGAGTTTCCAGAGGCAAACAGAAACTACTCTGAGTAGAAGCGGCTGTAGGAGGTATGAGCTGGCTGATGATCCCAGCAGCAGCATCAGGACCAGGAGGAGGAGGAGGAGGCTCCAGGTCAGTCAGTCTGACACAGAGAAGACTTGATGTGCTGAAACGTGGCGACCCGCTCAACTCCTCCTCCTGGTCTTAAAGGAATCACCTGCTGGTGCACAGATGTCATCATCAACATCATCATCATCACTGTCAGGAGTGGCAGCTCAGACCTCTAAACATCAACATGAATGTGGCTTTATAAGGAAAGTCAGATGAGAATATAAAACCTGAATAAATAGATGCAGAAAAAATGTATGACTGCAAATCAGTTTCTGGATTTTGATATTTTTCCAGCTATCTGGTGTCTTCTGGGCAGGTCAGGTTTACTGCATATTAAGTACAAGGACAATTCAAAGTAATCTACATACATTAAACGGTAAAATAGAAGACAATAAAAGCAAATAATAAATGTAATAAACATCATAAAAGTAGGTAGTAAAACAAATAAACCAGTTGGATCACAACCTTAAACTAACAATTCCTCTTTTAGAAGTTTATCTTCAGCAGTGAAAGACAGCTCAACTAAATGGGTTTTTTACTTTGACCTAAAATAACTTGGGTTTTCATCACTTTTCTAGTTTTCTGGGAGTTTGGTCCAGAGCTGTGGAGCATAGGAACTAAAAGCTGCTTCTCCATATTTGGTTCTAGTTCTGGGTGAACAGAGTAGGCTGGAACTAGAAGACCTGAGTGGTCTGGGAGGTCGATACACAGACAACAGATCTGTTATGTATTGAGGTGCTGATTTATTTAGTAATTTATAGACTAAGAGAAGGATCTTAAAGTCTATTCTATGAGCTACAGGGAACCAGTGGAAGGACTTCAGAACTGGACCGGTGTGCTCTAATTTCTTAGTTCTAGTGAGAACTTGGGCAGCAGAATTTTGGATCAGCTGCAGCTGTCTGATGCACTTTTTAGGCAAACTTGTGAAGACACTGTTGCAGTAATCGATTCTACAAAAAAATGATGATGTGTTTCTCTATATCTTGCTCCGACATTAGTCCCTTAATACTGGAGATGTTCTTCAGGTGCTAAAAGGCTGACTTAGTAACTGCCTTTATGTGCCTCTGAAGGTTCAAGTCTGAGTCCATCATGACACCAAGAACTCTGCCATAATCAGTGACTACTAGCTGTAGTAGCTGAAGCTGTGAGATAACTCCTTTGGTCCGAAGATTATTACCTCAGTTCTCTTAATAAGACCTGTGGGTAAAACATCCAGACAGCAGGAAGAGGAGCTTAGCTGCTGAAACAATCTAAACTTTTGCAGTTTATTTGGCCGAATTGGGGCATTTTAACAGAGTTCATTCTAACTGGAGACAGTATTGGTACTGGAGTTGACCTTGATGTACAGACAGCTTTTCTAATACCTTATATTTTCTCAGTAAATTGGAGTACTGGCCAGATTGTGACTGTGTCTATGCTTCAGATGGAAGGGCAGGTAAAAACAAAAAAGGAAAGTTATCACTGTGTGTGCATGTTGTTGCTCTTTTTAGCTCTTCCCAACAACATGATAATGGATGGATGGATGGATGGATGGATGGATGGATGGATGGATGGATGGATGGATGGATGGATGGATGGATGGATGGATGGATGGATGGAAGGACGGACGGACGGACGGACGGACGGATGGATGGAAGTTAGCAAAGGGTGCAAATGTGTTGCAAATAGAAAAATTAGACTAACAAACAAACAAAAAAACATTCAAAGTAAAACACTTCAAAAGAGAGATGCTGCAATCACATAAAACAAAGTGAGGCAAAGTTAGAATTTGCTGCAAAACATATGTTATGCTGTTGCTACTGTGGCAGTTTCAAAAAGTTTTCATAGGGGTGGCCAGGCAGGGACCAGTGTGCAAAAAACTGCCAAAAACATATTACAGTCAATTTATGTTGTTCACAATCAACCAACAGGAAAATTAACATCTATGTTTTCCAAATAAATCAATGAGGACAGACTAGATTTTCATGAAGTCTTTGCTAATAAAGCTACACTCATATTTATAGATTGATGCTGTTTAAATTAATCTACGGCTCTACATAATATGTATATACATTACCTGGGTTGCTTTGTTATCTTTAATCACATAGAAGACTGCAGAGAAAAACTCTCCACTATAAGACCTCAAAACTAATTAGTAAAAGAGCAAGAACTGTGTATTAGCCATCTTTATTTCTAGTATTTTTTTGTTTATATTGTCAGTTTTTAGTTAACAAACAAACTTTAAAATGTCAAAGTTGGACTTTCAACATGATAGTAAGACCGCTGCCAACTTCTGTGTGGAGGAGGACTATTTGTTCCATTGTTGGTGAATTATATCCAAATTGGAACAACAAATCAACCGAAAGGGGTGACCACAGAGTGGACAATGATTGGCTCAGGGTGGCCATGGTCCCCCTGATGTCATCTCTAGATCAGCCCCTGTATCCTAAAAACAAGAGTCCATCAAAACTGCACCCTTTAGATTAAAAATAGTTTAAAGTTCATTTAAAAATAGACAGACAAATTCTTTTGGTGAGATTATGTACCTCTACAGCAATTAAAGTCAGTATGTTACTAGGTAAACATATAACATATATTATATTATTTTATATATTATAAAATCAGTGTTATGACATGAAAGCTTCATAATGATTCCAACTATATAATTCTATATCCAACAATTTTATGTTAGGCATTGTTATTTTAATACAATTCAATTCAGTTTATCCAGTCATCCATTCACTGACTTGCAAGAAATGCTCCTCCTGGATGAGCCTGCTGTGACAACCTGGTCTTGCATTTTGCTGCTGACTCCTCAGCAATCTCTCACACCAAGCATGCATATAACAACAGTGGAGAGGAAAACTCGCTTTTAACAGTAAGAAACCTCAAGCAGAACCAGGCTCAGTGTGAGCGGCCATCTGCAGAGGCTGACTGGGGTTCAAGGAGACAGAAGCAGAGATACAAAAAGAAGCAGAGATTCAAAGGTAACAGTTTAGTAGCTCCACAGGCAGCCTTGACCAGAGGACGAAAGAGAGCAAACACAGTTGGACACAGTTGCTATTTTGGATGAGGTATAAGAAAGGTAAAGCCAAGGAGAAACATCATTATAACCTGATATAGACGTCTATGATAATTAAGGATATCCCAATCCGATACTGATATAAGAAAATGTTCTGATATTAGCCAGAAAAAAAAGAATGTTTGAATATATCAGCCTGCATCTAAAGTCTCTTATAGAAATACTCTGCATCTGCCTAAAGTTAATCTGCCTAAACACATTAATTAATGATAAATAGGTCAGTTGTTCTCACTTCTATTGTTGTTAGCAATTCTTCTCTGTTTGATCATTTCATCAAGCGATTTCTAACATCTCATAATACAAAATGAGGATTAAAAGCATGTATAATTTGTGCTGATATTGTATTGGGCCAATATCTGTATCAGTGTATACTCAAAGCTGCAATATCAGTATTTTATTGGATATGAAAAAGGTTATATCAGGACACCCCTAATTGCAATACTGTGATATTGTTGTATTATATAAGGATGTAATTTTATATTTTTCTGTGGTCTACCCTACAGGAGTCGCCAGTTTTTTCAGGGACTCTAGGGGACCTGTGCATCTCCAGCAGTTACTCCATCCATCACACACCAACACACACAGTCATACCTAAGGGCAATTCAGGGAAACCAATCAATCCAACAGTCGTGTTTCTGTAGGAGTAAGATGGAGTACCTGAAGAGAACCCACACATGCACAGGAGGACATTGTTTCTGATATTAAAGCTGAGGTTTGCTGCTTTGGAATGTAAAAAAATGAGCCTTTTTTATACAAATAAATGACAAACTACTGAGTCCAAAATGATACACTCAAAGATAAAGTCTTGTGTTCTCCTTTTAGTAACTTTATCTGTATCTTTAACTTTTTTTTCCACCAAATGATACAGAAAATTCAAAAGTAAGCCAAGATGGTGCCTAATCACATTTTATGTAAAACAAGGAACCGTTCTGCAGCATTTAGGACATTCTACACCAAACTTTCAAGAACTGAGCACTACATCATTATGTAGTGAAAAGATGAAAGGTCAGGAGATGAGAAGGTGTTAGTCTGGGAAGGGTCAGAGTTCACCATAGAGAGAACCTGTCTCTGATCAGACTGAACATAGTACCTTCTTATTGGTCTCCAAATGGACCTGATAATGAAGTTCAAGGAGCCTCAGCCAGAGATCCATTTCAGTGAGAAGAATGCATTTCCAAGAACATTCTCCGTTGGTTTTTATTTTTTCTTTAGAGGATGTCTTTCACTTTCCGGAGAGCGGGCCCAGTAATGGACTCTAATGCAGCAAAGGAAATTATCCACTCATGTCCAATCAGTACCTACAAAGCTTCGATCAATAGCAGGTCCCCAGGGCTCAGATGGAGACCAGAATCGTGCACAGAACTGAGGGGTGGGTGGGGGGATTTAGGGTGGTTGATGACTAACTTCTATTATTACTTTAGTTTTACCTGAGTGTGTTTCATCTATTCAAACAACTACGGTACCAAACTTACATGAACTGAGCTTTAACTACGGTATAACTGTTGCATCTTAGTTAAACTGGGACAACACTGCAAGACTTTCTGTCTTTATGGATTCTGAACAGAGTAAAGCATCAAACTCACGAGGGCAACAGGTTAAACAAAAAAAAAAAACAACAACAGAAAAACGTGTTGATAGACGATATTTATGTTTATACTCATGCTGAAAACTTCAAACATGTCCCTTTTCCATGTAAAGTTACTACTTACTTCTTGCCTTTGAATATTTCATTTAATCTAAAACTTTTATTAATATCTCAGCTGACCTGAATAATGGCCTTGATTGTGCAAATGAATGCTTAAGAACTTGTAATAAACCCATTGGTAGGAAAATATTGGATTTAGAAACATTGTTTCCTTTATGATTAATAAGTGTTGGTTTGATTTTTTTTTAATTAGGACCTTGTTTTAGTCCAAAATAACAGATTTTCTATACATTGCTATTTCCCTTTTTTATTTCTACATCTTCTTTATGAGTAGTTTGGCTCTTGATTGTAATTTTTTTTGTTAACTAAATAAAGCTAATCAAAGAGGTCAACTTAGGTCACAGCTGATATTGTGCTCCTTTTTAATTGGTCGTCAGTAACACCCACCTACAGTTAGTGGTTGATCAATTCACATCATTGGACTGCATCCAGAGTTGGCCAAAGAAAAGTGAAAACCTGTTTGATTTTATCTGGTTATGTCCTCAAGTTCACTAACAGAAGTCTTTATCCTATGTCACTGTAGCAGATTTTTTTTTACCAACTCACTACAGACAGACAGCAACATTCGCTTCCTGGAACTCAGGTGTGAAAACATGCATCAGTGTTTAGTTATGTGTCCCCGGCTTCAATAAAGGAATCCCTGCCTGTCCTCATCAGAGTTTCGTCGGCTGTGGCAGGATTGCTCAGTCCAACCCGAACAGTGAATGCCACAGTTTTTCTTACAGCTGACCTGTTTGACCCTGATTCCAAACTCAGAGCAAACCTTAATTGGTTTGGTTTAATAATAATAAGCATTCTACCATATTGAAAAGTATTTTTTTATTTGTTGATTTGTGTGTTGTTGTTTTTTTTAACCAGTTTAGCTTTTAGAAAGGTAATGAAGCAGTACCTCAAACCAAATACTTTATCCTGAATTTTAGCAGGGATACTTCTCTGCTTTGTCATTTTTGATAAATTACTATACAGTGATAAAATGCAGATTAATTATTTAGTGCTAAGAGCTAAGTATTTTTTTAATTTACCGATATCAACAGTAAAAAAAACAGAGGCTTTTTTCCCCCAACATTGTGAATGCATGACAGTTTCTGCAAATATCCTCCATTGCAATTTAAAGAGGTTCACATCATTAATGCACTGTAATGGACAGGTAACCTACTATGGAAAGGAAACCTATCGAGGATATAACCTGCCTATCAGCCACTTACTGCTGGAAAAAGGCACCAGCTAGTCCCCCCACCCCACCCCACCCCACCCACACACACACACACACACACACACACACCTTGCACAGACATTAGATTACAGGTGGATAAATGGATGGAAGGATATCCAGCTAGCTTCATGTCAGGGAAGTCACAGCATCAACACAGGTGAATGAGTTCAGCTATCTTTTTCAGTAGATCTCATTAGAAGCGTGTGCTCTTCACAGGCAGATGTTATTAAACATCAGTTTAGTCTTGTTCTAGCTAGGATACCCCCCACACCCCAGCTACAAAAATAAAAAATAATACTTTGCATCAAATCACTACTCTGAGGGCCGACATCCCAGAACCTGTTCAGGTTGATGTTTCTTAGGTTTCAGCCTATCAAAAACATTCTATCCCAGTTTATAATATCATGCAATTTTAGTAAATTCTTTTGAGTTTAAAGCCCATATTTAACTATAATTTAATTTTGCATTACAAAAAACATTATGACACTAGTCCAAGATTTGACGAAAAACTTCAAGGTGAACACTTGCCACCAACAGGAGGCACGGTGGCCACAGAAATGAGCACCAGCTGTACAGATAGCTGGGTTGCATTCTAATAACTTTCTGCCACCAAGACAGGATGGTGTTTAATTTACAACTAGAGCACTGCAGGAATAATTTTAGAAACAAAATGTGAGCATGAAGGTGTCAGAAGAGCCATCTGGACTCATAGATGGATGCAGCGATACATGTATAGGCCACAGTAGGATGAAATAGCTGACAAAGCAGATCGTTTCTAGAAATAAAAATCAATGTGAGATAATATAAGTATTTTATAGATTTTTAACAGAAATAATTTTCCTGTTCGATCTGTATACTTCATTACATTGAACTGATTATTAAAGCAGCACTAAGTACTTTTCGAGTCAAGCTCCCCCTACAGGACCTTGTGAAAATAGCACTGCTGTTAACACTGAAAGCCCTCCCCTGAGAGTCCTGTCATTCTTTAAGGAATTGGAAAATGCAGATCACGACCAAATGTCTCAAGAGGTGGATAGTATTACGCATTATCTAATATAAACTAGTTTGGAACAGTCTGCATCTCAAGTTAAGTGCTTTTTATTTGCTCTCAAAAGGTGATCCAGCCCCTTCCTGTTTTATAGTGTCATGTATAAAAAATGTTAATTAAAGCCATTAACATTATTACCAGATTCACATCAGTTTAGCATTATTAGAATAGAATAGAATAGAAT
The DNA here is from genome assembly GCF_016077235.1 of Cyprinodon tularosa. Classification (NCBI taxonomy): domain Eukaryota; kingdom Metazoa; phylum Chordata; class Actinopteri; order Cyprinodontiformes; family Cyprinodontidae; genus Cyprinodon; species Cyprinodon tularosa. The sequence continues at coordinate 274,858 of NW_024038824.1, read as the reverse complement.
AGAATAGAATAGAATAGAATAGAAAATCCCTTTATTGTCCTATAATGGGGAATTTCTGGTGTTTACAGCAGCAAAAAGGCTATAGAAATCTTTGTTGACTTGCCCAGATTTCCTCTATTTCAAGCACTTTCCTGATTTTTTCTCTTCCTTTACTCCTCTAATAAAGTTTTTTTGCCTTTTTTCTGGCTTAAACAAGTAATAAACCTCGAAAATAAAATAAAAGCTTCTCTTTAATAATCTCTGGGTAGCACATTATGAGATTGTCGGTAGTGAAACCTTTGGCTTTATAGTGGTCTGCCAAAAAGCTGTTAGTCTTACTGTGAGAATGAGAACAGAGCAGCAAGGTTGCCACTGGCTCAGTGCAGAAAACTGCATGTGTGTTCTTTAACAGAGCCAATGGGAGGGGATGACAGACCACTCAAATGTCTCATAAACACCTAGATTATCATCACAGGGACTCAGAAGAGGATATACTGTATTAGGGTAAAACATTTTACTTAGTGCTACTTTTAAACTAATGCACTTTCTTTACATTTTCATCTTCTGACCCACTTAAAAGGTATCAGATCCGAGTTTACATAGACTTCTAAAAAAAAAAAAAATTAACTGTCTGCATAGTAATAATACAAAAGGCATCAATAACTAAAAAAGATTGTTTTGTCCATTTTTATATCTTAAAGGACTTTAACATAAACATTTATTGTTTAGCTTAATTTCCTTAGTGGATCTGAAGACAACCCCATACTGGTTGATGAAGGACCCTAAGTAAGGTCAAGACCTCAACTTATGGAATAAATCCACTGTACTATATATGGTCACTTTGAGCATTACCGGTCTTAACAGCATGCTGGTAAAAGCATTCCCACAACTCTAAACAAAGCAACAAATCCATCCACTCATGCTGCTTCCTAGCATTAATTTGAGATTTTCATTACATCAAATATGAGAAAACACCAACTTAAAGATTCTTTTCATAAATTCTGAGAAAACACGTCACATCAAGCATCAGTCAGAGCAGTGAATGGGCATCCTCAGCCGTCAGACATCCATCATGCTGAAACTATCACCTCCTACAGTGACTTGCACACTTCTGATGCCTCTCAGGCATCTGCCCTATATCTCTCCTAAGTCGTCCGGATCAATTAGTCTCCTCTTCGCCGTCGGCCAGTCTGCGCATCCCCCTCCTCCCATGATTTTTCCTGTCCACTGTGTCAAACAGCAGCACGCAGCTCGGGCAGAGTGCCCGAAACCTCTGAAACCATCCTGCCGCAAACACACTCAGGGCCTGCAAAAGGAAGTGGGGCGGCTGCCAGAGATAAAGTGGAGGACTACAAACAAATGGAGTAACTGAGCTCATTAATGTGGCAGCAGCGTGATGGGTCAGCTTCCGGCTGGAGGCCCATCGGTTTTCCATTACATCATCTCAACGAAGCTCAGTCATTCAAAAATCTGACGGATGGCTGGAAGAAGTCGAGCTGAGAAGCCATTTACAGGGAACTAATAAACAGGCAAAATTACCAGAAAAACAAAAGTGCAGAATGTTAGAAAATATTTTTTTCCTTAATCCCCTGTCTCATCTTTCATGACAACACAGCACCACCCCAAGCCTGGAATATCCCTAATGTAAAAGAAACAGGGATCACAAAGGTTCCTGCTTGGAATTTTAGTTTGTAGGCCTGTATGAGAAAATGCAAATAACTGCATTCATTTTTTTTGTTTTAGTGTGTTAAAATGTTTCCTCACTCTTTTATTTAGGATGTCCTCCAGTAGATCCAAGGCTGCCATCCTTCCACAATGGAGTAAACCTTTAGTTATTTATGGGCATGTGTGATTGTCTAAAGCCCGTCCACCTTATTTATCATCATATCTGACTTGTTTGGATTAAAATCTGCTGATCAAATACCCTTTTTTTAAGTTGTAATGAAAGTTCTCCTTGGATAACACATTCATGCTCTAATGAAGGTTTATCTGACCTCAACAGAAGAATATTTATATTTTACTTTCTACTGCTTTCTGCTATTTAAGGGTTTTTTTACTAATTGTTTGATGCAAAGTGCTTTAAATGATTCGTTAAGATTCAACTTTTAAAAGATCAAACCTGTAAAAAAACAGGTTCAGAATCACAACATGGGACAGCACTCGCTGATTTTATTTTTTGGTGTGAGAGAAATTTCTTGGGAGTTAAATGTCAAAAAAGAAAGAAAGAATAGAATTTTCAATTTAGACGTAGAAATGATCTAGGAACGGAGAGCATTATGCATAGTGGAGGCGTCGAGCTGGTGTTCTTTTAGAAGTATATTGGCACAATTTTTGACAACCAGCTTGAGATCGATGTTAATACTGCAGGTGTTCTAAAACAAGCTCAACAAAGAGTGAACCTTCTGAAAAAAAGCTAAAATCTTTTTTCCAGTCAGTCCAATTATATCAGGATTTCTTTAAGAAGCTCCTCTGTTTTTCGTTTCTCTGTTGGTATAATGGCCTAACACTGAAAGCAGGGGTGGATTTAGGAAATTTGGGGTCCTAGGCACAGATAGGCATGGGGCCCTCTGAATTGAGAATACAAAACATAAGACAAACCCATTGTATAGATACAGACATTTTTATAGAATAGACAAAAAATATTTGTTATACCTTTTGTCCCTCTCTTCTTATCCCTTTTCTTGTTTTCCTCTGTTTTCTTTTGTCACTTTTTCTTTTCATATTGGCAATATGCTCAGCTGACTTTTGTCTCAAAATGAATAAAAGAATTTCGAGTCACTAAACCCATTCTGACTTAGCTGACTGCTCTCCCTGTGTTTCCAAAAAGGTGACAGCAAAAGTAAAGAAGCCAGTCCTTCTGTTCACTTAAGACATGATCTGCTTATCTGTTGTCCATTTTTCATTTGAATAAAATTATAGATGCAAAAATCATGACAGTAGGTAAGATAGAGGAGAGCGGGGGGGAGGTTAGGAATCTACTTGCTGAGGAAAGCAAAGTTTGGTGCTTTTGTAGCGTGTAGGTGTAGAAAAAATTAATCAGATTTTCCGCTAGGCTCCTTTTTTGTAATAAAACTGCTAGAGTTGGCAACACTGCTCTTCCTGCCATTTGTTTTCAAATGATTTGCTGCTGCTTGTTTGAACCTTTCTGCACATGTGCATCAAATGGACTGATCCAATATGGTGGATACTGAAGGGGGGGCTCCCTGGACACACTTGTAAGCATTCTGCTTACAAGTGTGTCTTTGTAATGAACAAATTGCAAAAAAAATGCTAATTCTTTTATAGCAACAGCCACTCGACTTTTAAATTCTTTTTCACATTTTTATACCTAACTTATTTTTCTTTCGGTTTTTTAGCCATGTTGGTCCTTAAACTCCCTGGAAAATCTTTTTTTTTTTTTTTTTATGTTATTACATGTTTATCTTGTGTACTGCACAAGTGAATTGCCCCAAGTGGGATTGATAAAGTTGTCCAAGTCTAAAAAACATCTGAATTCTCTTTTTTTTTTTACTTCCGTTAGAAAGTTTCTGCCGCCACTGGAAATTTTTATGGCAGATCAAGTTTGCATCTAACAGCACACTTATTAAGCACTACGTTCATATTTGCACGTGGTGCAAGTCTTTTATGTGCAAGTATGCTTCGTAAAAGAGGCCTCTGAGCCTCCCTGCTTCATACAGTTTGACCTTTCCTGTTATAAGAGCAATGCTTTAGTGCTATGTTCTGTATTTATACCTGTACAAGTTTAAGATCAGCAGTATCTGGTTCCACCAACTGATCTATTAAATGCATTCCTTTTAAGGCAAAACCATGTGATTGTGAATCTTTATTAGCAAATACATTTAAATACAGTTTTAATAAAAACCTGAAAGCAGAAAAGAGGAGAGGGAAACTTTTCCACATTATGAGAAACTCAGACATAAATTAAAACTGAACCAGAAAGTTTGCGTTTACTAAGCAAATTTAAACCCGATCCTTGATTTTATATAGAACATTTTTCCTTCATTTTGTATGACTGAAGAAAACTTCTATGAAGTGATTTTTGCTTTTTCTTAAGTTCGTCATGGTTTAAATATTGAGGTTGATCAGATTCCTTTATTCTATTGGGTGATTAAACAAAACCAGTTCCTTCGTTTTTTGAATTACCCCAAAGACTTGGAAACTTTATCACATCATGGTTTGAATTGAGGTCATCAGACCTTTAATTAACTCATCTGTGCTGTTCAATCAAAAGGAGACAGAAATGTGTTTCTGTTGTTTGCTGGCGGCCATCTTTCAGCTCTATGAGCTCACAGTCTGTGTTACTCCTTCAGCTCCTCTTTCCCAGCTTAGAACATAACTTGGACTCTGAAATGCATCTGCTTGGTGGCGTTGTTGCTCATCCCCGTCTTCAGCATCCACTTGGACTTCATCCTCTGTACGTACTGCAGGTCTCTCTGTCTCTGGTGGACGGAGCCGCTGCCTGGAAGGGACAGAGCATCAGCGTTCAGGAGGTTTTCTCACAGTTAGTTCTGATATGAAGGCCATAAAGATGCATGATAACTTTTCAGCCTTCTGAAATTCAGGGAGTTGAACCAGATGGAAAAGCATTTCAAAAATTCAAGAAATAACAGAAACATTTATTCAGTTCACCATGATAAGATCTGATGTTCATCACATTAACTCCTCCATTCAGCTGTCAGGAGACGCCAGAATTTACGACTTCAGCTGAGATTTGGAAACTGATGTTTTGTCAGTAAAAATAAAGATAAATCTGAAAGGTGCTCTAAAGTATGCAGTTTTTCCCCATAACAGCATACAGATAAAGAGAATAAGTGGGAATCTATATTACTACATAGGTAGTAATATAGTTAATATGTTATAATGGGAAGGAATCAACCAGTTTATTGTTATTGTGAATGATAAACATTCATGAATCAAGAATGAAACAAGGGTTTTAAGCAGAGAGCTGATAAAAAAAAAAAAGGATGTTTCTTTTTCAGGCTAAAACAATAAATTGGAGTAATCAATCCAATCATCCAGGTCATAGGCATTCCAAAAAAGTTAAAAAAAAACAATTTACTGGACTTTGTTTCCAAGTTTGAAGGCATTTTGCTTCCCATCCAGGAAGATTTTTAAATTCAAAATGTCAGAAATATCGTTGATTACAAGGCTTTATACAGTAGCCTAACATAACCTGTAAGGAGTTCGATTAAAACAATTGTAACAGAGCAAGATTCAAAATGTTTGGGAAATTCTTTTTACATAAATTGTAAACAAATATTGACTACATCGAAAATATCAAAGATGTCTCAAATTTAAGATATGAGATAACACAGTATAACATACTATTTTATTTTTTTTTTTTTCCGAAAACACAGCTTCTTTCTAGTTATACAGTAATTACAATATCACAACCAGACAGCAGGGGGCAATACAGACCACCCAGGAACAATATAACAATTAAAAGTGTTATTTTCATGTTTGTCAAAAGAGCAACGGGATACCAGTCAGTATAGCTACAAATATATTTTATGGAAGCATATACCTTTGATTTAGTTTCATTAATATCTAGTTATAGTTATGAAGTAAAATTATATATAGAGTCATAGCTTCCAACTTAAGGCCAAGAAAAATAGATATAGAAAGCCGTTATTGCTACTTTTACATCCATTTGATATTCAATGCAATTTTTTCAATACTCATTAAAAAGCTGCTAAACTCTGTATTTTATCCACATTATAGCTATACTTCAAACCTTTTTTATTTCATCATTTTTTTTTACCCGTATTTAAAGTCACTGTGGAGGGTCCATTGAAACATGTTGCAGACTGCTGCTTCAGACAGAGGCTGCAGAATGCATTAAAGCTATAGCGGAGGATGTCCTTTTTCCTGCTGGATCATCCAAATAATTGGTCCTGCTAATTGTCAGTAATTCTGGTGATGTTTATGTAAGGGCGTCCTACATGCTCGTTCCGTTAGCTATTTTTTCTGCGCATGCAGACTTTCAGGCATATGCATCTTTGGTGAGTTACGGTTTCAGACAGTCATTGAAGTTCACCTTTCTCACTACGGTTCTATGAAAATGGCCGAGGGTCATTAGAGAAAAAGTGTCTACGAAAAGTATCAGAAGAAAAGAAAGGCCTCAGAAGAGGAAAATATATCCCAGAATGCTTTGCGCAGAGTGTTCTCCTTGTGGGAGGCATTTTGGGATTTGCTGTCATGGCGGCCCGCTGTTGGATACTAATAAAGATGGTGCAGGCACCAAGTGGTGGAGGAGGAGTTACGTGACCAACAGGGAGAAAAAGCAGTGATCATCTGTCCAAACGGTAAGTTAACCGAGTTCACTATAAAGTCCACTTTATAGTCCCTGCTCTATGTAGTGTTTGAGGGATTTGGGGGTTAGGGCTGACGTATGAGCTATGAGAACAGCAACTTTTAAACAGAGCATGCATGAGGAGAAATTTAATCATGCATGCTCTTGCACATGTTTAATAGGCATTCCCTCTCGAGAGCGGGTACAGGGTTGTGTGTGTATTTTTTTTTAGAGTGGAGAGGGCGGGTCTTAAGAAATTTGTGTAAAATCCTCCACTAAACCTTTACATGTCCCTAAAGTGCTGCAGTTCAGATGGTTTCCAGTAGGGGGTGCTGCAGCAACAAAAGTTTTCTAAACAGATGCTCATAAACAGAAAGATTTACCTTCTTTTAAAATAGGAAACTATTGGTAGCTAAGTAACGTTTTTTTCAGATTCTCAGAAAGAAAAAAAATGGTAAATGAATAATTGTAATCACATATATTCCCTTTGATTTTTAATTTATCCCTGGTTTGCATGTTTTCGATGTCTCTGCTGCAGCACACCTGATTGAAATATTTGCATGACCTCCTTAGCAGCCTTTAAGTCTACTCCTCATCCATTTATATAAATCAGGTGTCTGGCAGCGAGGAGAAATCTAAAACATGCAAGGCAGTGGTACTTGAAGAGCAGGATTGAGAACCACTGATGTAACATATAGAAATAAATAGAAACTTCCTGCATTTAGATGAGTCAGAGTGACTCTAGCCTCACCTGTGTCTCCTGCCCAGCCGAGAGCTTTGTAGTGCCGGAGAACCCTGCCAACAGCGTTCCTACTGTGGTTTAGTACCACGGCCCGCTGAATCCCGAACCGCTGTTTATAATACCTCATGAGGGAGCGGTGGCCGATCTTTGCACCTAGAAATGAGGGGGGAAAAAACAATCAGCCTTTCAGAATGTGCATCAGATTCAACAGGAACTCTGCATGTTCCAACCACAAAGGCACCTGAAGGGAGAGTCAGCTCCATCGTGTCGTCATCATATTCCAGGTTCTTGTCATCTGGCAGCTGGTCATCATCTTCATCATCCATTCCTTCGTCTTCTCCTTCTTTCCTGTCTGGATAACTGCTCCTGTTAGTGAAAACAGAAGCAACACTTTTACAAAACACTTTTCTTAAACCATTTTATCATTATGAACTAATGGCAGCAGAGAACAAATGAGGAAATGAAAGAAAACAGGAGGAAAGAAAAAGCAAAATAGGAGAAGGAAGAAAGAACAACATGAAAGAAATTAAAAAAAAAGATTTGCATAGCGCTAAGGAACTCTGCCAATAAACGATGATCCAACAGAGAGTTTACAAGTTCCCATCTAAACAAGCTTACAATAGAAATACCTAAAATCATAGAAGTCTGCAAACTCCAGTGCCGCGTCTCCGTCTGTGAAGAGCTTACAGTGGCTTTTGTCGATCATGTGATTCTGCACCGCTTCTGTGGAGTAGAATGAACGCCCCTTCTCATTGCACCACAAACACACGTTCCCAGCGCCGACTTTTTCTCCTGAAACAAACAGAATCAACGTGATTTCACCAGGAAACAGAACAAACATGCAAACAAACTCCTGGATGAGAAAAGACGGAAAGATGTCCACTTAGAACTCACCAAGGTATCTGATGAAGCCCTTGAGGTCGACCAGGAACTCCAGGTCTGGGATGAAGAAGCTGTGGACTTTGGTCATGTGTGCGATGTTTTTCAGGAGCGACCTGGAGTGGTGGGAGCAGAAGAGGCAGTCTATGACGGGGATGGAGCCCGGCAGGCAGGGAGGCTCCGAGTCAGACGTATCCTCAGCGCCTTCCTCCTGATCCATTGTCTCCTCTTCTTCAACATCTTCTTCCATATCATCATCCTCATCATCATCAACGTCCTCCCACTCCTCTGTAGGATTTTATAAAAACAATAACAATTAAAGGCTAATTTCAACATTTTCAGAACATATAGGTGGAATAAATCAGCTGAATCGTTTAATACCTTCTGCTGCTGCAGCTTCTCCTCCCTCACGTCTTTTCACTTGCTCTTCTAACCACATCATCCGTGGTGGTTTCTCCACCTTCGCTGCTCCCTGTGGACCCTGAACCTTTGCCAGCTTGGCCGGACTGGGCCTCTGTTGCTCCTTTAGCGCCTGCTGCAGGGCCTCGTTTTTTGCGTCGTTGTCCTCCTTCTGTTCGCAGATCCCCTTCTCCAGGTTCTTTTCGTTCATCTTCTCCACTTTCCTCTGGGCCGCAAGCAGCGCCTGCCTCTCAGCCTGCTGATGCTTGTGGGACTGCAGGTGGTTCTGGTAGGCGTTGGGGCTGGAGAACTTCTTGTTGCAGACGGTGCAGCTCTCAGTTGTCGCGGTGTCCGTCAGCTGCTGCTCGGCGGCGGCTCTCTGCGCCAGGACGCGCTCCTGGAAGTTTTCGGCAGTGACCGGCGGCATGTCGGCCACCTTGCGCTTCAGGTTGTAGCGGTGCCAGTCGGTTTTGTAATGCGCTCGCTGCACCTCGCCATCTGAAAACGCCACCCGACAGCTGATGCAGGTGTAAGACGCCATGCTGACCTGAAGAATGAAACACATCTCTCATGGTTAGACCTTTTAATCGAAACATATATATAGAAAAACATGAATGTGTCAGTCAGCTTTGTTATGTTTTCTTTTAGGCAGGTTTAAGAAATTCCGTACAAAGAGTTCTGGATGGAGCTCAAAGGAATTTCCAAGCTGGTTATTTTTTTTTACTTCTTTTTGAGTAAAACTAACACTTTCAACCTTCATAATTCTTTATGATCAGATATCTTAAGAAGAAGCAATAGAGGGCTGAAAGCCTTTAAATCAACATGAACTTCCTTAATACCTCATAGAACCACATCCTGATCACCTGACCACAAGGCATTGATCATTTGTCTAAAAGCATTGAAGCTGTTCATGTGGACATTAAAATACTATTCAGTAACCTTACATTTTTGTAATAAATACATGACGAGTAGCTTTCTATTAATTAGAGGTTCTGTCCTGTTGGTAGGGAGATTTCCTTCCCACTGTCGTTGCATGCATGCTCAGGATTGCTGAAGAGTCAGTGCAGGCAGATATCATCGCTCCAAGTTCATCCAGGAGGAACATGTCTTCAAAGTCTATGACTCGGTGCAATCAGCTGGGTTTTCTTGTTAGAAACTTTTAACCAATCTGACTAACTTGTATCTGTATCTGAGATTACGTGTTTTGTGAATTAGAAATATAGAAATAAAATGAATTTAAATAATTATTGGTGTAATGTAATATCTAAATACTCGGACCAAGTTTTGATTTCTAGGTTTCCATTAGCTGTAATCTCTAATTCCAAAAAAACAAAATAAACACTAATAATATTACTCTGTGGGTAATTCACTTGCATGAGCTTTAGTGTAAGTATCCAAGCATTACATGCTTTTTAAAGATAAGCCAATGTTCTAAGCCAATGTTCTAAGATTAATGCTCTTAAGATGACCTAAAAATTACTTTGACAAGCTTTAAAATGTTGAAATATGACTATCAAAACAAATCTCTCTGCTAATGAAGAAAATTAACTAAATTAGTGGGTCGTATTACCATGACAACATTAATTAGAGAGGCATATTTCAGGTGTACGTCAGCAACAGAGAGTCATTAAAGAGCATAAAAATGTCTCTAGAGCATTTCTGGGTTTCATAACATTATTTTGTTGCACATACAAGCTTCGGACCGTTTTTTCTCACACTAGCAGCTCATTTAAGTCAGTTTTTTTTAAACAATTGTCATACAAATGTATTTAAACAGAACAAGGATAAATGTGAAAATGAAGATCCCAGATACATGGTGAATAGGCCTGTTTGACATCACCTGTCCTGATATCTGTTAGCAACAAGCTAACCCAACTTTACAGCTCCGGCTAAACACAGCCGTTACAGACCAACAGTTTGGACCTTTTCTATCTAACGTCAGTTTCTAAAAAAGCATTGTTGTACGCCACTAATTACTTACGTATTTAATGTAGTCGCTGCAAAAAATCACAGAATCAGAACAGATTTTAGTGATGATATTTTCCCAACATGCAAACACGAGGACAACCTAAAACTAGGAGGTTAACTTCTTCTGATTTGAACTGAGTGTCTATTTGAAACCCAAGCGGTTCTCTATTGCCTCCCTCTGGAGAAAGCTATGCTCTACAACATAAAGGAGGAAGGTGCTGCATTGCAGTAAAGCGCGTCAGCGCGTCCACCATATTGTGAGTGGCATGTTTAGTTACAATTTAAAAAGCAATAAAACCTATTTCATAAGAAAAAAAAAGAAAGACAAGAAAACAATCGACTGGACTCATAGATTATTAATTTTTTTATTTTATTTACAAAAAACATCTTTATTTCAGAGCCAAGAATCACAATCAAAAACAAGATACTGAACAATGTGCAAAACAAAATAAGAAGTAAGGAAACATAAAGTGGCAAAAAAATAATTGCACTTACTTTTTAGGTTATTTTGTGAAATAAATTGTAAGATATTTCAATTCAATTAAGTTTATTTATATAGAGCAAATTCACAACACATGTCATCTCAAGGCACAGTTCATCAGATCATACAATCAAATTGATTAAAACTTTTCTATCTAAGGAAAAACCAGTTGATTTCATGGACTATTTGACTCCAAGACAATCCCTCACACTAAGAATGCTTGTGGCAACAGCGGAGAGGAAAAGAGCCCTTTTAACAGAAAGAAACCTCCAGCAGATCCTTAGTGTGAGCGGCCATCTGCTGAAACCGACTGGGGTTCAAGCAGACAGAAGCAGTGATAAAAAAGTTTTTAACCCCACACAAATATATTTCTTTTCTAATCAGTCTTTTAGAATGGAAAGAATACCTAATTAGCATTTTAATGATTTAACTGACATGCTAAAGTTGGTTAAAAAAATGCTTAACATTTTATAAAATGAAAAATTCAACGAGAAAGACATATAGACAAAACTTCAATATTTTCTTCATTTTTTATTTAAACTGCCAAATAGAAATAAAAGCAGCTAGTAAAAGACTGTTTCGATTCACTTGAACTCACAGCCACTAAAGTCAAGTCCACCCGAGTTTACAGAACTCTGCTGTAACGTTGGTGTAGTAAATCCAAACTCCAGCATGTAACGGCTGAGTGAATGTGGTCTGGACTCTGTGGAGGAGAGTCATGGTTTCAGAGACGCTGTAGAAACATAGAATACCTGCTGAGTGATCCAGGTACACTCCTATTCTGGAGGAAACTGGACCTGAGATGGGGGTTTTATTTTTCTTGTGATAAAATGTGTATGTTTTTTGATAACAATCCAAAGCCCAAGATTTGCTATTACGCCCAAATGCACATTCACCCCCTGCTCTACTGATACTCTTGTATGAAACAGCAACAAACCCTCCTCTCCCTTTCCATTCCACTTCCCAGTAACAACGTCCAGACAGACTCTCTCTGCTCAGAACCTGGCAACAACCAGTGAATCTATCTGGGTGAATAGAATAAGGCTGATGTTGACTGATAAGTGTGACCTTCCTGTTCCCCTCTGTCAACACAAGCTGTGTGTGTGTTGTGTTTGGATCTAGAGTGATGGTACATGAATATCTTAGAAAGTCGGCTCTGCTCTTTGGGTCTTTTATTTTCTGGTCACTATCAATCGCTGGTGATGAGATGTTTGTCCTTTTCTCTCCCAGAATGTCCTGCAGTTTGTCTCTGAGCTCTGACACAGCTGCTGTCACATCCTCAAAATTTCTCAGAGGACGGATATTGATGCTGGATGAGTGTGTAGACTCACTGAGTGCTGACAGTGAGGGGTAGCTGTGGAGAAACTGGTTGTGATCCTCTGTGTTTAAGAGCTGCTTCAGCTCAGCTTCTTTCTTCTTCAGCTCAGTGATCTCCTGCTCCAGCTTCTCCTGAAGCTCTTTGACTCGACTCACTTCAGTTTCCTGCTGGGATCTGATCTGCTGCTTCACATCAGAGCTTCTTTTCTGGATGAGACAGATCAGCTCAGTGAAGATCTTCTCACTGTCCTCCACTGTTTTATCAGCAGAGTGATTGATGGCCTCCACCTCCTGTTGAAGCAGCTTCACATCTTTCTCTCTGTCCTGGATTCTCTGATGGATATTTCCTTGTGTCTCCTCCAGCTCTTTCTGCCTCAAAGTCCTTTCTGCTGCAGCTGACACTGTGTCATGGTCTTGATGTTCATCCATTAAACAGAGACTACAGATACACTTCTGATCAGTACGACAGAACATGTTTATTACCTGATTGTGACTGCAGCAGATGTTCTCCTGGAGGTTCATGGCCTCCACCAGCTTGTGTTTCTTAAATGTAGCTGAATCATAATGAGACTGAAGGTGTTTCTCACAGTAAGAGGCCAGACAGAACAAACAGGACTTGATGGCTTTCAGCTTCCTTCCAGTACAGAAATCACAGGCCACATCCTCAGGTCCAGCTTCAGGAGCAGCGTACAGTCCAGTCTTCTTCAGTTGCTCCACCACAGCTGCTAACATGGTGTTCTTCTCCAGATCAGGCTTCGATGCAAAAGTTTTCCTGCACTGAGGGCAGCTGTAGGTTTGTTTTTTATCCTCTTTGTTCCAGTGCGTTTTAATACAGTTCATACAGTAGTTGTGTCCACAGGGAATCGTCACTGGATCCTTCAGTAGATCCAGGCAGATCGAACAGGAAAACATTTTAAGGTCCAGTTGTAATCCGTGCTGCTCCATTTCAGTTCTCTGTCACTGTGACTGTTGGGACCGTAAGTAGTTCTATACTTAACCTACCTTCTGCAGGAAACAAATAAAAATATGTGGGCTGACTGGAGATGAGAGGAACAGTAAGAAGAGGTTTGGCCGGTTTTTTAACATTGTTGAACAATTTACAGAAAACATGACCTGTTTATGACTCAGCCTGAATGTTTCAATAATGGATCTTTGCTTATATAATAATTGCTTATGACCTTATTTCAAAGCCTGCAATCATTAGAATAAGATAATTAGCTATATAAAAAAAATGTAAATAGATAAAAAAAAAAAAAAAGGTTTCCTGAGACATGGCAGAGGAAGCCAGCAGAACCACATCATCTAAGAAACAGAAATTTGCTCATCCCCAAACCAGACATCCTTTAGTTCTTGAATCCATCTAGACATTTGCATAAAAGTCATGTAAACCAGAAATGGGTCAAACCAAATGCCAACAAACTCCTACTGCACTTGTACAGCTGTTGGATGGCCCCTAGTAAAGGTACTTATGTACCATCTAGTACCCCTGCAGATGGTGTAGAGCTTGTCCACTGTTCCCCCGCTGGGACGAAAACTTACTACCCTTAGAGTTTGGAAAAGTAGCTGGACTTCCTTCCAGCACCCTGGCATAGGCCTTCCTGGGGAGGCTGAGAAGTGTGATAGTTGGAAGAGATCGCTAAATTGAGTGTTTTGGAAAGCTAAAATCTGAGGCTACCCCCTCTGTTTAAGGTTGTTTGGCCTCAGAGGGGGTGGCCTCAGATAACAGCTTTCAAAAACCTACATTTCAGCGATTGAGTTGATTCCTTCCCGCTATCATCGCAACCCCCATCCCTTTACAGAAGACAAGAACACCTCGCCTGTTCAGCCAGGCCAAAAATTCCCTCTAATGACCCCCTTTCAGAGACATAGACAGGTATGGGGTATTGCAGGCTAACAAAGAACCCAAACGACCCCCATTTCTACAGGGCTATCCCGTTGGTCTGGTTCAATTTGCATGTTTTCTAAGCCAAAACAAGGCTTTGTTTTTTAATCCACTCTATAAAGCCTCAAAATCAATGCTGTTTCTGACATTTTGAATTGAAAAAGCTTCCTGGATGGAAAGCGAAATGTCTTCAAACTTGTAAACAAAGTCCAGTGGATTTTTTTTTTTTTGTTGCTTTTTTACAATGACTAAGACCTGGATGACTGAAAATCTTCACCAGCATATTTCACTCTACTTATTCTAATGAATTATTTTGAGCATTCGGGTTTACAGTGTAGTGACTGAAACTGATGTTCTGTGTGACTGTATGTGTGCATGGTGTGCTGTCCTGCGATGGACTGTCAATCTGTCCATCTGCCTTTCACCCATAGACTGCTGGATATAAGCACTAGCTGGCCATGACCTTAATAGAAAAGAAGTATAAGACAGATTTACCTGCTATCCACCATAACTTAGAATGCAAACAGAAATGTTCCCAACACATTTCCTGTTGTCACATATTGTCATTTTGTATGCACATAGTGTATACAAAATGAAATTTAGTTTTGTACAGCTTTCATGATATTTCCATTTCTTAATGGGCAGCAGTTATCAAATGTAAACAGTGTGGGAGCAAAAACATGGTGCAAAAAAAAAGATTGAAAAGGAAGTTCAGAGCATTAAATATATATGGTGCAAACATGCAGTATTTTTGGTTTGGTGTTATCAGTGTGATGGAGGATTTGTGACATGATTTAGATTTTTTTTTCCAACAGTACAGCAGTCTGATGGCAGTGGGGAAGAAGCTGTTGCAGAATCTACTGGACCTGCATTTAATGCTGCAAAGCCTCTTCCCTGAGGGCAGCAGGGAGAACAGTCGATGGTGGGGGTGTAAGGGGGCTCTACGGGCTCAGGACACACAGAACTGGGATGAAATGTCTTTAATGGTCTTTAATGGAGGGAAGAGGAGCCCCGATGATCCTCTGTGCTGTTCTCACCACTCTTCTCACATTCTTCCAGTCTGGGGCGCTACAGTCTCCACACCACACAGTGTGAAAGCTGGTCAGAACGCTCTCTATGGTGAAGGTAAACTGTAAATCACTTCAGTAGGAGGTGGTTGGAAAATAAATGCTGCATTCATTTACACAATGAAAAGCGAATACAATATGTATTTATTTTGTTGTAATGGCTTTGCATTAATACAATTTTGTGAGGCATCATATCCAGAACTAAAGTTAAAATATGCTTGTTTTCTTGCTCAGACATCTACGGTGAATAAACCTTATCCAAGACAAGAGAGATGAAAGAATTTAAGTCAATAATTTTTTGATCAAACTGGATCTCTTTTATTATACACGAACTTCTCTCAATATGGTCATTCTGCTCATTCCCATCCTAAAAGATCTGCCAAATTCAGAATTACCAAAGTGATTCAGACAGATCTTATCATTCCCTCAGCAAACAACAAGCCACAAGAAACCAACACACAAGTGACACTAAAATACTTTAGTTGGATGTTTAAGTATTCAGATATCCATGCACATAATTATGAGACCAGCTGCATGTTAAAGTAAAAGTCAACCAAGCTACAGAAATGTTTGATAATCAAAGTAAGGTACACAATAAACTCTAAAACAGGAAACAAAATGAACAGCATTAGTTTCTCTTAACTTTTCCAATCAATGACACAGTCATGAACAATGTTATCATGTCAGCCTGAAAAAAACAACTATGCAGTGATTGTCAAAAACTAATTTGCATCTTTGGAATTCTGGGAAATTCAGCTGAAAGAACTGCTCAAAATTTCATGCGATCTTTGAATGTTTAGTTTGAATTGCTTCTGAGAAAATAAGTATTGAGCGTCCTACTTCCCTTTAACAATAAAAAACAGCTTTGGGTGGTGCAAGTAAGAATACAGCCTGATAGGCCTCCTTCATGCCAGATTAATACCACATTATGAAAGTTAAAGTTAGCTGAAAAACTGGATGGTGTTAAAAGGGAATAGTTTATATCGTTGGGAGTATAATAGAAGAGCAACACACTGTCTATTATGATACAGAGAAGGACCTCATTAATTTGCCTTAAGTTACCCAAAACCTTTCTACAGAGTTTGCTGATGTTCAATACCACTGAGTAGTTTAACAAGATCAAGGATGAAACATGGCTGAAGGTTATCCATGGTGTGGGGTTAGTCCACATCTGCATGGCTTAGATTTCAATGCAACTGAATCAAAACTGAACCAAGTGGCTTCAAACACAATCAAACCCACAATGCTGCACTTTATAGCTCCAGTTTAATTACCATATCCCTCTAGGTATTAAACAATTCACACCCTCCATGACAAAGAAATACCTCAGCAAACTCAGGGCATGGATTTTGGTGTGTGTTGAGTTCAGAGCATAGAAACAGTTCCAACACCTCCAAATTGCACCAAGGACTGGGAGACACACTGAGGTCCCAGCTTCAAATTCAAATTTTCAGCACGACTAAGATGTACTTTGACCCCACTCCTGAAAGCCAAACCTCATACTGAGGCTGTGAAGCCTCAGGATAATTGATAAAAACTTATACTGTTATTGGATGCATGAGTTCTGACTGATTTAAGCACCTTCAACAAGTTTCAAAGGGTTAAAACTTGGATGTTCTGTCACTGATGTGGGTCAGAGGGCCTGTAGGGGCCTGTGTACAGCAGCTTTACTCATCAGTGAGCCACAGGGCAACTGTTGCCACAATGTGTGTGCATAATTAGATGAATGACTAACTGTAGTGTAAAAGGCTTTGGGGTCCTTAGACTTCATAAAGCTCTATAAAAGCACAAGCCATCTGTCAGCCAAAGTTAGCTTTAAAATCAGATACGGGACATCCGCCATTCCACCAATATACGCACCTATATAAAAGGCACTGTTTTTGTAACAAATAAGTGAGTATCGTTCCTGCAGTATCAGCAGTTCCTGTGCACCCAACAGATGCATGAGTCCTCCACAGGACTGAGGCTGAAGTAAAAATGTTGTTGGTGTGGATGCTTTCTAAAGTTTGGAAGAAGATATTTGAATTACCACTTGCATGCAATGACTTCGCAAGACAGGAGGAAGTAAACTACATAATGTCTGTAAGCAAGTCTATTGGGGGAAAAAATCTGTCTCAGTTGGCCTAAGGAGATTTCAAATATGTTAACCAAAATTCCAATATTGTGCATCCTTACTAAAAATTATTCAGCAAAATGTTAACCACGACAGAAAACTTGCTAAACCACCTTTAATATATGCAGATGATAAACCTCTAAAAACATTGAAGGAAATGTTTTCCGCATTGATTGCTCAGGGGAAATGATTAAAAAGTCCAAATACAGATGGTTTAAATATGGCACGGGTGACGGGTCTGAACAAAAGTGCATATCTGCCATTTTTATTCCCACAAACACAATATCCAGTTATTTACATAAAAGTCCATAGTTTTAAGGGCCAAGTTTTGTTTTTAAATGTGTTGATATCTTAATAGAAACTGAATTGTGGGTAAAGATTGCGTGCAGATAAAAGTATCCTGACTAAAATTCTTCTAGAAACAGATTTGTTTTAAATGTATATTTTAGCTTTAAAAGATGAAAATGGTAATTTTTTCTCCTCAAACCGAAGGCAAAAGTGACAGAAATCTCCCATCTCATTTCTGAATGTCCTCTGTGACTGTTTAATCGTCTCTGTCAAACGTTTAGCCGATTACTGACGCCTGAGGAGTTTAGAGAGGAATCCAGAAGAGGCTGGTTTGTCGGTCGCAGCCGGTTCCTCCACTTTGGGCTTTGCCTTCTCCTCTACAGGCCCCAACTCCCCTTCCAGTTGCTCCAGCTCAGATTGGTCTAACAGCTCAAAGTCTTCCACATCGCTGTCCGACTCCTCGGCTAGCTCCAGCAGCTGGGTGGAATCTGGAGGCCTCGACCGCTCTGGGTCTTCATTCAGAGCCACCAAGCCGACCGCTGCTTCTATTCTCTCCTGAATTGCAGCTGTAACTACAGCAGTGATAACGCTGTCAGCCATCTGTTCCAGGGTGCTGTCAGCTGACCGGTCTTTCTCCGTGACAGAGGCCGATTGTTTTGATTTGACTTGCTGAAGTGGAGGTAGGGAAAGGTCAAGGCTGAGGTCATCATCACCATTGGTTGTTGTGCCATTATCAAGGGATGGGAATTCTGGGAGATCAGCAGTAAATAACTCTTCTTTATCAAGATCTGAAAAAGAAAATGTAGGACCAAGATAAGATTAGGAAGAAAAGATTATCCATTTAGGAAAATCATCAATGAACCTGTTATTTCTCACCCTCTGAGTTCTCAGTCTGGGGAGTGTGTCCCTCTGATAGGTTAAAAGTGCCGTTATCCGTCCATGTCACATCAGACACTTCTGTATCTGACACAGACATTTCCTTACACACTGTAGAGTCGAGCTGGTGAAACACACACACACGCAAAAATCCCCCAGAAATGTTACCTTTCACAACAAAAAGCAGCGTCAAGCTGTTTCAGAGCTAGGCTTAATAATTGGAACTACCAAATCCAATGCAGAGTTTTGACAGGTCTGCAGATGTATCGGCTCTTGTAACCAGTGCAGAAACTCAGAATGCTTATTCTACAGTCACTTTATTTCTGTAACTGAATGTTTAGAGAATTTATTTAGGCTGCAGTAGTCGTTGAAATAAAACATTAACCAAACAAATTCAACTACAGCTCTATGTCTGTTTTCTTTTTTTGGATCCAGCTGCAGCTACTCTTTCCTGAACATGATTCTTAAGGCTACTGGTGCCATTAGCTGTGTGATTTCTTTTTATCTTTTTGCTCAATGCTTCTGTTTCATTTTTTTTCATAGGAAAAGTTATCCAAATTATTTGGCACACATCTCCTGTGTTTTTGTTTGCTTCTGACATGATAACTTTTGTTGCCACAGTGTTTCTGCCTGTGCTCATAACTCCTTTCTACACCATGGTGACCCATAATTAGCCTTGTTCTTCTGCATATTTCTAGTAATTCCTTCCCACTGTCGCCTTAAAATAGCTCAGAATGAGCAACAAAGAAATCCCCTCATCATGACTGCCATACTGCAACTTTAGCCACAAGAGGGCGCTTGACTTAAAACGTCCAGGTTTAGCCCACTGATTTCTATTTATAAACTGGATTGCTGATAGGCAAAAAAAACTGAAGTAACTTGCCGCCATCTTGGTAGTCCCTACTTTCATGGAGTCGTGCTATAAAAATGCCTGTAATGTAACGTAATTACCATAACAATGTACACAAATGTACATCTTCAATTTAGCACTTTTGGCTCATCACCAGATAGTGTGCATGTGTAATATTGTTGATATCTGAATAAGTATATCATGCTCCATTATCACACTTATTATGTTGTGATGTATTTGTATAATATGTTATATTACATTATTTATAAACTTAATGGACTTTCATACTGACTATGCAATGTGATGTGCCCATTTTTTTTTTACCATAAATTACAGTCATCTTCCAGATACTATGAAACAGCAGGTGTGTGTCAAAGCGATGAATTTATCTTTGTTTTAAAAGTCTTAAGCCCCCCTGAAAATGAGAACATCAACGTTGCTCGATGCTGTAGCGCCAATTTGTTTACTTTTCGACCGTTGTAAATAGGGAGTACAAATATGGCTGCCGGTGACTTCACAGCACTCTGTACTAAATGGCCTATCAGAAATCCAGTGAATAAATAGAGATTACTGGTTTAGACCCACTTATAGGGTCAGTTATGCTAGACATGTACATTATGTGTGGAAATGAGGCACAGGAACACATCCTCTGCAGCTTTTTATTTTTCGTACAGTTTTTCCTCTTATAACTAATATTCTGGCCAACTCTAGGTGAAAGTTTATAACACAAACTGCAACCTCACAACACAATATGCAAAAGTAGAAAACACAGATATTTCCAAAATACAATAAGATGGAAAGACTACTGCCAATAAGCCAGTCATATTGGTCTAAATCTGAAAAAAAATTACTTTTTTAAAAAATGCATGCAGGGTGTAGTAAAATAATATATTTTTATATAGTACCGGCAAGAATTTGACCCCTTATTGTAGTTAAACCCCAAATAAATTGATTTATGTAACTGTATTTAAATCTATAAATTTCATGAAAATCCAATAGCATGTATTTGTTTTCAGTCTTTAAAAATAACATTTTTGAGTTAAGTCTGTTTTAAATGTCCCATTTTTCTAATATCATGGCTAAAAAATATGTAAAGGTTGTATAAAACTAGGGAAGCAAACTCTATGACCTCACTGGAGGTTTAACAAACTGTCAGACTTAATATGATAATAAGGGGTAAATTGAATTAGTTATATTGGGACCCTTTTAGCAAACAGGATTCGATTAAGATGGTTGAAATGAATTACAAACCTTGGGGAACATGGAAGAAAGGTCTGATTCAACATCCTTCATCTCCGTCTGAGTTTGAATTAGTCTCTTGTCTGGAAGTAATGAATTGGAAAATGCAAGATTAGGTCCAAAACCATGTAATTGTGTCAGTATATTTATTAATATATATGAAATACGTTTTTACATAGATATGCTAAAGCTAAATATGGGGAGTTCAATCAATAATCCAGTTCTAGGACTTTTACAAAGGAGGACACTTTGGATTTAAAATATCTTATCTAAAAAGGTATATAATAGATAAGGGTTGATTTAAAAGAAAGGATATAATTGTCATAGTTCCAGATATCTCCCACATTGTTTGATATTTACCACGGTTCTGCTTGATTTTCTGAAAAAAGTGACCAATGCCGAAGTCCAGCTTCTGCAGAACTGGCTCCAGCCACAAGCTGATATCTTGAGATGAAATCAGAGGCCAAAGGAAAATACTCAGCACTGCATAAAAAAAATCATGATAATAAGGGATAAATTGTTACATAGTAAAACAAGAAAGGGCGTTCCAAAAATGAAAAAGTGCAAAACGTCTCTTTACTCACCTATGATATAGGAGATTATGATTCCTGGAATGTAGCGTCCTAAGACAGCAAAGAATGTGCACACGCTGCAAACCAGCAGGCAGAACTGTAGCAGGAAAAATTAAAGAATGAATAATTCCTCATGCTTGGTTGTTATGCTCTATTTTTGTTTATTGCAGCAGATTTAAACTTTGTTTCCTTTCTGTTTAACTAATCCCAAACTCAGTCTGAGTCTTACATCTCAACTGAGTTAAGCCACACTGTCTGTAATTACGTTGAATGAGTTTTCAGCCTTACCTTTCCAGGATTTTGCTGTTTAAAAGCTGACGTCTCCTCTAGGAAAAGTCTGAGGGAGTCTCCGAGCTGAGCTCCAGTTCCAGAACGGCTGTCTGGACCAGAATCAATGAGCTCCCAACTAAACAAGGAAACACAGAAGCCAAACATTAATGAAAACCTTCAAAATGTACAAATCTGTGTTTGGAAACATTCAGAAACTGGAAGAACGAAAGTAAGAATATACAGAGGTAGATGTCCAAAACAAGTATATTTCTAATTTCTATTTATACAACTTTAGTATAATTTTTTATTATATTTGTATCCAAGCACCTAAAAACGGATCAAATTTGATTTAATATTTGTAAAAGATGTTCTGATCCTAAAGACAAAAATATTACACAATGACAAAATATTTGTTTAAATCCTTTTTTAACATTAACGTAATGATGTTATTATTGCACAGATGAATAAGTAGAGGCATGTCCCCCACCCCCAGCAAGGGGTGGCGGGCTGTTGCAGTTTGAAGGAGCAGAAATCTGTTGGTGTTACAGTCTTGGTTCTGCTATGTTTTCTTTTGTGTATTCTGTTTTACTTTGCTCCATGTTTTTCTAGTTTTTATTTGTTGCCCTCTGCTGCCCTCTTGTGTTCTCCTTTTTCCCTAGCTCCTTTCCTGTTTCTGCTCTGTTCACACCTGCTCCCAATCTGCTCGTTAGCCCTCTCTTTGTTTCAGTCTCCCATAAATACACTTCCTGTGCAGTTATTCAGTGCTGGTTCTTCGTATAACTTCCTCCAACTTCTCTCTGAGCCTTCCTCCTCGTGATAGTATCCTCACTGATGTCTCCATGGTTTCTGGTTTGTTTTGACTTTGTTTTCATATTTTGATTTTTTGATTTTGGATTCCTGGTTTCTGGTTTGTTTGGACTTTTTTTTTCCTGTTTTGGTTTTTTGGATTTCCTGCCTCTGTGTTCAGTTTACCTTTCATCAAACCCAAAAGAAAATCACCTCTGCCTCCCTGCCTCTGCATTTGGGTCAACAAACGGCAACCAAATCCTGACAGTTGGCAGAACAGTCTTTTTTTTAAAGCAGAGTCCTCGATGATGATTGGCCATGGCAGAAGGGTGCACAGGGCTGATAGGCAAATCTGTTTTCTTCAATATTTGCCATAGCTCAATGTGATATCTGCTCAGCTGATAGGATATAACATTATAATATCAAAGCTGATGTGGAGACACGAATTACTAATTGCAGATAATTTAAATTTTACTGGATACTGTCAATATTTGATAAAATCATTACTCCAGGAAACTTATGAAAACATTTAAACTACATCTAAAACTAAGTGAGTGTAACTTCTTCCTCCTTTTGCTGTCATTTCTACAGTTGAGTCCATGTTAAATGAAATGTCACCACCTAAATTTAGGCATGGCCCATAAAACAACAGGAAGATGATTGTTAATGCTGGAGTCAGATGGGAGCAGCGATGAGACATAGCTTTTTAAACGGTGGCACTGCTGGACATTTAGAGCCTGAAAAATGAGATGCCAAGCATAACTTCCCGACTTGCTATTTTAAAATTAACTATAGATCATATTTTACATAAAGTAGAGTTGTGACTCACATGTCATCTATATGGGAATAAAAATATCTAAGAGAGTAATGTTTAAAGCATGTTTCCTCTCTTAAATCCATGTGCCACAAGCTCAGTCCTTCATCTGTCCTTATTGTAAAGCCAACACATCTAAGGTTATAATACTATCTCAATGTTGTAATGTGCAATGATGCAGAATTTATCTGTGAAATTAATGTTTGACTATTTTTCTCAATGTAAATAAAAATAGAATGAAATCAAGAGTTGTCACGCTTTGGCTTAGAAAACTATGATTGGATATACATTAATAGGAGAAAAGAGAAAAATGACCTCGAGAGGTTCATATAAATAGCTGCAGGAGTAACAGAAAATACCTGCATTGTGGTTACTGCACAGGCCAGTTATTGTTATTGGTTTTAAGGCTTCCAATCTTCCTTAAAAACTTGTCAAGCTGTTGTTCTACTAGTGGCCTATGACTCAGCAGCGTTCATTACATGAAATAACAGCATACTAAATTTAAATCCAGCTGAGGATGGAAACTTCCTCCCCTGTGTGAGCAGCTGTCCTGGAAAACAGCAAACAACTGGTGTAAAATCACCATGAAGATCATGTTGCAGCAACAACAGAGTCATCTGCTGTTTTAATTGGAACAAACTGTATAGACTTTATGAGGTTGTTTATGAATAGGTGAGGATGTTTGCATAAAATGTTAATTAAAAGAAAACTAGCAAATTCGATTTGGCAAACTTGCTGCGTTCATCATGAATTGTTCAGGTTGCAGAAAATACAGTAAATATTTCCTGTTCACTTTTATCACTCTGAAGCATGTCTGCTTTGGCCTAAAAAGGGATGCTAAGTCATAATCCATCCATCCACCCATCCATCCATCTATCCACCCACCAATCCAACCATCCACCCATCCATCCATCTACCCACCTATCCAACATTCCATCCATCTATCCACCTATCCAACCATCCATTCATCCATCCAACCTTCCATCCATCCATCCACCTATCCAACCATCCATTCATCCAACCATCCATTCATCCATCCATCCATCCATCCATCCACCCACCTATCCAACCTTCCATCCATCCAACCATCCATCCCTCCATCCATGCATCCATCTATCCACCTACCTATCCAACCTTCCATCCATCCCTCCACCCATCCCCCCACCTATCCATTGATCCATCCATTTATCCAACCACCTATCCATCCCTCCATCCATCCACCCACCTATCCAACCATCCATCCATCCATCTATCCAACCACCTATCCATCCCTCCATCCATCCACACACCTATCCAACCATTCATCCATCCATCCATCTATCCACCCACCTATCCATCCATCCATCCATCCCACCCAACTTACGCATCCATCCATCCATCCATCCATCCATCCATCCATCCATCCATCTATCCACCCACCTATCCAACCTTCCATCCATCCATCCATCCATCCATCCATCTATCCACCCACCTATCCAACCTTCCATCCATCCATCCATCCATCCATCCATCCATCCATCCATCCATCTATCCACCCACCTATCCAACCTTCCATCCATCCATCCAACAACCCATTCATCCATCCATTCATTCATCCATCCACCCACCTATCCAACCATCCATCCATTTATCCATCCATCCATCCACCACCTATCCAACCATCCATCCATTTATCCATCCATCCATCCACCACCTATCCAACCTTCCAACCATCCATCCATTCATTCATCCATCCACCCACCTATCCAACCTTCCATCCAACCACCCATTCATCCATCCATTCATTCATCCATCCACCCACCTATCCAACCATCCATCCATTTATCCATCCATCCACCACCTATCCAACCTTCCAACCATCCATCCATCCAACCATCCATTCATCCATCCATCCATCCACCACCTATCCAACCTTCCAACATCCATCCATCCATCCATCCACCCATCCATCCATCCATCCATCCACCCACCTATCCAACCATCCATCCATCCATCCATCCATCTATCTAACCACCTATCCATCCCTCCATCCATCCACACACCTATCCAACCATTCATCCATCCATCCCACCCACCCACGCATCCATCCATCCATCCATCTATCCACCCACCTATCCAACCTTCCATCCATCCATCCAACCACCCATTCATCCATCCATTCATTCATCCATCCACCACCTATCCAACCTTCCAACCATCCATCCATTCATTCATCCATCCATCCACCCACCTATCCAACCATCCATCCATCCAACCATCCATTCATCCATCCATCCATCCACCACCTATCCAACCTTCCAACCATCCATCCATCCATCCATCCACCCACCTATCCAACCTTCCATCCATCCAACCATCCATTCAACCATCCATCCATCTATCAACCCACCTATCCAACCATCAATTCATCCATCCATCCACCCACCTATCCAACCATCCATCCATCCATCCATCCATCCATCCATCCATCCATCCATCCATCCATCCATCTATCCAACCACATTTCAGACAAACTGTCTCCTTTCAGTCTGGAGCAGCGCTGGACCCTTAATTAAATTAGCAATATAAATCCAATTTCAATAATCACAATTTCAAAATTAAATCCAAATCATTTAATTATCCAAAATAGGAAGATGAAACTATTAATCATAATATTGGTTAAAATATAAAAATAAAATTGTAATTTTGATTTATGACAAAATCACACAATCTGATAATCAATGGGCTATCTGTTAGTTAGCAGATGCAGAAAACTATGTTTCTTTTCAATTACCCGTTATTCTTAATAACATCCTTGAAAACTGAGTAGAAACATTTTCTCAACAGCGTACATCTATCCATCCTCCGTTTCCTCTCTCCAGCATTCAATGGGTTAGAGATCAGTTAAACACACAGAAGCTTTTTTAGATTTTCAATCTAATTCCACTGGTGGCAGTGGAGAGAAACCTTCAGTAAGAAGCAGACCAGTGCCAGTGGAGAGTAAAAAGAAAAACAGGGAAACCATTGGGCCATTTTCAGGATCTCTTTCAGTTTAAAAAAAGATCAGAGCCTCACTGATTGACACTATGAATACAATAATAATAATAAAAAAACTGTGCAAATGAAGATCCAGAAATCGTTTTTGGCTATTCTATTTCATCCCTTTAGAACAATTAAAGATGTAAACTCCTGACTTCAAAATGTCCTTTTATGATGTAATCAGGCCCCATCCTGATAGCCTATAAACACAGTCACACAGAATAAAATGTAAACTCGCACTAAGCATAGACATTACATATTTCCAACTTTGCTAAACTTCAGACCCTTTTAGCTGCTAAAGTTTCTCCAGTATCCTCCCTTCATTATAACTACCAAGGAGCTGCTTGAAACACTTGAGGCCTTGAAAAGCTGTAGTGTCCACCTAGTGACCACATGACCCAAACATCCATGTCTCAAGTAACACTTATGACGAAAGGTCTGCCTGCTTCCCCCTTCTCAACTTCCAATCACACGCGCCTTTCAGAATCTCATTTCCAGGGAATATGAAGAAGCTGAACATGCCAGAGTGAGACTGCAAAACACTTAAAGTTGCATTAAACTGATGAAAATCTGGTCCATTCTCTGCTTAAGATACAATTCTTTCCAGAAAGAGGTACAGAGTTGGTTTTAAGGCAGCAGGTTTTTCAATCCAGATTAAATGTAAAAACATGGACCTCTTAAGGGTGGTAAGGTGATACGTAAGGATTAAAGCTTAAATATGATTAATCTCAAATGAGTAAAAATATTGCTTAGTTCAGATGAAGGTGAACTCTCAATCTTGTCATTAACATCTTCTTCACAACTTCACTAAAGATGCTGTATTACATATGCTGAGGCCTTTGGTGAGGTTGTTACATTACAGCAGATTATTTGACAATAAACAGCAGCTCTTGTGGTTTAAACACAGCAAATTGGTCGCAAAGATACACCTGCAGGGCATAGAGGGGAGTGGAGCTATGACATAAATGCTTATGAAATGACACAATTTGCATGTACAAACTGCAACAGGAAACCGGTGCTTTGAAACTGTTCCACTCTGGGACACGGCTTAAAACAAAAACATAAATGATGACAGATCCATTAGGATTACAGCTTAAACATTAAAATACAGCTTTAGGTTAGGTTACTTATCCCCATGTGGAGTTGGCCTGACTCTGTTACTTGTTTTCTATTGAAGTATTGTGTGGGAGAAAAATGTAAAAGCCTGATGCTCTGAATCCCAAGCATTGTTATGATTTTAAAATGCATAACCTTTGATTTATCCAGGTAAGCCTACAGAAAAACACACAAAGTAGTTAGATTTTAAAAATAAAGGATTATTCTGAGAAATATGAAAATGGTTCAGTAACCCATATTTTTATTGAAACACAATAAAAAAAACTCTTCCAACTTTTCAAACTTAGAAGATGAACCTGGGATGTAGACATAGGAGACAGCCGCACAATAGCAGCTGCTTGACGGATATCCCCTTTAACCCTATCAGGAATCTCAGAAATAACAGAGAGGACGGCATGTCTGAGCCTCTAACAAGCCTGGTCATGGCACTTTCGAAATAGACCAGAGAAAAACAATGTGACTAATGAAGGCAGAATTATCTTGTGATGGGACAGAGGCAGGCGTTAATATGTTTACCCACCTGTTTGTGAGCTATTTGCCACACCAACCTCATCTCTGATGCAACTAATCCCTGTTTATGTTCTGCATACAGACACACATACAATAACCAGGCGGAACAGGCTGATCCGATTCCCACTTAATGTAAACAGGAAAAGCCGGACAGCATGTGTCAACACTGTAAACCGAAAAATCTGCATGTAACTCAAGTCAGCAGAGTGAGGATGCAATGGCTTATACTGTTTCGCATATTGTGTTTCCTGTGAAATCAGGTCAAAAACATTGTGATCATCTAACTTATAACGCACTTAATTGATGCACATATAAGAAAAAAATGCAATTCACTTTACTGGCTAATAATGCTTTGTTAAGGAAATTTGAATATTTCCAAAACTCTCAAAGCCAAGACATTACAAGATGAGGAGTTGTACAAAAAGAAAATAAAAATAACACAAAACGTCAATTATAGAATGAAAAGTAGTTCTTTGTATTTCAAACCTTATTCCCGCCCCACGATCTTCAGGAGACATCTCCAGATGGTGATGCAAATCTTTTAAAGTCTTGAAGGTTCTAGAAACAAGCTTTCTGCTAGAATGAACGACTGTCGCTTAATTTATATTTTTCAGCAGTGAGACAAAACCAAATCAAGTCAAAGCAGGCAGCTCAGTCTGACAGCAGCTTCTGTTTATCCTCAATGAAACCCCGCTTGGAGTATTTCAAGTGGGCTCGACTATAAATAACTGGGTCACGCTACATTCCACCCGCCAGCCATCAGGAGCACAGTGGAAAGGGTGGTGGTGGAAGGGGGGGCGTCATGAAACTGATGCCACTAACAACAACACCAGCCCACCCACCAAACATCACCATCGCCCGAAACACACCTCCCCTGGTGTTTCTGCATGACGGGGTAAACAGACAGACGAGAGGATGACTCTGTCTGCTACTCAGACCTGTAAGGCCCAGTTCTCTATCCTTACCTCTCTATAACCCAACGTCTGGGGGGGGGGGGGGGGGGGGGGGGGTTAGGGGGGGTTTCATTGGGCAAGATACACCCTGAACAGGTCGACAGACCATCACAGAGACACAGAGGGCAGACACGCAAAACAGGCAATTTAGAATGACTAGTGAACCTGAGAGTCATCTCATCTCTCTGAGCTTTGGTAGGAAGCTGAAAGCCAGGAAAACATGGAAACTCAATGTAAATAAAAACAAAAAGAAGAAAGAAATAAGCAAGGGCAGTCTTGATCCAAAAACCCATTTCTCAAATTATTCATTTATATTTCCAGGATCAAAAACCATTCTCTAGTTGGGGCGAGGTATCTAACCTGTGGAAAACATTACTTCATGCTTGAAAATGTTGGCCAGTAATCACTTTCTGATGAGGTTAACTTAAGGCAGGCCTTCAAATACACTATGGGTTAAAATGTCCTATATTAGCTTAGTTGATCTTTGTCCTTTTTAAGACATTTTAAGAGGAAAAATTGATCCACTTTACTATGAATTTAAGGCAGATATTTCCTCTGTGGTAAGACTGTATCCCCAGACTAGGAATGATGAAAAAAGTAATAGCTGAGTCATTGATAAAAACAGCTTTTATAAGTATAAAATCTACATATAAGCATTTCACTACAATAATTTCCTTCTCCATTCTCATACAAAACTTGAAAAAAGTCAACTTCCTCCAGTTAAGGATTAAAGACAGTCTAAAATAACCAATGCAAATCAAAAATAAAGTTTTAATTTTCCTAAATGATGTATTAACGTTTGTAGTAAAATCTACCATCTAGTGGTCAAACTCTGTATTAAATGTTGAGAGTCAAACACTCAGACAAGGTCTGCTTATAAGAATTTAACATGTCACAAGGCCATTAACCTTTCAATATGAAGTTTTCCAATTTTTTTCAAAACATTAGATTAATGTTTTGAAGATAAAGTCTTAGGTATATTTTCTCTGTTATTTACAAGTACGTATAGATGAATTTCAGACACCTTTGCTAAGATCAGATCCACATTGAGATAATGTTGTGTTGGCAGCAGTCAGTGATCCTGACAACCAATCCAGAGACGTCACTCTGACTGAAAGGTGATCCGATTAATCCAAGCTATGAGTTTCTGAATCATTTCCGGGAGTAGAGAAACAGCTGAGTCACACACACACACACACACACGCACACACACACACATATTTTATCCTAATATATCTAGTGAGGACCTTTTGTTGACTCCAAATTACTTTTACATTAATTTCCAATCATTATAAACCCTTTCTATGCCCTAACTTTGACAATAACCCTAAACTACACTGTTACAGTGCAAACTTACCCTAACCTTAACCTAAACTATTTCCAACCATAGTCCTAAAACCTCAATATATATATATATAAGCAAAATTTCCAAACAATGGTACAAACGATCCTCCATATTTGACGGTAAAACACAAAAAAATGGTCCTCCTCCTTATACGAAAACAGAAGCAACCACTCACACATATCCATGTTTTAAATACTTACTGAGGACCTTGGATTGACTTCCATTCATTTCCAATACCATTTATGGCCTACCCCTAAACTTAACCATTAATGGTACATATCTAACCCTGACCAAAACCTAATTCACACCTTACCGCCAGTGCAAAAAAAAAATATGAGGGCCAGGAAAACTTCCTGACTTCACAGGTGAAATACAACAAAATATGATTCCACGGCCTTAAGAAACATCTTTTGCTGTAGGAAAACACAGAAGCGGACAGAACCGTCTAAATTTAACTATTAGAAATCTAAATCTGTACAGATTACGAGAAATCTGTTTATATTTACAGATGATTGTTCAATCACCTCATGTGTTCCTTAGTGTTGTTACACCTGTCATCAGATCTTGTGATGCATCTTTGGTTTCCCAAACATCCCAGAGAGTAAAAACTACCAGAGATAGAACTGTGAGAAGCTGTGACCACATCGACATAACAGGAAGCAGGTTTTCAGGACACGACTGCAAGCAGGCACCGAGAGCGATTCAAAGTCATAATGATTTTTGAAGAACCATATTGGACAGAGATTGACAAAACTAGATGCTTAAATACGGAGGAGTGATCTCTGCCAAATGCACTCCACTCCCTGGACATAGTTTATCACAGTGCTTTAGGTTTCATCACCAACTCTGCCTTCAGGACTCATCATTGTGAACTGTATGCTCTGGTTTCATGGCCCTCTTTAAGCCTCAGAAGACAACATCATTGGCTTACTTTTATTTACAAGGCCATCCAGGGTAAACCCCCTCCATACCTGTGTCACTTCATGTCTGTAGCTAACAGTGGTTACAACTCACGCTCTTCAACTCGTGTTCTTTTCACTATTCCCAGGATCAACACAGATCTTGGCAAAACATAATTTTTCTATGCAGCACCATGGTCGTGGCACAATATTCAAAACTCCCTGCAATTATGGACTCTTATTCCGCTACAGCATTTTAAATCACTATTGAAAACCGCTTGCACAGAGAATTGTAACTGTTATTCTAGAGTCTAGTTTATAATTGATTTTATTATGTTGCTTTCATGTGTTTTTATATGTCTTACTGTACTGCTGCCTCTTGGCCAGGTCTCCCTCGAAAAAGAGATTTTATCTCAAGGGACTTCATGGTAAAATAAAGGTTAAATAAATGTGATCTAACTCAGATACTTGTACTTAGCAGGTTGAGCTGTTGATTGAAGTCTTTTGAGCAAAACTGACTAGATGCTGACTAGATTACAAGGCGGTGCGGTTAAGTGCGAGATGATTGCTTTACAGGTGGATAGCCTCTGATTGCATGACGGTAAGTGATCCGTTTTAGTCAGCTGAACTTCTGCCTAGGCTTCATTGGTAATATAAACAACTAGAAAAGCCCTCGGAAAGAGCAGACCTCTGCCAAGCAGCACATTTTGCCCATTATTGTAACTTACACCAATAGATAAAACTCACACATGATCTTGATCATTTCTATATTTAAATGAATTGTTCCTTGGTATGAGGTACTGTACACCTTTGGTAAAATAAAGAAAATCACATAAAATCTGTTCACAAGTTTTTAATCAATCCTACTAACAACCCAACAACATTCCCTCTCTTGTGCTTTTGTCTTTAGTAAAATACCAATGCTTTCAGACAGACACACACACAAAGTCTCCTAAAAACATAACCTCCTTGGTGGAGGTATAATTGGAGTTAATCTCATTTTTTGTTCCTCCTGAACATTTTGGGTTACATAAATCACACTAAGGATGAGGAAGACAAAGCAAAGCATTTTAGAGGTCGTGATCAGAAAAAAAGTCTAACTATTAACAAGACATAAGGTCAATGTTCTCCATTCAAGCAGTATTTATTAGTCTTTGCAATGGAGAACAGATACAGTCTTCTCCAATATTCTGTCTGTTCTGATCAGACAAAGGATTGCACTAACAAGTGTTCTTAATGAGAGAATACATTTGTGCAATAAAGGAAACAAAACAAGCTAGTAACTAGAGGCCAAAGAGAAATAGAGTGTATTTTATTGACCCTATTAAATCAAGAATTTAAAGGAGAATTCCGGTTTTTAACACTTTTAGCCCATTTTCTATAGTGTCCAGGATGAAATCGAATGATCGACACCAAAATTTTGACAATTGCTCCTGTCTCTGCTTTTTGGCTCATGCAGAATCCCCCCCTGGCTGCTTCAGAATGGCTTCCATAGTGCATGTATGATAATGTCCTTAAAACAACCTTAAACGTTCTTTTTTAAAAATATGCTACTCACCGGGTCGTCAGCGCTGTTCAATGACGTTCCAAAAAAAGTTTTGTGAAGAAAAAACGTTCCTGTAGTGTTTTATTTAGCATTTTGTAAATCCCATTGAGTTCTGTTGGAATAGTCAATATCCCTCCGCCACCGGAAATGGGGAAAAGACTACACTTAGTTGTAGTCTTTTCGCTTCACTCTGTGTACTCCGACGTCGAGGTGCTAACGTCTCTGTTAAACACTTTAAAAAACTCTGAAAATGGAATACGAAAGGTGGATTCTTGATGAGGACATATTGGACTTTGAGTTTGACGGTAGAGGATACTGTTTTGAACCGGAATATACTGAGGAGGAGTATATAGAGACATTGTCGCCAACTAGTGGTCTGGAGTGTGCAACGCTTCAGATTCGAACGGGAAGCGGAAGTTTATAAGCGGTTGTGATGTATCGGAAAAAATAGTTCTGGGATTTACAAAATGCTAAATAAAACAAGACAGGAACGGTTTTTCTTCACGAAACTTTTTTTGGAACGTCATTGAACAGCACTGACGACCCGGTGAGTAGCATATTTTTTAAAAAGAACGTTTAAGGTTGTTTTAAGGACATTATCGAACATGCACTATGGAAGCCATTCTGAAGCAGCCAGGGGGGGATTCTGCATGAGCCAAAAAGCAGAGACAGGACCAATTGTCAAAATTTTGGTGTCGATCATTCGATTTCATCCTGGACACTACAGAAAATGGGCTAAAAGTGTTAAAAACCGGAATTCTCCTTTAATTTAAAATCTTGCTTCTCCATCTTATATCAGAGATCTGATTGTTCCTTACGTTCCTAACAGAGAATTTCACTCTCAATCTGCAGGTTTACTAGTGGTTCCTAGAATTGCTAAAAGTAGAATGGGAGGCAGATCTTTTAGTTATCAGGCTCCTCTCCTGTGGAACCAACTACCAGTTTTAGTCCGTGAGGCAGACAGCCTGTCTACTTTTTAGGCTAGGCTTAAAGCTACAGTGTGTAATAATTACAGGGATATACAGTCAGAAATGTAATATATTATACATAACTATGTTATTTATCATCATCTACGAGCTCAGCCTCTTAACCTTAATATTTGCGTTGTCTTAGAATTCGTTATTTATAATTACATAGGAGCGGGTCTCGCAGCCATGGAGGCAGACATCTTTGCGCTACGGCAGCGCAGAGCCAACAAACTAGCGATTGCGAGATCGCCCATTACGCTCGAAAGTAACTACGGCAAGTTGAGAGAGATGAACTGAGACGGTACTGAACACACAGACTAATGAAATACTATCTGTAAAATTATCTATGTAAACAAACCTCATCACTTGAGAAGGTAGGTGATGCGGACGTCGTGGAAGACATTTTGTCCCGTAACGCTCGCCGTACTGTTGGGGGGGAGAAGCGGTGGGGGGGGAGATGTTCATGTTGCTGCGGTCAGCAGTCTGGACGTTAGATGTCGCTGAAAATTACACACTGTAGCTTTAAAACTTTCTTTTTTGATAAAGCTTATAGTTAGAGTGGCTCAGGTTATCCTTAACTATCTCTATAGTTATGCTGCTATAGGTTTAGGCTTCTGGAGGACATAGGGACCCCTATTTCATCATTCTGCTTCATTCTATCTCTATTCTCCCACTCTGCAGAATCTATTAGTTCAATCTCTAACGTTATGCTCTCTCTGCATTTTCTCATACTGGCTTCGCCTTGTCTGTTCCTTTTTGGCTGTGACACCATCCTGGAGAGAAATATCAGCTGTGCTGCTGTCATATGCTGCTGCTTGCTTATAGATGTTCGAGATTAGCCTGTTTTTCCCAATGTGGTCCTGTTTCTGTCGCTGTGACTGGCTGGTGTGCTCTCTTCGTCCTCTGGCATGAGAGCTGGCTCGGAGCTCGTCTGCCTGGCTGTGTGTTTCCTGGATGGGGTCGCCTTTTACAGTTGCCTTTTGTATCTCTGCTTCTGACCCTTGAACCCCAGTCGGCCTCGGCAGATGGCAGCTCACACTGAGCCTGGTTCTGGTGGTTCCTGTTAAAAGGGAGTTTTCCTCTCCACTGTCACTACAAGCATGCTTAGTGTGAGGGATTGCCTTCGAGTCAATGAGCCGATACTTTTCCTTAGATAGAAAACTTTGAATCGAGTTGACTGTATGATCTGGTGAACTGTAAATGAATTGGCACTATATAAATAAACTGAACTGAATTGAAATGTTTTCCTCATCACACTGCTAAAGCCATACATTTCACTATAATCTAAATCCCAAAGACCCCCAGCTTAGGTGGTCCTATAGTGCACTAATATGGGTAAAACAAGAAAGTACTAATGAGGACAGCTGAAGAAAATGAATACGGAGCCTCGGCATGCTACTTCAGCAGAATAAAAGACAAGAAGACAAACTTCACATAAACAATGGAATTTTAGAGCAAATGCAGAAAAAAACTATTATCTTTTGTTAAAACAACACAAAAGATAAATAGCTGCATGCTCAGCCTAGAATTAAAAACTAACTAGTCCTGATTACCTTAACTCACTCTGTAAACAAACATCTTAACTTTCTTTCAAAGTTTGTAATTGCTTCTCTTCTAGAATTAGAAAACATGTTAATCAGTTAAAGCTAAATCACTGAGTTTTCATGCTTTCAGCCCTTCCTTTCGGTTAAACATGGTAACAGCAGCCATTGTGCTTTAACAAATAAAATAAAGATGCTCTTTTACTTAATAGTCATTTATCAGCCTAAATAGGATCTAAGTATAAGTCAATTTTTTAAAGAAAGAAGTGTGCAGCTAAAAATAGTATTGCTAATGGGCCAAATCGGGGGAGTGATCATTGTATTTAAATTCAGTTCCCTAGTAAGTTTTTTGCTTTTCCAGAGAGAGATAATAAAAGCACAAATACAGAGTGATGGCTCAGATCCTGCAGCTGTCAGGCTGCAGTTTGGCTCAGCAGCTAATCTCCTGCAAGACTTGGTGCAAGCCTCACGTACAGTGACCCACAAAACAGCAGAGAAAGACAGCAGCAGGTGGCACCGACACAATCCCATCCTCCTGGCCAAATGTCACACTAACATAGAGAGAGCTACAATGTGTGGCACTCATTCAATTCCAAGACTCATCATCAACAGATCAGTCTCCATGGGAACCTGATAAACTCTCTTCAGTTGTATTCCTTATATTCAGTCTGTGCAGCTGTTTGGTGGAGAGTATATCTTAATCTGAACTAAATGAATCCTCCTTGACTCCAAATTGCTCATCAGTTTGTTATATAACTCTGTGATGCATCCATCCTGGCGCCAACTAATCCCTTCCACATCTGCTGAATCCCAGCCAGCCAGTTGAGGTGTTGAGGAATAGACTTATACCACACCGGAGGCCAATAAAATGGAGGACAGGAAAAGCAAACAGCAAAATTGAAAGTAAACAGGCGAATACATTTATTTATATTTTACAAATATTTAGGCAATCTTGACTAAACAGCAGATTTTTATTGATGATTTTCTGAACATGGAGTCTGAAACTCACCTTGGAAATCCTAACTTTCTTAAGGTTTCAAACAAGCTACCATAACTCACAAGTCAATTAGAAGTTGTTTTCCTGAGTCATACATCAATCAAAATTTCACAGGAAGAAAGGAAGCAACCCCACAGTATGATGCTACCACTATTATGTTTAAAAGTGATTGCACTGTTATTTAAGAGCCTCATCTTCAGCCCTTCTTCTAATCATTGCAGTCAAATTGCTTAACTCTTGTCTTCTGTCCTCATCATGGAGCAGCTGCAGATGACCAACTTCTAGAATATAAATCATATTCTTTTTTCCTTCTTACTTCTTAGATAGATACACCAATAGTTGTGCAGCATTTAATGAAAAGAAAACTGGCTCATCACATTTTTGGACCGCAGCATGAAATTCCATAATAAAAAAGAAACTGGGAAAAGTCCCTTTTGAACGTAGGATTAAAAATGAACATAAGAGCTATTTTTCACAGAGTAAAGCAACATAAATCTTTGTAATATCATTAGTTAAGCCTCTGTAAGCATGTGGCTAAGGGAAGTTGTTTATCTGTACAAAAAACAAACTATTTTGAAAAAGTATTTTTAGTGTATCGATCTGCTTCCTGATGAAACATTTCATTCAGCCATCAGCGGTTGAGTCACTGGTTTGTGTGTTTCTGTGCAAGTCACAGAGTTCAGTCTCAGACAGCCGATTAGATTAGATTAGATGGTCATATGCGATCAATCATCTCTGCATAGCTACTGTCCAGATTCAGGATAATGTTTTCATTAATCTTTAATATCTGTACAGTTAGCTGGAGATGATGTTCAGAAACATCGTCAACGGTAGTCCATCAGTGTGAGGAACCTCCACAGTATCAGTGAGGATTACTCTGCTGGGTTGTTGAAATAAACTCAAAAAAGAAACAACCAAATATAAGAAGTCTTCTGCAGATAATAATCTACTGCTTCATTTCTGCTCTCATCTGAAGAGTCAAACTGAAAGAAGCTGTCCTCTAACAATAAAAGGAATAAATAAATGTGTCAGGGTCCCTACTGCCAGGGGTCTTCTCTACCTTTAGGGAAACTGTGCCGAACAGGGTCAGTTTAATTTGCTTTAATTCACTCTAATAAAATCCAGAATGTTTACTTCCTACAAACATAACAACTTCTCTGTCTGCGCTAATTCAACACAATTCATTTTAACAGGACTTAATTAGTACCAAGCAGCAAAACAAAATAGCATGAAAAGTAGCTTAGTCTCATAATACGGATAAAAAATCAGAACACGGAAATATTATCGCTTTTTACGCATAGAAATCTATGAACATTAATACTGGAAATGCTTTCAGTAGATTTGTGATGAGAGTTTGTGTAACTATGCCTATTATCAGGGCTGAGGAACATTGTTGTGCTGAGAGCAGAACTCTAACATTATATGTTCTCATGATCCCTGAGCCTAATGTTTATTTTCTTTCTTTAAACAGGATATCAGGTTATTTTCTCTAAGTTTGACTCCCAAGCAGAAATACAACACAACAGGAAGACGGAACATAAGATCAATAATCTCAGACTATTCTGGAGTAACAGATGAGCTCTTAGATTATAACATGCAGGGGTTGACATTAAGGATTTTTACCAAATTTCATTTGCCCAGAAACAATTTTTACTTTCCGAGTATAATGTTTGATAAGTATAGTTCCTAATATTCATTTTTGTATATATATCAATGAAACATGTTTGTTTTTTGAATGTTTTTTTGTAATTCAGTAAGTTTACAGGTTCCTGGTGTGTATCTGCATGCCACAGATAATGAACTCAAGCCTACATTACCGTATTAACATGCTTTTCAATCCTTTCTGCACATTCTTTTCAAACTAAACTTTGCTTTAAACTGTTGTGAGCTTGGAAAAATATAATTGTAATGTTAAAAATCAAAAAAAAACTTGACAGGTTAAAAACTTAAGATAAATCACAAGACAGAAGTCAATGTCACAAATGAATAACTTTTATTTTAGAGTTACGGTATGTTTATACAAGATAATACTATTAATATAATGTGACTTTTCTAGAGAATCATTATACATAGTTATTTTATACAGGGTTTCCATAATACATAATTTCAGAATTCCCTGACTTTTAACCAACTCAGGATTAGTGTTCCCTGACAAAATAAATGCAGCCATTTGTCGTTTTGGTAACTACATCAAAATTACCGCTAGGTGGACAAAAATCACGCCATCTGGCGGAAAATCACGCGGTTTTTCAAATAACGCAAACAGAACAACAAAAATGGTGCCGGCAAAGCTTCTGGTTAATTTTTAATCAAATGTCGGTGATTATAAAGTAATTTTGACTGATAAATAATTTATTTTTTTGCAATCATTGCACTTGCCCGGCGGGCAAATGCAATGAAATTTGTACTCTCCCAACAATAAAAACTACTTGCCCCGGAAGATCGGGCGATGGTTAACATCGAGCCCTGCCATGTAAGAAAAGTTACATAATGCATAGGAAAATGCCATAAAATAAAGTAAATGTTGTGATAAACTTGACTTAAACAATCTTTGCTGTTTTTTCATTGTTCACTGTGCAGCTTAAATGACAGTTATGTCTTAAACTGCAGAAGTAGTAAGCTCGTTGAATGTCAGTATAGAAATTGGTCTGTAACATCGCATCTATGTATGGAAAAGATTGCAGCGAGCATGTTTTTTTAAATTAAATCAATGATATGCATATTCGATCTCCAAACTTATATCTACACTGCACACCCAGAAGCAGAACCAAATATAAAGAAGCAGCTTTTAATCTCACTAATCTGGAATAAATTCTTAAACACTAAATTGCTTTAAACTGAGATTACAACCATATTAGTTTAGAATGGCCTTTGGCTGTGCTATCTAATCACAGTTAAGTTTTCAGTCCAATTCTCTTTTGATTTTTTTTAACAATTATTTTATCTAATTTTTTATATTTAATACAAATATATGGATCAGTTAAGATCAGGCTTCAGTGTGTTTCTCACACATAAGGTTTATTTTTCAGAACTTTGTACAA
The DNA here is from genome assembly GCF_016077235.1 of Cyprinodon tularosa. Lineage (NCBI taxonomy): Eukaryota > Metazoa > Chordata > Actinopteri > Cyprinodontiformes > Cyprinodontidae > Cyprinodon > Cyprinodon tularosa. The sequence continues at coordinate 236,110 of NW_024038824.1, read as the reverse complement.
AAACACTCTGGGGTCACCAGTGCAGAGCTAGCTAAACAATGGTTTTTCGGTGGGGGTAATACCTGCACAAAGTAAAGCACAGACTCCAGACAAGAGCATAAAGAACCCATTGTTGTCTAACAGGACATTGTGAACAGAGTGAAACTCTAAAATGGAACAAGGATCGACAGCTGAAAACTATGGATCCTTCTGATTGTTTGGGATATCTAGGGTAGAAAAGGTGAGAGTAACCTTAAGTCCTGTTTGGGGTCAACAGTGAGGCAAATGCATGCATGCAATCCATGTATAAAGTTGATCATTAATGTATGTGTGCTTTGTCTCAATGCCAGGAATAACAAGTGGAATCAACAGGCAGATGATCTATGGATGTTCCAGGATGACTGAGCACCAATTCAAAAGGTGAAAGTCATAAAAAAGTGAATAAATCCAGTATCCGCTGCTGCTTCAGAAGGTGATATTAGGCATATCATAGGAAAATGCAGAAGATTTGAAGAATGTGTTATTTCTAGATAGTAATTCTACATGCAAATTATGTGTTTTTGTTATAGGAGGTTTTAGGACATGTGAATTATTAAAGTGGCCTTCCTTTGAAACTCAAACAGATATCTCTGTCTGTTTGACTTCATTTTGGCCATGACTTTACATTTACAATATGACATTTCAATGCAGGACTGCTGTTTACATGACAAACATTAGGCTTGTGGGTTCTGATTACAGCGTAATATTTGCCCTGGCTGCAAAAACACAACTGGTCAGTCTGACACCTTTAAACATCAACCTTAAACTCATAAAAATGTTCTACTTTAGCAAAAAATAAATAAATAAATATATATATATATATATATATATATACTGTTTATTTAAAGGTGTTTTGTCTAAGAACATTTCTAAATCTGTCTCTTTGCAGCTAGTGGAGAATAAAACCTGCTCTAGGTTAGATGTTTGCATATGTAAACAAATACTTCCAAAGCACGACAACCCTCAGTTTGCTTTTTGCACCCACTGTCCTAATTCAGCTAAGGACGACTAACTCAATTCTCCCTCTGAGAGAACACCAATTCTGTCGTTCCAATGAAGTTAGACATTTTGTATCTCCTTGATCACGAAAAACCAATTTATGGTCACATCTATCCAGTTAAACCGTCCTTCATGTGATACATACAGGATCAACTTTACATTTTTCAATCAATGTGTTTGGTTTATACATCAGGCACTGTGAAAGTAAATACAATGTGTTACAATGTGAAGGTATGTTCGTTCAACGCAGGAGATACACAAGACATACAGTTTTCATCAGCTTGTATGAAGTAGGGCTGCAACTAACGATTTTTTTGCTAATCTATCAGCCTGCCGATTATTTTTCAGTTAACTGAGTAACAATCGAAAATCAAAAGGGACCTTAAAGAAGATTTTTTACAGAATTATACCAGGTGAAACTAAAACTTTTTTACTTGAGGATTTCTGGGTAGAGCTTATTGACAGACAAAAAAGTTTTTTATCTTAAATGCATAATATTAATATATATTCTTACAATTTTGGTATAATTACTTCTCTGAATGGGTTTCTCTCTCAGGTAAAGGCATATTTTAGTCTCTATACTCCAGTTCACGATTAATTGATTACTAGATTAGTTGATGAATGTTTCAATAATCAATTAATCAGGATTAATCCAATTAATTGTTTCAGCCCTAGTATGACGGTTGTCTTCATTTGGGGGCTTCTGAATATGGATTGGATATATATATATATTTTTTTTTCAGATACCCCACTCAGTATTTGGGGGAAGTATAAATGTGTTTTTGGTTTTTTCTCTGATACACATAGAATCAAGATATACCAGAATCCCCTCTAATGGCTACACCATAAACACTTTTTGTTGCCTTTAGCTTTTTGAAACTTCTAGGATGAGTCTGGCTTAATATCAGTCTACAAATCTAAGCCCCCTTCTTCATCAGCCCATACATATGGTGCAATGCACCAGTACTGCTGGAACCGGAGCAGACCTACACCATAACCTTACCACCACCACCATGTTTGAACATTACAAATGCCTTTCCTTCAAATGTAACATTTAATAAAATAAATAGATTTTCAATGATATAAGATGCATTAACAACAAACACTAATGGGAACAAACAACCACAAATTTTTAGCCTGGGTGCCATTCCGAACTTAGTCCCGCCCACAACGTTTGAGGTCGTGAAGTTCGGTCTGGCATTGCTCCATAGTAGCGCGAGTATGATCGCCCACTCTCTGGCGATCCAATCAAATTGTCAGGGCGGGCTTTATACGATGATGGACAGATGATCAACAGTAACGTATTCAACCATGTGACCAAAGCGCGCTTGGGTGACAACAACAATGGCTGCCGCCGGAGAGTTGAAGAGAGTAGATTCTGCTATTAGGTCTGTTCTAGAAGATATCGACAGCAAATTAATTTTAAAAGAGGAACAGAGAAACGCGATCAAGGCTCATCTTCTTATTCTAGGCGTGAAACTGCATGCTTTGATTTTTGTTGACAACAACTATGCGTCGCTTAACATACGTCACGCACTCCGTTGCTCTTTTTGGTTGTAGGTCTATCCAATTGAGTGCAAAGGCATTTTTTTTCCTGGTTCGTTCAAAACACGCCCCATAATCACAGCTCTATGGAGCAGTATCAGACTCATATTCTGACTAGAATTGAGTAGGACTACGTCAGGCTAACAAATTTTCTCACCTGAGTTGAGTTTTTATTTTGTCTTACCTTGTGGCCATGCTGCACCATACAGGAGCTCCTGTGGGGGACAAAACAAAGAATTTGATCTCTAAGCTTTCTGCAATCGTGCCACTATAATGATATTGAAGCAGGTGTCTATTAAAGTGTTAATGGAACAAATGACTGTAGGATCTATTGCACAAGGTTTCTGCCAAAAAGTCCACAAACGCAATAAATACTTCTACAAGTAGCTAGCCAAACTTCATACAGAAGCTAAAAAACTATTCCCCACGTGCATGTTTAACATTTTACTTGCAAAAATAGAGAATCACGGGCCCCCAATATGGCACAAACAAGATGCTTTCTTCCTCTCGCATATGGACCTGTTTCTGCTCACTCCTATCACCCGCCAGAAGCTGTACTCTTCTTCCTACTAGCAAAGCAACTACACGCCAACTGCTTCTCTTTAAGAGTTGGACAAGCCCTCCTTTGTGATATATTTGGGCCCCGAGGTACTCTATTTAAGCATCTAAGCATTATACATGCATGTGAGGAGTACTTTGTGAACGTTTACATGAAGTAAAGCTGCTTGTAGGAGTATTTATTGTGTGTGTGCACTTTTGACAGTATCGTGACGCCATAAACACTAATCACTAGTGTTGCGCCGATGCCATTTTTTGGTCCCAATACCGATACCCGATACCTGGATGTGTAGTATTGGCCGATGCCGATACCATACCGATACCATACCAATACCATCTGATCCCATCTGAGGTGTATGTGTATATATGAAGAACTGCATACTACTTGGATGTAAAATAACTGCCATCATGGCTTTGTCAAGCTGCTGCCTACCTTTGTGAAGCAGGAAAAAGACTAATGCAAAGTGACTCCAGATAACTTTTTATTGCCTTCCTGAAATTGGTGACAACAGTTGAATAAACTTTTGGCTCTCAAAATGGTATCAGTGCCCTATTTGATGGTACTCCCCGATACCGATACCACAGTTTTAGTGCTGGATCGGGGCCACGCCTGATACTGGTATCGGTGCAACACTAGTAACCACCAACTGTATTTACCTGCAGCATTATTATAGGTAAATGTTTATGTTATGTCCAGACAATATGGTAAAATATCCACACAAAAAATAGGTGTAACACCAATATATAATGAGTTTAAAGAAAAGCTACACAATTTGAGTTACACCTTAAGTTATTTCTGCTTAAAGGCAGAACTAGTTACAAACTTTTAGTACATTTAAAGAAGAGTGCAGCAGTAATAAAATATGCATCAAGAGGAAAATTACTAGGCTCCGAGCGAAATAATCCACAAGTCTGAGATGGAAACCTTAAGCTCCCTCCTCTTTCCTTAATGAAAGGAAAGAATGGGAAGAGAGGATGAAGGACAACATCTAAAACCAAGAGGCTCCATAATGTTGTGGGGAACCTTTGGTAGGAGCTGTTTGTAGTTTGGACCTTTTAACAAGAGAAGGTTGCTTCTTTCTGATAAGAACAATTAGATTTAGTTAAATGTATTACAATACACTTTAATATGGGACAAGTGCAGTCAAATGTAAAGTGTCATCTCTAACATCCCTTCACTGATACTGAAACACTAACACCATCTTGAGTAAAAATGCTCTCCTTCCTACACATAAAGCTAATCACAGAAAAAAAAAATCATGTTGAGAATCAATGAATATTGAATGATGAACAAAAATAATAGGTGCCTAAGAAGTTACTGGCTGTGTCCGAATGTCCACCTTTATAACTAGGGCACTATACAGTGATTATGCCTTTTTAAATAAGTGTCCAAACATCTAGTGGATAAAAAGGTTGTGGACACGAAATTTCCCACAATGCACCTTGAAAAGTAGTGAGCATAGATGGTCACTAGGCGACCAGATATATCCCAGATTGCTTTGCTAGAGCTCTCCTCGTAAAGCATCATGGGATTTGTGGTGGTGGTGACAAATAACAAATGCGGGAAGGCGGAGTTACGTGAACAACAAGGAGCGACAAGTAATTATCACGTGTCTGAACGGTCCGTTAACCGAGTTCACTATAAAATCCACTATATAGTCCCTGCTCTATATACGTAATGATTGAGGGATTAGGGGTTAGGGCAGATGTTCGGACACAGCCACTGTCATGATTCTTGGGCACTAGTGCTGGTTTAATTAATCTTTTAACACACCTGTCAACCCCGCCCCGTTCCCAATCAGACTCCATCAGATTCACCTGCTCACCTGACTATACAGTATAACCAGCTCTCAAACCAGTCACTAGCACCATATTATTGGTGAGTTTGGTCCATCATTCCTTTTACCTTTCTGCCTGCTTGATTCTGACCTGATTCTGCCTCCTGTTCCTCTAAGCCTGCCTGAACCTTATTGGCTCTCTCATAGTTCTAGCGGGACAAAATTCTCCCTCTACCGAGTGACACCAACACATATAAGTCTTTGAAAAGAGATCCAACCAACGCCTACAAAAAGAAAATAACGGACCATCTCAAACAACCAGAAAAAGACAAGGTAATTAACAGTTCAGTTTATTTTGGATTATATCTAGGGGAAGACATTCCATGCTTATATGGACTCCCAGACATTCACAAAGAAGGAACACCACTCAGACCCATTGTCAGCAGCATTAACTCAGTAACATACAACATTACTTAACAGCTTACTAATTAAACCCCCAGCCCCCCCCCCCCCCCCCCCCCCCCCCCCCCCCCCCTTGTGGGACCCACACCACATTACATAGAAAACTGAAAAGACTTTGCAAACAAAGTCAAACATTGAAAGATGGCGCCAGGAGAAACCCTGGTGTCTTTTGATGTTGCTTCACTTTTCACGTGCATACCTATATCAGAAAAAGTTGAAACAGTCAGGAAGCATCTTCAGCGAGACAGTGACCTAAACAGGACTAATTTCACTCTGGACCAGATTTGCACCCTAATGAATCTTTGTCTTTCCACAACCTATTTCAATTTCAAGGATATTTTTTACAGGAAGAAGCAAGGCTGTGCCATGCAATCTCCAATCCAATTGTAGCCAAACTTTACATTGTAGAAATGGAAAAGGGATCTTTGGACACTTTCAGAGGAACACCACCAAGCCACTGGTTAAGATATGTAGATGACACATTCGTCAAAATCCAGCGAAAAGAAGTGGAAGCTTTCACAAGACACATAAACTTGGTTGACAACAACATCAAGTTTACCAGAGAGGTTTCGAACGACAACAAGCTACCTTTTCTGGACTGTTTGGTGAGCATGGAAGGAGATGTAAACCTCAACACTGAAGCGTATAGGAAATCCACTAACACACACCAATATCTTCTTTTTGACTCACACCATCCAGTGGAACATAAACTTTCTGTCATCAGAACCTTACAACTCCAGGTCGATCATGTCCCTACCAAAACAGAGGGGAAGCACAAGGAACAGAAACACATCAAGGATGCTCTCCAAACCTGTGGATATCCAAAGTGGTTGTTTGTCAAATCAGCAAGGAAATCCCAACATAGCACTGAGAAGAATAAACGCAAATACGTCGCCATCCCATATGTTGCTGGAGTCTCTGAAAAACTCAAGAAGATTTTCTCCAAACTCAAAATCCCAGTACATTTCAAACCAAACAAGACCATTAGACAGAGGCCAGTGCATCCCAAAGACAAAACCCTGAGACCTAAGATTGGCGAAGTGGTGTATGCATTTTAGTCCAGCTAGGAATGCTCTGATCTTTATATTGGAGAAACCAAACAACGTCTCCACAGACGCACGGCTCAACAGAGACAAGCTACCTCCTCCGGACAAGACTCTGCTGTCCACCTACACCGTAATGACAAAGGTCATTCGTTTGACCAGAATGTTCACATTTTGGACAAAGAAGACAGGTGGTTTGAAAGAGGTGTGAAGGAAGCCATTTATGTTAAGATAGAAAAACCAACCTTAAACAGAGGGGGTGGTCTCTAGTTACAACTCTCAAAAACCTACAACACAGCGATTGAGTTGATTCCTTCTCGCTATCATTTCAAACTATTGCCATGCAGGGGACCAAAACATCTTGCCTGGTCAGCCAGGCTAACAATGACCCTAACGACTCCCATCTCAGAGGCATAGGCCAGTATCGGGTTTTGCAGACTAACAACAACCTCAACAACTCTCCATTACTAATGGATTAACCTGTTTTTTTTTTTTTGGTTCAATGTGCATGTTCTCTAAGCCATAACAAGGCTTTTGTTTGGGCCACTCTATAAGACTGGAACTCTAGTCCTGACATTTTGAATTGAGAAAGCTCCCTGGATGGGAAGCTAAAGAGTTTTCAAACTTTGAAAACAAAGTCCACAAATTTTTTTTTTTTTTTTTTTTTGTTCGAATGGCCTCTCATAGTGCGCTTTTGGATCTCTGACTTGTTTTCTGTGCTCTGACCTCCCTCCCAGATCCTCCCCATTGTCTCTGGATCTGGGATCACCTGGCTCTGTCACTGAACCGGCTCTCAGATTTTCTTACTCTGATTTGTCCCCTTGATTATTCAACCTGTCACTGCTCTCACTGATCTGACCCTGTGTCCCTTGGACCCATGGGTACCTGTCAAAGGATTTCTCTAAACCAACCTTGATGAATTCAGGAATCCTCAGCGATTAAGTGGCGTCATGCCAACTGGCTCCTTCAGAAACCCTCAAAGTTTGTCCTTGAACTCTGAGGTTAGTAAACCAGAATTCAACACTGGAAACATTGCTCTCTGTTTCTGTTTGCTCACTCAACTGTCCAATCTTCTCCCAGAAGTTTGCGGTTGCTGACTCTGGTGAATCCCTACTGACCTGTGCTAGGTTCATATTTTTATAAACTGTTTAAATCTAACTCGTTGAAATCTGGGAAATCTATGCTCTTCTATTCTAAATTGACCTCCAATGCATCCGATCTTCATGGATCATCCATGAGATTCGTCTTTACTTTGAAATGAAACTCCTCAGGTCAAACTGATTCAGAGAGTAGAATGATGGACAGAAAAAAGCTATGGAGTCAAAGGAAATGTCTACAGACCTCTGAGTCCAGTTTAAACCAAGGCACATATCTTGGAGTATTGCCCAGAGAGGTGACCCAACCCACTAGGCACTAATGTGAAGTAACGGGTTTTTTTTTTGTGGGGCTGACCTAGTAATGTCAGATCTGTTCAGAAGGTCTACCATTACAATAGCATGATGACACTTTTTACAAAGGGTTTCTTTTAAAAAAGACTAAAAGTTTACATAGGGAAAAAAGTATTTGATTGGGGTTTTGCGATTTCACCAACAGAAAGTTAACATCGAAGGGTGGAAATCACACATTTATTGAGATGCATTGCAATATAAGCATGTATTGTGATCATTACTGTATAGCACTAGAAATATGATATGCAAAACTTGCATTGAAATTTTTGTTTGAAAAAATAATATTAAAAACATCTATATATGCAGGAAGTACAGAGTTGTGCATTTTGTAGCACTGTCACTTTGCATCAAGACTATTCCAGGGTTTTCGTCCCCTGGTTCTGGTGGAAGTTTCTTCCTGTTAAAAGGGATTTTTCCTCTCCACTGTCGAAACAAGCATGCTTGCTGTGAAGGTTTGCCTTTAAATCAATAAGTCAATTTCCTTAGAAAACTTTGAATCAGTTTGACTGTACGATCTGGTTGAATTGTCTCTGTAAAGGGCCTTGATATGACATGTGTTGTGAATTGGCGCTATGTAAATAAATTGAATTGAAACTGAATTAAATAAAGGTTAGATGAAATTGTCTCTCTACGTTGATCTTAAGTCTGTGTAGACAACAGTTGATGGACATATTGCTTGCAGTAGTAACAATCTTCCAGTCTGACTTACTGATTACTCCCAAAACAATTAATACCTACAACTCTTTTGAACATTTAACCCTTAATTTCCCTGATCCAAATTTCAAGGCAAGAAAACCTCTTCTTTTTGTAACTTTGTATCGTCCACCAGGTCCTTACTCTGAATTTTTAGATGAGTTTTCAGAGTTCCTTTCTGATTTGGTATTAAATACTGACAGGGTCATCATAGTGGGAGATTTTAACATCCATGCTGACATTGAAGGCGATAGCTTAAGAGCAGCCTTTAATGCTATCTTAGACACTATTGGCTTTGTTCAAAATGTGAATAGTCCCACGCATTCTCATCTTCATACTTTGGATCTTGTGCTGACATACGGCATAGAATGTGAAGAAATAACAGTATTTCCTCACAACCCTGTCCTCTCTGACCACTTTCTAATAACCTTCAGGATTACTTTAACAGAGTTCTCCTCCCCCAAAAGAAGGTTCAATTTTAGTAGATCTTTATCAGATAGTGCAGTTATAAATTTTAAAGAATCTGCTTCACTTTCTCTCTGCTCTGTGTCACTGAGCAGTGCTGCAGAGTGCAAAAGCTTAGCTTATTCCCCTTCACAGGTTGATGATTTTGTTGATGGGGTTGCTAGTTCTCTGCGTATTGCCTTAGACAACGCAGCTCCTTTGAAAATGAAAACCGTTAAAAATAGAAAGCTTGCTCCTTGGTTTAATGCAGAGCTGCGTACTTTGAAGCAAAATGCTAGGAAACTGGAGAGAAAATATCGCTCCACAGGCCTGCGAGAGTCCTTCCTAGTCTGGAAAAATGGTTTACTGCTGTATAAGAGGACCCTTTGTAAAGCAAGAGCAGCATACTTCTCCTCATTAATAGAGGAGAATAAGAATAATCCTAGATTTCTTTTTAATACAGTTGCCAAACTCACCCAGAGCCATAGCTCTGTTGAACCGTCCATTCCACCTGCTCTTAGCAGCAATGATTTTATGGGATTCTTTATAAATAAGATTGATCTTATTAAAAAAAAGATCATAAGCACTCCTCGATCCGCGATTGTACCTGAGGTAGTCATGGAATCTGAACCGGGTTTAGACTGCTTTGATCCAGTTGAACTCTCTGAATTAGCAAAATTATTGTCTTCATCTAAGCCTTCAACTTGTATGTTAGATCCAGTTCCAACCAGGTTATTTAAGGAGGTATTCCCTTTGATCTCCTCCTCCATTTTAGATGTGATTAATCTATCTCTGTTACAGGGATATGTACCTAAAGCTTTTAAGATTGCTGTAATTAAACCTCTGCTTAAGAAACCGTCTCTTGACCCAGATGACTTGGTCAATTATAGACCTATATCCAATCTTCCTTTCTTATCCAAAATTCTTGAGAAAGTAGTTGCCAAACAAGTTTGCGATCACTTCCACCATAATGAACTTTTTGAAGAGTTTCAGTCTGGCTTTAGAGCTCATCATAGCACTGAAACAGCTCTGGTGAAAGTCACTAATGATATTCTCATGGCCTCAGATAATGGACTTGTATCTGTGCTCGTCCTGTTGGATCTTAGTGCTGCATTTGATACAGTTGACCATAATATTCTTTTAGAAAGACTTGAATATTTTGTTGGAATTAAAGGAACAGCACTAGACTGGTTTAAATCTTATCTATCTGATCGAATTCAGTTTGTTCATGTTAATGATAGATCTTCAACACGCTCAAAGGTTACCTGTGGAGTACCACAGGGATCAGTGCTAGGACCAATTCTCTTTACTTTATACATGCTCCCAATTGGTAGAATTATTAGACAGCATGGGATTAATTTCCACTGTTATGCTGATGATACCCAGCTATATCTGTCTATAAATCCAGATGAAGCTAACCCATTACATAGATTACAGGCATGTCTTGAAGACATAAAAACCTGGATGACTCTTAACTTTCTGCTTCTGAATGCAGACAAAACAGAAGTTATAGTCTTTGGACCAGAGTCTCTGAAAAAGAAACTGATTAGCCAGTCACTTCATTTGGATGGGATTAAACTGATTTCAGATAATAAAGTAAAAAATCTTGGTGTTATTTTTGATCAGGACCTGTCATTTAAATCCCATATCAAAGAGGTTTCTAGAATTTCCTTCTTTCATCTGAGGAACATTGCAAAAATTAGAAATATCCTGTCCAGGGGTGATGCTGAGAAACTAGTCCATGCATTTGTTACTTCAAGGCTGGACTATTGTAATTCTTTACTATCAGGAAGTCCACAAACTGTAGTTAAAAGCCTTCAGCTGATCCAAAATGCTGCAGCCAGAGTTCTAATGAAAATGAAAAAGAGAGATCATATCTCTCCTATCCTGGCTTCTCTTCATTGGCTTCCTGTTAAATCAAGAATAGAATTTAAAATCCTCCTTCTCACATATAAAGCCTTAAATGGCCAAGCTCCATCTTATATCAGAGATCTGATTGTTCCTTATGTTCCTAACAGAGCACTTCGCTCTCAATCTGCAGGTTTACTAGTGGTTCCTAGAATTTCTAAAAGTAGAATGGGAGGCAGATCTTTTAGTTATCAGACTCCTCTCCTGTGGAACCAACTACCAGTTTTAGTCCGTGAGGCAGACACCCTGTCTACTTTTAAGGCTAGGCTTAAAACTTTCCTTTTTGATAAAGCTTATAGTTAGGGTGGCTCAGGTTATCCTGAGCTATCTCTATAGTTATGCTGCTATAGGCTTAGACTTTTGGAGGACATAGGGACCCCCATTTCATCATTCTGCTTCATTTTCTCTCTGTTCTCCTATTCTGCAGAATCTGTTAGTTCAATCTCTAACCTTCTGCTCTCTCTGCTTTTCCTCAGAGTAGCTTTGCCTCGTCTGTTCCTGTTTGGCTGTGACGTCATCCTGGAAAAAAACATCAGCTGTGCTGCTTCTATCAACACCCTTGTTAATAGATGTTGGAGATCGGCCTGTTTTCCAGTGTGGTCCTGTTTCTCTGACCGTGACTGAGTGGATGTGCTCTCTTCGTCCTCTGGCATGGGAGCTGCCTTGGAGCTCGTCTGCCTGGCTGTGTGTTTCCTGGACGGGGCCGCCTTTTACAGCTGCTTTTTGTATCTCTGCTTCTGTCTCCTTGAACCCCAGTCGGCCTCGGCAGATGGCCGCTCACACTGAGCCTGGTTCTGCTGGAGGTTTCTTCCTGTTAAAAGGGAGTTTTTCCTCTCCACTGTCGCTACAAGCATGCTTAGTGTGGGGGATTGTATTTGAGTCAATGAGTCAATGCAATCAACTGGTTTTCCTTAGATAGAAAACTTTGTATCAATTTGACTGTATGATCTGGTTGAACTGTAAAGTGCCTTGAGATGACATGTGTTGTGAATTTGGCGCTATATAAATAAACTGAATTGAATTGAATTGAATTGCTTGCAAGTTACCTTTGGTTCTCGTCCAAACAGAGTCTCTGGCGGATACAGTGACAACCATCATAATCAGCATGATGGAAACAAGGCTGTAGATCCTAAATGAACAGAAGGCAAAAAACCTGCAGACATACATCAAAGTTTAAAAATATAATTATTGAATTAAGCTTTTTTGTGATCTGTATGAGTTTTCACAGCTGGACTCTGTTTCTAAACAATCATCTCCATCTTGTTTAGTTTTCACCCCCCCCAGCATACATCTCTCTTAAAATCGACCCGTTTTTCCTTGTGTTCTTCCTCTAATTTATCATCTTAATGTCAGTACATTTTTTTATTTTCTGCTACTAGTAAAGCTGTTTATTTCCACCTGCCTGCTTCCTATCTGCATTTCGGTGCTGCTCTGCATCATATGACAAGTTTCTTCATAAACTTGCTAACATTGTGTCTTTTATACTTAAAGTAAAATGTTCAAATCCTATATTAATTCATTAAAAATTTGATATCAGGAAGGTGAGTCTTTTTTTTATTTCGGACAATTAAAATGTGGTAAGCAATAAGATGAAGAAATAAAGTTACATTATAGAAGCTCTTCCTCTCATCAAAGTAATTTACATCTTCTTGGAATATTTAAACATTTAGGATAGTTTTCTTTTTATAGATTTATTGTATAAGCCATCCACACAAGTATATTATTTACTCTATATCTGATCACAAAATGCTTAGCTAAATCATATTGTCCCATTCTGTAAAACTTGTTCTATGCGGTCACCATGCCCGTATTTATATAATTGCTGGTCTTGATTTAATTTTCTCTGATGAAAATGTTATAACAAGTTTAAAAGAAAATGTTCTATATAAATAAAACAAAAAGATCAACTCTGGGTTAGTGTGGAAAACTGTTGAAGTAAAATTTGTTTCTAATCACAGCATTACACTGGAAGATAGATAAATTGTTTTAAAAACTTTTTCATAAAAAAACATAAAATAGTTATAACCGAATAACATCAAACATAAAAAGGAATTCGTTTATTATTAATTAATTTCCCTTGCTTTGACTTAATTGCTTAATATATATACTCCAATAATCTCAATAAGAATTATGCCAAAAAAAGTCTCAAAATAAATCCTAATACACTATAACATAATATTTTGATTTGATGCAAATTGATGCTTAATGTTGTTCTAACAGACATGAGGTCAGTGTTGCCTGATGGATATCCCTGCGTCATGATGCCTACCAGATCCCAGCGTTCGCTGCAGCAAACAGGGCTGAGGTCCTGCACGGATGCTGCCTCCAGCTGACCAGCCGGCTGAGATGAAACCCTGCCCGGCCGGGAGGCTTCTCCTCCTCCTCCTCTCCGCGCTCCGGGTTCAGGGTCCCCAAGGGCCTCACCGACCCGAGGGCCGCCTCCTGTCCGCCAGCGGCGCCTGCTCCCCAGCTGCCCAGCATTGCTCAACGGCTCTCTGCCGCTCCCCTCCACCTAATATATGGTCAATCCTTAATAGCAACCATAACAGTTTCCGGATTACATCCTGATTTCAAAATAAAATATTGTTGAAATAAAGTAGGCAATATTTAAACTTTTACTGTAATATAAATATTATATAAAATGTATTCTATAATTGATGCATTTGCTTCAAGTGTTTAGCCTTGATGCAGAGGAGTTAATGGCTATAATCTGAGTAGATAACGCTGAAAAAAATAATAAAACAAGTACAATTTTCCCTCGAAACATAAAAAATAACAGAACATTTAATTTCCCTCTTTAATGATTTATCAATTTGTATTAAAGAAATGTTGTTTTATTGTGAAAGGATCATTCATCTCAGCCATTGCAGCTTTAAATTCAGCTGATCCTGTTGCTGATTTAGATCAATGACGTCAGGTTTTGGTGTCTGTGATAAATAAAAGTTTTTGAGTCATTTCTATTGTATCAAATACGGTTTAATACAACATATAACGGTGTGAAATCTATATATCGATATAGTGGCATTAACTAACTATGCATGAAATGTAGTTTGATTGCAGAAGCATCAGTAGAAACAAAACATTATTTTGTGTAGTGTTTAAAACTTCAATTAAATCCATGTGTTGCTATCTAATAAGAAACAGTGTGAACATGAGGGTATGATTCTTACTGGGTTTGAAATGTATATGAATGGCTTCAGAGCAGGCTGTCCAGAGCTGCCTCTTAGGGCCTCAAGGGCAGCAGGGGGCCCCAAAGAACAGCTTTCAAAGAGAGCTCACAGCCTTTTCAGTTACATCAATCAGGCATGTAAAGTTGCTCTCAAGTTTAATGAAAAATTTGATAATTTTCCTTTCTAAGTCTAAATGGAAACTAAAGATTTGTGTGGAACAAACATGATGATGTCACAGTTGCTCATTCACTGCAGCTGTAGAATGACCATCCATCAATTTTCTCTACCCCACTTAATACTTTGAATGAACATGTGTACGTCTGCTTTAGTCTCTCTTGCTCCAGGAAAAGTGAGTTTATTTCTGGCTTCATGCATTATTATGGAGGGCTTTGTGATTGTTTTTTAAAAGACATAAAGGCAACATTCAATAATGCATTTAAGATAAAAGGAGGCTTCGGCCGAGGAGAAGCTACATCACTAACTGCTGATACTAATCTGACAGAGTGGGGATGCACAGAAGCATTGCAGAAAATCATAACCAACTTGCAGCTTCTATATTCAGTTTTCTGTATAAATAACTGAAAATAGGTGTTTATTTAGAAGGTCTGGAGGGCTTTGTTTGCAGCTCTAACAGTGAATTAGCTCTTCTTTAGATTTTTAATCCATCTTTCCAAATATTCCAAAGTAAACAATGTAATTACTATCATACAGAGTCTGTTAACCCAGTTCCCTGGCAAATTCAACTTATCAGACTAAAAATGCTGCTTTCACTTTAGATAAAAGGAAAAATTACGCACATTAACTAGATATGAAATATGTTCAACAGTATATAAAAGAGGGCTTTATTTTTGCATGTTTCCATAGCAACATCACGAGCTGCCAACATCCCTCAGAGAGTTTTGCTGCAGGACATCCTGATGGTGTAAGGAAAGTTCCCCCTCTGCTACTTCAGTATTAATAGATGTCACCCTCCTCCCTACTGTCTGATTATCTAATTGTGAAGGAACAAGTAACATCTGAACAAAAGAAATCTATTATCTTGTTTTCATCCTCCCCGGGTGATAAACAAGAAAGAAGTGGGGTCAAACATGTTTCCAGCCTAACATATTGGCAGAAGGCTAAACAAGCCTTTAAATACAGGCTTTTGTACATAAAAGGGAAACATCTAACGTCTATACAAAAAGCCTAAGGCCAGATTTGAACCTGAGACCTGACAGACAATCTTGCAAAAACACTGTGTAGTTATTATGACATTTTTAAACCAACAAACGAATCATTGTGATTCCTGTTTTCTTGCGACCCCCTGTTATCATAGCGCTGCAGGGATTAAATATACTTTCTTTTTGTGTGCTTCTGTGTGTGCATCAGTAACTAATTGGACCGAATTTCCCTGAGCAACAAAAGATCTGACTCGAAAATTCCAGCTCCGGTCTGCACAGGCTCTGCTTTGTTGTCCGATCGCCTCTGTTTGCTGTGTTAACAGTTATCCCTTCATCTCTCTCTAGCTCTCTTTCTGTCAGCGTCCTTTCTCGCCTTCCCTTTCTTTTTCTCCTACAGCGCATGAAAGGATTTGGTTCCCTCAACCTAGGCACAATCACCTCAGCTTCTGAGGAGCTTTGAAGAAAACTTCTTGCTCACATTTTAAAAAAAGGTAACAGAGAACAAAGCTTGAGGTGAAGCCCGGTCAGACAGATATTATGGACTCTACACCTTCTGTGAAGTGGAAACTTGTATCTTTCTATAGAAAGCTGGCTTTGTCTTTTACTGCAGAACATTGATCAGAAATTTAGGTAGGAGCGCTTGACCCCAACCAGGACAGAGTCTGAAAGTATCACCATGCTTGAGCTGAAGAACCTTGAGGATTTTAGCGATGCCTGTCCCTACATGGATGTAGTGGGTTCTGATGACATGGAGTGTAAGATCTGCTATACTGCATACAATCTGGAGAGCTGCAGGCCAAAAGTGCTTCAGTGCTGTCATCATCTTTGCTCCAAATGCCTCCTTAAGATCCTGGACCTGGATGAGTCACCCTCGAACTCCCTGGTGTGTCCGTTCTGTCGTTATGTCACCAGAGTCGTTGGGGAGGCTGTGAACAATCTCCCTGATGACTGCAACCTGGTGGCAAAGCTCACTCTCCAAAGCAGGAATCAGAGAAACCTCCTGATCAACCAGGACTCCACGGCAGAGCTGCTCCTCAGCCCCAGGCGCCTGAACTCACTGATGGGAGCCAACCCTTCCTCCACCCTCCCCTACTCCACCATCAGAAGCTCTCCTAACTTTGTAGTCATCACTATCATGGAGCCTCCACCAGTCTCCATACCCACCCAGAATCTTCTTGGCAGTGCTTGCAGAGGGAACCAGAACCCACCCGGTCAGGAGTCTTTGCCATCCAGCTCTCACACATGGACCATGTGGAACTGCACAGCTCTGTTCTGCCAGACTTCGGCCAGGGTTCTATTGTGGATGCTGGGGCTCTTGTACTTTAGTTCGCTGCCAATGGGTGTTTACCTGCTCATTATGCAAAGGACCACAGTTGGGGTGTTGTTGGTGAGCCTGGTGCCTGCCAGCCTCATCATCATCCTAATCTACGGGTTCTGTCAGTGTATCTGCTATGAGTTATGGCACTGCCTGCTACCCTGACAGGACTGATGGGCCAGGCTGAAGGATAGGGCAATGCACCGCTCACTTTGAAAATATATTCTTGTGGCTGTTCCTGCGCAGCCAACCTTAATAACTGAAAAAACATTTGAAATCAGTGTCATTTACACAGCATCTGTTTTTGTTTTATACCACATTTAGTTAAAGCTCCAGTTACAAGATTATTTTTTGTGAAGACCTGCTTTATGAGAAATATTTGAAAATATATTGTGCAAATAAAAAACATTCTTTGACAACTGTGAATGTTCAATCATTTCTCAAGTGAACATTACCACTCAGCATTGATCAGACATTGGATATTGGTTACTAGCCAACAGAACTTGCAACCAACAAATTGACAATGTTACATTGATGCAAAAATCTTTACCTTTAACGGATGTTAGCTTTTGATGCTGTATTAATGTTGGCTTTAGGTTGTCCAATGTTGATGCAACTTTGATACCTATACCCAACTAAGAACCAACATTAATACAATGTAAGGCGTCTGCTTGGTATTAAATGTAAACGAGGGGAAATCTTTTTATAACAAAATTCTGCTCAAAGAAATGCCAACAGCAGAATTTTTCTACATCTAAAATTTACTCACCCTCAAATCACGAGTTAATTCTGAAAACACTGGAGATCCAAATACTGGGTCATTCTCTTCAGGCAAACTGTAACTTCCCAACCCATCAAATCCATTCAGTGATTCTTGCTGTAGTTCTTTAATAAACTAAGAAATTATTTAATATCCTCCTCTGTACGCCATAAGGTTTCGGTCTTATTTGGTCTTATTTTGCATGAGACAGCCATGGAATCTGGTAAACAGTTTCTGGGTTGTTTTAGAAAATTTACCTGCTTTATGACCTAATTCACTTCTGGTTTCTGGCAATTTTCTGAAATATCGGGTTAAGAGAGGAGTTTGTTTTTAAGGCTTAATTTGGGGTGCTATTGAATGTCACTTACCCTTAATCTTATCTTTATCCTTATCTTTCTTATGGTAATTATTATAAATTACATAACAAAAAACAATATAACAACTTAAAAGCCTTTTGAAAAATTATTTGGTGATGCCATGTTTAATTTTTTGTTGTTTTTATTTGTTAAGAATTTAAAAATCACTAAAAGTAAAGGAAAAATGGAAGACGCTGATTAAGAAGCGGATATTTTTATTAGACAATCCAGGATTAATGATGCCTGCAAGAATAACAGTATCATTAACAGTGGTGTTTTAATTCATATGTTGATTTTATCTTGAATAAATTCAAACAACACATAAAACAGCTGAAATACATACAGCCAATGATCTACCTGTGCAACACAATAGCCCCACTAGGGGGCGACAAAACCCATAAAATGGTAACCGTCTCTGTGAAAATAAACCTGAAATAGAGCAGAAAAAATAAAGAAATAAATAAGGGAAGTGGGACTGATATATAGAAAACAATCGTTTCAAAAGTACAATTTTTTTTAAACAACTATGTGTCTTGGGGATAAGAAGGGATAAAGGTTTGTATTATCTGGTAAAGTACCATTATTACAAAACACATCCGAATGTTTATGTTTTAACCTCAGATGTTTAATAGTAAAAAAAACACTTAATTAAAAAAAAAAAAAAAACATCTTATTTCACAATGAAAATGTCTTAAAACGTTTGAGTCCACTTTTGTAGATTGTTACTAAAATTTAAATTATCTGCCAATACTCTGCTTAAATTATAAATTGTTAATATGTACGGTATTCATAAAATCTTCAATGCTCTTTCATTTAAAGTAGCCTGACACTAACAGCATTAAATGGACATGTTGGCTACTTTTTTAGAAGAGAGTTGCAACCATAAAAAACACTAAAAAATTAGATTCTTTAAGCCTTTATATTTTTATACTTATCCTCCATGTTGGCCTAACATAAAAGATAATACAAAATTTTAACCAATCCTGAAACAATTAATTGCCTTGCACAGTACCGAACTTTGCGATTAAATTAATTTCTGCTCACCGATTGTCAGCTGTAACTAACTATATCTCTGAAACGTGTTACATTTTCACATGACCCTGTCTAAAGTAATATTTTCTTTAGCTTCCCCTCATCTCTCACTGAAGGCACATTCACTTAAAGGGCTCAGCAGACACTGAGGAAAATGTGAAACAACCTGAAGATTTTGAAATAAACAGTTTCTAAACATTTAGAAATATGTGTATTACCCAGAGCTGATGTTTAGTATCTTACACCCTGCTGTGAGATGCTGGATTGTTTATGGGGCCTCTTCGCATAGTCTGAGATCTTCCCTGGTATAATAGATCTGGGTATCTAGTGCTCTGGTGCTCTGACCTGCTCCTGTTCTGCCAAGTACATCCCGTGTAGTGCTATTTTTTCTCCCATTACGGTTTCTTCAATGTTTCATCCCTTGGGGCCATCTTCATAATGTATTCTTAGAGCTTGGATGTTTCATCTTCAATGGTTGCTATGATGGTCTACAGGCCCTGCCTCCCTATGTGCTTAGTGTATAGCCTGTGGATACTGGATTTGGTGTGACAGCGACCATGCATGGTGAGTTGCTTTCATGTTTTATTCTCAGTTGCCAGAATTTCCTTGATTATTGACAAGGCATATAGCAGTCACCTGACCAGACCTTGTTCTTACCACTGAGCTGACTTCTCAGAACTTGCCTTACCCATTGCAGGTATTTGGCTTTTGCGGCTTTCCTTGTGGTTGTCATTCACCTGTGGTATTTCAAGGTACTTCTACATCTGCTATTCTTCGTTCTGGGAGTGTGACTCCCTTTGTGTGGATTACCTTCCCTCTCCTTGTCACCATCCAACCCAAATGGCATTCTGATGTCCCTTCTGTAGATGCTGGTGATGTCAATCAGTGGGTTAATGTCTTGCTAACTCTTAGCATACAGCTTGATGTCATCTATGTGAAGGAGGTGGCTGATAGTGGCCCCATTTCAGAGTCAGGAGGACTCCGTAAGGAGGATCCATGAGAATGTTCAAGCCTATGAAGAGCAGCAAGGGGGGCAGAGCATCTTCTTGGTATTTTCCACATTTGATGGAGAGTGTAGTCAAAATTGGCCTCAATGGTGGTTTGCAACAGTCTCATGGAGTTTGTATTGAAGGTCGCCAGAGTGTTGTTGACCTTGTTTAGCTTGACCTTAACATGATTACTTGATGAGATGAATGGAGTCTGGTGTGTTATTGCTTGGTTGGAAAGAAAACCTGCTACACAGCCCTTTCTGGAACCAGTTTGAGACTCCTGCCTAAAAGAAGAAAAGATAAAGGTATTTTATTCCCATCATCTTTACATGTTGAGAAGCCCTTGTTCAGTTAGTGATTACACTTCTGGTTTTACAGGTAGGATGTTTTAGTGCAGGATCTCATTAACCTGATGGAGCTTTATAATAAGGACACCTTGAACTTGGAAGAGGAGATAACCAGAGCAAAGGAGATGACTGACCTTCATTTTAATGACAGAACTGAAAAATTGAAATCTAAATAAGAAATTATTTCATAAAATAAGTGCATTTTTATTGAAATGAGGAGGTAAGAGAGACACTTTGCACATGGAACAATTTTTATTAAGTCCATAAAAAAATAATAATAATTGTCTTATTTCAAGTGCATATTATCTAATTATCCTATTTTAAGAGTAAACATACTCATTCCATTGGAAAATCACATTGTTTATCAAATTAATGGTAAATACCTTTAATTTAAGAAATTTTTACTTATTTCTAGATATTTTTTTAAAGTGTGGAGTTTTCTGTAAGTGACCAGCTAACAGTGTACAACTGAAAACACAGGAGATCCAAATACTGGGTCATTCTCTTCAGGCAAACTGTAACTTAAGAGCCCATTAGAGATTATTTGAAGCAATGAGGCTAAATGTAGTTCCTATGAACCTTATTGAAACCTCTGGTAAAAGTGTGTAACAAAACCCCATCAAATCTATTCATTTATTCTTACTGATGATCTATTTAATCTCCTCCTCAGAACACCATAAGGTTTGGGTCTTATTGGTCTTATTTTTCATGAGACGGCCATGGAGTCTGGTAAACAGTTCTGGGTTGATTTAACCAGATGTTTTAGAAAATGTACCTGCTTTATGACCTAATAATTCACTTCTGGTTTCTGGCAGTTTTCTGTAATATCGGGTTAAAAGAGGAGTTTGTTCTACAAGGCTTCATTTGGGGTGCAATTAAATGTCACTTACCCTTAATCTTGCTTACTCTAATTTTGGAAACAATAAATCTTTTCATCTGTAGGTGGCGCTAGAGACATATCAGAAGCAGCTCCTGAAGCATGAGCTGAGGCACCAACAACAGGTGAATATAGAGACCTGAGGAAACAGAGGAATACATCATCCTGGAAAAGATTATTAGAGGGCTGCTTGCCGATATGTCAGCTCTCTCCCACTGTCTCATTCTTCGATTTTTAAATACAGCCCCATCTGTTATCAGTCCTTCTCCTCCTCATTGTAAAATCGTTATCACATGTGGGAAATCCAGAGGTGGGTAGTAACTAGTAGCATTTACTCTATTACATTAACTTAAGTAGCATTTTGAAAACAAAAACACTTTTATTAGTTTTACTGTACCGTATTTTGTACTTTAACTTGAGTAATATACCTGTAAAGTATTGCTACTCCTACTTGAGTAAAATTCCATTATTCATTATCATTAATTATCCTGAATTTAAACAGATGTTTATCCTGGCATTAACATTTCCAATGTATTTCACACCCAGGAGCGTAGCCAGAAATTTTTTATAAAGGTGGCCAGGCAATAACCAATGTACACTGAGGGGTGGCCGAAAGCGGATAGGCACCACAACCGCAGGGTCAATCTACACTGTTCCAACAGGAAAATAAATGAGAAAAACATCCATATTTTCGAAATAAAGACAAACTATATAGCCTTTGCCAACAAATAGACGCATATATTTAAACTCTGTAATTTCTAGATAAAAGGCATAGTTTTGAGTTCTGGGGCGTAAGTCTCTTCCATTGTCATTACTTACCTACTTTTATCATACATATTCTGCGTAAAATTGATATTTGCAAGCACTAATATATACATAAATTGATTATTTGATAAGTTTTTATTAAAATTGTTATTTTATCTTTGATTTCACTGAAGACTCTTAGATGGCTTGCAGAGACACATCATTTTCTCTTTATCCCCATATAACACAGAATCAAGTTCTGAAAAGAGCATGAATTCTGTACTTATCATCTTTATTGTTAATATATTTATGTGTATAATTAACCACACAAAAATTCCTTTTGGAATATTCCACTTGAGAGTATTACTGTTGCCACCATCTGTATTGGAGGGGGGAAAAATGGTAGGCCAAGGGTGGCCATGGCCACCCCTGGCCCCCCATCTAGCTCCACCCCTGTTCACACCCTTTAAGCTTTATATATAGTTTTTTCACGCTACAAACATTATTAGGTAGAGAGAAGAGGTTACAATAGTATGGTGTGCTTTTATTAAACATCTCTTTACTCTAATGCCCTTAAAAAACATCCAGTGCAACCCATTGCATTTCAAAGCTAACTATTGCTAAATGTTGCAGACATGTGTGTGATTTAAAAGCAATATAAGTTGCAGCTGTTCTGCTGAGATCTGAGAAGTTCTTCATTAAGAATGTTTAAATAAAGGTTTGGTTATAAAAACAATAGATCATGCAAACCTTCCCAGCTGTACAATGAAAACATCAACCAGATAGGTGTCAAAGGGGGCCATGTTAACAATAGAGCAGCTGCAAAGGTGGAGGATATGTTGACAACTATTTGCTTGGGCATTCAAAAATTGAGGCTCTATAAAAGAATGACATGAGAAAGTCACTGTTGAAAGAAAACTACAAGTCTTATTTGGCATTTGTTAAAATTTCTACTCAGATGAGACTAAATTATATATTTTTTGGCCCCCATACCTTAAGCTACAACACTGCACATCACCCTGCATAAAGCTTTTCTGTTGGAAGATATGGCGGTGGTGGCATCATGAGCTGGGTATACACTTCTGTGGCAGCAGTCTAGTCTGAGTAAGATTCGGATCAAGAACGACCCTGAATAAACGTCCAAAACATATTAATTTGTAAGAATGCCCAAGTCAAAGCTTTAGGCCTAAACCAACTGAAAAACTTGGGTTTTAAGAATAATGTACTAATGCAATCCATCCAGTCTGACTGAGCTTGAGGTAGTTAGGAATCCAAAGTTGGTTTAGATATACAGGTGCTGGTCATAAAATTAGAATATCATGAAAAAGTAGATTGATTTCAGTAATTCCATTTAAAAAGTGAAACTTGTATATTATATTCATACATTACATACAAACTCATATATTTCAGATGTTTATTTTGTTTAATTTTGATGATTACAAATGACAACAAATGAAAATCTCAAATTCATCATATCAGAAAATTAGAATATTGTGAAAAGGTTCAAAATTGATGGCCCCTGGTGCCACACTCTAATCAGCTAATTAACTCAAACCACCTGCAAAAGCCTTTAAATGGTCTTTCAGTCTAGTTCTACAGGTGCTGGTCATAAAATTAGAATATCATGAAAAAGTAGATTGATTTCAGTAATTCCATTTAAAAAGTGAAACTTGTATATTATATTCATACATTACATACAAACTCATATATTTCAGATGTTTATTTTGTTTAATTTTGATGATTACAAATGACAACAAATGAAAATCTCAAATTCATCATATCAGAAAATTTGAATATTACTGAAGACCAATAAAAACAAAGGATTTATAGAAATGTTGGCCAACTGAAAAGTATGAACATGAAAAGTATGAGCATGTACAGCACTCAGTATTTAGTTGGGCCTCCTTTGGCCTGTATTACTGCAGCAATGCGGCGTGGCATGGAGTCGATCAGTCTGTGGCACTGCTCAGGTGTTATGATAGCCCAGGTTGCTCTAATAGTGGCTTTTAGCTCTTCTGAATTGTTGGGTCTGGTGTATTGCATCTTCTTCTTCACAATACCCCATAGATTTTCTATGGGGTTAAGGTCAGGAGAGTTTGCTGGCCAATTAAGAACAGGGATACCATGGTCCTTCAACCAGGTACTGGTAGCTTTGGCACTGTGTGCAGGTGCCAAGTCCTGTTGGAAAATGAAATCTGCATCTCCAAAAAGTTGGTCAGCTGCAGGAAGCATGAAGTGCTCTAAAACTTCCTGGTATGTGGCTGCGTTGACCCTGGACCTCAGAAAACACAATGGACCAACACCAGCAGATGACATGGCACCCCAAACCATCACTGACTGTGGAAACTTTACACTGGACTTCAAGCAACGTGGATGAAGTGCCTCTCTTCTTTTCCTCCAGACTCTGGGACCTTGATTTCCAAAGGAAATGCAAAATTTACTTTCATCAGAGAAAATGACTTTGGACCACTCACCAGCAGTCCAGTCCTGTTTCTCTTTAGCCCAGGCAAGACGCTTCTGACGCTGTCTGTGGTTCAAGAGTGGCTTGACACAAGGAATGCGACAGCAGAAACCCATGTCTTTCATACGTCTGTGTGTGGTGGTTCTTGAAGCACTCACTCCAGCTGCAGTCCACTCTTTGTGAATCTCCCCCACATTTTTGAATGGGTTTTGTTTCACAATCCTCTCCAGGGTGCGGTTATCTCTCTTGCTTGTACACTTTTTTCGACCACATCTTTTCCTTCCCTTCGCCTCTCTATTAATGTGCTTGGACACTGAGCTCTGTGAACAGCCAGCCTCTTTAGCGATGACCTTTTGTGTCTTGCCCTCCTTGTGCAAGGTGTCGATGGTCGTCTTTTGGACAACTGTCAAGTCAGCAGTCTTCCCCATGATTGTGTAGCCTATAGAACTAGACTGAAAGACCATTTAAAGGCTTTTGCAGGTGGTTTGAGTTAATTAGCTGATTAGAGTGTGGCACCAGGGGCCATCAATTTTGAACCTTTTCACAATATTCTAATTTTCTGATATGATGAATTTGAGATTTTCATTTGTTGTCATTTGTAATCATCAAAATTAAACAAAATAAACATCTGAAATATATGAGTTTGTATGTAATGTATGAATGTAATATACAAGTTTCACTTTTTAAATGGAATTACTGAAATCAATCTACTTTTTCATGATATTCTAATTTTATGACCAGCACCTGTATAGGCTACACAATCATGGGGAAGACTGCTGACTTGACAGTTGTCCAAAAGACGACCATCGACACCTTGCACAAGGAGGGCAAGACACAAAAGGTCATCGCTAAAGAGGCTGGCTGTTCACAGAGCTCAGTGTCCAAGCACATTAATAGAGAGGCGAAGGGAAGGAAAAGATGTGGTCGAAAAAAGTGTACAAGCAAGAGAGATAACCGCACCCTGGAGAGGATTGTGAAACAAAACCCCTTCAAAAATGTGGGGGAGATTCACAAAGAGTGGACTGCAGCTGGAGTGAGTGCTTCAAGAACCACCACACACAGACGTATGAAAGACATGGGTTTCTGCTGTCGCATTCCTTGTGTCAAGCCACTCTTGAATCACAGACAGCGTCAGAAGCGTCTAAAGAGAAACAGGACTGGACTGCTGGTGAGTGGTCCAAAGTCATGTTCTCTGATGAAAGTAAATTTTGCATTTCCTTTGGAAATCAAGGTCCCAGAGTCTGGAGGAAAAGAAGAGAGGCACTTCATCCACGTTGCTTGAAGTCCAGTGTAAAGTTTCCACAGTCAGTGATGGTTTGGGGTGCCATGTCATCTGCTGGTGTTGGTCCATTGTGTTTTCTGAGGTCCAGGGTCAACGCAGCCACATACCAGAAAGTTTTAGAGCACTTCATGCTTCCTGCAGCTGACCAACTTTTTGGAGATGCAGATTTCATTTTCCAACAGGACTTGGCACCTGCACACAGTGCCAAAGCTACCAGTACCTGGTTGAAGGACCATGGTATCCCTGTTCTTAATTGGCCAGCAAACTCTCCTGACCTTAACCCCATAGAAAATCTATGGGGTATTGTGAAGAAGAAGATGCAATACACCAGACCCAACAATTCAGAAGAGCTAAAAGCCACTATTAGAGCAACCTGGGCTATCATAACACCTGAGCAGTGCCACAGACTGATCGACTCCATGCCACGCCGCATTGCTGCAGTAATACAGGCCAAAGGAGGCCCAACTAAATACTGAGTGCTGTACATGCTCATACTTTTCATGTTCATACTTTTCAGTTGGCCAACATTTCTATAAATCCTTTGTTTTTATTGGTCTTCAGTAATATTCAAATTTTCTGATATGATGAATTTGAGATTTTCATTTGTTGTCATTTGTAATCATCAAAATTAAACAAAATAAACATCTGAAATATATGAGTTTGTATGTAATGTATGAATATAATATACAAGTTTCACTTTTTAAATGGAATTACTGAAATCAATCTACTTTTTCATGATATTCTAATTTTATGACCAGCACCTGTATCCAAAACCATCTGCAACTGGAAATGCAGCAGTAGGCAAAGTAACAAAGCATTGACTCAGGAGGGCTAAATACAAATGCAAATTAGCATTTTTGAGTTGCAGTATTGAGTTGGTCTTTTGTAGAGCAAAATAATGTTAAGTAAAATCCTAACTGGAGATGAAGGAAAGCATTTTATAGAAGTGGCTACTGGTGATCCTTCACTGCTGCACCTTATGTCCACTGATCCAATCTGCGGATTAAATCGGGAACTACCAATACTGATGATTTTTGTTGCATAAACCTGAGTTGTGTAAGGATAATTTCTACCTTAAATGTGCAGGATGGTAAACAAGGAATTCAAAAACCAAATAACATGTTCTGACTGATGGGTTCCTGTGCATTTTTTTGTCAACTGGGTCGTGGCAAGCACACAAAAAAATCAACTGGAGTTTCATTTTCTGGGCAAAACTGCAGTGGCTCAGAATTTACCCTGTTTTTTTGGCTTACTGACATGCATAAAAAAAATCCTACAGTGATGTTCAGTTGAAAAACAAACCACAAATAAGAATAAAAAAATCACGCCATTTCTAACATTTTATTTGGTCTAGTTAATGTAAATGTTGGATAAATTATCATGTTAGATAAATATTAATTAGAATACTTGGTTTTGTTAAAATCCTAATACTCGGCTTCCTTTGGCTGGCCTGGAAAAAATATATATCTGAAGACTTTTTACTTATTCACATGAAGATTTTAGTAGAGATTCACCCCTTTGGACCAGTCCTCCAAACACACTGAGCCGTTCCCAGAACATGTCTGGTTTGGCACTTACGTATCTCAGGGATGATAAACAGACCAGGCCTTCCACCATTCCTGTTTTCCAAAGATCCTGATCTAAATCGGAGTAAATGTTTCCCCACGGGGTGTGAGACCTCATTTCATCATTCCTTTATAGTGATGAAATGAACATTCCCACATGCTGTAGTGGTGTAAGGGACGTTTACAGGCTGCTAAACCAAACAGGGAAGATAGTAACTGTCTGTGCCTTCGGTTTTATAAGTCTGACTTTGGCACGAACACAGAGAGGCATGCTGCTATTCTTAGTTTATTCCTTGCAACATGTCTATGAAGATTCTCCGTCATCCATTTTATGGTCAAGCTTGTACTGTACCAGATACTTACATCCAATAATGCATCACTCTGAATGATCAAACTGACTCCTAGAAATGTTTTACTAGATTTCATTCTCAAGGAAAACGCTTTATACAGCCAGATTAGATCATATCTGAACATGCATCTGCAGCTTTTAAACCTTAAGTGATGCATAATAACACCAACAAGGAAGTTGTTTACATTAGCCCATGGTGGAGCTTTCTGAAGAGCAAATAGTTTATAAAATAATGAACAGAGATTGATGAGTTGAAAAGGAGAAAACATTAAGATGGGGTTTTTGAACATGTCGATCCAACAGTACAGATGGATCCCACCAATTTCTTCCATAAGGAAAGTAGCCATGGTCATGTTAGGCATAAACAATACTCCTGCCAAAGACTTGTTTAACTTCAATGTTTTGGATCATGAGACAAATTAGATATCCAAAGAAAGATAAGTGGAAAAAATACAAATTTCAATTCCCAAAATAAGATTTAAAGCTCTCAATTAAAGGTATCCAAACCAACCTGACCTTATGTGGGAAGCTGCCCCGAACAATAAAGCTTTTACTAATTCTGATTTCTCATCCTTTGCAGCAATCTTTCAGAACGAGCAAGAATACAGTGAGAGTGGAGATGAAAATGTTTCTTGTTTGCAGGGTTGTTTTCATTAGGTGCATTGGAAGGTTTTTTTAGCCTGAAGAGCGTGATTTAAGTCATTCCAAAGCATCCCAAATGGATTGGACTGTGCGAGTCAAGCAGCTTTATTTAGCTTTTGACCCGTTCAGTGTCGAACTAGATAGTTATCATGCGTAACCAAGAGCCTAAGGTCATGAGATTGTTTATGATCAGGGCTTCCTAATTCAGGACTTTCTTGTAGAGAACAGAATGAATTGTTCACTTTAAGTAAGACATCCAAGCAGAAAATAGCACCAGATATTCCACTTCTCCTATGTTTTCCTGCAGACCAGGGGTAGGCAACGTAGGTCCACGGGTACCAATATTCTGCAACCTTTGCATGCATTTCTGTTTCAACACACCTGAAACAAAAATCCAAATGACCTATTTGGCATGTTTATAAGTTTATTATTTGTTTTGGATATGTTGAGAAGGGATATGTGCAAAAGCTGCAGGACAGTGGCACTAGAGGACCCATGTTACCTACCACTGATATAGGCTATTGATCAGAAGGGTACCGTAATCAGTTTTAGTCATTACAACAAAATATAACTTTTCGATTAAACCCATCCCTATGGAAGCAGTGGGCAGAATGCAGCACCTGGGGTTTCATCTAGGGCTAAGGGTCCTGCTAAGGTACCTAGATTGGCAGTCTGTGCAAACTGAATTGTTCTTGTTTCAGATCACGGAAAAAATACCTTTCAGAAACCTCCAACCCCAAAGTCTTGGAAATAATCAGGAGTTTAAATTGTTTCCAGTTAGCAGTGGTTTTGTTCGTCAGGGACCCAAGTGGATGGGCCGTCAACGAGCTCTTGTCTTTACAAATTACAGAAGTACATTTGGCGTTTGCATTTTTATATGAAGCTCCCAGAATCCTGATGTATGAGACTTGTTTGTCAAAGAGTCCTAACACAGTGCAGCAGCTACCGTGATATTTTAGGGCTCTTTATGTTTCCCTTTCCTGAAAAGCTTTAAGGAACTGATGGTGTTTCATTTTTAAACCTTTATTATGATGAATATTCAAAAATGTATTTCCGTTATTTACAGAAAAAATATATTAACCAAGTTTTAAGTAAAAAGAAAACTGAATTGACCAGATTAATCACAAATCAATCGAACTAAGGTTTCTGTCTTTTTTAATATGTAGAGTAAAAAACAATACAAATTGCTTTTATGCACAAACATTCGTCGAAGAAAATCAAAGTTCTTTAGCAGTCCAAAAACGTCCTGAGAGAGTTGCTTGTCTGTGTGATGGATTGACTTCTTGTGGTTGTGAAAAAGTCCACAGAATAGCTTCCAGCAGTCCAGGGATTTGTTGTCATAAAGATGATAGTTCCTGCAGATGTATATTGAATGTCTGGCAATGGAAAGGAGGGAGTTACTGAGAAAGCTTGGAGGGATGTTTGTGTGCTTGCGTTTCTTTTAATCCAAAGAGTCCAATCCAGTCGCAGTCCTGGTCATTTTCTTTTGGGTCTACAGAGATGCCTTCCAGTAAGTTCATCTGTCATCTGCAAAAACAGCCTTCACAAATACTGATGTAAAATATCGGAAATTATTTTTTAGTAAGCTAATATTTCTCTGTAAAAAAAACGGTTTAGTTTTTTGTTATATGGT
The DNA here is from genome assembly GCF_016077235.1 of Cyprinodon tularosa. Classification (NCBI taxonomy): domain Eukaryota; kingdom Metazoa; phylum Chordata; class Actinopteri; order Cyprinodontiformes; family Cyprinodontidae; genus Cyprinodon; species Cyprinodon tularosa. Next base: position 206,532 of record NW_024038824.1, on the reverse strand, counting down.
GGTATAGTACCAATATTGACATATATAATTTTAATAGGATCTTTGGGGTTTTATTTAGAGTTGCACCAATGCCATTTATTTTGGCCCCGATAACGATACCTGGTTGTGCAGTATTGGCCGATACCAATACTATCCGTTTGAAATTGATGTGTATGTATAAATATGAAGAACTGCATAATTTCCATCATGTTTTTGTCAAGCTGCTGTCTATCTTTTTGAAGCAGGAAAAAGACTAATAAAAAGTGAATCCAGTAGAACTTTTTATTGCCTACCTGGAATGGGTCACAATAGTTGAATAAACTTTTAGCTCTTAAAATGGTATCGGTGCCCTATTTGTCGATACTCGCCAATACCGATACCACCATTTTAGTGCAGTATCGGGGCCCTGCCCAATACTGGTATCGATATCGGTGCAACACTAATAAAAAATATTGGAAATTATTTTTTGGTAGGCTGATATTTCTCTGTTAAAAAAACAGTTTAGTTTAGTTTATGTAATATGGTGGTATAGTACATATGATAACAATACATTTTAATATGATATTTGGTGTTTTATTAGATAAACAATACAGTGAAAAACTAAAATAAAATAAAAAAAAAACTATTTTATGACATCATAGAGAAGGTTTTATCTGGTTGTGGACAATCTATTGTTTGAAATCTTTGTAATATGGATAGGGAGCTGGTTTCATAAACCAGTACTCAAAGACAATGGGAGACTATTGAGAAACAACAAATAAATACAAGTTTGCCCCTGACTTTTAAAACTAAGAGCATGTTTTTGGGTGCAGGTTTATCTGTGCATCATGTGTTTTTTGCACATTCACATCTACTGACTTCACATTCCCATAGGAAGCGAGTGGAGCTGCTCTCAGCCAATCAGGATCACGGATAGCGCTCCGACAACAAACAAAAGATCGAGCCTAGCCGAGCTTATTATACTTCAGCCGATCCGCCTGCTCCAACAACTATGTTACTTTGCTAACCAAACTGACTTTTTTCGTCTGGCTCTCTGCTGCTCTCATCAGATCCTGTCCAGTAGAAATTGTCACCGTTGTGTGGATGTTGAGGCTTTGTGGCAGCTAATGTCAACCTAAGCCATTTCAACGATCGCTAAAAACGTTAGCCAGGTTAGCTTCTTAGCTAACCAACTCTGGCTGTCTCAATTCGAACCAGCGAAGCCAGTTAGCTTAGCCTGCTAACTAGCTAGCTTTGCTAACACCCCCCTTTAAAAACTCGACACTGACCGACTCCAGCGGTCCTGGCTTGTTACTGACAAGCCATTCAACTAAAAGCCGTGAATCAGCCATGTCTGGACAGTCGACGGGCTGTGGGTTTCTGATGTCGGTCGTTGTCCACGGAGACTCGGCTCTGAACGAGCAGGAAAAAGAGCTAAACCAGCGACTTCGACGACTGTATCCGGCCGTTAACGAAAACGAGACCCCGCTTCCCCGCTCCTGGAGCCCGAAGGACAAGTTCAGCTACATCGGGCTCTCTCAGAACAACCTCCGCGTTCACTATAAAGGTATGACAAAAATACCCCTTCAAAGTTTTAGCACTTTATTTAGCCGAAGCTAATATATTAGCCAAACTTCGTGGCTAGCATAGCAAAGGCAGCTGCTGTTTGGGGCTAAAAACAAAGTAGGCTGGTAGCCTGATCAACAACAGGGCAGAGAGGACATCTTGCAAACCGACCAGCTGGCGATGTGGAACTGCTGCCAATTTCCACCTCCTAGCTCGTTAGCTTCGATGCTACTAGTTAACCTAACCAGTTTGCAAACCTCTTTTATTTCCACTATGAAGCATACAGTGCTCACATTCTGTCGAGCTATTGTTTAGAAAAGAATCCTTAAGAAATAACATAATTAAAGCTACTAATAAAACACTTAGACGAGGTTAGATTTGATGTTTGTTTGACACAGGTCAGAATAAGACATAATGCAGCAACCCTTTAGTGTGCTAATTTGGCATAACTTGTTAATTAAAGATGTGATAAAATAGTGTCAGATGTCGAGGTCGGGTTCAGGCCTCCGTGAGGACATATTAGATCTCATTTCCTCACAGCAGAGGATTTAATATTAAGGGTTTTATCTGACATCCAGGTTATTTGCAGAGCTACCATAGTGAAGGTTCTAAGAGCAGGCCTAGAAGAAACGGCTTTAAAAAAATAGGTGCAATTGTGCTTCCTGGGTGTGTTCTGCTATTCTGGGTCTGGCTGGGCCTCTGCACACATCCTCTTCCTTGTTGCAACCAGACTATTTTTCCTTTTTTACAACAAATGTACTCCAATCCTGTGCAGCAAGGTTGCAAATGTCAGGTGATCTTACCACACCATCTTATATTTTAAATCTCCACCATACAATGAAGGTAATCATAAACATAAAAATGAGCCCCTTTGGAGAATATGTCCACTCTGCTAATAATCTAATAATCTGCTATTTGTTATGCTATCAATAAACTATTGCAAAATTCATTCATTATAATCAAAGCTTTACCCAAATTGTTAGAACTGTTCAATCAATGATTAGATTTCATATCCTACTTAGAAAGTTGAATCAGTCACAATTAAACAGTGTTTGTTGTTGCCAAACTGTAAAAATATGTCAAAGTAAGTTAGTCAAAATATAGAGAAAATTTAATATATATAATATACCTTGTACCTTAACCCTTATAATACATTAGGTTGTGAAAGCCGCAGCAACATCAACCTGTTCAGATGGCTCTATTTTGTGTATTTGAGAGTTTTGCAAAGGGACAAAGCATTTAAATAATAAAATGTTTAGTATATAACTGTTCTGTAATATATCCTCACTGTATTCAGACTAGAGACCAACAGGATGAATTTATGTCTTTAATGTCAACTTGACAAACAATATATCTGAAAATCTTTCTCAGTTTTATTGCAAAGGTGTCACTAATCTTTGAGCAATTATATTAGTCTATTTAAAAGATCAAAGTTGAAATGTATTTATGCTGTGCTGAAAGGAATGGAAAAGTGGTTCAGATATTTTGGTTTTTAGAGTTTCTTAATACCTTATTTGGAGTACAGTGTTTTTATTATTACCTGAAGGTGACATGCAGTAGTTCTCAAAAGTATACAGACCCTTATGTTTTATTAAAAGAAATGTGATCATGATTAATTGTTTCAAAGCTTTGCCATATATAACGTGCCTAATTTAAAAGTCAATAAAAAAAATGCTTCTAAGATCTGTTGTAAATCTAATTTGACTGTTAACTGCCCTGTCTCAAAATCAATCATTTGCACACTTTAGGAAAACTGCATTTTGCAAAGGACTCATAAAAACACAACAGAATCTTCTTTTATAAAGCAGTAAGGCAGGGGAAGGTTGGAACAAAACATGCTGTACTATATACCATAGCGCTATAGAAATGGTTTGTGATTTCAGAAAATACTGAAAAACAATGACTTTACAAAAACTGGACATTTCTCCAGAACTGATGAAAAGTTAAAATATAACCTGGTCAGGGAAGTTAACCACAATACCGAAGAAATGGCAAGCACAATTGGTATGTTCTGGTTGTGTCCAGCATTCGAGAACCTAATTCTTTTAGGAAGAAAATGAAACCTAACATCAGTGTCACTATTCCAAAATGTATGTCTAAAACGGGGAATAAAAATCCAAACAAAAACAAATCCGCCTCCAGCAAGAGAAAAAATCCTAACCACACGTGTTAAATGTTAGGGTATAAAATCAAGATCTGGAGTATTTAGTGCGCCCCTCTTTTTATATTTATATCTTCCCATTTTATATATATATTTTTTTCCCATAGTACATTTCTTGTCAGCTATTCAAATAAATGGCCCATTAAAGGTGGGAAATTGTAAGATATATTGAAAGGATTTCAGTTGTTTTCCATCAGAATATCCTGGGATTTTAACAGAGGGTTGTAAAGTTTGGAGAGCCACTAAATATTTGTGTGTTTTGCAGAATCGTGTACATTTTAAAGATAAAGTGAAATCGCTCTTAGTATATCATTAACATTATATCACCCATATATAATTGGTTGCATAAAACAGTACATTAAAATTGCAAACCTCATTAGTGTGTTCAAAATCACAAAACACTGACTGGATTCTGTATTTGATCTATTTTAAATGACATGCATTAACATAGTTTTTAACAGTACTATCTTTACTGTCCTTAATGCATGCCAGCAATCGATCTTGGTGACAAGACTATTAAGAGGAAGGTTTTAAGATGATGTAAAAGAAAAATATGGTGGGTTAATTACAGTCCCTATCATTGTTGCAGCATTTAATAACAGTCTGATGTCATGTGTTCTTGATATTAATACACGCTTCTGCCACCTTAAAAAAAAAAAAAAAGTTGTTTCCCTAAAACAAGGACGAATCTCTTAACAACACTTGAGAGCACTGTTGTAAAACTAGACTGGGGTATTAAAAGCTATTTAGTGTAGCTTGACAAAGCACACCATAGGGCAGATGCAGTATAGAAAGCAAGTGGAGGAAGGAGGAACTTTAAAATAAAATTTTTGAAATCAAATAAAAAAAAAAAAGCATACAAATTTAAACTATTGTTTTGAATACCCATTTATTATTAGCTAATCTTAAAAAAAAAAAGATTGAGGACTAAATCTAAAATAGATGCCCCCTTGTACATAAATAGGTAGCATTTTGGTATGCAAAGATCAAATTAGCTAAGGATGTTATTTGGATTTGAATGATTAGGTTGAAGACATACAACCTCTTATTTTTTTATTTCAGCAGATATGTTGTTACCAGCATTACCTAAAAGGACTCAGGATATCTTGTTTTGTTGTAAATCCCTGTGGTCCACATATTATGTAAGCTTAACTAAGCTAAACTGCTTCTAGCTAATATTCATCAGCGTAAACATGCCTGATATTTGACCCCTAATGATCTGCTCATCAGCCCTGCACTCCAGCTGCTTGGGCTAATGTTAGCTTTAAAGACCTCCAGCATAAGCAGGTTCACAAATCGGTACACGCGGTTCTGCTTCATAACATGACCTCTGCCATATTCTACAGCGAAACGTTTTCTTTGCATTTATAGAAAATGAACCAGTAATTTTTTTTTATTTTGATTAGTGATCATTTTAGCATAGAAATCATACAAAAGTTCCCTGAATCTGTTTTCAGAACGCACTGTAGATAATCTCTCTTGAAAATTAATAACACTATAGTTCTCTGTCTGCTTTGTTTGTTGTGTGTAAAATATGTGGCCCACTTTCTGGTCTCTCAAAGGTTTAAATGTTGCTCTGATCTGGGTTTATCGTTATCAGTGAGGATAATGTTTTACCCTGAGCAATCAATCTGAATCTGCATACAGTCAGTGGTTTAGGGCCGAGATTAGGATCCCACACGCTAAGCCCTAAGGTGATGCTTTTGGTCTTTATCAACGATAAAAAAGTTACTTTTTGCGTTTTCCAAGGTCATGGCAAGACTCCCAAGGATGCTGCATCTGTACGAGCGACCCATCCCATCCCAGCCGCCTGCGGGGTCTACTACTTTGAGGTGAAGATTATCAGTAAAGGCCGAGATGGGTAAGAATAAAAAAGTTGGATATTACAGAAGTTTATCTTGTTTATGTGTCGAGCTTTATTGAAGCTTGTTTTCAAAGTCTGTTGTTAATCACAGTTCAGTGATATAACGGTTATGTTAATGAATTTGCTATGATATTCTACACTCTGAGGTCCTAATGCACCACCTGAGATAAATATAATCATTACTTGGTTCATGTAAGCAACTAAACATGTTGTACTTTGCTTCTACTAAATGTTTTATTAAAACTGCATTAAATTCATTATTTTGATGAGATTTAACTGTATAAGATCAATTGGATATGAAACATTTAGACGAGTCGATGAAAGGTTTGATCTTGTTGAGGAGCTAGTGAGGCTGGTTTGGTTTGGATGTTACAAAGCATCCAAGCTTTTAGGGGAATAAATCTTCTAGTTTGGTTCCAAGTTGTGCTTTTGGATAAATGGTTCGTTTAGCAGATATGAGTTGGTTTAAATAGCCCCATTTACACTAACCGCTGAAAATTGATCAACTCTGAGCTTGGATCAGTTAACCAAGCCAAGCTCAGTTCCTTACAACCATTTACACATCACGCTAGTATGGTTACTCTCCTCCTAGTGATGATCTACGGTACTATTGCTCTCTAGAGGTAAACAAGAAAATCAACAAGGCAGCGCCCGTAACATTCAGGAACGATTGTTGGGGTTAATCACACTGCTAAGGAGAATCATCACTGGAAATCATGTGGCACTAGCATAGTGAACTAGCTCCACCCGCCAGCGGCCAAAATCATTTTTGCCTGTGAGTGGGTCTAGTCTCGATCAATGCCCCAGGCCCTAGAACTGGCAGGCCAATCGCAAGCAGAGATGTGTTTTCAATTTTGCGCGCGTTGGCCAATAGGTACAGACATGGTTTGTAAGACAACGTGTTCTCTTCAACAATCTTCCAATGTCTCAATCATCGGGGCCAGACTAAATTACACATTTAATCTCACATTTAGTCTGGCTTGTATAGCTTGTATTTTTATGAATGTCTGACTCTAAGGAGATGATGTGGTCTCCTCATGCGCTCTTTGCTGTCTAAGGAAATCGAGCCAGAACTGAACCTGCCAAGCCTTATTGATGAACTAGTACCATGTTAGCGTGGTTCGGCTGTGTCTGGCACGGTCCTGTTCAGTTGTGTCTGCAATTAACACTCAGTTATCTCGGTCACCATGCTTGAACCAATCTTGGCACGGTTAAAAAAGGGTAGGGTAAATGGGGCTAATTAATTTTACTGGGCTGCCAAACTGGTTTAACTGTTGCAGCTGTTGGTATGTGAACAGTTTCTGTACTTAAAGAGGTATTCAGGTGTATTTTCATTGTTAGTGTTTCTTTTGAAAACCAATTAAACTACACCAAGGTTGGTGTTACTTCTGCTGATAAGACAGTGATGTTGAGTAAGCTTCAGGTAAACAGGATTTAATTAAAGTCACTGCAGCTTTCCTCTGCTGTGCTCCTCCTTTCTTTTGTCTGCTTGACTATGAAAAAAAAAACAAGTTTGGCTGGAGCAGAAGATGCTGCATCTTTCATTGCATCCAAGCACAACACAGCTGTATCTTTACAGTAGAGCTGTTACTCTGTATTTTACTGAAGCAGAGGAAATGCTGTTCTATAAGGAGGGAGGTTTATATGGAAAACGATGAAGGGGAAGATAAATATTTAGTTTTTACCTGCCTCTGTCCTCTAAAATGGCAACAATGATGTTTTATCCCAGGTCTGTGCTAGAGAGTCACCGTTTTACATGTCGGGGATTTGCTTAATGTAATTGTTTTTACCCTGTCTGTTCCTCAGGTACATGGGCATCGGCCTCTCAGCTCAGGGTGTAAACATGAACAGACTCCCTGGTAAGTTCATGATTTATGCAAATGTCAGGATTTTTTTGTATTTAGAGCTTGTATTCTGCTCAGGATTCTGCTGAGCCATGGAAACGTCTCCGTTAGAGGAAACTTCAATTATCTGATTACATCTGCATGTTCTCTGATGGCGAGGCTGGAATACAGTGTTTACACAAATGTGAAGCTGTTACAGACAGCCGAAAAATGAATGTGGAAGTGTCATTCAGTTGAGTGGCTTCCCACTCAAACTGCATGCCTACAGGTACACAACAGAAAAAAAAACACAAACATTAGTGAATAAGCTTTTGGATTTCAGTCTGGTGGTGTCGTCAGTCAGGTCATAAAAAATCTGGGCTGTACATCAACATCCTCATGGACAGGCGTGAATCAGGTAATTTGACGTCAGAAGCTTTGTGTTTGAGCAGACGGAGAAACAGACTGGTAGGTGTGGACTGGCTCACTCACTGTCCCCCGCTTTCCTGAAAAACTCTGAGCATGCGGAGAGGGAGCTCTCTGCTGGCCAACTAAACTGATCAACCAGACTAAAATCGCCACCATCCAGAGACTCCAATCAGTGAGCTAAAAAAATAACCACTTTAAATGCAGAGGTGGTTTAGATTTACCAAGCAGAAAGTTTTGAGCTAATGGATCCGGTTTAGAGCTATTAGCTCCTCAACATCAATTAGAAACTTTAATTTAGTAAATGATACTAGTGAAAATGGAAGAAAGTTTAATGGAGTCTGTAGGGGGAATTCAGGAGTTTTCGGGCCACTCCAGAGCTGAGAGACAACAAAAGATATTGGTCTAATAGCAAAAAAATGGACAAACGTTCATATGAACATCTTTTTAACATGATTCACTTCATTTAACAGATAAATGCTAAATTCATCCCGGTTTTTATTTTTAGGTGATATGACCAAGCCCTGGTTAAGCTTTATCTTGTTTCTATGAAAGGATTCTCCTTCTGCGACCCGGTCCATATGACATCGCACTGCAGCTTCAGTGTCATTCAGTGAGGTTATCAGACTAAGCAGGAGCCCAGACTGCCTTTCATTAGTTTGAAAACTGGACCCACCCAGGGGCTCCGGCTCTTCTTTAAAGATAACAAGGGGCCAGAGTGAGCTGCAGATACAGATGGAGGCTAATAAAAGAGCAGTAAATGTGAAGAACTGTCTTAGTGATGGATGTAGTAGGGGCTGGATTTATTCTGCAGCTCAGCTATAGCTCATACACACAGCCTTCTGCTTTCTAAGGTTAAAACAGGCCTGAGGCCAGCAGGGCCTAAAGAGAGACTGTCCTCCTTCTCAGAGGAGGAGAGTGCTCCCAGTTTAAGTTTAGCCGCTTCTAATGGAAGCTAGGATACTGACGCATGTTCCTCCATCATAATAATGCAACATCATCATAAAGCAAACGAAGTAAAGAACACATCTTTGAGATCATTCTAGTTAAAACTGCCCATTTATTCTTGAGTTGGAGATACTTACTCTCAGATTATTAAAAACGCCTTTATAGGAATGCTTAATGTTCTGTATTCATTGAGATGAAAGAAGGAAACATGGATTTGCTAACTAGAGGTCTTCTAGAGGTTAAACTGAAGCTGTGTTCAAATTCGTGTCCTGCAGCTTTCAATGGACCCAGTAGGTCCAAGGATGTAGAGGCCGTGAAGGTTGGAAGGAGTGGCTGTAAATGTGACTTTCACCTGCGCTTCCACTTTTACCTCAATGCAGCATCAGTTCCCCTCTGACCCAGGCAGCGTGACGCACAGAGCTGTGAAGCCTGAAAAAGCATCCCAAGCGTTTTTTTGTTTTGTTCATTTAATCGTTAAGGAGCTTTGAAGTATGTATTAAAGATGAGTAAATTAATAATTTCCAGATTAACTTTAATACTTCAACCACCTGGTTGGTGGTTGTTATCTCTCAGAATATGATCTTGTAATATCTTTAAGCAAGCATGTAGCTACATAAAACTCAAATATCTGCTCATTTTATAACACTATAATGTTTTAAATTAAGTTTTTTTTTTTCTACTTTCCTTTCTTACATTTAAAGTTTCTGTTTCGATCGAAAGACGCGATGGGCTGGGCCACGAAGGCTTCGGCTGACCCAACCTTTAAATTTGGACAACCTTTGTCAGAAATGAAGCCCCTGAATTTGGACACATTTACATCCCTCTAGTGCTAAAGCTGGATTCTGTTGCACCTGCTACATGTTGGAGTTTTTGGTTAAGAATTCTCTCTCCTTGCAAAGTTTTTGTTCTTAATTTACAATTATGCACATTTGGTCACACAGGACTAGCAGGACTGCTTAAGCATATTTCACCCGTTGTGATGTCATCAATTTTTAGTTGCCAAGATTTTTTTATTTTTCATCATTCCAGAGTGTTTACTTTCTTCGAGTTAAATTTGATTATCGTCTGGTTTGTGGAATCAGTTTATTCTCCCCTGATGTCCTTGGGAACCTTTTCCCTGCCCTCTGAGTGCTCAGCTTTGGTCACTTTGTTCTTCTGTTCTCTCCCTTCAGGTTGGGACAAGCACTCGTATGGTTACCATGGAGACGACGGCCACTCTTTCTGCTCGTCTGGCACCGGGCAACCCTACGGGCCCACGTTTACAACAGGCGACGTGATTGGCTGCTGCGTTAACCTCATCAACAACACCTGCTTTTACACAAAGAACGGTCACAGCCTAGGTAAGGCGATCGCAACGTTGTCGTTTTTACACGGGGCGCTCCGACTTCCTAAAAACCAAAAAGTAACGGTTTCCATTGTGTTTTATTTATTTATTTTTATATATACTGATGGGCGCAGCACATATTAGGGAAACTGCTCAACGTAGAGATGCAGCAGCTGTGTAACCTGGTAAAAAATCTGTGTAATTAGAGGACTTGGTTATTTCCAATTAAATAAATAATTCTATGAAGTTATTATATTTTTATTGCACTCTCACCGTCTGCTCTCTAAGTATTTATGGCTGGAATAAATTTGTAACTCTCTGTATTCTTAGAAATACTGTAGGTTAAAACACGACTGTGCTGCACTAATGTGGCTAAAGGGTGTTTCCTATTTACTGCAAAACCAGATAACGCTGCATACCTTCATGATGCGTCTGTACCGGTCACATGCATTGCTGCCTGCAGCTCTGTTCGGCCTAAAACATCAAGGGGTACAGATGGTAACGCTTGTCCTTTTCTTGAAGCATTTAGATTTCAGATCATATCAGTGAGAGCTCTGTGAGGCTTTCTTATTCCGTTTCCACACTGTATTTACCATGGCATCTTTAGAGCGAATTCTTTATATTCACCAGCCCAGAGAGACAAAAAATTGTTTATGCAAGTTCCAAGAGGTTGAAAGGTTCTTAATGGACTGAAAATATGAACCCGCTGTACTTTATTAAACTCGATGTTTCAGGCAGTGGAATTGGCAAGGTTTGTTCTAGTCAAAATCAGTTTTTGTTTTTCCAAGTCTTCAGTAATTGGTTTTAGGGAAGGGATGAAATGGCTAAAACATAAATTAATACCAGCTGAAATAAGTAAATCAAATAAAGATGTTCCGTAATATAAATTCAATAATCCACAGCAGCTCAGCGTTTTATTAGCTTTATAGAGGAAGCTGTGTTGCATGCATGATGGTGGCTGTTAAGAAAGTCGCTGCACAGACTAACTGAAATTCTCAAGGGCTGATGGGCTGCAACCTTTACATGCATCCATGTTCCTGAAAACCCCAAACAAATGGCTCAACTGCATCTATAAGATTATATTGGATCCAAGTGTGTCAAGGCAGAGGCACACCTAAAGAAGACAGTGTCTCTCAGATAGCAGACAGAAGATTGTTACACTTTAGTGACGTTCTCCATTCCCTTCACTATAGCTGAGTGATATGACCTTAAATCAATATCATTATAAATTAGGAAGTTTTACCTCGATAACGATAAATGGCCCGACTCTTCTATCAGAAAAAAAGGCATGTGCAGGAAATAAAACTGTCCATCTATTTTCCGTCAAGCTTATCCCTGCTGGGTTCGCGAGGGGTGCTGGTGCCCATCTCCAGCTGTGTATGGGTACACCCTGGACAGGTAGCCAGTCCATCGCAGGGCAACAGACACGCAGACAACCAACCATTCACACTCTCACACCTAAGGAGAATTTAGAGAAGCCAATTAACCTAATGGTCATGTTTTTGGTACCTATGCATGCACAGGGAGAAAATGCAAACTCCATGCAGAAAGACCCCGGGCTGGGAATCGAATCCAGGGTCTACCCGCTGCACCACTGAGCAGCCCGAAAACACAACTGATCTATTTTTATTTATTTATTGAATAAATCACTTTACATATTACTTTCAGTTAAATATTAAAGGCTTGTAACCATTCAGGTTTAAACATTCAACTATGTCACATAGAACAGGAGAAAAATGTTACCTCTCTTGGAAACATTTTTGCGCAAAGGTAATGGAGCCTTTTGCACAACTGTTACTTTAGGTCCTGACAGTTTTCAGACAAACTTTGCTTTTCCTGTTCTTTTGTCTAACGCGTATGGCATAATTTTGGTGGCATCGGACTGAGTGTGCAGCGAGAACAATGTGCATCGTTTAAACTCTCAGTCAGTCACTCAAAACCGGTCTGCCGCACACTCAACTCTGACAATATGCTGGTAACTTCTTCTCTGCAAGCTCACCTTCATCTCTACTCCCACTCAGCTCCACAGGATTAACTGATGTAATTTCGTTTTTAGCTGTGTTAGACGCTTTTTCACTGGGAAAATCTGCCATTCTCTTTATTTACGCTTCTGACTGGATCGCTGCTGCTTTGTCTTAAAGATAAAGGAAATACCAGCTACCAGCGCACACAGGCAAAACAGCAGAATCAAGTTTATTTATTTTACAGACATGGGAAAACTGTTGCCAGGTATCGTTGTGAATGACGGTAACAGTAAAAATCCTGTATATCGCCCGGCCTCTCCCCTCACTATCGTCGGCAGGGCCTGAGGCACCAGCTGTTACTTTCAAACAGATTAAACTGTTCTCTAGTGGACTTTAGTTCAGCTGGGCAAATCAGTTTCAGTAGCTCGTTTTGTAATCCTGTTAATCTGGTAGTGGTGACCTTTTAATTAGCTAAAGGTATTTTAATTTTTTTTGCAATATTTCACAGCCTTTAAGCTCTTATTTTTAATTGTGAACCAAATCAGATTTACAAATGTATTATGACTTTATGAAAAGAAAAAAAATTAGAGTAAATATGGCTGAAATCCACATATTATGAAGTCATTTGGCCTTTCTTCCTTCTTATAAATGAAGATCAAGGTAAATCAGCTGCATGGTGTTTGAGTCTCTGTGGTAACGGAGGCTAAAACGTTGTTCTCGGTTGAACGGATTCCAGGTTTCTGTTGTAAAGTCTCTGTTCAGTTTCTACATAAAACCAGACTGTTCTTGTCTTGATAAAGTAAGCTGTCTGCCTGGTTTACACAGCTTTGATTGAATTAAGCTACAGCAGAGAGATAATGATCACGTCACATGTAAACACAGGCTGAGGCCTTCTGCTCTGTTCCTAAATGGAAACTAAACCTCTTTTTTAAGGTGACCTTTTCTCTTTCTTTGCAGGTATTGCCTTCACAGACCTACCAGTAAGTACCAGCTTCTGTTATTATGTTGTAATGTCTCTTGTTTTGTACCTTTGTCAAACTCCAAGCTTCCATACGTTTATTTATTTCTTTAATATTTGTTTCTTTGCCTTAATCAAGTCTGAAACGGATAGAAAATTCCACTGAATACTAAATAGATCAAGGATTTGTCTTTTTTTTCTTTTATGAACCACCTCAGGTAATCGTTCAGTAGATAATGTAAAACCCCCTCTTGTCGTTATTTAACCGTGAACCAATCAGCTGCTTGTTAGATGTGAATGTGTAGAGGTCCACTGCTTGCCGTCAGAGCCATAGGTGCTGATATTTGTAATGAATCCTACTTTGATTCTTTTATCTGAACAACTATCTCTGTCGATGAACTATAAGGTCTTTGCATCTGCATTCTTCTTTGTTTTTTTTTTTTAGCAATTTGCTCTTAATGTAAAAATTACGCATGTGGACTTCATTATTATGTCACTATTAAATAACAGTGCTTATTTTTTTATTACTCAGAATTGTTTTTACATTTTGCAAATCACTACCGATATCTTTCTTCACATAGGAGTACAGGAATTTCATTATGTTTATTCTTATAGGGCCAATTAGCAGCATGTCCTCTAAAGGCACTTTACACAGTCTATCCAATAAAATTATACAGACGGTCTGCTTAAAAGTTTTCCATCTAACGCTACTGTCACACCTTAAAGATTTAGCCAGGATATGCCTGACGTACGAAAAATCTGGCAAAAATACTGGCATAGATTGGATAAGTTATGGGTACGTTTTGTATAAGTTATGAGAACGCTGAAACACTCTGGCAAACGCCGACATACGGCAAGTACGTAGAGTATTTCTTGACGTATGCTCATACGTGGGCCATAAGTTACAGGTAAATTATGTGATCATTGACATACAAGTTGCTCATAAGTCTTGGTGTCTAGCGTATCCAAAACCCACAAGTAACTTGTGCATAACTTATGCTTAACTTATTAAGAACTTATCTCCAACCTATATCGACGTATCTGATGTGTTCCACATGATAGCTCAACGTGTTTCTAACTTACAGCTACTGTATAATACTAATTTATTATTTTTTTTTTTGTGGTAAACAGCAGCTAGGTTAATACCACAATCAAATAAATCTTTTTATGCAGGCTGGGCACCTCCGAACACTGGCTTGTGACATTTCATGAGCATTACATTGCCGTGCGTTATGCTTAAGTTAGGCTGTCGTAGGACAGAAGTTCTGAACTCGTTATGAGAATTCTATGCATACGCCCAAAATTGAAAAAATACATAAAGTTTAGTGTATGCCAGTGTTTTAGGAGAATCTGGGATGTTGGGCATACGCTGGCTTAATCAGCAAGGTTTGACAGGGGCCTTAGGAAACCCAGCAGATTGCACTGAGTCATTGACTGAATCTTGCAGAATCTCTCCTCCTGGATGAACATGTAGTGACAGCAGGAGGTGGGTGCATCAGTAATGGTTCACAGAATTTTGATAAAAGAGCATGACGTTTCACTCCCTCAGAGTTACAATAGTTGGTTCACCGTTTCAAGATTTTAGTTCTAGTCTATATACATGTTTGTTTTAAATACTGGAATTTAAGAAGGCTATAAAGTAAAAAAAAAAACATCAGATTAGCTTGTTTTGGCTTTTTTTTTGTGCTTTTTATTAATGAACATTTCTGTTTTATAAACTGGTTTTGAAGAAGTTCTTTTGTATGATAATTAGTATTTCATCACTGTAAGTATTTAACACTCTGTGCATACGATTAAATTCAGTTTAACTTTCTTAACCTCTCAGAACCCACCGGGTCGCCAGCGACCCGTTTTAAAGAGTTCACAAATAACTCAGAATGCATGAAATTACACTGGTCAAATTTTTACCAATATAGACATGTTAGACATCGTTGGAAAGCTTAGATTCTCCCCAATTCAACCACCTAGTTGATTTTATGGACATAGCGAGCAAAAAAAAGCACCATTATAAAAGCATGTCGAAATGTAGCATGACAAAGCAGCTACAACAAGCAAGAATGTCTTTATTACTGCTGTTCAAAAAAGACCCATTATTTTCAAGAATAAAAAATACAACTTTGAGTCCTGTTTGAACTGATGCAGCGTGGGCTTAATGCAGTTTGGGTGTTTTACTCACCCAATTTATATGTATATATTTAGAAACAAGAAGGCGTTAGCTCTCAAATAAAGTATCACACATGTAGTTTGGGCTTACTGTTCCTCAGTTATTTGCTTTTCCATTTGGGTATACAAAATAGGTGAATTTCCCAGAGAAGAGGTCGATATTAAGAGGTTAAACATCTTTGGAAAAGCCCTTCAGAAAGTGCTTATATGTTATTACTTATTGTTTTACAACAGATTTACTGTTAAAACCTCTTCAAACGGCCGCTTGGCTAAACCTTGACTGCATATTGTCTCCTTGTATTTCTGATTTATGCTTGCTGAACCCATCGATACAGAATAGGTTTGGATCCTGGTAGGGCTGGAAAATGGGGCCAAAACTTATATTATGTTTCTCAATTTCTGTCAATACAATATTATGTTGAAATCAATATAAACAAAATAAAAGCCTCTGGTAAACTGCAAAAAAGGCTGATAACAGACAGACATATGACATATGATATATTTTAAAATTCTTTGCATATAACCTTAGACTTGGACTTAATTGTTGACAAACTTTGTCATTTTGTGTATACAGTGTATGCAAAACGACATTTCGTTTTGTAAAGCTCTCGTGGCATTTCCATTTTTTTTTAAGTGCAGCAGTGAACAAATGTAAACATTGTGGAAGGAAAAAATCATGGTGCAAAAAAAATAGCAATAATATGGTTAGTTTGATGCAGTGTGTGGCATAATACAGGTGCTGGTCATAAAATTAGAATATCATGAAAAAGTAGATTGATTTCAGTAATTCCATTTAAAAAGTGAAACTTGTATATTATATTCATACATTACATACAAACTCATATATTTCAGATGTTTATTTTGTTTAATTTTGATGATTACAAATGACAACAAATGAAAATCTCAAATTCATCATATCAGAAAATTAGAATATTGTGAAAAGGTTCAAAATTGATGGCCCCTGGTGCCACACTCTAATCAGCTAATTAACTCAAACCACCTGCAAAAGCCTTTAAATGGTCTTTCAGTCTAGTTCTATAGGCTACACAATCATGGGGAAGACTGCTGACTTGACAGTTGTCCAAAAGACGACCATCGACACCTTGCACAAGGAGGGCAAGACACAAAAGGTCATCGCTAAAGAGGCTGGCTGTTCACAGAGCTCAGTGTCCAAGCACATTAATAGAGAGGCGAAGGGAAGGAAAAGATGTGGTCGAAAAAAGTGTACAAGCAAGAGAGATAACCGCACCCTGGAGAGGATTGTGAAACAAAACCCATTCAAAAATGTGGGGGAGATTCACAAAGAGTGGACTGCAGCTGGAGTGAGTGCTTCAAGAACCACCACACACAGACGTATGAAAGACATGGGTTTCTGCTGTCGCATTCCTTGTGTCAAGCCACTCTTGAATCACAGACAGCGTCAGAAGCGTCTAAAGAGAAACAGGACTGGACTGCTGGTGAGTGGTCCAAAGTCATGTTCTCTGATGAAAGTAAATTTTGCATTTCCTTTGGAAATCAAGGTCCCAGAGTCTGGAGGAAAAGAAGAGAGGCACTTCATCCACGTTGCTTGAAGTCCAGTGTAAAGTTTCCACAGTCAGTGATGGTTTGGGGTGCCATGTCATCTGCTGGTGTTGGTCCATTGTGTTTTCTGAGGTCCAGGGTCAACGCAGCCACATACCAGGAAGTTTTAGAGCACTTCATGCTTCCTGCAGCTGACCAACTTTTTGGAGATGCAGATTTCATTTTCCAACAGGACTTGGCACCTGCACACAGTGCCAAAGCTACCAGTACCTGGTTGAAGGACCATGGTATCCCTGTTCTTAATTGGCCAGCAAACTCTCCTGACCTTAACCCCATAGAAAATCTATGGGGTATTGTGAAGAAGAAGATGCAATACACCAGACCCAACAATTCAGAAGAGCTAAAAGCCACTATTAGAGCAACCTGGGCTATCATAACACCTGAGCAGTGCCACAGACTGATCGACTCCATGCCACGCCGCATTGCTGCAGTAATACAGGCCAAAGGAGGCCCAACTAAATACTGAGTGCTGTACATGCTCATACTTTTCATGTTCATACTTTTCAGTTGGCCAACATTTCTATAAATCCTTTGTTTTTATTGGTCTTCAGTAATATTCAAATTTTCTGATATGATGAATTTGAGATTTTCATTTGTTGTCATTTGTAATCATCAAAATTAAACAAAATAAACATCTGAAATATATGAGTTTGTATGTAATGTATGAATATAATATACAAGTTTCACTTTTTAAATGGAATTACTGAAATCAATCTACTTTTTCATGATATTCTAATTTTATGACCAGCACCTGTATAGTTTTTTTAAACACTCAGCTGTCTGATGGCGGTGGGGAAGAAGCTGTATTGGATTCTGCTGGACCTGCATCGAATGTTGTGAAGCCTCTTCCCAGAGGGCAGCAGGAAGAACAGTCCATGGTGGGGGTGTGAGGGGTCACTAATGATGATGTTACTGGGACACGCAGCGCTGGGATGAAATTTCTTTTATGGAGAGAAGAAGAGCCTCGAGCCTGTAACGTCAATCACTGACAAAAACTGTAATTATAAACTATTACTGATATATCAGATCAGTCTTTTCACCATAGTTGAATTAAATGATAGAGCAATATTTATTGAATTATTGTCAACCCCTGGATCTCGGTCCCATTAAAAATAAAAATAAAAATTTAACTTTTTACGACATTTTCTCCCCTTTAATCTCCATCTTGTTATATGAACCAAATCATTTCACTGCCAGCTTTAAAAGTCAGAATTCATTTTTTTTGTGAGTGTTTCCATGAATTCTGGACATAAGTCTTTAAATCTCCATTCTCCACATTATTATTTTGAGATTTTTTGAGAACTTTGTGATTATTTTTTATTTTTTTTTTGCATTAGTTTTTTATTTTTACCCTGTTTGGTCCAGTTTGCGTTTAAAATGACAGATTATGAACAGTGATCAGTTCAAAACAGCTCTACATGACCTTCTGCAGAAAGATATTATTTTTAGTCATAAACCCACATTTCCTTTCTGTAGATGAGTAGATTATAAAAATAATACTTTTAAGTCCTTGGTGTCACTAAGCGAGGTGAAACCAACTCAGCAGGTAGGAACCATAGCATGGTTGGTATGAAGGGAGATGGGGGAAACACTTTTTAGGAAGCACTAATACTTTAAGTGGAGGTTTGAAAAAATAGACCTACATTAGCGGCTGATAGTCTGGAATTAGTAGCCAACATTGGAAGTTTTGTATGTTTTCCTCCTCCCCCAAATAGGCATTAGTTTCATTGACATTCATGCATCTATTAACTGAGCTTAGAATGTTTTTTTCTTTTTTTGTCTCCTTCCTCCACCTTCTGCATAGTTGGATTAAAATGAAAACACAGATCTTCTGTTTTCTCAGAAGAAAAAGAAGAGGAAAAAAACAGTCTTGGCTCCAACAGTGATCTATTGAGCAGCACAACAGACTTGGCTCTGAGCCTGACATTCATGTTCCTTCAGAGTTGAGCAGTGATGTGCGTCACCTCGGCACAGCTGACCTTTATGGTAACTGATCCGTTACAAAGACGAGTCTGACAGAGACACATCCAGCTTTGTTCTGCTGTTCTTTAAGGGCCTTTTTAATTGCTGTGTTTATGCTGTCTTTGATTAGTTTTAAACGTTCTTCCTTAGATGTGGAGAACCACGTCACACTTTGACTCGATCATGGTCTGGTTACACTTTTTAAAAGATTTGTGAAAGTTGCCACTGGCTGCGTTGTTTGTGACCATCAGCAAAACAAGCCCACAAAGAAAACTGTTGTTTTTTTTTTTTTTTATAAATTCCGTGGTTACCTGCTGACCTCCAACATTCTCAGTCCTTAATCTCAGTTCAGAGGGTCATTTGTTGTATTTTTTTTTTCTCTCTTTTTGACTTAAGGATACAAGTATTGCTAGCCTATTAAACTAGCCCCATCCGCCAGCGGCCAAAATCATTTTTGCCTGCGAGTTTGGTGTAGCTTCGATCAATGCCCCAGGCCCTAGAACTGGCTGGCCAATCACAACGCGAGATGTGTTTTGAATTATTGGATGCAAAGCGGGCAGGGTTTTAAGGGCATGACGAGAAAGCTGCATGACGTGTGCACAACTGTGTTACAAAATTAAGCAGATAGATTTGCTGTAATTGTATACTGATAATGTCAACTTACTTCGGCTATATTCAGCGGAAGAGCGACAGATATCCTTGGCCTGTCTGTGTTGTGGTGGAGCATCTTCAAGACTTTCAGTGCTTTCGAGGGAATAGGCTCCCGAGCTCTCTTTTCAGCCGCTGTTCGTTCTGCGTGGGGCACCTGCTTCGACCTCGTTTTCAATCCACCTCCAATAAAATTGCATATCACTTTCCAGTCTATTCAACACTGTTGCACAAGCTTGACGGAGTCCATTGGATTTCCCCAGTGTAATCGAAACGTTCAGACCAACTTTCTGTAATCTTTCTGCCACTGGCAATGGTTGATATGAACTTCGGAAAAGTTGTGTATAGTGGCGTAGTACACCGGCTACTCTCATTTCTTTTTTGCACAAACGACAACAATAGTCCGACTCCATGATCTCAAGTTATTCACTGCTCACATCACATGCTGTTTGTTTACACTCCCCACCAGCTTTCTGTCGCTCTTACTACGTCACAGGCAGTTGTGCTCATTGGTCAGAGCGTTGGCCAACAGGCACAGACATGATTTGAAAGACAACAGGTTATTCTCATCAACAATCTTCTGATGTCTTAATCATTGGGGCCAGACTAAATTACACATTTCATTTTACATTTAGTCTGGTTTATCAGGCTACATTATTGCATCTGTTCCTGTTAAATTATAACTCATCACAAAGACAGACTAGAAGCTTATATTTTGTTGGTTTAGAAACAGTTAATTTGGCTTTATAAATATGCATAAACTCCATATAAAGCTTTAGGCATAGATCTGTCTTGGCACTATCAATATTCAACCTTCATTTGTTAAAGGGTGTAGTCCTGACAGGATTTACTGAACCTTTTGAATAAATGCTTGGCATGAGGTTTTGCTCCTGTCTTATTGGGTTTTCTAAATATAAAATAAATTATTATTTGCAGGTTGTTTAAAGTATAATTAGTAGAGATGAGAGGATTCATTTTCAAATTTAGAGGTTATGCTGAATAACTACTGATGCCTAGAGGTGACATTTATGGGGAGCCTTTACATTCCCTCAACTGAGGGTCTTAAATCTCTGAAGCTAGCCTTATGAGCAGACCAGACAGTAATGGTTGGACATAGGATACGTTCATGCTGTAGCCTGAAGTGACCAAAATCCGATTTTTTTTTTTTTTTTTTGCCCATATGTGACCTGATTTTTTTTCAATGCGACCCAGGCCACTTGGATATGTGGTCCTGAATCTGATACGAATCTGATCTTTTCAAATGCGACCTGTGCCTGAACGGCCAGGTCACGTTCATCCGACCTAAATGTCATTATTACCCGACAGGGGTCATGCTTCTGCTTCTTGCTACACAGAAGTGGCAAGAAAAACAACAACAATGGCGGACGATGATGCGCAGTATTTATGTTTAACCATCTTGGAAAGATTTAGTTTTTATGGTTGGGAAAGATTGCTAGATGTGTTCCAGCACTACCATCCATATTTACTTCCGTAAACACAGTCTTAGTGTGCATGCGGGACACTTGTGCTGAATTCATGCAGTTCATACAGGAGATCGCATACAAGTCGCATATAGTTGGAAATGTGAACGGCAACGCATAAAAATATGATTTCACAAAAAAAATCGGAATTGAGCCTCAAGGTCTGCAGTATGAACATGGCCATAATGGCTTCATCTGCTCATTGGAAATGATTCTGAATGCTGTTTTATCTAAAAGAAGCTTTAACTCTTAACTTTCCTGTTTGGTTTCTATTAGTTGCCTTTTAGCTTTAAATTTAGTTTTGTTTTTAGGGTTAATTACAGACAAAAGGTTATTTCTTCAGGTTTCCGTTTTCCTGTTTTTCCCTCTCTCACTATTTCCTGTCTTGATTTATTGTCCAGATTAAATTCCTAAAAGATCACACACTGTATTTAACTTATTAACGCTGTCTTTGTCCCTGCAGCCAAACCTGTACCCCACTGTGGGACTTCAGACACCAGGCGAGGTGGTGGATGCAAACTTCGGCCAGCACCCGTTTGTTTTTGACATTGAGGACTACATGCGGGAGTGGAGGACAAAGATCCAGGCCCAGATTGACAGATTCCCCATCGGAGAACGAGAGGGCGAGTGGCAGTCTATGATCCAGAAGTAAGAGGATTAGAACACCCAGTTGTTCCTGATTAAACCTGTGAGATTCAGAATCACTGCAGGAGAGCCCTGATCACAAAGTAACCGATTACTTAGCTCATTTTAGTCACATCCAAGGTTTTTTTTTTTCTTTTTCTTTTTTTTTGCTTTGGTTTTAGAATGATTAATGATGCAGTAAATGAACACAATGTGACATTTGTGAACCAGTTAAAAGTAAAAAACATTTGGTTAACTTTTTAATATGAAAGCATGCATAAAACTAAGCTCGCTTATTGTATTATAAAAAGCTACTATGGGGTCTCTGATCAACAGCTGAGCCTAACGATGTGTGAAGCTTCAGTGCAGATCACAATGGGCATCCAAGTAGAAAGCACTGATACTCTCCAGTCCTGCTGTAAAATGCTTTTATATGGATTTATTATGTTTTGTGTTCTGTCCAGAATGGTTGAGAAAGTCAAAAGAAAAGTTGTCCAGACGTACTCTGATTGTAGACCTTAGAGATTTAAAGCTTTATCCATTTAATTTGTTTTTGACAAACTGAACTCGGTCCGTGCTATCAGACTATTAATCTGCAGACTAATCAATTAGTTCAACTGTTAGTTGCAGCCCTACTTTGATATAATCTATACTTAGAAATCATTCTTCAAAGATTCCTTTTTGTATGAGAATCTTATTTATTTCCTCTCCCTGTAGAGGCACATTTCTGAGAATCCAAACAGTAAACTCCTGCTGTTTTCCACCAATATGCCGGTTATCCTCACTAATTCGAATAAAATCGGCATACAGAAAAAACTTGGGTGTAAAGATGAGCCACATAGGAGCTGTGATACTTATGTCACGCCAGTGGGTGGCACATTAGTGCTGGCACACATGAAAAGAAAGTAGAAGAAGAAAGAAGTTGGATTAAAACAATTACCTCCTAAGGATGGTGGGTGGCGGCTTTGTTCAGACTGACAACAAGGGATCAACAAGTAGCAAAATTAAAATCCACAGTAAACGCCATAGCTTAAATAGGTTCTTTGTTTAGTTTGATAGCAGCTAAAGTAAACGGTTACTGATAACATGATACCGATTCAGTCACAGACCTTAAAAAGTGCTTGAACACTGATCTTCAACTTTAACAGACTGTAGTCCATTTTTCTCCAGCCAAGCTGGGAAAGGTTTAGACTTCTATTGCAATAATTTCAACCAGACTTCAGTTGTGGGTAGATGGAGGGCAGGGGGCCAATGGCCGTATGCATTGGAAGCAGTTATTATTGTGTATCGAGTAGCTCGTTTTCTAGAGTTGAGGCCTCATCACAGATCTCCCTGCTGACCTCGTTGGCTCTGACAGCAGTCAGTTCCATGAGAGATTCTAGCAGCCTGTAACAAACAGAACATGTTGGAAAACATTTGTACTGCAACTATTTTATGCCAGTAAGAAATACGATTAATAAAATTATGGATTGTATTTGCAGCCTTAAAAGATTGTGGAAGTGAGAACAAAAACTCACAGGTTTTCCTTTGTGTACAAACCAGCTTCCTGTTTTTAATGCGTCTGTTTTTCAGTCTCTATGTGCTTGTAGGTTTCCTGTTGACCGATGAAAAATGTGCTCTGAAGTTCAAGCTTTCAGTGTCACCGGACCATATTATACTGATCTCTAACCAGAATGCTGCCCCCCCCCCCCCCCCACCCCCCCCCCCCCCATCTCCCTGCAGAATGGTAGCCTCTTACCTGGTGCACCACAGCTACTGCGCCACCGCCGAAGCCTTCGCTAAATCCACTGACCAGGCCGTGCACGAGGAGCTAGCCTCCATCAAAAACAGACAGAGTGAGTATCTTAATGGTTTAGCTGTGGTCAACTTGTGTATGTTTCCCTGGTGGAGATGACTAGTCCTCTGGATTGGTTCCACAGAGCCATGCTGGTGGCTCAGATATTTAAATCACTGTGTTTCAAAGCAAAGAAACAACTGAAACATGGCAAACGTGAAGGCAGCAGCATCTAAACTCAACAAACCTGTAAATCCATCACTGGACTGAACTTTTTCTGTTGGTTTGCAGAGATCCAGAAGTTGGTGTTGTCAGGTAGAATGGGCGAAGCCATTGAGACCACCCAGCAGCTCTACCCAAACCTCCTGGAAAGAAACCCAGACCTCCTCTTTATGCTCAAGTAAGACTCTTCAGAACCCTTTAAGTAGATGTAAATCCTGAATCATGGTTACACTTTATTCAGTCAACACCTACCACAAAATGTTGCATCAACTGTTCTTTTTATAATTGTTTTAATTGTAAAAGAATTTTCCAAATCATTTAAGCTCTCTGTGGCGCCAACAGTGAGGGTTTCTCTGTCTCCTTTGTTCATGGTTTACTATATAATTGTTGTAATCTCACTGTGGTGTTTCTCCAGGGTGAGACAGTTCATAGAGATGGTGAACGGGACAGACAGTGAGGTGAGGTGTCTTGGAGGACGCAGTCCTAAGTCTCAGGACAGTTACCCCGGCTCCCCGCGATCTTTCAGCAGCCCCAGCCACAAAGCCAGCAGCTCCCAGCCCTACCTCACGGGTACGCTCCCCGAGATAATCAGAACTAACAGAACTCCCACTGGGGGAACATTTTGTCTCATGTTTGGTTGATCGATTCTGACTGTAACTGCATCTTTATCGGGATTAAATTCCTTGTTGCATCTCTTTTATGCTGTTGTAGGGTTTGACAGCACCTGCTGTAATGGTGTGACGTCTAATAAGAGCCACAGCTCCTCCCCTCACAGTCACAAGCCCTGCCCCCCCAGCTCTGGCTCTGCCCTCCAGGGCTCCGACATCAGCCTGAACGGGAGCCGCAGCCAGCAGCCCATCATCACCAGGTACTGAGAACTGATCCCTGTAAGACAGAATTCAGGGCAGATTAAATGTGAGGAAGAGGGGAAGGATTTCCTTACCATGAGTAAAAACTACAGCCTAATGGCGTCATGTCAATTATACAGAGCTTTAAAAGAAAAATGGAGAATTTATTTCACGTGAAAAAAAGAATCCCATTCTATTAAAGTTTTGCATTCATAACCTCTGTTATGTAGTATTCTAACAAGTGGAAAAATTTTAGATTTAAGCAAATATAGAGATTAAACACCAACTAACTTTAGCATATAACTTGCATACTGACTTTGTAGAAACATTTCCTTGATGGTCATTCTGTGCTTTGTAGAGAAGCAGGCTTTCTGCTCATGTAGATGGGCTGCATAATGTAGCTGCTGCTTATAACTCATCGGCTGAGGATTTTACAGCGTGTTACACTGATAATCAATTGTCCTCCTGCTTCTGTTGTCACAGCAAGAAGTTATTTTTTTCCATTCAGCTCAATTTGCTTTTCTTGGAAACAAAAGTAATTATGTAGGTAGCTAAACTGTTGCATGCGGAAACAGGTGGGGGAGGGAGATTCTGCACTAATCTAAGTTCAATACAGCCATGGTAAAAAAGTGGGTTAGTTTGGAGCTTTTTATGGAATCATTAAAATATTTTATTTTAGTGAAAAACACCTAAAAGCTTGTAATGTTTTGGTAAAGCCGACCAGCAGCGTTCTCACTGGTTTCCGCCATTTCTCCTCAGTAACGATGTGGACATGGAGGTGGACCACTTCCCCAACGGAGTCACCGAGTCCTCCTCCAATGGTTTTCTGAACGGAACCTCTAAACACGCCGCAGAACCAGATGACTGTGATGCAGTGATGGGTGGGTAGAGCTTCTCAGGATGACGGAGGCTTAAATTCAACATGTCAACAGCGCCACCTGCTTCCTGCCTTTTCTGTTTCACTGCTGATTAATTTCTATGTTAGCAGCTTCTTTTCCAGCATCAGGGTTAAAGGACAATCCACTTGTAAGCTACTCGATACACAATAAAAACAGAACAGAACTCATTTGTTTAATCTCTACCTATTTGGGAGATTTTTTTAGCTTAAAAAAAAAACTGACCTTAAAGAACCAAATCGTTGAGCTAACATTTAAAACCTATGCGCGTTTCTTACATGCCAAACTGACCGGGGTTCTGCAGAGGTGGAATCAGCTCAGTCCAAGAGGCAGCTGTGTGGAGGGAGCCAGGCGGCCATCGAGAGAATGATCCACTTCGGCAGGGAGCTCCAGAGCATGAGCGAACACCTCCGCCGGGAGTGTGGCAAGAACTCAGCCAATAAGAAGATGTTGAAGGTAACATAAAACCTTTAAATGGAATCACTGCACAATCTAGAGGAAATATGGAACTGCTATATAGACAGTAAATCTTTTAGGCTATATGTTTATAATGCAAAGAAAAAAAAGAGGACACAATGTGCTAAGAAAAAAAAAAACAGGACAACATCTGTTGTTAACAGGAAACAATAAGTTGATCAAAATTTCTTTTCTGAGTTTCTAATGTAGTTTTGAGATTACTGCTGCACCTGAATATCAGCCACAAGTGTTTTAATAAAGCAGCGGCACTAAAGCTTCCTGCTGCCACTCATAAAATGCAGCATAACATGTTGAAAAAGTTCAGATTAAAATTTCTTCTCCTTCACAAAATGATTAGTTTCCTTGTTTTATGAGCCTTCAAAAATTTACACTGATGTAATTTTGGCTATTTCAGTTACTTTCTAAAAAATGTAAACATTGCTTTTTTTAGCCTTTGCGACCTCCTTTCTGTCATTTTATTCTTTTTTCTTTTAATTCTGAAAAAGTCTGGAATTTAATCAAGAGATTTTCAGGTCGGGATAAATATTGGAAACGAACCATTTAGTCACTTTGTCCAAATTATAAATTCATCCACCTAATTAGAACTAGAAATAAGATATTAAAAGATTACTGCATTTTTTCTTCCCAGTTTTTTCAGCTCTGATCCACATGCAGCCTTCAGTCTAAAGGCAGCTGCAGAGTGTTGGACTGCTGATGGAACCCATGTAATGGCCTGTTGTTCCATAAGTTTCCTCTTGTGTCCTGCTGCAGGATGCGTTCAGCCTGCTGGCCTACTCTGACCCCTGGAGCAGCCCAGTTGGCTACCAGCTGGACGCCGTTCAGAGAGAGCCGGTCTGCTCCACTCTCAACAGTGCAATATTAGGTAAGTCTGCTCTGAGGCGGAGTTCTGCTCTTTCAGTACCTCCTCACAAATAATCTGAAACTGAAAGTCTGTAGGTCCGAGCATAGAGAGGATGGAAGCTGTTTATAAGAACCGGAGAACGATACTTTATCTACATAAAGCTCCTTCTTTACAGATGTTTGTTATAAAACCTGCAGGACAGTGAGGTCTTTAGGGACACTGGTAAATGATTAATAGCTTCTGGTATCCTGGTGAAAAGTGAACCCACCTTCTTCCATGTTTGCTGTTCACTCGTCAAATCTAGAAAGAAACTTCATCCTACTTTTCATAGACGCCTTCTTATTTTTTCTCTTCCATAAAGTGTTTTTGTAGTGTAGAAACCTTCCTGTCTGTTTGAAAATGAGGCTCTCGGTGGATGTAAGCAGGGTAATGCATGGTTAGAATGGAAGTTGAGCTCTGACATCCCTGCTGTTCTTTGTTTCTCGTCTCCAGAGACTCACAACCTCCCCAAGCAGCCCCCCCTGGCCCAGGCTGTGGGTCAGGCCGCCCAGTGCCTCGCCATCATGGCACGAACTGGCATCGGCTCCTGCGCCTTCGCCTCTGTGGACGATTACCTGCACTAGCCCCGTGTTCACACGCACACACACACCCTTACACGCTCTTCCTGAAGGCTCATCCAGAGATGTCATCGTCCTCAATCCTTGAGCTGGGGAGATCTTTCTCTGCTCCACCTGCAGACTGAACCATCTCACTGCTTTGATCTGCTGTTTGCAGTCAGCATGAATGCAGAGGAGGATCGATGTCATTCCTGGATAAATCTTTAGAGATCAAACCACATACATTTAAAACAAACAGACTCCGCCTCCATCATCGTAAATAACGTACATCCCCCCCCCGGCCTCTCCCATCCCTCAGCCCGCAGAGGCTGCTGTATCTGCATCCCCCTGATGGAGGGAGGGAGGGAGGGAGGGAGGGAGAGGGGACGGCTTTCAAAGTGAAAACTACCTGGAGAAGCTGCTACGCATACATGGGAGGGGAAATGGAGGCAGAAACACAAAATAACCTGGATCTAGTAGACATGGTTCAGCAGGTGATCATGCACTCATACTGCGACCTACCCCCCCTTCCCCAATGAGGACGGGTCTGAGGAGTGTCCAACCGCAGAGGGTCGCTGAGCGCTCAAACCACAGCTAGTCGCTGCACCACCTCCCCACTCCTCTCAGCCCTCCGGCCACCTCGGGACGCGGGCAGCGGTCGGACGCACGTGGACTTCGAGGAAGCAGGAGAGAATCTGCAAGTCACGACTTGACGTTTCCCGTTTTTAATCTTCTGTTTCGTTTTGTTTTATTTTTGTGGGTAGGGGCTGCTGTGGAGGAGGTTCACCTGGCTCCTCTTGTTTTGGTTTTTAGTTTGTGTTCCCCAGGTTTACAAGGCATGGTGCAGACGATAATGATGATTATTATCATTATTGTAATTATCATTATATAATTATTGTTACTTGCATTCACAGTATATTTGTTGAGCGCCAGCAAGAGCGAGTTCCACCTACTTATTATAATAAAGGTCCCAATTCCACCGATTTCCCAGTGACCAGCGTGTGTACATGTAAACGTTTCTATATAACAAAGTGGAAATATATCAATAGAGCGACATATTTAGTTACCAAAATAAAAAAGAAGAAAAAAGAAAACCTTTAATACTTTTCCTGACACCAGCAAACCGCTGAAGCAGGCTGGTTGTGTCTAGTTCTTTCTGTTGGCTGTCTGACTCCAGGGATCCTCCAGGTAGTAAAGTCTCAACTCTAATGGCTAAGATCAGTGCTTTCTGGGAAGGAGCCCTGTTGGTCTCTCAGTCTTATTATTTTTTTTAACCCTCCAGATGTCCGGCTGTAAAGCTTCTTTCTTGCAAACAATCTTTATTTTCCTATTGATTGTCTATTTGCTGCCATTTTGCCCCACAAAAAAAACTCAGGAGCCAAAATGTCCTTTTATTTTTTCCTTTTAAATTTGAATGATTTCCTCACATTGGTACCAATAAAGCAGAGTAAACACACCTGAGGTCTGTACCTTCCAAGCAGGATTAGTGTGCATTTAAGTTATGATGTAGGTTTAATAACTGATAATGGGAACCTAATCTGTAGAAGATAAGACGATGCGTTAAGACACAGCCTCTAAAGCTGTTACACAAAGGAAAAAGGTAAAAGGCTCTTTCTTATCGGCGACATCATTAGGTTCAAGTTTAGTTTGTTTACTAACAGCAGACGTTTGCTACTGTGGCTGAAGATTTTCAATGAAATATTTTTTTTTTTTACTCACAGGGTACAAAAATACAGGATTGGTGTAAAATTGATAGCAGATAAAATAGTTATAGGCATAATCTAACGAGCAGTTTGGCTTTTTAACAGCTTGAGGCAGAGAGCTCTATAAACCTGCAACATGGCAGCAGCTCAGGATAATAGAGTAAAAGTATTAAAGTTAAGTGGAAATATAAATCCTACTGTTTAAAAACACTTATGTAGAAGTTAGAGCTTAAAGCTTTTTAACTTAAAAGTGTATAAGTACCATTTTTTTTAAAACTAATTAAAGTATAAAAACAAGCCTATGCTATATAAAAAAACATTTTTCTACAAAATAACCTTATATTTAATTTTCTTAGTTTTATAACTAATGGCAAGAGTGTCAAATTTAACTTTGCATCATCTTAAAATAATTTTGGTATGTGGTGAACAAGTTGGTGCAGTATCCAGTCAAACCACAAAGAAATTGTCAGGATGAAACAGATTATTTTGATTGGGTTTTTTTTTTTTTTTTTTTTTTCATACCAACAGGCCATAATGAAAGGTAGCTTAAATGAAAGGAAACTAACGAATCTATTTTCAAAATAAGGAGTAGAAATTAAAAATGTAAAAAGTTGTCTAAAAAAATAATTACTCCAGTATAGATGGTAATAAAAAATCTATCCTACTTAAGTAAGGTAACAAAGTATTTGTACTCTGTTACTTGACACCTCTGATATTCGTAAACGGTGCGAGAGGATTCTGATATACATTTTTGCCACTTCCGATACCAGAGCTGCGATGACAGCCTCTTTAATAAATAAAAATATAGAAAATGTACATATGTATAAATAAATAAACACATGTATATCCCAAAATGCAAAGGCAGGGGTAAGAAAAAGAAACCATAGACGTTAAAATGCGTTAATAGGACAAATCCTTCCTGGAAGGCTTAAAAGTCACTGAATTTACTGAATCAAAAGGAGAAAGCTATTCTAGATATTTTTATTTCATTTTAGACATAGAACACGCTTAATGGCCTTAATGGATAGGGTTAATTTACCAATACCTGATTTAGAATTTTCCACATCAAGATGATACATATATTAATATAGGATGGGTTCATCTCTAAAATGCATCCTTGGTTAGAGAATGGGAACAATCCAATCACCTCTTCAGCTCCCCCCACCATCCCCCACCATTTAATAAAACAAAAGAACTCTGCCTACTGGACTAGCTTCATCTGAGCCAATTTAATTCAGTCAAGACTTGAGCTTTCTGTCCTATCTTATTAACTGGTGCCTCCTGCTGCATAGGAACACAAAGAAAAGCACAGCGGAGAGCTGGATCTGTGTAAAAGCAAAAAACAAAACGCCCGTTTTTTTAGCCAGGTTTGGGTGTGTTAGAGAGACCATTTCCTTAAATAAAGATTTAAGGAAATGGTCTTCGAGCTGCTTCAGGTGTACTATCTGCTGTTTCAGCTTTATCAGCAGTTTTCTGTTTTGACCACATTCACTATAAGATGATGTAAAAGAAAATCTGCATAGAAACAGAAAAATAAATACATCCTGCTTGAATATAACCAGTCAACAATAGACTGAAACATAGGAATGAATGTAGTTTATAATGCAGAAGTCTTCACAGCTTTGTGTCCTTAAACCAACATTACAATTTGGTTTATGTTGGGAGCAAAATAGGACGTATTAATGAACAAACTCTCTGGTCTAAAATGTAAACTGTTTATTTCGGCACATTTACATTAAATCTTTTACTGCAAAAACTTTCCATCTATCCAAGTTTTACGATATTAGGCCTAAAGTCTTTTTGAGTGTGTGAGATCGTACACCTAAGATCAGATTCTCTTAGATTATTAATCTGATAAGAAAAATGTACTCAAAAATAAGTGCAACAATCTGCCAGTTAGACAGTCGCACCTGGTAATACTTTTTAAAAACAATAACATAATCTGCTCTTGCTGAGTTGATGTAAAAAATTAGAGAAAAAAAGACTTGAAATGAACCATTTTCTTTTTTTTACTTTTTACCCATCATGCCTTAAAGGCTCCTATAAA
This sequence comes from Cyprinodon tularosa, assembly GCF_016077235.1. Classification (NCBI taxonomy): domain Eukaryota; kingdom Metazoa; phylum Chordata; class Actinopteri; order Cyprinodontiformes; family Cyprinodontidae; genus Cyprinodon; species Cyprinodon tularosa. The sequence continues at coordinate 175,677 of NW_024038824.1, read as the reverse complement.
TTGATCAGACGGCATCTTAATCCTGCTTCAAAGTACAGATCTCAGGTTTTATTAAGGCGACTTCTGTTTGTCAATTATAAACTTTAAATTTAATTTTTTTTTTTTAGTTTCCAGGTTTTAAAGCTGTTAAAGTAATTAGAAGCAGTTGCTGTTGCTCTACTGTGGGTAGGAATTTGTCGTGACTAACACACAGCTTCAGATGGAGGCTTTAGACATCAAGTTTCTGGCTACAGTGTATAGAAGTGCATTTAAAAAGGAAGCACAGCAGTGGTGGTATTTTTTTTGGGGGGCTTTTTTTCTGCAAATATATGAATATTGAAGACATGGTGGATTGTTTCTCACCTTTAGTTTGCAGAAATGGAAATAAGCCTCCGATGTTTATTGTTGGGATCAGGAAATCAGAAAGAAACAGATTTCTAATCATGATTGGGGTTCTAGAAGGTCTAGAATGACTTATCTTCACCTGTAGAATCCAACCAGTTGATCCTGCAGGGAGAACCTCTCCCATCCCCTCTCAAGCAAAAAAAAAAAAAAGCATAAAGAACGTTCAGTATTTTGTCAAATGCACTGTGGCTACAACATTAAACCAAATATTTTTGGAAGAAAAGTGCTCAGCTGTGCGCTTTAGGTGTCATAATCAGCAGGCCGGTAATAATGAGAGGCTTTGCTACAAAAAGTAATGTTTGGTGCCCGGTACTCATCCAGGTGGAACTGAGCTTTTCTGAGTCCTGTTTTCCTCCTTTTTTTATTATTTTTATTTTGCAGATCACAAGCAGTCAAAAAAGAAAAGATTTTTTTTTTTTAGCAAATTGTCTGTTGTCTCTTTCTGAGTAAAGGTCTGAAACCTATGCATGCCATAGTAAAGTGGTGGTAAGATCAAGTTAGATGTCTCCTTTATTTTTCTTCCGTTTGGTTCTCCTTTATAGCCAGTTCACGGTGTTTTAAGGAAGATGTCAACCAGTACGTTGTCCACTGCTGACTGTCCATGTGGAGATGATAAAAAAAAAAAATGTGCAATTTGTGTGAGGGTGAAAAGATTTATATTAAAAAGGACAATGATGAGACAACTTGTGTGGATGCTGCGTCAGGCCCGAAGCTCGGGTTCTGTTTCCGTCCTCCTTTCTGGGGGTTTTGTGGATTCAGGTCAAATTAATCCTGTGTGATGTGCTTCTCAGAATAGTACCTGAATCACACTGAAGTAAAAAAAAAAAGTAGAAATCTTTTGGTTTTATCAGACCTTTTGTCTTTCAACACCCAAAATATTTATTCTCTAAAAGTCTGAGATATGTTGTAGCCTCTTCTTTCTTTCTACTGTTCTACTTGGAATATTCAGTTTTTTCCAAGGTCAAAGTTCAAAGAGTAACTGCATTAAGTTCTGCATTATTATCCAATATTAGCCAGGAGAAAACATTTCCTCATCCATGAATTAATGGAAAAAGGAAGAAAGTCTTGAAAGGATTTTTTTTTATTTGAACTCTTGTTTCTATGACCTTCATGAAAAATGGCTAATTATCAATAAGAAGCTTAATATTCTGGGAACAGGAATTTGTCTTTTAAATCAAAAGCATTACCGTGGGATTATGGAAAATACGACTGGATCAACAATGGAAGAAAAGTGCAGAAATGGAGTTCAGCTAAAGCTGTTTTTTCATTTTTGGACTGGAAGTGTTGAGTGACCTGCCAAAAGATCCAGCCTAAAAGATATAGAAATTAAGGTCATGGCAAAGAGCCTTTCCAACCCCAGAATTCATCAAAAACATGTTTAAATAAAAACAGGAATATGAGAACAGTCAGAAAGACGGGTTATTCCATCCAAAGATAAGACAAATTTCTCTTAAAAGTGATTCTCCTTTGCATTCTTCCATATTTCCTTTATTAAAGGAGTACAAATATTAACTACACATCACTGATATATTTAACAATTTGGATGCATCAGCCAATTGTTCTGACCACTGATGCCCCCTAGTGGTAATGGTAGAGATTTTGGTTCAACATGATTTCTGCGAGTTTATAAATCAGAAATTAAGATCCAAATAAAACATTTTTTTTTTTTTTACTGGAGCTAGAATATGTTAACATTTTTATTTGGGAAAAAAATATATACATAAGTTGCATAACAGTACCAAAAAAAATGTAATTTGTACATAAAGAGATGCTGCTACTTTTATAAAACCTGAAAGGAAGGTGAGCTTATGAGTCCATTCAAGATGTTTTCTCGCTTTGAAAGGTTTTTTTTTGTTTTTTTGAATCTTCAGTTTTCAGCTCTGTCCTTCAGTCCAAAACCTCTTGAAGCTCCAACGGCTTCTTTCTCCATGTCGGCCATGATTTACGTCTTCTGGAACATTTAGCAGAGTAATGCGATGCCCTCAGGCTGCCGTTACGTTAGGAGGACTGCGTAGCATCCTGATGCGGTGGTCAGCTGGAGGGAACCTGCTGCGTCTGGATCCACCTCTTGTTCAGCTTCTCAGCTTTGGCCTTCTCCTTACAGGCTGGAAAAGGAAAAGTTCTCCAATCAGATCAAACTCTTAATACAACATTAACTCTTGATGCTCTGTTTGCAGTCACCCATTACAAGAACAAATTTTGTTTTAAAATTAAAGTTCCCAAACGTACCCCAGCCTTTTTTAACAAACTGCACAGCTGCACTCTTGTTTGGGCCCCTCTTGTTCTGGAGGGACAGCAGCTCATTACCTGGAGGGACGAAGACATTAAGCTTAAAACAGGGACTAAGGTTAGGGTGAAGATCTGCCTAACGGATGTGGATGTTCCCGTTGTGTCTCCAGCAGGACAACCAAATGAAAGGAAGCCCCAGAGAGACTAGACGGAAAGATTCTGTAGCAAAGCTCAAATTGAGGCAGATCACGGTCTTTGCAGACGACTGCCACAGAGTGTAGCTTGCATATCATCTTAATTTTACAGCTATTATTAGAGGAAACTGTTAAGCTGTGGGGGGTTATTGCAAGATAAAATCCAAGTTGTCATTCATTTAAATTGAATGAAAACTAATGTACAATCTACAGACATTATTTAAAAAAAAATAAAAAATCATACAAGTCTGAACCAACATGGCTGCTCCAGGGTCTATTCATTAGAATCAGGGCTTCTTACTGGTGCTCCTGCAGCTTCCCGCTCCGTACAATCTGGAGCGGATAAAATCCTCGGCCACCTGTCGTTGGAAGTTGGCCGCTTCTTGCTCCTTCACCGTGGTAACCGTGTAGTTTCCCTTCAGGCTGAAAGACAGAGCAGCAGAGGAAAGGTGTTTCTCTGTTCAGGTGAGTTTTAAATGAGCAAGAGGAGGAGAGTTTTGATTTTACTTCCTGAAATCTAATGTTTTCAAATGTTATCACCGATTTATCTCAGGTTAGATTCACTTTAAAGTTAAAAACTATCCTTTTTGATTATACGACCAAATTTGGTGATTAACAGGGTTTTTTTTCTTTTTACCTTCTAACACCTGAGAGTTTCCCCTTCTTCCTCTTTGCACTTCCTCCTTCTTCATTATCACCATCATCATTTTCTGGAACCTCTTCAGCTGTAAAGAAAAAAAGCTGAATCAATTATTTCTGATCCTCTGCTAATGCTCAGATTAAAATATTGACCTAATTTTTGAGTCCAACTGGAGACTTTACCTTCATCCTCAGACCTTTTCTGTTCCCTAATAAAAAAAAAGAAAAGACAAACGTTAAGAGATGAAGGGGAATTAGTTGAGCGAGTGTGAAAAGTGAACTTACTCTAAAGGCGTCGAGTCAATTTTCTCCAACACATCAGCTGGCAGGAACTTCCTTTTCTGTGAATATTAGTTAATTGAAAACGATAGAAAAACTTTTAATGAAAACTTGACGATTCATGTCAGTAGATGCAAAGTAACTCTGCAGGCACGTTTTAAATGTTAAATAAAGTTGCTACCATCTAAGTGAACTAGATCTTCATTTCACTGCAGGGCTTCAGTTTTTTCATGACACAGAAAGCTTGTTTGTCCAGAACCCATTAATGTAGGACATTTTCCATTAAAAAGTTCTCTCTTAATTTTACCTCTTACCCAAGTTAAATCTAAAATTACTGAGTGCCTTTGGTTTGAAGACTATGTTCTGCTGAACTATAATTACATTATAAATGCAATTAATAGCCCAGCCCTGGTATTAATGACCGATGGCTCATTTTGTGCCTGTAATAGTGCTAGAGAACAGGGCTAAAATACTGAGCAGCTACATTTAGACAAAGGGGGTACGTTTTGGGAACTTTATTAAAAAAAAGTTGCTCCTATGAATGGTTGACTAAGAACAGCGCATCAATAATTTAAAGGAAATAAAAGTTTTCTGTTATCTGGGCTACAGTTCCACAATAAATCCAGTTATAATATACAGTGGAATATCACAAAAGTCTACTTAGAGGCAATATATGGTGAGGATATATTCCTGGTGGAACCATTATGGCTATAGGATTTTGAGAAAACATGAACTTACGCTGATGCATCTTATATGACTGCAGATACAGAATCTAATTATTTTTAAAAAACTGAAGTCTGTGCTTTAGGTTCACAAAACTTATACCCTAGAAACTGAAAAATGTGCGTAGCTACTGTAAGTTTGTTACATATTGTGAAAAAAAAAACACATCTGTAGATAAATCCTTATTTTAATTGTTTAAATAACAATGAATAAAACATTGATTGCGCAAAGAAAAGTAAAACAGACCTTCTGCTCCTGGAAAAACTCCTGTCTCTTCCTCCTCTTCTCCCTCAGCAGCTCCTTCTCTCTGAAAACAGCAGAAAAAACACTTCATCACACTCATGATTCAATCGATCTCAGGCCAATGTCCATTACTTTCAGATTTTTTAAAAGTTAGTACTAAAGTATTTGAACAGAGGAAGAAATGCGCCTAACATGTTTTTTTATTATTATTATTTTATTATGCAATTAGTAAAATCGGCATTTGAAATAGAAAGAAAACAACAAAAGCACCGCGTCATAAGGTAAATACATGTGTTAGCTCTGTTAATTTATCCCAAACTCCGGAACGTAGGTTCCATGAAGCACAGCTAGCTGAGTGTTAGCCACCTTCTGGCCGATGCCACCGCCTGTTTCAGGCTCTCAAAAGCCTGAGCCTTCGACTCCTCAAAGGTCACTTCCTCTGGTGCGTCTTCATCGCTAGACTCTATGGCCAACTTAAAATTATCAGCTACTTTTTTGTTGTCAGCCTTTTTCTGCGAAGAGGCGCTTTTCCCACGTTGTTTCTTCACCATGTTGTCCAGCCTTCTTCTTCTTCTTTTCTATTATGGCGGATCACAAGCAACTTTAAGGTGCATACCGCCACCTACTGTACATGAGTGTGTAGCAGCGTTACTTCACATCTATTAGATTCTATTTTTTAATTTTGTATTCTTAAGATACATAAACAATGCTTTCCTTAGTTTATGAATATCTGTTATGTTTCCTTCATTTCCTAATATTCCTTTAAGATTCCATTCATGCCCTATATTTCTAACTATTCTCTTTAATTCTTTCCTTTCGTGTTCATATAACTTACAGTTTATCAGTATGTGTTCTACATTTTCTTTTTCACCACATTTCTCACATTTATCACTATTTTTCCTCCCTATTAAATAAAGCATATCATTTAAGTAGGTATGACCTATTCTTAATCTACTAACTATTATTACTTCTCTTCTGTTTCTTTCATTAATGCTTCGAATTCGAACTGACTTTTGCACTTCATATAATCTTCCTTTCCTATCTTCGTTCCATATTTTTTGTTGTCCAGCCTGCTCCAGGGTAATAAGGTCATATCTTCTTCTTCTTGTTGTTGTTTTACTGGCGACTTGCAACCAAATGGAGCATTATCGCCACCTACTTGATCTTATTTATGTCTCCTTAAATCCTTAGGTTTAGTCCAGTTTGTTGAAGATAAGATGACATGATTTTAAGTACTGTCTTTCTGGATTTATTTGAGAAGATATTTTTAATGTCCAGTTGTTTGATTCCTTCATGTTCCAGTCATTTCCTTAAATCTATTCTTGGACTTGCATATTTAATACACTCAAACAGCACATGTTCTACTGTTTCTGGTTGACTACACATGTCACATTTTCCTGTTGGATGCTTCCCAATAACATGCATTTAGCCTCGTGTGGAGGTCATCTCTGTGCGCAGCGGTGTGTTTAATGGAGACTGGTGGGGAGCGTCTGCCATCTAGTGACTGCGAAAATAACTACAGCTCAAAACCAAAGAAAAAAATAATGAAAGTGATTTTTATTAAGTTTATGTAACAAAATAATAGTTTTTTGTATATTCATGAACTTAAAAGTAAAACATCAGTACAGAAGTATTCTTTTGTGATCATCTTAATCACAAAAGCAAAGATGAATAAAATTTCATCATTAAATGGGAAAACATGAACGTTATTTTTTACATTTTTCTTTAGTCTACGTATTTCCCCTCCAAAAAGTTTTTTTATTTTGTTAATAGTTTAAATTTTCATGCTTTATTATTTTTTCTTTGTTTGTTTTAAAATCAAATAGACATCTGATTTAGTTTATGATGTTAAATATTATATAATGTTATTTAATTTAAACTATTTTTTGGAAGATTTCGACTTTTTGCTTTTACTTTGAAAGTTAAGTATTACCAAACTACCGGAAGTGAGTTCAGCTTATTTTGGGCAGCTTGACGCCGCGCTCCGCAGATCCCGCTTCATCCTGGACCAGCACCGGACAGCAAATAACGGGACTTCAGGCAAAATGCACCGATTGTTTCTACTGTTTGTTGCCGCTGCTGGAGCTTCGGCTTTCGGCCTTCCGCGACTGGATGCCGCCCCGGCGGCAGAGCCATGCGAAGCCCCGCTGCAGTGGGAGGGAAAGTGGGTGATTTACGACCACAACACGGGCAGAAACAGCCGGGCCGCGGTCTCCTACGACGGCCAGAACCAGAGGATTCGGGTTCTGCAGCAGCACAAGAAACACACTCCCTGTCAGAGGTACAAACTAGTCCGAGTCAGTGCTAGGATTAATCATGGAAATATAAACAAACAGAAATCCCAGTTTATTTCCTTCAGTGGTTAACATCATTAACTGTGTGAAATTTACTAATTAACGTTAAAAGTAGTTCAGATTTCAACTTAAAATATCTAATAAAGACTAAACAAATAATCTGAACTGAACCAGGTAATATTTTATTTATGCTAGATACATTTTATGGAGTTTGTTGTTTCCAGGATTAAATATTAATATGTGCATTCATAAATAATAAATGTATATAATTCCTGCAAGTGCAGAAATATTCTGACCAGACTAATAGATAAGAAATGTATAAATTAGGAGTGTCCTGATAATTTTTTTTTTTATCATTTCTAAAATGATGCTTATATTTCAGTGTGGATTTTGATCAGTGCTGATATTTGAACAAATCATTGGTATTTTTATTGCTTATTTCCTAGTGTGGTAAATTGATCAAGTAATATTACTCAAACTAAACAAAAAGAAAATGAAATCTTTCAGCGAGAAAAATACTCAAATAAAGTGATGAGAACAATAACACATTGTTTTAAAGTAAATGCATTTAATTTAATAAGTTATTACTGGTTAGGTCACAAATTAACTCATCTTATTAACAGGTAATTAGTTCTGACTAATGAAGGGGTTTTTACTACTTTTTTTGTTTTTCTTATGGATACAGGTACATTTAAAATATTAAAACCTAAATCTGCCTTTCTTTAAACTATACTTAAACTATAACCACTGATTCTGTCACAGCAACATACATTTTTAATCAAGGTAGAGTTCATACTCATAGTTTTAAATTGTTATGACTGAGTTATAATCCAACGAGTCAGTCAGGATCTCTGTTGGCTGGTGTTTACCTGCAGCAGTCTATGGATGAAAAGCAAAGTACCTCCTGGACAGTTAACCGGTTCATCACAGTGCAACACATAGACATAAAACCACACACTAATACCTGATAGTAATTCAGAGACACTATTCAGCCTAACAGGTATGTTTTTTTGACTGTGGGAGGAAGCCGGAGTACCTGGAGAGACCTTGCAAACTCCACACTAAGGAAATCAACTAGATAGAAATGGTTCTCATTGTCCATCTGCACAGCTCCATGCAAAGGTTGCTGATAAATAAAAAGTTCTAACCTCCATCAGTGCCTGTTTCTGGGGTAAGTTACAACCCTAGTAAACGCGGTAGGGTTCAATAATCCTGTGATGAAACCTCAGGAAATAATGACTGTGTCATAATCACTGTTTTAGGTAGTAACTGCACATTAAAGCGTTTGATCAAATTCTGCATCATTATCTCTTGCAATGAAGAAGAAAATGCTTTAAACTAGTGATATAGGCAAAATATTCCAATTTGTTTCTTCCAAAATAAAAATAGAAAAACTAGTTTTAAATATTAATAATTTACTAAATGTTATTTTTCCCTTATAGTTTCTAAGAATTAAGAAATGTTTATAGGTTTTTTTATATTTAAGAAATAATCAGATGTTTGTTTAATTTATACAGCTTCAAGGTAAATCTTTCTTGTCTACTAATGACCATTATTACTTTTTTTTCAGCTTTTTTATTGTCATTATACTGTCACAAGTACAGAGAAACGAATTGAACTCTCTGCATTTAACCCATTCATTTGTGGAGCGGTGGGCTGCCTTGGTGGGGCGCCCGGGGAGCAGTGTGGGGTTAAGGGTTTTGCTCAGGAACCCGGAGTGGCAGTCTGTGGGAGTGGGGCTTGAACTCAGAATCTCTGGATTCCAAGAACAATGCCTAATCACTTGGCCGCCACTCCCCTACAAAAATAATTTTCTTTCTGACTCTAAGGTACCGCAAGGATCTGTGTTAGGACATTATTGGACATTTTTCCATTGTATCAGATTTTTTTTCTTTTCTTTTTTTTGTGTGTTCTCATAACCTGTGGGCTGCTTAAGCAGTTTACATTAATCAGCCTTTATTCCTCTGTTTCTTGCATTTCTGCAGAGTTTGTAGAGTAATCAGCTGGGCTGCAGGAATAAACAAACACAAAGTCTCTGTAAAGACTCTAGCATGGAGTTGTGAAATGCCGTCTGGCTGATAAACCAGGCTTCAGCCAGTTTAATCAGTGTTCGTTTGCTTTGTGTGCAGCTTTAGTTTGACCTGTGCTTACAACACAAGCACTCCAGATTTGACTGATACCTCTAGACTCAATAAAGCAAAGAAAAACATGCTTGCAAACTAGCTTTTGTAACAAAATATATTGCACTGTAGACGTTATCTGAAAGACCTGAAATGCAATGCAATATTTGCAATCTACAAATCTATCCCTCATCTTCTTGTTGTTGCAGGTTCTTTGAGTATATCTACCTGTATCAAAGCAAGGTGATGTTCCAGATTGACCAGAAGACCAAAGAGTGCTCGAAGGTTGCTCTGACGGAGGCCTGGGATCCCTTTGACATCCCTAAAAACTCCACATTCGAGGATCAGTACATCATTGGAGGCCCAGGGGACAACGTGGAGGTTCAGGAGTGGTCAGATAGGAAGCCGGCACGCCAGCGTAAGTATGCCGGTCAACGCTCCATGAAACTCAAAGACAGAGGCTTAACTAAAGCTGGAGAATACAGCTGAATCCATTTAAAGCTGTTGAAATCATCTAAGATGCTGAGTCATTTAGGATAAATTGGTTGAATTCTGAGGTGACTCAAAAGTCTGCTTCGTGTGTGATGAGAACAAAATATTACACAATAAAAAAAAAACAATTAAAGAAAATAACAAATATAATTTCCAGTGTGCAAAAAACTCAGTGCCTAACATGCTCATCGTAGCTTCTGCCGCATAAGCCTGCATTTTTATTTATCTGTCAGCAGAGGGCGACATCTGTAAGTGAAAAATGTAACTTAGATTGCATAGGGTTAATTTGCTTTACATCCTTTCCATTAAGGTTAATTTCTAGATGTATCTATTCTGGTCTTTCAGTATAACAGACCCTTTATACTCCTGATCAGCCTGTAACTTCCATAACATCTGCTAATTTTGTATCCAGATGAGACTTGGGTTGGAGTTTACACCCTGAAGGACTGCTACCCGGTGCAGGAGACCTACACCAAGAACAGCACCGTCACCACCTCCACCCGTTTCCTCAGCCTGCAGCTGGGCATCAGCGACCCCAATGTCTTCAACCCACCTCTCACCTGCCAGTCATCCCGCCCAGGCAAGATGGCGGAGTTCCACTGTTGAGGCCTTCTCAGAAATCACCGCTGACCTTAGATGATTAACAGCTTATTGAGTTTTTATTTGCTTCCTGGTTAACACATTTATCTAAATATTAAACACTAACTGTGAACAAAACACCCAGAGCTGCTATATAAGTTAGAGCACCAGTGCTGTTTGTTTCTCTGTTTAAGCTGTATTTCAATAAGAAGGAATAAGTTCCTCCATAGAATCACTGGTGTGGTGAGATGACAGGGGCAAAACTTTGTTTTTAATGAACCCATTGCTTATCTGAAAGAGTGGAAGCTACTGATTGATTATTCAATGCTTTTTAATATGTGTGATGTGCATATAATAAAAACATTGTTAATAAATGGAATTGGCTTACATTTTCTTATATCATATTTAGGAGGTGGTGGTATTACAAAACTGAAAGAGGTGGTTGCTCAAATTTAACCTTTAGATTATCCTGATGATTTCTCCATATTTGTTCCAAGTAGGGTTTTACTTGGCTACATTTTCCTTAGAATAAACCAAGTGCTCATTCCAGTTTGATCCTCAAAGTTTCTACACATACAAATTAATAATTGGATCAAAATAACTTGCATAGAGCCCTCAGCTTGCAAAACATAAGAATAATTTCTGACATTCCCATTCTTTTGAAAAACATTGGACAAAAAAATTATTTACCCATGTGAATACTTTTTTTGGGTGGGGGCACTGAGGGCATCATGGAGGCTCTCCAGTCTGGTTTTAAACTTTTATACTGCACTGTTATAGGTCTGTCAAGGGTTCTGTTGACAACCTTTTAGGAAATTGCTCTTTCTAAAGATGGGAAATGTCATCCCTATAATAAGGTCTAGGTTTGCTTTAAATCTAGAAAACCTCCAAAAAAAGCACTTCAGAGGTATCCTGATGCTCCAACCACTTGATCTGATACCTTTACATCCGCTGCAACAGTATGGGGGGAAACTCAGTTCTGTAGCTTGTACAGGTGAGAATAGGGATGAAGACGGAGAATCAAATTTAGACTGTGAATTTTTGTTCTACTTTTTGTCAACCTGAACAATCAGATGAAGACCTGATCCATGCTTTGCGCCTTTCTAAATCTGAATGAATGAAATATCCTCATTGAATACCTCATTTCTGTACAAAGTTTACTGACCGCAAAATCACACCAAAATCATCCCTGGAAAACAAATCAATGGAGATCTGCATTTGAAGTCACATGCAAAATTAGAGTGGAAAAACACTACAGCCTATCCAACTTGGATGTAATGTCCTCATAGCAGGTTTTGTGTGTGGCCTCCAAGTGTCTGTATGACCCTCCTACAATTCCTGTGGATGCTCCTGATGAGGTGGTAGATGGTCTCCTGAGGGATCTCCTCCCAGACCTGAACTAAAGCATGCCCAACTCCTGGGCAGTCTGTGGTGCAATATGATTGTGGGTGGAGACATGATGTCCCAGATGTGCTCCATTGGAATCAGGTCAGGGGAACAGGTGGGCCCTAAATATATATCCATACCCTAAAATGTTTTCATCTAGCAGGACCTGCTGACACACATCCAGCCACATAAGGTGTAGCACTGCCTGCATTAGGAGGATCCCAGGGCCAACCGCTCCAGCATATGATCTCACAAGCGGTCTGAGGATCTCATCTCAGTACCTTATTATGCCATTCATGCTGACTCTGATCAGCCAAAGAAATACCACCCCAAACCATTACTGACCCACTAGACCGATTTACACTACCCTTCGAAAACCGATCCATACCAATCTCTGTTCCTTATGACCATTTATACACCATGCGGGCACGACTCCTCTCCTCCTATTGATGATCTATGGTACTACTGCTCTCTAGAGGTAAACAAGCAAACCAACATGGCGGCGCCCGTAACATTCAGGAAGTTATGTTTTGTTATCATTTTTATATTTCTTTGTTTTCAGAGAGTCAGGGGAAGAAGGCAGGCTTTGGTGAATTTACTTAACAGAGTCAGCTTTTTGGAAGTGGATACGACAAACGATTGTCGTATCCACTGTTGTCCAGTGAGCGGACATTGGAGAGCAGGTTTGAAGAGAGCGGCTTGTAGGGGTTCGCTTTTAGCTTTGCTATTAGCCCGCTTCTGCTGCTGCGGTCTCGTTGTCGTTCACACCATCTTCGCTTGTTCCTCTTCTGGCATGGTCAGACCCACAAGTCCGCTACTCTCTGGGCTTCTGCTATCAGCACTGCGAAGCACCTTAAATGGTCAAGAGTAGTTATTTACAGTTTTGTATTTACAGAGTCTAGAAAAAAACACTTGATGACCATAGCTCCAGCAGGCGCTGGTAGCCATAGATACTGGATTGATGCAAAGTTTGTTGCGTACTAAGCAGCATATTGGGAAGATATGCTTGCAGATTGTCGAAGAACTGTAGCAGCCACTGTCAGGATTCCTGTCTGTGTGTTTTTGTGTTTCTGTGTTTGTCTCCCTTCCTCCATCAGGAGACGCCTGGTTCTGGTCCGCCTCCTCACACACCTGCAGAGGGTTACCTCGTTAACGGAGCGCTCTTAAAGCTGAAGTCTGTAAGTTTTTAAAAATCACTTTTTTGTCATATTGGCTAAAACTGTCCCTATGCCCAGACAGTAGTACATGTGATATGTAATCTGTGAAAAAAACTGCTTCAATTGGTCCCGTATTTCAATCTGGAAAGAATAATTCGGGACGAGTCAAAACAACCAATCACAGCCAGAGGAGCGTCTGATGGAGTGTCAATCACAGCCCAACCCCCCCCCCCCCCCCCCCCCCACCCACCCCCGCAGCGCCCGGCTGCCGCAGTCGGGAGGACGCGCGTGGAAGTCATGGCGGAGCGACAGCCACCAGCGAAAGAGAAACTGCCCTTACTGCCCCTGCCGACAACTGCTTACACGGCAAACTTCGGTATAACCAGCATCTTATATCTAGCTGCTTGGAGGTGAGTGTTATCGCTCTTACCGGTTCACACTCCATGCCGCGTACGCTGCTTGGACGCTTCTGGTCGCATGCGGTAGGGGCTTGGAGGTGGGGCATGAGTGAAGCAGAGAGGGTGGGGGAGTGGTGTCAAACCTGTTTTTCTTCAAATTTTTAGTCGCAGTCTGCTCTCTTCTTAATGTTACAGACTGCAGCTTTAAGCTGCTGACTGCCACTACCTCGACGCCAGAGTGTTTGCCAGTCTTGGGTACTCTAGCCAAGCTGAGTTTTGCTGAGTCAAACTGAGTTCTTGTCAACCTGAGTCTTAATCTTGTTTTTTGTCTTTGCCTCTCGGCAGGAAGTCATCCTGTAAACTGGATGTTTCAGACCTTCTCATCCTGGAAGGATTATTTGAGCTTTAAACTGAGCAGAGGATTTAAACTGGAGGTTGAATCCATTTTTCCTCAAGAGATCATTTAAAGAAAATCAACAACCGGTAAAGTTCCGGAGACCTTTAAGTATTATCTGTGGCTTTAAACAGAATTTAATGCTGAAATAAAAGGAGGTTTTTATGCATCCATGTAATACATTGACTTTAAAAAAATAAACAGAAAATTTTTCCATTTTAAAATCTAAAGTATTTTTTAAGTAGAGAACAATAATCACAGCGCAGGTGATATTAGTGTCATGATCGGTACACGAATGTGACCCAATTATGCAGAACACCACGACACAGGAAACAGATGAAAAGTTAACAGAGTTTATTGAATACAATCCAATGATAGTATGTTCTGGTTCTGGTCCTGGGCAAACGGGTTCACCGGAGTCTGTGAGGAAGACAGTTAGTAGCTGGGCTCTTAGCGGTTTGTCCTTTGATAGTCTCTGGTGTGTACCTTGTGGGTCCTTGAATGGATCTTGGAGAGGAAGGTTGTTGGAACTGGAGAGAGTCTGATTAGCTGAGTCCGTTAGCTGCTTCAGCGTCTTGCTTCTAGAAAGGTAGCAGACCTTGACTTTGGATTTCCAGCTCTTGGTCCAGAGCTGCAAGAGAATCCAGGGGAAGTCTTCAGGTTTGGCTCTGAGGGCAGGCTCGGCGGGTTAAGCTCTACCAGAGCTTCACGAAGGAAGATCAGGTTTTCCTGGAAAGACAGAGACAAGATTAGGATCCTGTCAGGATCTCAGAGCAAGCAAAGTTCACAGAGGTTCTGGGCTTAGGTGCTAACCAACTGGCTCAACACTGCGGCGTTGAGGCAAGGTCTGAAGACAGCTTAAGTAGAGGGTCCTCCTGATGATGGTAACGAGCAGCAGCTGTGCAGAGGGCTCTGCTCAGGAGGATCCACGGCGGACTCTGCTGGAGAAGAGAGGTACTTCTCCAGCTTCCAACAGTACCCCCCCCTCAACGACCGCCCCTTGGCGGTCCGGAGGAAGTAGATGGGCAGGAACGCTCGTACTCCTCGATCAGGGAAGGATCGAGGATGTAAGAGCCGGGAACCCACTGACGGTCTTCAGGTCCGTAGCCCTCCCAGTCGACGAGGTACTGCCAGCCGCGACCTCGCCGACGGGAGTCCACGATGCGACGGACGGTGAACGCAGGGTGGCCATCGACTTCCAGGGTGGGTGGTGGGGAGTCGGATGGCGGGCACAGAGGGCTAGAGACTACGGGCTTGACCTGAGAGACATGAAAGGTGGGGTGGATGCGTAGACTCGGAGGTAACTGGAGACGGACTGCGGAGGGACTGATAACCTGGGAAATCTTAAATGGACCGATGAATCTGGGAGACAGTTTCCGAGACATTCCCTTGAGGGGAATGTCTCGGGTAGACAGCCATACCTCCTGTCCGATGGCGTACTCGGGAGCGGGACGTCTCTTGGAGTCGGCAAAACGTTTGGTGGTCTCTGATGATTTGTTTAGGGTGGTGATGGTTTCCTTCCAAATTCTTTGACAGCGACGGATGTGTTGGTTGATGGTCTTGACTGCTATCTCCTTTTCATCTGCGGGGAAAAGTGGTGGTTGGTATCCATGACTGACCTGAAATGGTGACTGGCCGGTGGATGCTGATCTCTGGGAGTTATGGGCGTACTCGATCCAAGGAAGATACTGGCTCCAGTCGGTGGGGTTGTTGGACGTTAGGCAGCGGAGGGTGGATTCAAGGTGCTGATTCATGCGCTCGGTCTGACCGTTGGATTGTGGATGATAACCTGAAGTTAAAGCAGACTTACAGCCCAGAGCTGAACAGAAGGCTTTCCAAACTTGAGAGATAAATTGAGGACCACGGTCTGATAGGATTTCCTGGGGAATGCCATGTAATCTGAAGACGTGTTTCACGAGAAGCTGAGCAGTCTGGAACGCCGAGGGGAGCTTCCTGAGAGGGACTAAATGACAGGACTTGGAAAAACGGTCAACGATGGTGAGTATTGTGGACATACCTCGAGAGACGGGGAGACCAGTGACGAAATCTATGGCAATGTGGGACCATGGACGTGAAGGGATCGGAAGAGGTTGTAGCAGACCAGAAGGTGGCTGATGCGAGGCCTTGTTTCTAGCACAAATGGGGCAGGCCAGCACATATTCCTTTACGTCCCTGTGGAGAGTGGGCCACCAGAAGCGTCTGGTGATGAGAGCGATAGTTCTACTGACTCCAGGGTGGGCCGAGAATTTGGCAGTGTGCATCCATTGAATGAGCCTGGACCTGACGGAAGACGGAACATAAGTTCTGTTAGCCGGACCGTTACCTGGGTCGGGTTCCGTGGCCAGGGCGGAGTTAATGAGATCGGATATCTCCCAGTTCACGACTCCCACAGTACAAGAGGCCGGGAGGACTGGCTCTGGTGTCTCGGGTTGATCGACGGAGTATAGGCGCGAGAGGGAGTCTGGTTTCACATTCTTTGATCCGGGTCTGTAGGAGATAACGAGATTAAATCTGGAGAAGAAAATGGACCACCTGGATTGACGAGGGTTGGCCTGTTTGGCAGACTGGATGCTAGCAAGGTTCTTGTGATCAGTCCAGACTAGAACCGGGTGCTCAGCTCCCTCTAGCCAGTGTCTCCACTCCTCCAACGCCAATTTGATGGCTAATAGTTCTCGATCTCCAACGCCGTAGTTCTGTTCTGCTGATGAGAGTCTGCGAGAGAAAAAAGCACATGGATGAATCTTTTGATCTGAGTCGAGTCTCTGGGAAAGGACGGCTCCAACGCCAGAATCCGAAGCATCGACCTCCAGGATGAACTGTTTGGAAGGGTCAGGCTGAATTAACACCGGTGCTCTGGAAAACAAAGATTTCAGTTTGTCAAAAGCAGACTGAGCTTCGGGAGTCCATTGAAAATTCCTCTTAACCGAAGTTAAAGAGGTCAGAGGTTGAGCCGTCTGGCTATAATTTCTAATGAAACGACGGTAAAAATTGGCGAATCCCAAAAACCTTTGAAGCTGTTTTCGAGTTTCAGGAATCGGCCAGTCCAATACCGCCTTTATCTTGTCCTCAGCAGGCTAAACCTGCCCGCCCTCGAGCACAAACCCCAAAAAGGTCACTGATGGTTGGTGGAACTCACATTTTTCTGCCTTGGCGAATAACTTGTTCTCCAGTAGCCTCTGTAACACCAGGCGGACATGTTTCTTGTGATCAGTTAAGTTCCGTGAATAAATGAGTATGTCGTCTATATAGACAAAGACAAACACATTTAAAAAGTCTCTGAGAACATCATTCACTAGTGCTTGAAAGCAGGCGGGGGCGTTTGTTAAACCAAAAGGCATCACCAGGTACTCGAACTGACCTAATGGTGTCTTGAAAGCAGTCTTCCATTCATCTCCTTCTCTGATTCTGAGGAGATGATATGCGTTTCTCAGATCCAGTTTGGTGAAGACTGTTGCCCCCTGAACAGGTTCAAAAGCTGAGGCTAGGAGAGGTAGAGGGTACTTATTCTTTATAGTGATTTGGTTCAACCCTCTGTAGTCAATGCATGGTCTTAATGAACCATCCTTCTTGCCAACAAAAAAGAAACCAGCACCCAAAGGAGAAGAGGACGGGCGAATAATTCCAGCAGCTAAAGACTCGTTAATATACTTCTCCATTGTCTCTCGTTCTGGCTTGGAGATGTTATATAAACGGCTGCTGGGTAACGGTGCTCCAGGTAACAACTCAATAGCACAGTCATATGGTCTATGTGGTGGAAGGGACGTAGCACTGACCTTACTGAAAACCGGGGCCAAGTCATGGTACTCAAAGGGAACTGAAGATAGGTCAGGAGAGTCCATCTCTCCCCCACCCCTAGGAGGCCCCACCACGGGGGCTGCCGACCGAAGACAAGTCTCATGACATGACGTAGACCATGCTTCCACGTGACGTTCAGTCCAATTAATGCGTGGATTGTGTTTCTCCAGCCATTCGAATCCAAGCACCAACGGGGAACATGCGGAGGGAATAACAAAAAATGTGATAGTTTCACGATGGTTACCTGAAAGGAGGAGCTCGAGGGGTTGGGTTTGATGAGTAACTTGGTGGAGATTTTTCCCATCAATGGCAGAGACACGGAGGGGTTGAGAAAGAGGAACAGTTTCAATCATCAATTGTTGAACGAGGTTAGAGTCTATGAGGTTCCGTTCACAGCCTGAGTCAATAAAGGCAGAAAAAGAGAGGTTCTGATTATTACAAAACAAGGTGGCAGGCAGCATCAATCGAGGAGATTTCTTAGAGTTGGTTTGGCCCGCCAGACTCCTCAGATCCTCTGGCGGGCCCTGCCTTTTGATTTAGCCGGGCAGGAAGCAATGAAATGTCCACTTTCACCACAATAGATGCAAAGTCTGCTCAAAAAACGTCTTTGTCTCTCCTCAGGAGTAAGCCGAGTGTGTCCCACCTGCATAGGTTCGACCTCCGTACCACCTGAATATGAAGCCTGAAAAGGCAGAGGGAGGGACTGGGCTTTTGGTCGGTCTGTGGGAGGAGAAGAAACAGTCACAATATTTGAGGCAGAAGTAGAGGCGTGAGACCCAGAACTTCTTAACTTAGAGCTGTTTCTGGCTCTAATTCTGTTATCCAATCTAATTGTTAGTTTAATTAGATCCTCAAGGGAGGCTGGTTCGTCGAGAGTTGCCAGTTCGTCTTTAATATTCTCATTTAAGGCCATGAAATAAGCTCCCTTCAGAGCACTTTTATTCCATCCGGAAGCTGCTGCCTTAACCCGGAAGTTGATCGAAAAATCAGCCACAGATGAATCTCCCTGCTTAATACTGAAAAGAGCACGAGAGTCAATTGTTTGATCAGTTTCCTGATTAAAAACCTGGGAGAATTCAGAAATGAAATCAGAGTATCGGCAGTTGAGACTTTCATCTGAGGGAAATCTGGCCTGGGCCCACTCCAAAGCTCTTCCTGTTAGTTGAGAGAGAATAAAGGTTATTTTCTTAAAGTCCGTCGAAAAGCTGTTTGGAGAGTTCTGGAACAATAATCTGCACTGAAATGAAAATCCTCTGCAATCCTTCATATTACCAGAGAATTTTTCAGGAAGGCTTGGGCGGAACTCTGATGACGTCACTGCTGGTGACCTCGGAGGGGGAACTGGACCCGGAAAAGGTTGCGCTGCCGGTGTGGCGTTAGCACTGTTCATGAAATTAGCATAGCTCTGAAGCTTTTGATTGTTAGTTTCCACAAGACAGTATAACTCACGGAGAGTCTGAGCTTGTCCATAAATTTGTGCATCTTGCTCCTCCAATCGACGGCGGATGTGTTCTGCTGGGCCTTGTGTTTGGCCGCAGTGTTCTGTCATGATCGGTACACGAATGTGACCCAATTATGCAGAACACCACGAGGCAGGAAACAGTTGAAAAGTTAACAGAGTTTATTGAATACAATCCAATGATAGTATGTTCTGGTTCTGGTCCTGGGCAAACGGGTTCACCGGAGTCTGTGAGGAAGACAGTTAGTAGCTGGGCTCTTAGCGGTTTGTCCTTTGATAGTCTCTGGTGTGTACCTTGTGGGTCCTTGAATGGATCTTGGAGAGGAAGGTTGTTGGAACTGGAGAGAGTCTGATTAGCTGAGTCCGTTAGCTGCTTCAGCGTCTTGCTTCTAGAAAGGTAGCAGACCTTGACTTTGGATTTCCAGCTCTTGGTCCAGAGCTGCAAGAGAATCCAGGGGAAGTCTTCAGGTTTGGCTCTGAGGGCAGGCTCGGCGGGTTAAGCTCTACCAGAGCTTCACGAAGGAAGATCAGGTTTTCCTGGAAAGACAGAGACAAGATTAGGATCCTGTCAGGATCTCAGAGCAAGCAAAGTTCACAGAGGTTCTGGGCTTAGGTGCTAACCAACTGGCTCAACACTGCGGCGTTGAGGCAAGGTCTGAAGACAGCTTAAGTAGAGGGTCCTCCTGATGATGGTAACGAGCAGCAGCTGTGCAGAGGGCTCTGCTCAGGAGGATCCACGGCGGACTCTGCTGGAGAAGAGAGGTACTTCTCCAGCTTCCAACAATTAGACACTGCCGCCGGTAATGCGGTAATTTATAAATGTTTTAAATCAGGATGGGTCCGGATTAGCCAGCAGGTGGGTCCGGATCCGGACCCGCATCCGCTGATCCATGACCTCTGGTCTAGAGAGTTTACTGTTGTTAGCATCACTGCTGTTTATGTGCTTCCCAGTGCTGATACAAAAGAGGCCATAAGTATTATCTCTCAGACTATATCTGAACTTTAATCTGCACACACAGAGGGTGTTTTTTCATCATTCCTGGGGATTTTAAACAGGCCAATTTGAAGACTCTTCTCCCTCATTTTGACATACGTGGATTTACTATAACATACAAGATGCATTCAAAGCAGCCCCAGGCCCCCACCTTGGCTCTTCAGACCACCTATGTGTTATACTAATCCCTGCATACACTAGTAATACAGCAGGCCTCATCTATAAATAGTTTTACTGTTATTAAAACCGATAATTCTGGTTCCTCTTTCTGTGAAACAGTAGGTACTCTGAACTCACATGTTCCCCTTTCTCTACTATTTACATGTGCTTTGTGAAAATGAGTTAATTAGCATGCTGTAAGAGCTGAAAGGCTTCATTCACTCTGCACAACAAAAAGATTTTCATATAGACACAAATGGTTCTAGAAATGCTTCGCCTGTGATAAGGAGGAAACACACAGTCGCTGGCAGTCAGGGGCGGTCTTACCATTAGGCAAACTTAGGCAGTTGCCTAGGGCCTATTTCCTTGGGGGGGCCCATAAAACTCCTTTTAGATGTATGGTTATTACAGCTATTACTTATTTGTGGACATTAATTATGGTTTTGATGAAATTCCTTTTGCTAAAATGCCATTAGAATGCTTATTATACTAAGTGTGTCTCGGGGCTCCCCCTTCAGTGTCCACCACAATGGACCAGTCCATTTGCTGCGTAAAGGTAGTGACTATGGCTGACATCGTCATCCTCACTGTGGCAGCGGCTAACACCAGCAGCAGCAGTCTCAGCGGTCAGTGTTGGGAACGTTACTTTGAAAAAGTAATTAGTTATAGTTACTAGTTGCTTTTCCCAAAAAGTAACTGAGTTACTAACTGAGTTACTCCACGTTAAAAGTAACTAGTTACAAGTAAAAGTAACTATTGTGATACTTTTGCGTTTCTCACCCCCATAACCCTCACCACCTGGCCCCCACCTTCTCGCCCTATGTTTCAAAAGCCAGCTGAATAGAGTGGACAACAAAGAGAAGTACCTGCAGAGAGTTTTGCATTTATTGCAACTCAACGTAAATTACATTAGTTGGGAACGGTATCTGTTGGGCTTCTAAACCCCGTCAGATAGCGTTCCCCCTGCTTAACATGGGGGGAACGCTATCTGATGCCGTGTAAATATCATCAGGCTGCATTACCTCTACTCATGGGTGTGACGTTTTTAACAGGGCATTCAGATCTGGTGAGTGTATGAAATTAATAACTGGGGATGTCTGATTCTGAAATTCCGTATGTTTGAGTTGTTGTAGATACTGCAACATCTATCTATCTATCTATACAGCAAGCTTCATCTATCAATAGTTTTACTGTTAGTAAAACTGATGATTCTGGTTCCTCTTTCTGTGAAACAGTAGCCACTCTGTACTTGCATGTTCCCCTTTCTCTACTATTTACATGTGTGTTGTGAAAATAAGTTAATTAGCATGCTGTAAGAGCTGAAAGGCTTCATTCACTCTGCACAGCCAAATTATTTTCATATAGACAGAAATGTTTCTACAAATGCTTCGCCTGTGATAAGGAGGAAACACACAGTCGCTGGCAGTTAGAAATGGATCACTCGGGAGATTCACAGAACCTGAAAACCTTTGCCTGTTCGATCTGTCTGGATCTACCAAAGGATCCGGTGACTATTCCATGTGGACACAACTACTGTATGGACTGCATTAAAACCCGCTGGGATGAAGAGGAAGAAGGGAAGAGTTGCCATTCTTGTCAGCAGACCTTCACACAGAGACCTGTCCTGGAGAAGAACACCATGTTAGCAGCTTTATTAGAACTGCTAAAGAAGACTGGGCTCCAAGCTGCTTCTGCTAATCACTGCTATGCTGGACCTGAAGATGTGGCCTGTGATTTCTGCACTGGAAGAAAACTGAAAGCCATCAAGTCCTGTTTAGTCTGTCTGGCTTCTTATTGTGAGAAACACCTTCAGCCTCATTATGATTCAGCCACATTTAAGAAACACAAGCTGGTGGAGCCCTCCAAGAACCTCCAGGAGAACATCTTCTGCACTGATCAGAAGTGTATCTGCAGTCTCAATTTAATGGATGAACATAAAAGCCAAGAGACAGTCCCATCTGCTGCTAAAATGAACAGAAGGCAGAGAGAGCTGGAGGAGATAGGGGGAAAAATCCAGAGGAGAATCCAGGACAGAGAGAAAGATGTGAAGCTGCTTCAACAGGAGGTGGAGGCCATCAATCACTCTGCTGATAAAACAGTGGAGGACAGTGAGAAGATCTTCACTGAGCTGATCCGTCTCATCCAGAAAAGAAGCTCTGATGTGAAGCAGCAGATCAGATCCCAGCAGGAAACTGAAGTGAGTCGAGTCAAAGAGCTTCAGGAGAAGCTGGAACAGGAGATCACTGAGCTGAAGAAGAAAGAAGCTGAGCTGAAGCAGCTCTTAAACACAGAGGATCACAACCAGTTTCTCCACAGCTACCCCTCACTGTCAGCACTCAGTGAGTCTACACACTCATCCAGCATCAATATCCGTCCTCTGAGACACTTTGAGGATGTGACAGCAGCTGTGTCAGAGGTCAGAGATAAACTGCAGGACATTATGAGAGACACATGGACAAACATCTGTCTAACAGTTACTGAAGTAGAGGTTTTACTGTCAGAACCAGAACCAAAGAGCAGAGCTGGATTTTTGAAATATTCCTGTGAAATAACATTGGATCCAGATACAGCACACACATATCTATTTTTATCAGAAGGAAACAGGAAAGTAACTGCCTTGGATCAGCACCAGACCTATCCCAGTCACCCAGATAGATTCTCCTCATGGTGGCAGGTCCTGAGTAAAGAGAGTTTGGCTGGCCGTTGTTACTGGGAGGTGGAGTGGAAAGGGAGAGGAGTCTATATAGCTGTTGCATCTAAGAAAATCAGCAGAGCAGGCTATGAGTGTGGATTTGGTCGTAACGACAAATCCTGGGCATTAAATTGTCACCAAAACAGTTACACCTTTTGGTTTAACAACACAGCCACCCCGATCTCAGTTCCTCAGTCTTCCAGGATAGGAGTGTACCTGGATCACTCAGCAGGTATTCTGTCTTTCTACAGCGTCTCTGAAACCATGACTCTCCTCCACAGAGTCCAGACCACATTCACTCAGCCGCTACATGCTGGAGTTTGGCTCTACATATGTGGAAACTCTGCAGAGCTTTGTAGACTTTAATAAATCTTTGTTTTATATTACTACTTGCTGTTCATAATCAGGGCAATTTGAAAACTTTTAAGTTACAGCTAATTAATTCCATATGAAAAAGAGTAGGGGCATAGTGGTATGAGATGAGTGCCTTTCTATCCTATAGAGGCCTTAAAGCTGGGCGTACACTGTGCGTTTTTTTTCAGTCGTTGCACGCAGCTGCTGTTGACACTGTATGACTAACCGCAGGGTTTCGTTGTACAGTGTGAGTTCACAGCTTATGATTTATGTTTGGCCCAATGCTCTGATGCGGTCTACCTGCTCACACTTAACGACTAACATCACGTCTGACTCAGGTCTGCAGTGAGATAGAGCTGCTCTCTAGCTCTCTATCCTGAAGCCAAACAAATAGTAGGGGAATATTAAGCTCACTATAGTGAAACACGCTGCCTTGGTAATTTGTGAAATTTTGTGCTGAAAGCCCTAAAAAGAAAAGGCGACGACGTAGTTGGAAAAAAGACATGTCTGAGCACACATGGCTACTACGGTCTGTCAATTTTACAGACAGAACTCCATTTCATTCATTGCATCCCTGCCATGCTGCTGTGTTTACAACTGAGAGGAAGAATAAAAAGAAGAATCCTTCTTTGCGCCCTGAGCGATTAGCCCATGACGACCGCACGTGAGAGGCTGATCGCCCCTCGTTACCCCCTGTACACTGAACGACTCTCAATGCACAATCAGGCTGAAAGTCGGCCGGATTGAAAGATTCTCGCACGACTGGAAAATCGCCCCGAAAATCACACAGTGTAAGCCGGGCTTAAGACTGCAGTTTTAAGACCCCTTGTCACAGAATGCTCCCTGAGGGCTACTCATTGTCCCCTACTGGATGGATTTAACACAGATGACACATTTCCGCATTGTGGAACTTTAAACTATCTTTTTATTTTCATTTTTTAGATGAGATAAATTGTTTTCGAACTGGTTGTTCTATTTAACTGATGTTTTCATGAACTGAATAAAGGTGTGGTTTGAATGAACTAGATGATATATAATTTGCCAAATTAACTATAGCAGCGAAAAGATGTGTAACATTGCTCAATAAAGATGTAAAGATTTTCCTTTGTTCCGTCTTATTTATTTTCCTACACTTTAAATCAAATTCCACTATGATATTCAACCATTGCTCACATCATTGAGTTGAAGACAAATCCTGGTTTATCTTTGAATCCATACAAAATGTACAATTTGGCTTAAGCCTAACCCAATTTATCCAAGAACAGAAAAAAGCAAAACAATTTTTACATTTATTTTAGTAAAATATGACTTTTTGGATAGCAGTAACATTTCATAGGAAGGGGGAGGGGTTGCTGCGTGATGTGAAAATGAAGTGCAGCAGAAACTCTTAACATCCACATTATTTTGGGTAATCCTGGTCTATTTTGCATACCCAAATGGAAAAGCAAAAAACTTAGGAACTGTAAGCCCAAATTAAATAGCAATACATTATTTGAAAGCTAACACCCTCTAGTTTCTAGTCTGTGTTCTTGGGTGAGTAGAACACAGACAAAGCTGCATCAGTTCAAACATGACCCAAGGTTGTTTTTTTTTATATTCGGACATTCTTAAGAAAAGCCAGGTCTCATTGTATTAAATTTGTTCTACATCATGTCAAGCACAAATGCAGAACATTTAAGACCTCAGACCCGCGCAATGGCTCCACCCACAGGTGTCTGTGTTTCTAACACAAGCCTGTAATATGGTATCCCTTTAAATATTCTACAAACATTTGGGCTCGTTCAAAACCTTATTTCATTGGCTACAAAGCCAAACACCCTATGTGATTTAACCAATAACATCAGAGAATTAAAGGTCATCATAACGTGTATCACTGGCTGACAGTAAGTAAACCGGAAGTGAACAGGTGGTGAGATTTCAGGGACTATATTTCGTTTAAATCCAGTGTTGTCAGAAAATTTTGATTTATCTTCTATTATTTGTAAATGTATCCTATTTAATCACTATAAAAGTTTTCACTCAGTCTGTTTCACCTTCAAGGTAGCACCATTCTCTGCGGGATGGTGTTTGTAGACCAGAAATAGCTTCTTCCCATAACAAACCAGATTCTTTCTCAAGGTTTATTCATAACATTTTACTGTTTAACCAAAGTGTCTGTAATTTGTTTTGACTCTGACTACTTTTCCATTGTTGTAAGTGTTGGGATCCTGAGGCTTGCCCACCAGAGGGTGCTGAGGATCCTCTTCTGTTATATGTTTTCTGTTAGGGACTGCGGTTACTGTTGGGATCTGGAGATCTACCATCTGTCTCCAGCAGAGAGCGCTGTGGGTCTCCTGGGCTGGAGCCTCTAGCACACCTGAAGCTCATCAACCCATAAGGAGACCTTTCTACATAAGCGGCAGTCAGACCTTCGACGCCGCAGTGTTGACCAAGTTTGGTTAGCAAACCTAAGCCTCTGTAAATCTAGTGAATCACAGTAGACTCTAGAGAGGAACTGGATTCTAACATGCCTCTGTCTTCTTTACTCACAGAAAGCCTGATTGAAGTCTGAAGCTCTGGAAGAGCTTTGCCTGGAAACCTGCCTACCTGCCCAAGGAAGCCAAACCAGAAGATCTCAGTCTGGATTCCCCCTTCAGCTCTCAGGGAAGAGCTAGGAAACTAAACCCAAGTCTGAGACTCTCTAGCCAGAAGCTAGACGCTGCTGCTGCCGAGTTATCTGCTACTTCCACAGTCTCTGGACCCAACCGGTTCCCCTCTCTCAGAATTCTACTCACTTGTCAATCCATCTAACTGCCTGGCAAACCAAACCCTCATCTCTTCAAGATGTCAGTGAAACCAGACCTGCACCAGAACCAGTCCTCCTTAACTCTGTGTGTTGTCCTTAATAAACATTGTTAAATTTTCCTCTGTCTCCAGTTTGGTGTTCTGCATGTGGGTTAAGTCCATTAGCCAATCATGACAGTAAGTAAGGGGGAACTAACGCTGCTCATGCAGAACAGGGCTGAATGCTGTGCCATAAGGGCTGTATGATGAACTGTTCTCTCTTCGCAAAGATATGAATA
Organism: Cyprinodon tularosa; assembly: GCF_016077235.1. Taxonomy (NCBI): domain Eukaryota; kingdom Metazoa; phylum Chordata; class Actinopteri; order Cyprinodontiformes; family Cyprinodontidae; genus Cyprinodon; species Cyprinodon tularosa. The sequence goes on along the minus strand of NW_024038824.1, from coordinate 149,651 downwards.
AATGTGCCGACTTAGTGAAATCCATCGATCTCCGTTTATTTAACTACTATGAGTGTGTGAGTGGAGCTGGTCGGCAGTCATATGCTGGTCGGAGCTCCAAGCTTTCTTTCTGAAACAGAAACGAGACTTCCTTCTCGTAATATTACAACATTATTCTTGTGATGTTACAACTTTATTTCCATAATGTTACCACTTTATTGTCGTAATGCTACGACTTTATTCTCGTAATATTACTACTTTCTTCTTGTAATTTTAGCACTTTATTCTAAAAATGAAAAATAAAAAGAAATCTCTAACCTGGCCTTATACTCTGTCGTACAGTTAAAATATAATTAGCAGGTGCTATTTCTTTTATAAAGTATAACAACACAAGATGGAACCTAAAGATCTGGTAGTTTTTGGAGAGTTTACTGTTGTTAGCATCACTGCTGTTTATGTGCCTCACCAGCGCTAATTCAAAAGAGTCCATGAGTGTTGTGACTGATAAAACTGATAATTCTGTTTCCTCTTTCTGTGAAACAGTAGCTACTCTGTACTCGCATGTTCCCGTTTCTCTACTATTTACATGTGCTTTGTGAAAATAAGTTAATTAGCATGCTGTAAGAGCTGAAAAGCTTCATTCACTCTGCACAGCCAAATATTTTCATATAGACACAAATGCTTCTAGAAATACTTTGCCTGTGATAAGGAGGAAACACACAGTCGCTGGCAGTCAGGGGCGGTCTTACCATTAGGCAAACTTAGGCAGTTGCCTAGGGCCTAGTTCCTCGGGGGGCCCATAAAACTCCTTTTAGATGTATGGTTAACACAGCTTATTACTTATTTGTGGACATTAATTATGTTTTTGATGAAATTCCTTTTTGTTAAAATGCCATTAGGATGCTTATTATATTAAGTATGTCTCGGGGCTCCCCCTTCAGTGTCCACCACATTGGACCAGTCCATTTGCTGCGCATGTGCAGAAAGGTCGAAGATGGGCCATTTTAAAGTAAGTTTTGAATTTCGTTTGTATTTGCTAGCAGCTATCCCATTGAGCATTTTTGCTACAAATGATTAAAAAAAATCTATTTAGGTGCAAGTTATTACCAAGCTCTCGCTTTGCATTACAGTTTTATATTAACATTGCTTTAATGTGTGTTATTGTGTACTGCTGTGGATGTTGAGGGTCGAGTTAATTATAGATGAAACTAGTCTTAACTTTAAAGAAATACACTCTATACATTGCTAATGTGGTAAATGACTATTCTAGCTGCAAAGATCTGGTATTTGGTGCAATATTTACATAGGTGTATAGAGGCCCATTTCCAGTACCTATCACTCCAGTGTTCAAATAGTACAATGTCTTTGCTCATTGGCTCAGAAGGCTAATTGATGGTTAGAAAACCCTTGTGCAATCATTTTCACACATCTGAAAACAGTTTAGCTCGTTACAGAAGCTACAAAACTGATCTTCCTTTGAGTAGATTGAGTTTCTGGAGCATCACATTTGTGGGGTCAATTAAACGCTCAAAATGGCCAGAAAAAGAGAACTTTCATCTGAAACTCGACAGTCTATTTTTGTTCTTAGAAATTAAGGCTATTCCATGCGAGAAATTGCTAAGAAGTTGAAGATTTCCTACAACGATGTGTACTACTCCCTTCAGAGGACAGCACAAACAGGCTCTAACCAGTGTAGAAAAAGAAGTGGGAGGCCGCGTTGCACAACTGAGCAAGAAGATAAGTAGATTAGAGTCTCTAGTTTGAGAAACAGATGCCTCACAGGTCCCCAAATGGCATCTTCATTAAATAGTATCTGCAAAACACCAGTGTCAAAATCTACAGTGAAGAGGAGGCTGCGGAATTCTGGGCTTCAGGGCAGAGTGGCAAAGGAAAAGCCATATCTGAGACTGGCCAATAAAAGAAAAAGATTAAGGTGGGCAAAAGAACACAGACACTGGACAGAGGAAGACTGGAAAAAAGTGTTGTGGGCGAATTAATCCAAGTTTAAGGTGTTTGGATCACAAAGAAGAATGTTTGTGAGACGCAGAACAAATGAAAAGATGCTGGAAGAATACCTGACGCCATCTGTTAAGCATGGTAGAGGTAATGTGATGGTCTGGGGTTGCTTTGATGCTGGTAAGGTGGGAGATCTGTACAGGCTGTCCTGGAGTGGCCTAGCCAGTCTCCAGATCTCAACCCCATAGAAAATCTTTGGAGGGAGTTGAAAGTGACAGCGACAGCCCCAGAACATCACTGCTCTAGAGGAGATCTGCATGGAGGAATGGGCCAAAATACCAGCAACAGTGTGTGAAAACCTTGTGAAGACTTACAGAAAACGTTTGATCTCTGTCATTGCCAACAAAGGGTATATAACAAAGTATTGAGATGAACTTTTGTTATTGACCAAATACTTATTTCCCACCATATTTTGCAGATAAATTATTTAAGAATCAGACAATGTGATTTTCTGGATTTTTTTTTTCTCATTTTGTCTCTCATAGTTGAGGTATATCTATGATGAAAATTACCGGCCTCTCTCATCTTTTTAAGTGGGAGAACTTGCACTATTGGTGGCTGACTAAATACTTTTTTGCCCCACTGTATATATATATATATATATATATATATATATATATATATATATATATATATATATATATATATATATATATATATATATATATATATATATATATATATTTTTTTTTTTTTTTTATATAATTCCTCTGAGTTATAGTGACGTAGACAAAATTAAAGTTGCATGACATCCTCAAATTTCTACTTTAGCAATTAAGTAAATATACTTATATTTAATCACTGGATAAAAGCCTTATACGGTGTTTTATGTGTGATTGTTTTCAGCATGAGACAGGGGTGACGGAGAGAATTCCAGAATGATCCGGCCAGACTTTCATAATGATGTTGTTCCACCAGACTGCGAGACTCCAGCATCATCCACTAAGCTAGTAAGCACTGTTCTTCTGGAAGATGACCCAGCACTCTGGCTAAAGAAGCTGTCTGATCAAGCATGCTGCTCGATAGCATGGAGAGGACCACTCTAGGTGAAGGACAGTATCCGTCCAAAAATTGGACACGGGCGCAGAGATACTGAACCTTTATACAATTTTTTATTATAGTTTATTATCACTTGTCAGATCAACAAAGTAAATCTGATCCTTCCATTCTCATAGAAATTTTATTTTAAACACATAATTTTTCACGCATAAAAAAAGAAGATCCAATATTCAGCCAAGACAGACAGTAGGATTACTCAAAAAGTGTTTATTAAAACTATGGATAGCAGAAACGCTCTGTGGATCTGTAGTAGCAGTGGCTAGGCAGCAAACTCTGAAGATAGGAAACACAGTGACCACGATAAAAATACCTGACTACACGTTGAACGGTCGCAAACTCGCGCAGACCGACGTTGCAGAAGCATACCAGCAAAAGGCTCAGTGGTCTAGGAGTCTGAAGCCAGGTCAGGCAGACAGATCAGAACAGGAACAGCCAGGCTCAGTGGTCCAGGAGTCTGAAGCTAGGTTAGGAAAACAGATCAGAACAGGAACAGGCTCAGAGGTTGAGAAGCAGAACAGGACAAGGTAATCAGAAACACTCTGGTACGCTAAAAACACTCTCACCATTGAGATCAGACTGGAACAGGCAGGCTCAATGGTTGAGAGGTAGAACAGGTGAGGATCAGGCAATCAGAAACACCAAGGATAATGATGAAACATTCTCACTACTGGCACAAGAGAACAAGAATAATCTGGCGTGATGACTCGATACAAGCACCTTAAATAGAGGCAGGAGCAGGTGGATTAGAAACTGGGCAGAATTGGACAAGAAACAAGTAATTGAGCCAGTCATCAGTGCCAAGATCATGACATGATCTATATATCAAGAAATTTATATTTTATTGTAAAGAAGTGGAAATTTCAAAGACAGCAAAAAAATTCAAGTAGACAGCATTTACTTTGAATGTTCTCAAACCTTCTTGACACACAATTTGCCTCCTTTATACCAAAATTAGAAACAGCACATATTACGACAGCTTTACCTATAATAAAACATTGTTTTTATTTTATTTTTTACTTTTTAGTATTGTATTTGCTGTATTTTTCTAATTTTTTTTTATTGTGATAAAAAATTGAACAGAAAAACACTTTAAAGTTGCTTCTTATTATTCAACCAATGCAATCATTAAAATCTTTACATTTTTTAAAATTTCAGTGACAACAAAACTATAAAATAATTTTAAAGTCTGGATTTTCAGACCTGTATCAATCCAAACCCCCTCTAAACCACTTTCAAACATTTGTAGACCTGTTTATGAGTATCATCTTTACTTTTTAATCACGTTGCTAAAGTTAAAGGCAAGATCTTCTTTTCTATGCCATTTTTAAACATTGTCATGTAAACCTTTTTTGCTTAATAAATACCAAACAACATTAGCCTTTTTTTTCTTTTAGTTAATAAAACACTAAAATAATCAAACCATATCTTCTGCTTCTGAAAAAAATGTCAGCAACTGAGGAATTCATCCTTATTACATTTTTGAATTTGTACTTTAATTTTATATCTTTTCATATAATAAAGCACCTTTGAAGCAGTCTCTTGTATTGTGCTTTATCTGTCTGTAAACATAGTTATGTAAAATTCACATATTAAGAAGCTGTCAGAGACATAAACTATATAAAGCTGCAGGATGCTGAATACTTATACTAAATACAGGAAGACCACAAAAGGAACATGACAATTAGAACTTCAGCCATACTAACCCACCACTGTTGTAGCAAACAAGGCAGAATTAAAGTCTTACATCTTTGTGGTCTGATCTACCAAAGCTGGAGTTTATAGGAATATTTTGTAGTTCATATTTAATCTAACAGGAGATACTCATAAATACATTTTTTCTATTTTTTGAATGGTGAGCATTCAGTCATGTAATCATGTTACCTTTTTCATAGAAGTGTCACATCCTCTTGTAACATTTTGAGACATGAAAATGTGTTGTTTGGCTAGATCAGAGAGTAGTTTATGCAACTTCTATTTAGTAAAGCATAACAGTTAAAGGTGTTAACATGTTTAACTGACTGACCAAAACTTTAGTTAGTTATGCTCTCTAAAGCAACATCTCTTTTTTTGTCCTTATAATACTTTTGGTTATTCTTGGATTTGTCCACAGAGGATGCTACCATACGTCAGAGTTCCAAAGAGGTGCCCAAGGGAAATCCAGAAGGGAGTCAGTAAAAAGTTCTAGGTTTGGTTCACAGACAGACAGAGATCCTGCAGGAGTCGGAGGACAGGTCAGGCAAACAACTGAGAACGGGGACATGCAAATTCTGAGGTCCAGCGGCAGAACGGGTCAGGATCAGGCAGTCAGAAAACACAGATACGCTAGAAAACTCTTGACATAGACTCCAATAACCTGGCACTGATGACTGGTCTGAAGGCTGGTTATATAGGGACTGAAAGAGGTGGATCAGATGAGCGGTAATGAGAACTGGACGGTGACAAATCGGTGAGGGAAATGAGTAATCAGACCAGACATCAGCACCTTAACTTGTCTTGTTTTACCTTTCCCAACTCAAATTATCATTAACATTTTGATTTTAAAGAAATTTTTGACCTTAGGAGTAAGCCAGAGCACCCGGAGAGAACCCACATATTCCCAGGTAATGCCTGTTAATATAAAAGACCAAAATACTAACCCATAGACACCTTCTTCTAATAGAACCATGTTTTATGTTGTGCAGCTGATTTATTGGTTCAGAGTAAAACATTAGCACCATAAGTAAATTTGTAAAAGGCACTATACCTATCCTATCCTATCATGGAAGTTTTCAAACTTTGTGGGCAAGCCAGAGCACCTGGAGAGAACCCAGATATGCACAGTTAGCATGCCAACACCACAGAGATATGAAGCAGGTGAGTTTTGAGCTGTGATGCCAATGTGCTATCAACTATGCACAAGCTTTTTGGAATGAACTACCAATTTGCATTAATTGATTTATTATTACATATATATTTTATTTTTCTTATTTTTTATTCTTTTTTATGGCTTTTTTTATTTTGTGTTTTTATTATTTATTTTTTTATTTAATCTTTTTATTTTTTTGTATTTTTATTATTAATTTTTGTTTGTTTTTTATGTTTTTTTTTATATATATATAGTTTTTTTTGTTTTTTATTCCTTTTCATGTTCATTTTTTATATTTTGTATTTTTATTATTTTTTTTATTTAATTTGTTATTTTTTCTATGTTTATATTTTGTATTTTTATTACCGTATTTTTTTTTTATTTGTTTCAGACTTGAAAGAGTTAATTTGTATTTGGGGAAGTAGAGATATTTTATGTTGTGTAAGTGATGAATTGCTTACTCTCAGTTTTTGAGGGTTTTAATTTTTGGGGGGATTTCGGGCTGTTAGGATGATTGTATGTATATGATTCACTTCTATCTATCTATCTATCTATCTATCTATCTATCTATCTATCTATCTATCTATCTATCTATCTATCTATCTATCTATCTATCTATCTATCTATCTATCTATCCATCCATCCATCCATCCATCCATCCATCCATCCATCCATCCATCCATCCATCCATCCATCCATCCATCCATCCATCCATCCATCCATCCATCCATCCAGATTTCTCCCTTTCTCCATATATGATAACATTTGATCGTTCTCGCTCTCCATAGTTCCCCTGTGGCGTGAGCACAGGGCGGCTGTTACGCGCCTTTAGCGAGCATGCGTATTTCCTGATGCTTGCGCGGTGAATCGTGCCGCCTGCGCTGTGCGGAGATGCAGGGGAAAGCGTATCTGATGGGGAAACACAGCTCGAGTAACACCAGGATTTCCATGTGGAAAACGCTGTTTTGCTGCTGGAGTCCTCCTCACTCTCCATCTCTCTGTGTGTGCTGTACGTTAACACCCACCAGCAGAAACACCCACCTACCCAACTGACAGACGGAATCTCACTATACATCAACCAATCTCATCCTCCCCTCTCTCATGACAAGGCGCGCACAAATCCTATCATGAAAAAAAGGTTCATTGTGCGACCTGAGTAACGTCCAGTAACGGGGTGTTGGCAATGGTAACTGCGTTATAGTTACAGTCAAAGTAATTAGTTAGATTACTCGTTACTAAAAAAGGTAACGGCGTTACTAACGTCAGGACGCTGTGGCTGACTGAGTCTCTGTCACACTTTGAAGAAAACACAGCTAAGGTAAAGATATTGTCAGATTAATGCTTATTTTTCTCCAACACATACACACGTTATTTTTTTCTTTATTACTTATTTCTGCTTTATCTACATCTCAGAATGGTACAGATAATGTTGAGTCTATTGCACATCTGGAATGATCTCTACACTGGGTAAATGATATAAATGAGAACTTACTGCTAACAATTCTATATCATAAACTAAATTCTATGACCCTGGCCAAAAAGAGAAAGTATTCAATGATTCTGTATCATTGAGCCACAACCACTAACATTGTAATGCTCAAGGTGCCTTCACATTACAGTAGCTCTGCTAGCTTGATCTTAACTTTCGTTAAAAAAAGACTTAATGGAGTTGGAGTGAAGATGTCATCATATACTTTTTTTCAACAAACTCAGTGCTATTTAGACAAAACAGACAGCTCAACATTGCCTCGATCAAAGACTACCTTAGAAACTGACCCCCACAGTTTTTGAAACTGAAGGTTCAAGTATTTAACCAGGTAGTCAGCAACACAGGAGTACCACAAGGCATGGTACTCTTACCATTCCATTTAACCCTGCACACCTTGGACTTCCAATCCAAGGCAGTTCCATCATTTGCAGAAATGGTGGACAAGAGGCTGAATAGAGGGAGCCAGTTAACCACTTTGTGGCATGGTGTGGAAACAATCATCTGACCCAGACTGTGAACAAAACAGGAGAGAAGATTGTAGATTTCAGAGGAAAAGGGAACAGGTCAAATAATAGGAGAAGTGGGGGGGATGGTGAAGGAGTATAAATGCCTTTGTGTTCACCTGGAAAACAGGATTCAACTGAGAAAAAATCTACAAAAAGGGACACAGCAGATTGTATATTTTAATGAAGCTTAGGCCCTTCCCCATTTGGAGCAAGATACTGTATAACTTCTATAATTCTGTTGTGTGAAATCTCCTGTGCCACCATCTCCTTGGGTAACAGTATCAGAATTCATCATTTAAAAGAATCTCAGCAAGGTCAGCTCTGTTGTGGGAACTCCTCTAAACCATCTGGAGAATAGTTCACAAAGAAGAAATTAAAAATTAAGAACATCATGGACAGGTATGAGCATGCTCTTCAGAAGACTGTTAACAGCTTCAGTCAAAGGCTTCAGCTACATTAAAGAAACACAAGCAGATGAATCACTCCAAGAACCTTCAGGAGAACATCTATTCTTGTCATGGTAAGCTGATGATGATCTAATCACAGGTATGTCTGTAGTCTTTGTTTCATAGCCAAACTGTTTTGTTGTGAAAAACAAAAAAGCATTAATTGAACCATGTTAGATGTGGGCAGAACAATAGAAATAAACAGCTTCATGAAATCATATATTTTCATCTGACAAATTGAGAAGAGAAATAACTTAAACTGTTATGAAGAGATTAAGAATAGAGCAAATGCAAGAATGTCAACATGTGACGCTGGAAAAACATGTTTCCTTTTTGCTTTCTTACCAACTAAAAATACAAAAAATATATTAATTTTTTTTTCCATTTTCAATCTTTTCTATTATATAGATATATTAAATTATCAAATAAATAAATACATACATTAATACATAATCTAATGAAATTAATTTCATTAATGATTTATCCTGAACTATCTTATTATCCTGAAACATAAACTTTAACACTAGATGGCGATGTCATCTAGGTTACAGTGATCAAGAGGAGGTTAAAGCTCCTCCTCCTAGTGTGCCAGCTTGTTGAAAACTGGGCATTAACCTCTGAGGAAGGTTGGGGACATGTCATAAATATGGGAAGGCTGATGTTAAATGTTATAAATTAGTATCCTTAATCTAAAAGGTAAAACTGATGCTCATCAAAATAAACAATTACAATACAAAAAGAATTTAATGTCAATATAAAACTATGATGAAAATCCATTCAGTCTATTGGCTCAGAATGCACACAATAAATGAATGTAGAAAAATAACTTGTAGAAAGTAATAGGCATCCTAAAAAGAAACCCTTAGAGATTAAATAAGGGAAAATGGATTGAATTTTTCTGTTTAACATAAAAGGTTATGGCATTTACATCCAAAAGAATTAGAGAAGTGTCATTTTCTTGGTTCTGTGGTGCTTTATATTGCTCGTTGTTTTCTAGTTTTATTGGTTTAATTCCTATTTTGTTGTTGTTTCTAGATTTATGTTCAGGTTTTTCTGTTTTTTTCCTTTCCCCTTGGCTCCCTCGTTGTCTCCTCTCACACCTGCTCCTTGTCAGCTCGTTAACCCTGCCTTTGTCTCAGTCAGCTATTTATGCTCTCCCTCTGCTGTCACTCCTTGTTGGTTCCTTGTCTTTGCTGTCCTCCCATGCTGTTGTCCACCCACCTCGTCTCTCCCTGGCTCCTCGTGTTTGGTTTCCCCAGATGTCTCCATAGTTCTGGTTTGCTTTTCATTATTAGTTGGATTTTTGCATACCTGCCTTTGCTTACTGTTTTGCCCAATTAAACTGCAAGAAATCTCCTCAGCCTCTCTGCCTCTGCATTTGGGTCCTCAAACCACAACGAAACCCTGACAAGAAGTAATTCAGCGGAAAATGTATAACCTTTAGTTATATATATATAGATTACTTAAGCAGAAGAGTTAGGTGCATTAAATCTTAGAAATATGTCCTGTCTAATATATAATACACATAAAGAAAAAAAAAATATTCATAATATTTTGAATATTATGAATTCTTTGGCCATAATGGAAGTAAATTAAAATGAAACCCAGTAAGATTGATTATGTGAAATATACATTATGGTATTATAGTATATGGAAAACAGCAAAAACAGGTGTGATAAAAATGGATAATAACAGCAAACACTAAGGGTAAGTACAGGAGCATATAGGCAGCAACCTAACAGTAGCACTCAATGGTAGAAACTATGATAGAATTAAGAATATAAAAATTAATTAATAGTTTTATGATTTTATACGGATATAATTGAATGTGCATCAACCAACACTGGATATTCTAAAGCCATGTTAAACAAAATAGAGGAGGGAGTAAAAAGCTTTGAGTGGGTGATTGTTAAGAAGGCAGAAGAATCTTGAATGAGAAGATTAGACTCTTATGATTAAGAAAAAGGGAATCACATGCAGTTTATATGCCGAATAGGAATATAAAAAAAGCAATAATAATTATATACAGGTTTACACAGATATCTGAAAGATATTTTAAGTAGCACAAGAAAAACAAACCACAGTATAGACTGTCAACCCATATTAATAACAATATTAGCAGTAGCTCTTACTAAAGTTCAGCATTTATCGGTTTACAGCACAGCTATCGAGAAAGCGGACCAGACATTTTATAGAAATGCAGTCATTTAGAACACAGAATCCCTCAGTTGCTTTAATAAAGTTTAAGAAAAAATGTATTTGGGCAGCCTTTGGCAGTGCTATCTAAACATTTGTTTGGTTTCCAGTCTAACTTTTGTTCCATTTTCTTAATCATTTCATCATTTACATCTTTTTATCAATCATCTTATCTTTTTTGATATAACCCTCTTATTTTATAGTGTCACTTTTATTCTATTTAATGATTTGTGTTGCTGCTTTACCGCTGCAGTTTACTTTTCCTTTTTTTTCCCCACATGTAAAGCACTTTGAATTTTCTTGCCAATGAAATGCGCTATAGAATTCAACTTGCCTTTCTTTGCAGGTTATATAATTAACAGTAACATTTATATGGGTTCCCGAAAAAAAAACCTGAGGTCGAGGTTGAAAAAAAAAGGGGAACGAAAGCATAAAATCAACTTTGAATATATAAGGAGCAAGGCTTATTTGTCATGATTTTATCTAAGGCTCGGACCCACATGCAGTGAAACCAAACAGAGAGACACGGATGAAAAGTTTGACGGGTTTTATTGAAGATGTTAAAGCTGAAGTCTGTAAGCTTTTAAAAATCACTTTTTTGTTATATTGGCTAAAACTGTCCCTATGCCCAGACAGCAGTACATGTGATATGTAACCTGTGAAAAAAACTGCTTCAATTGGTACCGCCTACTGCCTGTATTTCAATCTGGAAAGAATAATTCGGGACGAGTCAAAACAACCAATCACAGCAGGATGACTTCCTGCCGAGAGGCAAAGACAAAAAGTTAAAACTCAGGGAGACAAGAACTCAGTTTTACTTAGAGAAAACTCAGCTTGGCTAGAGTACCAAAAACTGGCAAACACTCTGGCGTAGAGGTAGTGGCAATCAGCAGCTTAAGAGCACTCCGTTAATGAGGTCCCCTCAGCAGGTGTGTGAGGAGGTAAACCGGAACCAGGCGCCTCCTGTTGGTGGAAGGGAGACAAACACAAAAACAAAACACACAGACAGGAGCCCTGACATTATTGGCATTTAAGAAAAAGTGCCATAAAGAATTGGATACAGAAAACAGAGTAAGATGGTAATCTAAGATTAAATGGAGGCTTCAATAGAGGAGCAGAGAAATTATTAAAAACAGTAACAATTTGACACACTATATTCATTAATAGACTACTCAGAAAACATCAACAAGTTGCAAAAAATCCAACACTGTGATGGAATTGAAACCATACAACATGCATTGATAATATTACACTTTAATTTGTTTATATAGCGCCAGTTAACAACATATATAATCCCATAGCACTTTAGAGACAATTCAGTAAAATCATATGGATAGATTGGTTAAAAGTTTTCTATCCAGCTCATTGCATCAAGTCACTGACTTTGCAGAATGTGCTCCTTCTGGATGCTCATGAGGCCAAAGTAGACATTTGATTGCATTATGACTCTGCAGCAAAAAAAAAACAAAACAAAAAAAAATACTTTTAACAGGGAAAAAAACCTCCTGCAGGAAACAGTATCAGTGTGAGCTGCTGAAGCTAACTGGGGTTTAATGAGTCCATTGATATAAGCCCTAAACAGTTAAGACAGTAAAACTTTCAGCATTACTTTACTTTTTTACTTTAAGAGCCCTTTTCCTCCTGGAATCAAGGCTGATATTCCCTCCTCTTCTCTCCACTCACCAGTTTAAGCTGGGTGGAACAAACATCTGCAAAATTCAAAAGCTGATTGGTTGTAGCCACTGTGCTGACAAGTGATTCATAGATTACAACTTCAACCTGTTTCTGTTTGCAGGAAGTGAAACTCACACAGTCACTGTGACTGAGAAGAGTAATGGAGCAGAATCAGCTGGACCAAGAAACCTTCTCCTGTTTGATCTGCCAGGATCTTCTAAAGGATCCGGTCGCCATTCCCTGTGGACACAGCTACTGTATGAGATGTATTAAAATACACTGGGATAAAGAGGATCAGATAGGAATCCACAGCTGCCCTCATTGTAGGAAATTCTTTATACCGAGGCCTGACCTGGAGAAGAACACCATGTTAGCAGCTTTAGTGGAGCAGCTGAAGAAGACTGAACTCCAAGCTGCTCCTGGTGATCACTGCTATGCTGGACCTGAAGATGTGGCCTGTGATTTCTGCACTGGAAGAAAACTGAAAGCCATCAAGTCCTGTTTGGTCTGTCTGGCTTCTTACTGTGAGGAACACCTTCAGCCTCATTATGATTCAGCTACATTTAAGAAACACAAGCTGGTGGAGCCCTCCAAGAACCTCCAGGAGAACATCTGCTCTGATCATGATGAGGTGATGAAGATGTTCTGCCGTACTGATCAGAAATGTATTTGTTATCTCTGCTGTTTGGATGAACACAAAGACCATGACACAGTGTCAGCTGCAGCAGAAAGGACGGAGAGGCAGAGAGAGCTGGAGGAGAGACGAGGAAAAATCCATCAGAGAATCCAGGACAGAGAGAAAGATGTGAAGCTGCTTCAACAGGAGGTGGAGGCCATCAATCACTCTGCTGATAAAACAGTGGAGGACAGTGAGAAGATCTTCACTGAGCTGATCCGTCTCATCCAGAAAAGAAGCTCTGATGTGAAGCAGCAGATCAGATCCCAGCAGGAAACTGAAGTGAGTCGAGTCAAAGAGCTTCAGGAGAAGCTGGAGCAGGAGATCACTGAGCTGAAGAAGAAAGAAGCTGAGCTGAAGCAGCTCTTAAACACAGAGGATCACAACCAGTTTCTCCACAGCTACCCCTCACTGTCAGCACCCAGTGAGTCTACACACTCATCCAGCATCAATATCCGTCCTCTGAGACACTTTGAGGATGTGACAGCAGCTGTGTCAGAGCTCAGAGACAAACTGCAGGACATTATGAGAGACACATGGACAAACATCTCATGGACAATCACTGAAGAGGAGTCCCTACTGTTAGAAGCAGAACCAAAGAACAGAGCTGGATTCTTAGAATATTCATGTGAAATCACACTGGATCCAAACACAGCAAATACACAGCTGTTATTATCAGAGGGGAACAGGAAGGTCAGAAGAATTGATCAACATCAGTCTTATTCTAATCACCCAGACAGATTCAGTTGTCCTCAGGTTCTGAGCAGAGAGAGTCTGACAGGACGTTGTTACTGGGAGGTGGAGAAGAAAGGGATAGTTTATGTAGCAGTCGCGTACAAGAATATCAGCAGAGTAGGAAAAGGGGATGAATGTAAATTTGGATATAATGACAAATCTTGGGCATTAGATTCTTATCAAAACAGCTCTAGATTTGGTCACAACAACATCTGGACCTCCATCTCAGACGCTGGTTCCTCCAGAATAGGAGTGTACCTGGATCACTCAGCAGGTATTCTGTCCTTCTACAGCGTCTCTGAAACCATGACTCTCCTCCATAGAGTCCAGACCACATTCACTCAGCCGCTACATGCTGGAGTTTGGGTTTACTGGACTGGAGGTTCTGCAGAGTTTTTTAAACCCAAATAACCATTTTGTTATTTCTGAATGTTATATTCCTAAATGGCATACATGCATTATTCTAGATGAAAACCTAAACTTCTCTGGAATCTAACTATCCTGCTATAATATATGTATCGATGTATTTAGATAATCTTGTTTTTCATGGTAGGCCACTTCTTTGATTTTACTTCGGAGAATCTTTTGGCAATGAATCTATTAAAATCTCATAAAAAATTGCAAAGGAATATCTGAATCTTTTCAAGTCAAGTATTTTGTAATTCAAATTCAATTAATTAAATTGGAACAGCTGAAAATATTTGTCAAAATCTGAAAAAAATGCTAAGAAATTCAAATACATTAGAATTAGCCTGAAAATGAAATAAGCCTGTGTAAAATATGATAATTTTACTCACCTTTCAAATATTCATTTAGGGCATTTATTTTATAAAATAGACTATCAGAAAATCAGTATTGCTTCTATTGGCTAATATAAAGTAAGCTGGGCTACATGCTGGCATGAATGAGTTAAAACTATTCTAACAGGTCCGTGGAACTAAGCTATTTACCATTGATTGGACGACAGGCATTATCTAGCGCCTTATAGCGCCTTTTAGGACAGCCAATAGCGGCCTTTCTTGCTAGGCAGTTGGCAATACTGGTGAAGGGATGAGAGGAGCAGAGAAGAGAAGCTATTAAAGAAAAATTCTAAATTTTGACAAAAAAGTGTTTAAATATATGAAAAAACTTATATTTAAATTGAAATGGGTCTTAAGAGTTCAATAAGTTCTTGTTCTCTGCACATCCCCTATTGTTGAGTTCTTTCTATAATGTGGCATTTTGAAACAACTTTGTCAAGAAGAGCCAGCACCATTGCTTCCATGCAAAATCCTGCAGGCAAGTGTTAGGACAACTCAGTGACAGCACTAGGGGGATATTTCATAATTTGGATATTTAAGAATATACTTTTGACACAGGCTGTGCGCTATTCCTAAGCGCAACCTGCCAAATGTTGAAAGGGCAATATTATTGCCATTACTGTCAATAGTTAATAGACATTTACACATTCATTGATATGATTTTACAGGGGATGGTCACTTATTTTTATCTTATTTCTAAGATCTATTTAAGAAGGGGGATGCCATGCCCCCTCAACTCGAGTACCGATAACAAGGCAACTCCAGAACTCTTTCCACATTCCTCATTCTATCTCTATTCTGCAGTTCTGCATATATTTATTACTTCAACCCCTAACATAATGTTAGGGGTGGTCTTTCCTTGTCATGGTTGCTTTTTTTTTTTGGTCAGGTCCTATTTGGCAGTGACACCGCCCTGTAGGAAAATATCAGCCCAATCCCACAGTTGAGCGGAATGACACTATTTCAAATAGAATTGTACTTTTGTGGGTTAATGGCGTCTTTTCTGTTCTTCCTAACTTGTGATTTTCTGCCACTGTGACAAAGATGCAACAAACCAGTGGAAATAGAATTTAAATGTAGGTTTTTACTTTAACATTAGGCCCACCTGCCAAATTCCAGTGAGTCTGTAAAATCAATGTCTTGATGCAATCAGCTGGTTTCCTTAGACATAAAGCTTGTAACCAATCTATGTATATTTGTCACAGTGGTGCTGGAAGTTTGACAGGACCCTAATGCAGACTGAAGCTGAAGGAGTTTTGAGGTTTAATTAACCAAAAGTTCAACAGAAGAAAAAACCAAAAAATATAAATCCGCAAAATCCAAAATTGCTCAAAACCAAAAATACTCACAACAAGAATGGGACAAAGTAATGACAAACCAGCAAAGAGTGACTGAACAGGAGGAGATTATATGGGAGAGAGAAACAAAGATAATATGGTAATATTTCCTTTGCACCTCAGTATGATTTCATAAACAAGACCTTTGCCCAGAAATACAGAGTTAGATTTGTTTTGCAAATAGCATTTTCTGAGATAGGTGCTCCTTGGTTAGCTGCTTTCAAACAGCAGCTCCAGTGTTTTCACATTCTTTCTTGAATCATTAAAGCCTACGGTGGGTGTGACCAACACATACAAAGATGAACAAGTTGACACACTACATTCCTTTTTACAAAGGAAAAGCTACAGGCCACGGCAGTTTCAACTGCAGCAGAAACTGAGAGACAAAAAAGCGCTAAATGTTGGAATCTGTAAATCATATACCAGTCTTATGTTTACATTTTATCACTGCTGCTTATATTTTATCACTGCTGCACTTTAAAATGGAAATGTCTTGAGAGCTGAACTGATAGAAATGTCTTGTTGTATACACTTTGTGTGTACAAAACAACAATAAAGTGTAAGGTAAAAGGGGAAAAATCTGTTTGACAATCCTGCACAGAAAGTAAGATGTTAAGAGCATGATGCTGAATTAGTGAAAACAATTGAGATGTATATTGAGTCTCATCCAGAGAAGAAGCTCTGATGTGAGGGAATACATCGGATCAAAGCAGGAAACTGATAAATGTGAAGCTACAAGTAAACAGTAGAAGCTGGACACTGAGCTAAAGCAGCTCTTGAAAACATGTTCTGAAAAGCTACACATAAAAGCCAAAAACCCGTTTGAAATTAGCTTCCTTCAGAAAGAACATCCAGAAGGGGAGGGCGAAGTTGAGGATAAAGCTAGCCTGACCATCCAGACTGACTTACACTGTTCACATGGCATATAACTGATGCCCTGTGTCAGACAGTTTGACTGAAAAAGCAAGGATACATCAACTGCCCCTTCTGCTTCTTGACCACATGTAGATTTTTGGTCAAACTGTTTTCTGTTTAAAATCATACAATTTTAGTACACCTGTTTTCTGGTAGGATGGGTTAAACTCATTCACACTTAATACTCCACCACATATGACCACCACTATAAGTTTATTCTACTTTCTATTGGTGACAATGATACCTGGACAGATGTCAAAATGTCTTTACAAAAACTAAGAAAAGTTCTGATTGCCTTTGATATAAGTCCATTCTGTGGTGAACTTTAAATCAACATTTAAATCTTTCATATAAATAAATCAACAATTCGACTACGAATTAAACAAAATTAAAGATTTATCTTTGTTACAGGTATTGATTTCGGTCAACACTCAATTTTTGGTCTGACACAAACCTCCAACCAACACCAGAGAGCACTGTCGTCCTGGTAACTGTTACGCACAGGAGGTTAAAGCTCATATGTTAAGTGTCAGTTGGGGAAAGATTAAGCAATACAGTTTTTTCTCAATTCTTTACAAACAAAAATTGGTACCCAGGACTTATCAGTCATATTGAAAAATGCCTGCCTCAGTTTTAAAATTTCCAATCAGGGCCACAGGTGAGACCTTCTGTGTTGGTTCAATGGAGGCCATGGAAAGATGCAGCATAGTTTGTTTCTTGCAGTTACCACATGCACTGTAACTTTTATTTTTGTACGTTGTGCAACAGCTATGTATTGCTCATCCCAGTAGGTGTGGCAAATATGTTATTTAATCAAGTAAGATTTTGACTTTATGTTAGGACAATAACAGCATAAATCAAGTTCAAATCACGGTCATTGAGATAAATATGGACATATATGGAATACATTCACAACAACTTTCTGTCATAATAGGAGTTTATAAACAACAATAATTTATTTCCAAGCCAGATATATTTCAGTAAAAAATATTGACTAAACTAAACGAACTGAACTTAAAAAAACTACATCTGATGTTTTTAAGAGTTAACTGAAAACCTATTTAAGAAAGCATTTTAATTCTAGTCGATTAAGGGTTGTTTTATGACCATGTCTTATGTGACTGTACATATATTTTAAACTTTTAACTAATTTAAATGCCTTCAAACCAATTCCAATGCAAATCCAGGGAATATTTTGTTTTAGCTTTACAAACAACAGCTCAAAACATGTCAGTGCTTTAGAGTTTCTTGGTGTTCCTGATCATGACCTGTTCTGCCTCTTAACCACTGAGCATGCCTGTTCCTATCTGACCTCAGTGGTGTGAGTGTTTTTAGCATGCCTGAGTGTTTCTGATTACCTGATCCTTACCTGTTCTGCCTCTTAACCCCTGAGCCTGCCTGTTCCCATCTGAACAGTTAGCCTGAACTGTCTTTAGACTCCTAGATCTCTGAGCCTGTCTCTTCCTATTCTGATCTACTTGCCTGACCTGGCTTTGGACTCTTGAATATTGTCCTGTAGCACTCTGGGCAGCGCCTGCTGCATCCTGATGGCAGTCCAGCGGGTGAATCCTACTTCATTCTCTGGTCACAGACTGAACTGTTTAATCAGGTTATAATCATCCTCTGTCAGATTATCATGCTCACTAACCTGTGTTTCTCTCCGGCAGAGGTTCCAGTCTTAGACGGCAAAGCCGCTGCTACTGCAGATCCGTGGTCCGTGTTTTAAATAAACATTTTTTGAGTAGTCCCACTGTCTGTCTTGCCTCGAATACTGGGTCCTCTGATTTGAGGATGTCAGAAATGGCTTGTTTTGTGTCTTGTTGGTTCGCTCTGGTTAGCTATTGTTAGCCGGTAAGCTTTTAGTTGCCCTGACAATAGCAGCCTCTTATCTACACATCACCACTTTGCTCAATACAAATCTCAATGCTGTCATATCAAATACATTGTGCTCATGGATAACTGTTCATTTATAGGATTTAATGAAATTTGATTGATTTGAATGTTACCAAAAACTCCAGCTGCTTATCTGTTATATTATATGAGACATAGACTTTTCATCTGTGCTGCTAATCTGATGGACCGTTTTTCAGTGCATCACAACAGCGGAGCTAATTGATTGAATTTTAACAGAGACTCTAAATTGAGGACTCATTGATTTCCTTTTATGTTTACTGATTATTTTATGTATCCTATATTTATTTAACATGTTTGTAGTGCTCACATAATTTATCAAAAACTTGAACAGAGAGAGACATATTTTTTGTGTGTGCAGAAAATGATTAATAACTCTGCTTGAATTGTAAACCAAGTTATTAACATTTATTGATGGATAAGACAACTTGGATTTTATCAGCCAGTCCAGAAGCCTGGCCACAAAAAGGTAAGCAAGTTATCACCTGGTAAATGAGCAAATTGACAGCTGTAAACACTTGAGCCACATTCAGATTATTGCTTAGCCTTGACTGGCAGAATTCATTAGTTATCTGTAACTGTAACCTTGGTTACAGTTAAAAATAATTTCAAAGTCAAACCAATAAAAGTAACTCAGTTAAATGTTTGCATGCCCCCTTCACCACAACGTAACATTTCTCAACCCTATTCCTGCTCTCAAATATAACTTAACGCAGGTGGTAACCAACACCTGCTTAAGGTAAAAGCTGATTGGTTGCTGCCTCTCTTCACTGACATGTGCTTAATACATTACAGCTCCGACCTCACACAGTCACTGTGACTAAGAGAAGAAATGGAGCAGAATAAGCTTGTCATGTCTGGCTGAACCTTACGGACCCACATGCAGAATCTGGCTCGGACACGACTGAAGGGAGAAGAGTTTATTGTTAATTCAGCCAACACAGAATGGAGAATAGCTGAGAGTCTCTTAGAATACACTGCCACAGGCTGTGCAGGTGGCTGGAGGTGCGCTGAGGGAGGAGACGTTGGTCACGGAGCTGTCACAGAGGTGGTGAAGAGCGGTCAGTCAGACTGAGGCGTTCGTCAGAGAGTTTTCACTGGAGCGGTGGAGAGCGGGCAGGCTGACAGAAACTACAGGTGCTGGTCATAAAATTAGAATATCATGAAAAAGTAGATTGATTTCAGTAATTCCATTTAAAAAGTGAAACTTGTATATTATATTCATACATTACATACAAACTCATATATTTCAGATGTTTATTTTGTTTAATTTTGATGATTACAAATGACAACAAATGAAAATCTCAAATTCATCATATCAGAAAATTAGAATATTGTGAAAAGGTTCAAAATTGATGGCCCCTGGTGCCACACTCTAATCAGCTAATTAACTCAAACCACCTGCAAAAGCCTTTAAATGGTCTTTCAGTCTAGTTCTATAGGCTACACAATCATGGGGAAGACTGCTGACTTGACAGTTGTCCAAAAGACGACCATCGACACCTTGCACAAGGAGGGCAAGACACAAAAGGTCATCGCTAAAGAGGCTGGCTGTTCACAGAGCTCAGTGTCCAAGCACATTAATAGAGAGGCGAAGGGAAGGAAAAGATGTGGTCGAAAAAAGTGTACAAGCAAGAGAGATAACCGCACCCTGGAGAGGATTGTGAAACAAAACCCATTCAAAAATGTGGGGGAGATTCACAAAGAGTGGACTGCAGCTGGAGTGAGTGCTTCAAGAACCACCACACACAGACGTATGAAAGACATGGGTTTCTGCTGTCGCATTCCTTGTGTCAAGCCACTCTTGAACCACAGACAGCGTCAGAAGCGTCTTGCCTGGGCTAAAGAGAAACAGGACTGGACTGCTGGTGAGTGGTCCAAAGTCATGTTCTCTGATGAAAGTAAATTTTGCATTTCCTTTGGAAATCAAAGTCCCAGAGTCTGGAGGAAAAGAAGAGAGGCACTTCATCCACGTTGCTTGAAGTCCAGTGTAAAGTTTCCACAGTCAGTGATGGTTTGGGGTGCCATGTCATCTGCTGGTGTTGGTCCATTGTGTTTTCTGAGGTCCAGGGTCAACGCAGCCACATACCAGGAAGTTTTAGAGCATTTCATGCTTCCTGCAGCTGACCAACTTTTTGGAGATGCAGATTTCATTTTCCAACAGGACTTGGCACCTGCACACAGTGCCAAAGCTACCAGTACCTGGTTGAAGGACCATGGTATCCCTGTTCTTAATTGGCCAGCAAACTCTCCTGACCTTAACCCCATAGAAAATCTGGGTATTGTGAAGAAGAAGATGCAATACACCAGACCCAACAATTCAGAAGAGCTAAAAGCCACTATTAGAGCAACCTGGGCTATCATAACACCTGAGCAGTGCCACAGACTGATCGACTCCATGCCACGCCGCATTGCTGCAGTAATACAGGCCAAAGGAGGCCCAACTAAATACTGAGTGCTGTACATGCTCATACTTTTCATGTTCATACTTTTCAGTTGGCCAACATTTCTATAAATCCTTTGTTTTTATTGGTCTTCAGTAATATTCTAATTTTCTGATATGATGAATTTGAGATTTTCATTTGTTGTCATTTGTAATCATCAAAATTAAACAAAATAAACATCTGAAATATATGAGTTTGTATGTAATGTATGAATATAATATACAAGTTTCACTTTTTAAATGGAATTACTGAAATCAATCTACTTTTTCATGATATTCTAATTTTATGACCAGCACCTGTAAGCTGCAGAAGATAGGATCAGCACGCTGAGTTAGACGCAGAAGGGATCCGTCCAGGAGCGCTTCGATAAAACCTGGGAATCCAGAGACACAAGAGGTGAGCTATCAGGAAGCTTTCAACAGGAATCAGATTAAACTTTCTCGAGGGGAATTTCACGAGGGCTAGATTGGTAGCTACCAGAATATGGGGACCATCAGGCGTGGAAGAGATGGCTGCAGCTCCTTAAATCCCTCTCAGGTGGATGGGTTGATTGATCTCAGGTGCTCAGACAGCCAGCCACGCCCACCTGCAGTGCTCCAGAAGAAATAGAGAAACACTGCACTCAAGGGTTCTGACAAAGCTGGGCCGAGAAACCTTCTCCTGTTTAATCTGTATGAATATATTAAAGAATCCAGTGACTATTCCCTGTGGACAAAGCTACTGTATGAGCTGCATTGAACTGCACTGGAAAAAAGAGGATCAGAAAGGAAACCACAGCTGTCCTCAGTGCAAGAAAACCTTTATACCGAGGCCTGATCTGGAGAAGAACACCATGCTAGCAGCTTTAGTGGAGCAGCTGAAGAAGACTGGACTCCAAGCTGCTCCTGGTGATCACTGCTATGCTGGACCTGAAGATGTGGCCTGTGATTTCTGCACTGGAAGAAAACTGAAAGCCATCAAGATCTGTTTAGTCTGTCTGGCCTCTTATTGTGAGAAACACCTTCAGCCTCATTATGATGTGGCTCCACTGAAGAAACACAAACTGATGGAGCCTTCAAAGAACCTCCAGGTGAACATATGCTCTCAACATGATGAGGTGATGAAGATATTCTGCCGTACTGATCAGAAGTGTATATGTAGTCTATGTTTATTGGACGAACATAAAGACCATGAAACATTGTCAGCTGCAGCAGAAAGGACTGAGAGGCAGAGAGAGCTGGAGGAGAGACGAGGAAGAATCCAGCAGAGAATCCAGGACAGAGAGAAAGATGTGAAGCTGCTTCAACAGGAGGTGGAGGCCATCAATCACTCTGCTGATAAAACAGTGGAGGACAGTAAGAAGATCTTCACTGAGCTGATCCGTCTCATCCAGAAAAGAAGCTCTGATGTGAAGCAGCAGATCAGATCCCAGCAGGAAACTGAAGTGAGTCGAGTCAAAGAGCTTCAGGAGAAGCTGGAGCAGGAGATCACTGAGCTGAAGAAGAAAGAAGCTGAGCTGAAGCAGCTCTTAAACACAGAGGATCACAACCAGTTTCTCCACAGCTACCCCTCACTGTCAGCACTCAGTGAGTCTACACACTCATCCAGCATCAATATCCGTCCTCTGAGACACTTTGAGGATGTGACAGCAGCTGTGTCAGAGCTCAGAGATAAACTGCAGGACATTCTGAGAGACACATGGACAAACATCTCACTGGCAGTCGCCGAGGTTGAGGTTTTGCTTTCCGGGCCAGAACCAAGGAGTAGAGCTGGTTTCTCGAAACATTATTGTGAAATCACACTAGATCCAAACACAGCGCATGTGTGGATAGTACTATTGAATGGAAACAGGACAGTGACAAGGTGGAATCAACATCAACCTTATCCTCCTCATCCAGACAGATTTTTTTCTCCTACTCAAGTACTTAGTAGACAGCATCTGACTGGACGTTGTTACTGGGAGGTGGAGTGGGTAGTGAGGATGGAAAAAGTTCTTATTGCAGTAGCATACAAGAATGTCAAAACAGTAAGTGCACCAATTAGTGTGTTTGGATATAATGATATTGCTTGGTCATTAGAGTGTTACGGTAATCTTTTTAGAGTTGGTCATAACAACAGGTGGACCGGTTACAAATTTCCACCGTCCTCCAGAATAGGAGTGTACCTGGATCACTCAGCTGGTATTCTTTCCTTCTACAGTGTCTCTGAAACCATGACTCTCCTCCACAGAGTCCAGACCACATTCCATCAACCACTATATGCTGGACTTTGGGTTGGAACGAATGACACTGGTGAGTTCTGTAAACCCAAATAGATTTTCTCTCTTCTTTCTGATACTATATACTGTTCTAATGTCTTTGTTCCACTGTCCTAGTATTCTTCTTTTTTTCCAAAGTTGTACTCTGTGGATTGAAGGTTTTAATGCATAAATACAGACAAACTAACCTGACAACAGCCAGATGCATGTCTCGCTCCGCCCAGCTCCACTAGGCGGAGCGAGACATGCATCTGGCTGTTGTCAGGTTACAGACAAACATCATTGCATACACAAAGCTGATCTAGAAACCAACAGTGACAGTGTCTCCTTGCCTTTGTATATTAGAATAGAATAGAAATCCCCTTTATTGTCCCACAATGGAGAAATTCTGGTGTTTACAGCAGCACAAAGATTATAGAAAAAAATTTTCACACAAATATGGACCTTAGACAATGTGTAAGAAAAACATACCAGTGAAGAGTTAAAGCTACAGTGTGTAACTTTTAGCGACATCTAGCGGTCAGACTGCAGACTGCAGCAACATGAACATATCCCCCCACCGCTTCTCCCCCCCAACAGTACGGCGAGCGTTACGGGACAAAATGTCTTCCACGACGTCTGCATCACCTACCTTCTCAAGTGATGAGGTTTGTTTACATAGATAATTTTACAGATAGTATTTAATTAGTCTGTGTAGGGTATAGATTTCATGTAGACTTAAGATAATAAATATACCCGTTATTTTTTCTACATTGTTGTGACGTTTTGGCGATCTCGCAATCACTAGTTTGTTGGCTCTGCGCTGCCGTAGCGCAAAGATGTCTGCCTCCATGGCTGCGAGACCCGCTCCTATGTAATTATAAATAACGAATTCTAAGGCAACGCAAATATTAAGGTTAAGAGGCTGAGCTCGTAGATGATGATAAATAACATAGTTATGTATAATATATTACATGTCTGACTGTATATCCCTGTAATTATTACACACTGTAGCTTTAAGATATACAATAAAATACTGTACTGTAAAGTGTTTTTACAATATATAAACTGTGCTCCTGGAGACTAAATAACCAATATATAGCTATGGACATTTTTACAGCAACGGACATTTGAAAATAGCAGCAACATCAGAGAGGTGCAAACATGACAGCAGCATGTTATTTAACTGACTAAGATAGAAACTGTGCAAAGTCAGCCTGAATGTAACAACTAATTGATGTTGTTGGTTATAAAGTCCTACAGCTTCTGGGAGGAAGGACCTGTGACAACGCTCAGTGGTGCATTTAGAGTGTAGCATTTAGGGAGCTCTCCAGTTCTGCATTATGCGTTACTCCTGTAATAACTCCTTGACACATTTTATCTGCTCGTGAAGATGGTGTGTACTCTTAATAACAATCATCATTGTTCTTAGGGCTTTAAAAAGGATGGGTTCTTCCTGGAACCCTTCTACCTCTACCTTTCTGAGTCTGTATGTAGGCCTTTTCCCATCTTTCATCAGTTGTATGCAGCACTGCTTTGAAATTCTTCTTTTCTCACAACCTCATGATAACTCTGTCCCATTCTAGTCTCACTGAGTATGAGTTATGCTGGTAATGGAGAATTGATTCTCAAGTTATTATTTAGCCAAATAGAAAGCTGTGAAGTCTAGACCTTTGAGGACCGAGTCAAAAGGAAGTTTTTTCTTCCTCATGGTCTTTTTACTTGCTCTAGCAGACCAGCACAGTTGTGTTATATTGAAAATCTATGCTTTCATTGGGCCTACATTGTTTTTAAGGCTTTTGTTCAATTGAATCACGTAACTTAATTTCAATAATCTGCTTATCACAATGTGTTGATTAATTCCATGGCAATGAGAGTCTGTAGGACTGAACTTTCCATGTTTTACTATTTCTTCTTCTAACTGTAACTGTAACTTTGTGAAACTTGTATAATTAATAATTATCAAAATCAATCAATCAAAATCATTGTCATTATCAACTATATCTTTCAACTCCATCCTGATTTAAATATAGCACTGTGCACCACATATAATTTGCACATACAATCTTAGTAGATCCCCTGTAACAAACCGATTATTTGCATGCAGTTTTTGGTTTCCAAACCTGCTTTATTCTCCTGTTTCAAATGATGATAGATAAGGTCCTGTGTCTGTGTTCTAGGAGCAATAGAGGATATCACTGCTGATGTTTTATTTTATTCTTTAACGACACAGGAATATCTCTCCACATGAAAATGGAAACTTGTTTGGGCTTTTCTGCTTTAATATTTGTATAACCTGATTTGAAAGTTCTGGTTGTTCTTTTAACTTTTTTGTAGAACAAATGCTCTCATTTAAATCAGATAAAATTATTGTCAAATTGACTCAGTTTTCTTTATGTAATCCACAGAACAGAATTGAATTTAACATCAGTTTAGTTCTAATGCTCTTTTCTTCTAAAGCCTTTAAATAAAAAAGCAAGTTTGTTGTCTAAAGTGCAGAAACATTTACTCCATATGTCTCATGTAGATTTAAAGATATTTATAGAGACATAAAATACTGTTTGACTTTCTTGATGGAGGATGAAAAAGACATTTATATGCTGTGGTGTTTCATTCTAAAATAAAAGGTAAAAAACTCTTTAACAAATGAGGAGATGATAAGATGTGGTCCTTTTGAGTCACACTTTTCTTCAAATTTAATGATCTGTGTTAATCTTATCTTTATAATCTCAGTAAAACCTAAACCAGTACAAAGCTTTTTTCATTCCTTGATGTTTGGTAAATGATTATCAATATATAAAAAGTGTAGATTATAAAATAGAAAATAGATTAAAAATAGATTACTGTAAAAATAGATGTGCTCAAGTAATGTAATGAAAAGCGTAAGCGTAACCCATCGTGTCCTGGATTGTTGATTACCTGACGGGCAGACCACAGTATGTACGCCTACAGAACTGTGTGTCTGACAGGGTGATCAGCAACACTGGGGCCCCTCACCTCATCCTTTTCACCTCAGACTTCAACTATTGCTCTGAGTCCTGCCACCTTCAGAAGTTTTCTTATGACTCAGCAATTGTTGGCTGCATTGAAAAGGGTGAGGAGAGTGAATACAGGACGATAGTGGGCAACTTTGTCACTTGGAATGAGCTGAACCATCTGTAGCACAAGGTGACAAAGACTAAGGCGCTAATAGTGGATCTAAGGAGGACAAAAACACCTGTGACCCCTGTTTCCATCCAGGGGGTTCCTGTTGACACTGTGGAGGAGTATAAGTACCTGGGAGTGTAATTTAACAATAAATTGGACTGGACTAGAAATACAGAGGCATTCTACAAAAAGGGCCAAAGCCGACTCTTTTTCCTGAGGAGGCTGAGGTCCTTTAACATATGTGGGGCGATGCTGAGGAATTTTTATGAGTCTGTTGTTGCTAGCACGCTCTTCTTTGCTGTCACATGCTGGGGCAGTGGGTCGCTGAAAACAACAGACTGAACAAACTGATCAGGAGGGCAGATGATGTTGTGGGGGAGGAGCTGGACACTCTGATGACCGTGGCAGAGAGGAGGATGCTCTCCAGGCTTCAGACCATCTTAGACAAAGACTAACATCCTCTCCAGGACATACTGGTCCAGCAGACGAACTCCTTCAGCAGAAGACTCCTTTTACCCAGCTGCACCACAGAGCGCCATCATTCCTGCCTGTGGTCATCAACCTCTACAACACCTCCCTCAAGTGATTTAGACACACCACCTCTGCAATTGACATTTATTCATTCCTTGCACTGTTTTTGCACAACATCACTATCACTTTATTTGGACTTATATTTATATATATATATATATATATATATATATATATATATATATATATATATATATATATATATATATATATATATATATGTTTGTAAATCTGGAGCGTGTCACAAAAGTTATTTCCCTCTGGGTTTATTAAAGTATGTCTGATTCTGATTAAAAAGTAATGACATTTTTCATATTTTGGTAAACTTTGAACGTCAAATTGACTTAAATAATAGACACAACCAAGTGCAGGAGAAATTTATACCAAGTTTAGACAGAAAATTCAACCTTTTTTATACGCCTTCAGTTTTCCTTCTTCAAGTATTATCAATGCCATACACTTTAAAATTATACACAACCAAGTCAGGCACAGGCTTTCACAAATGGAGCAGTACGGCTTTTGCCATAGTGTTCTACTTGATTAATGCATATTGATAGCTTTATTATGATTCATGCAGGGAGTATTACATATTTTATGGAAGAAGATTTTATAAAGAAGAAAGAAATGAAAGAAAGAGGAGATAAAAGGGAGATAACAATAAAACATCAGACTGCTTCATTACCTGCAAAGAGATGTATAAAGAATAGCACAACCAACGGATATAGTATAAGAGATACAATAAAGTAAAACCTTGATACTATCGCTGAAGTATAAGTAGTATTATTTAATTAGAAATGTATACTGTGGTAGCTGAAGATCAGAATATGGGCTTTCTGTATGGAAGTGAATCTCTAAATACCTGGAACCAAGCACCTGCAGTTTTTTGTGAGAGTGCAATTCTGCATGTAAAGTTTATCCAAAGGAAAAATGCTCAAAAGTGGTTGTGAGGAGCAAAAGAGATGCCCCTCCAGAGCGCCGGGGGACCCAAAGCCCCAGATGCCCAAAGGGATCCGAAGAGCAGGAGGGGCCAACCAAGGAAATCCATTCCCTCACCAAGGGAGGAGGAGAGATGGCCCCAAGGAAAACCCCCAGCCACTGCAATGCCGGAGCCATGGGGACTAGTTTGCGGGCTCCCCACGGGCAGCCACCAGGAATAAGCCAGTATCCGCCAGGGCACCAACCCCCAAACAGCGAGCACCACCAATGCGGCAGTGAGCCCAAGCGCCAGCCAACGGAGGGGGGCAGGACGGGGGGAATGAGCTCCGCACTAAGCAGAGACTTGAGATGTTCTTGGGAGAGGGAGCAGTTCCGACCCGAACCTGACAAGTAAAGTTACAATAACTAAAGTTACAACAAATAAGTGTTATACAACAAATAACACTCACATCCAATAATCCCAGGACTGAGGAACGGCCACCATAGTGATGGATTTATACTGGCTTTGTATTTCATGGCAGAAGCGAAACAGGTGTATCCTATTGGTGGTGATAAACAAGTCCAAGCAAGTCCTGACTTTGTTGCAGTCAATCAGTCGGTGGGGTCAAAACACTTGCGTTTCTTTCTCTCTCTCAATCTTTTTTGTAACAAGTTATCAAGTGAGGTGGAGGTTTGACAGGACCCAAATGCAGACACAAAAGTGTTGTTTGGTTAATAGAAGGTTTAATAACAAAGGTTCAACAGAAGCAAAAATCCAAAAACATAAATCCACAAAAATCCAAAAATACTGAAGACCAGGAATACTCACAACAAGGGGGCAAAGAAATGACGACAAACCAGCAAAGAGTGACTGAACAGGAGGAGAATAAATGGGAGAGAGAAACAAAGACCAGGCTAATTAGCAGATTGGAAGCAGGTGTGAACAGAGGAGGCAAGAAGGGAGCTAGGGAAAAGGAGACTAACACAAGAGGGCAAACAAGAAATATCTAAAGAACTCATACACAATCAAAAATAACTAGGATAACTCAGAGATAAAACTTGAACAGAACCAAAACCATCACACAAGTAACTAAACCAAACATTGAATGTATCAGAGTAAAAAAATAAAATTGAGTTCAGAAATATAATGAAGTAGTGAAATTTATAAAACAAAAAATGTTATACAAGATGAAAGTATAAAGTACTCCAAAATATACTTAAGTACAGTAGTGAAGTATTTTTACTTTGTTACTATACAACACTGGTCAATTCACTCTACTCACTCTACTCACACTCAGCTTGTGATAAGAAAGCCGGGTACTAGGGTTGGGAATTGAAAAGGTTTTCACGATTCCGATTCCCTTTTCCATTCTATGAAACAATTCGATTCTTCATCGATTCTTTTTTCGATTCCAATTTGGGGTAAAAAGGAGAACAAACAGTTTGATTATCAGAATCAACTTTGTTTACTTAACTATTGCACAATTTTACAAACTCAACAGGATCAAGATGTCCACAGGAAATATGAAACTGGAGTAACATCTGTGTTTAAATGAAAAATGAATACAAGAACAAACTTAATAACCAACAATGTCTAATAACAAATGATGGAATAATAATATATTTTAAATAACAAAAAATACTAATTATAAAACAGTAGTAGGGAAAATTAACAGTTCTTTTGCAGAAAGATGAGCATATCTGCTTTTTCTGGAAGGATACGGGATCTTTCAGGGCTTAAGGTGTCTCCAGCCGTGGAGAACACCCTCTCAGATGGGATGGAGGAAGCCTGCACACAGAGGTAGTTTTCAGCTAGTCCAGATAGCAAGGGCAGCGTATCTTGCTTGTTCCACCACCACAGTGTGGTGCTATCCCTGCAGGGGATGGAGGGCAAACTTTTATAGAGCTGGATTTCCTGATCTACCCTCTGGGCTAAGGAAAGACGGGGCTTCGATTCACAAAGTGACCGCAGCTCGTTGTCTTCCTCCTCGAATAGTTCTTCCAACTTGCGTAACTTGCGTAACTTACGTAAAAAAAACGTGACGTAAGTCGTGCTCCCCAGAGCCGGCGCTCTAGGCTCTGGTGCTGCGGGAATCGAAAATGCGTAACTTGCGTAAAAAACGTGACGTAAGTCGTGCTCCCCAGAGCCGGCGCTCTAGGCTCTGGTGCTGCGGGAATCGAAAATGCGTAACTTGTGTAAAAAACGTGACGTAAGTCGTGCTCCCCAGAGCCGGCGCTTTAGGCTGTGGTGCTGCGGGAATCGAAAAAAGAATCGTTCAGCGAGCTGCCAAACGATGCCATGGAATCGGAAAATACGGAACCGGTTCTGAACAGGAACCGGTTTTCGATTCCCATCCCTACCGGGTACTGCTCTTATCACTGTCCATTGTTGTTTATGTTTACGTCAGCTGGAAAGTCATTAAAGATGGCCACGAGAACCGGAAATGAACTTCTAATAGACCACTTTGATTCCACTAAAAGGTTAATGGGGGTTGGTTACATCGTTAATCAAAACTAAAGCACCACAAATGTCAGTTTTAATGGCACCAATCTGCTCTAACAAAGAACTGAAAAACTTGGCCGCTTTGGTACAATTCAGAGTTTAATGGGGGGATGGTGACCTCTGGATGACCTAAAAAATGATCTTTAATATCTCTTCAAAAATAGTAGCACAAATGACATAACGTATCACTAACCATTCAGTCTATTTGCAGAGTTTTTGATGTGAGTGGGGTGACAGCTTCACACAGCTCGCAAAGCTTGAATATTTCCGCCTTAAGAGGGTGGAGCGGCGCAGATATGGGGAATGTGGTATTTCGAGGTCAGAGTCAACAAAAAAAATAGGTTAGAACCAATCAGATAAATACACTTGTAATGTGGGTGGAACCAGCGCCTGCTGAAGGTAAAAGCTAATTGTCTGCAGCATCTCTGCCCTTACATGTGATCAGAGCTCAAACCTGTTACTGTTTTCTGGAAATGAAACTCACTCGGTCACTGTGACTGAGAGGAGAAATGGAGCAGAATCAGCTGGATCAAGAAACCTTCTCCTGTTCAATTTGTCTGGATTTACTGAAGGATCCAGCGACTATTCCCTGTGGACACAGCTACTGTATAAGATGTATTAAAAGACACTGGGATGAAAAGGATCAGAAAGGAAACTACAGCTGTCCTCAGTGCAGAGAGATCTTCAGACAGAGGCCTATTTTGAAAAGGAACACCATGTTAGCAGCTTTAGTGGAGCAGCTGAAGAAGACTGGACTCCAAGCTGCTCCTGCTGATCACTGCTTTGCTAGACCTGAAGATGTGGCCTGTGATTTCTGCACTGGAAGAAAACTAAAAGCCATCAAGTCCTGTTTTGTCTGTCTGGCCTCTTATTGTGAGAAACACCTTCAGCCTTATTATCATGTGGCTCCACTGAAGAAACACAAGCTGGGGAAACCGTCAAAGAACCTCCAGAAGAACATCTGCTCTGATCATGATGAGGTGATGAAGATGTTCTGTCGCACTGATCAGAAGTGTATCTGTTATCTCTGCTCTGTAGAACAACATAAAAACCACGACACAGTGTCAGCTGCAGCAGAAATGACTGAGAGGCAGAGAGAGCTGGAGGAGAGACAAGGAAAAATCCATCAGAGAATCCAGGACAGAGAGAAAGATGTGAAGCTGCTTCAACAGGAGGTGGAGGCCATCAATCACTCTGCTGATAAAACAGTGGAGGACAATAAGAAGATCTTCACTGAGCTGATCCGTCTCATCCAGAAAAGAAGCTCTGATGTGAAGCAGCAGATCAGATCCCAGCAGGAAACTGAAGTGAGTCGAGTCAAAGAGCTTCAGGAGAAGCTGGAGCAGGAGATCACTGAGCTGAAGAAGAAAGAAGCTGAGCTGAAGCAGCTCTTAAACACAGAGGATCACAACCAGTTTCTCCACAGCTACCCCTCACTGTCAGCACTCAGTGAGTCTACACACTCATCCAGCATCAATATCCGTCCTCTGAGACACTTTGAGGATGTGACAGCAGCTGTGTCAGAGCGCAGAGATAAACTACAGGACATTATGAGAGACACATGGACAAACATCTCACTGACAATCACTGATGTGGATGCTTTACTTTCAGATCCAGAACCAAAAAGCAGAGCTGGATTTTTGAAATATTTATGTGAAATTACACTGGATCCAAATACAGCAAACACGCGACTGTTATTATCAAAGGGGAACAGGAAGGTAACAGTGATGCAACAACATCAGTCTTATTCTAGTCATCCAGAAAGATTCACTGACTGGTGGCAGGTTCTGAGTAGAGAGAGTCTAAATAGACGTTGTTACTGGGAGATGAAGAGGAAAGGAAGAGTTCGTGTAGCCATCGTATACAAAAATATCAGCGGAGCAGGAAATGGAAATGAATGTAAATTTGGAAGGAATGAAAAATCATGGGCATTAGATGTTTCCCAAGATGGTTACAGATTTGGTCACAACAACATCTGGACCTCCATCTCAGGTCCAGTTTCCTCCAGAATAGGAGTGTACCTGGATCACTCAGCAGGTATTCTGTCCTTCTACAGCGTCTCTGAATCCATGACTCTCCTCCATAGAGTCCAGACCACATTCACTCAGCCGCTACATGCTGGACTTTGGGTTAACAGGACAGGAAACTCTGCAGAGATCTGTAAACCAAAATAGATTTTCTGTTTTTTTTTCTGATTGTTGATTTGAGTTTGAGGTTCTTATCTCTCTTTTATTATGTTCTTCTTTCTTCATTTCTTTTAACATCCTCTCCAGAAGTTAGTACGCTGACTTTGTTCCAGGAGCTATATCCATCTTTGTTTTCTTTCATTCTGATATGACACCGAAATATCTGTCCACATAAAAAACTTCTCTGGGCTCTTATTATTCTACTTTAATATTTGTATTGATAAATTTGGATATTATAGTTTATTTTTTACTGCTCTGCAGAATAAATTATGTTCCTGTTCAAATCCAATGAGAATGAAATGAATTGAACTTTCTTCTGGTTCCTTTATTCAAAAAAGGAAAGTGAACTAACATCAACTTATACCTGATGCTTTTTTCTTCTAAATTCTTTAGATTTACATCAAAAGATTTGATGTTCTGTTCTGCTTCTTTGGCTTTCTTCTCATATTAAAGAGAAGTTTGGCATTTTTTCTTAAGATTGTTGGTGTCAGTTTAAACAGACTAAAATTTGAATCCCGCTTGTTTAAATGTTACTACTAATTGTTTTACAACAAAATAAGTTGTCGTATTAAGTAGTTTTGAAAAACTATTAGATTTTACTGATAAAATACCTTTCAGTTTAATTATTGTACATTTCCACCTCCAGCCCTTTGTGCCGTGTACTGCTGGTCTATTCAGGATAGAACACTCACCATTTTGTCTGAAGAAAGAGCTTTTATATTTTGGGGATTGCTTGAAAAAAAGCAATCAACCATTTTGGACTAACACTTTAACGGTATGATTAATATTAAAATAGTAATGGGCTCTGCATTGGTCAGCCTGTTATCCTCATCTCTTTGAAAAGCTTGAAGACATTTAAATCATCCTATGAAAACCACACCGCACCTTCATTCCAACAGGTGGCGCTATTCCTAGTAATTTTAGATTAATTACAAAAGTTTTATTCCCTTTAAAAACACATTTTCCGTGTTTCAACTGATATAGTAGAAGAACAGCTTAGCGGTATGTAGTTGATTAATTGTTAAGTTGGATTTGTAAGCAGAAAATGTTTTATACCTATTTGCATTTCTTTTTCAAATTGTTGTTTTTTTATCCATCCGTCCATTTTCCATCACGCTGCTGGGGTCATGGGGGGTGCTGGTGCCTATCTCCTGCTGTCTACAGGCGAGAGGCCCTGGAAAGTTCACCAGTCCATCACTGGGCAACACAGAGACACACATTACAAACAACCATTCACTCATACACTCACACCTACACACCTGTAAGGATAATTTAGAGAATCCAATTAAGCTAACAGTCATGTTTTTGGAATGTGGGAGGAAGCCAGAGTACCCGGAGAAAACCCACGCATGCTCATGGATAACATGCAAACTCCATGCAAAAAAGGAGGACGCTTTTTTTGGGGGGGTTAACTGGGCCTGACCGGGCACTCGAACATTCATCAGCTTTGGGGCTGGTCCGGGAACCATGGCGGATGGGGCCTGGGAGCCAGCCAGGGACAGAGCAAACAAACCTGACCCGGTGACGGTATGCTTCCATCCGCCTGCCTCACTGTGTTTCCCCCCGCCTGCCTTACCAGGCAGCATGGTGCCGCTGCTGTCCAGGCTACCGTCACCGCAAGGGAGTAACTTTGTGATGAAAGTCGCTAGGGACACTCGGGTGGTAGCTAATGGACTTACAGTTACACTTTTATTAGGTGAATTTTCCAAAAATGAGCTCAAACATATATTTATTGAGAGCTTTCCTATTTTTGAGAACACAAGACCACAACACACTGAAATTTATATTTATAGATGTTAGAGTGATGCCTTTTAGTGCATTACAAATATAGGGCCCAAAAACATCAATGCATGAAAAATAAATAAATAAATAAGAGCAGATTCCTATGCCAAAATTGATAAATCATGCATCCCATTAGTACAATTTCAATACCATCCAGAAAAAAATGTGATATGCTGAATTTTGAATATAGCATAGCGTATTTTTTCTTGTAAACTTGGAGATATATTTTATTGAATGTTGCGTATCCCAGTAAAATCTGTTTCACCTTTAAATCTGCAGCTCTCCCCTCTGTGCTCTGTTTAAAAATATTTATGAACATCTTTACCAATATGATGATGCCAGAAACAACATTTCAAGATATTTAGAAGCTCTGCAAGCTGATTCTGTCTGTAAAATAAAAAAACATATTAATTCTAACCTGTAATTGGGAGACATGGTCCGCTGAGAAGCCAATATTTTTTTTTACTAGTAAAGAAGAGCAAATTATGTTTTCTCAAGCTTCTTGCAGTATAATACTAATTTGTTTAAACTTAAAATCTCTTGCTTTTTAGCTGAAACAGTTTCGTATGTCTAAGAAACTCCCATCCCCGAAAAAATGTCAGTCTCTAGTGTGTATTTCTTTAAAGTTAAGACTAGTTTAAAGTTATCTTTGTTAGGAATCCAGTTTGTCAGGGTTGTGTTTTTGTGTTTTCTCCCTCCACCACCAGGTGGCGCCTGGTTCTCGTTGGCCCTTTCATACACCTGCGGATGGTTGCCTCATAACCTGAGGACTCTTAAAGCTACAGTGTGTAATAATTACAAGGATATACAGTCAGAAATGTAATATATTATACATAACTATGTTATTTATCATCATCTACGAGCTCGGCCTCTTAACCTTAATATTTGCGTTGCCTTAGAATTCGTTATTTATAATTACATAGGAGCGGGTCTCGCAGCCATGGAGGCAGACATCTTTGCGCTACGGCAGCGCAGAGCCAACAAACTAGCGATTGCGAGATTGCCAAAACGTCACAACGATGTTGAAAAAATAACGGGTATATTTATTATCTTAAGTCTACATGAAATCTATACCCTACACAGACTAATGAAATACTATCTGTAAAATTATCTATGTAAACAAACCTCATCACTTGAGAAGGTAGGTGATGCGGACGTCGTGGAAGACATTTTGTCCCGTAACGCTCGCCGTACTGTTGGGGGGGAGAAGCGGTGGGGGGGAGATGTTCATGTTGCTGCAGTCTGCAGTCTGACCGCTAGATGTCGCTAAAAGTTACACACTGTAGCTTTAAGCTGCTGACTGCCACTACCTCGACGCCAGAGTGTTTGACAGTTTTGGTTACTCTAGCCAAGCTGAGTTTTTGTCAACCTGAGACTTAACCTTGTTTTGTTTTTTGTCTTTGCCTCTTGGCAGGAAGTCATCCTGCAAACTGGATGTTTTGGACCTTCTCCCCCTGAAGGATTGTCTTGAGCTTCAAACTGACCTGGGGATTCAAACTGGAGGTTTGGATCCACTTTCCCCCAGGGGATTGTTTGAGCTTCACACTGAGCAGGGGATTCATCTCCACAAGAACCATTCAAGTACCAAAGGCAGTCAGCTCCTCCGTTCCTCAAGGAAACACCCTAACCTGGGTAAACCCTGTCCGCCCTCCAACGAGCAAACCGATTACTGGAACAACCCACACTGACTGGATTCAGAGAAAGACACCTTTTCTGAAAACGGGAGTCCAGTTACCATTTCAGTTACAATTTCCCACTGAGCCTGAACTGACACGGAAACTTACGCTTCACTTTTCAGTCCCGGTTCGCCAGTGTTCTTAGCAGCACTGGACCCATCTCTACATGTTTTCAATAAACCTGTTAAACCTTCCCCTGGTTCTTCTGAGTGGTTTTCAGCATGTGGGTCAGATCTTTGAATAAATCAATCTTCATTGAAAAGTACAGTGCTTTTCCTTCAAAAATAAGGACATTTCAATGTGACCCCAAACTTTTGAATGGTAATATATATATATATATATATATATATATATGTATATATATATATATATATATATATATATATATATATATATATATATATATATATATATATATATATATATATATATATATATATATTCTGTCATCATCATTACAGATAATGGCTGAAGCTGTTGCACTCATTGTAAAGCAAAAAATGGATAAAGATAAACATGCTTTGGAGGTACATGAAGCACAACTAAGGAGACAGTGGAAGCAGCTGGAGCTGGAAACAAATGTAGCTGCTACAGCTGCAAAAATTAATGTGTTGGGAGGTGGTAAAGGATCCAGCCTTAAGAGCTAATTATCAAAAATATCTGATGATATCTAATAATATCTGATTATTTTGTAAAGGACAAATGAAAAGTAAGGTGTTAGATGCAAGGTTTGATGATCTTGTGCAAAAAAAAAAAAAACAGTGCATATCTTTTAGGATCATATTGTTACAGATTCACAGACTCTTTTACCTGCCGGTAGAGTTGCTGCTCAACCCCACACTATTTTTGCATACCCTTTGATGTAGAAGTCAGACATCAGAAATTCATATGCAAATTAATATGTAACTTCTGAAGTTTCTAATCAAGAGGAAAAATGCAACATCATATCTGTCATGAGCAAACAAAATGAACTAACTCCTTTACTGATTCAACAGCATAGTCTTTCGTCTTTAACTAAAACGGAAATCCCAATATTTGATCAAGATCCACTTCAATACAAAACTTTAATGAAATCATTTGAACACAATATTGAAAGCAGAAACAAAAATACTGCAGATTGTCTTAATTATCTGGAGCAACACACTAGAGGACAACCCAAAGAGTTGGTAAGGAGTTGTCTACACATGATCTACATATTCATCCCATTAGCTATCTTATTCTGCGCATGTGCACTTTCAGACGTATATCTGTGATTAATTACGGATAATAGTCTTTGAAACTCACCTTTATGCCATCAATATTGTTGTAATATTATTTGCAAATGTGTGTGGAGAGTTGTTTGTCTGTATATAGATTTGTGTGCATGCAGTGGCCAGTGGGATTTGAAAATGTGTAAAATAATTTCTGTCTAATTGATTTGCAAATCTGTGAAAAATTCACAAATCTGTATTCAGATTCACAAATGTGTACTAAGATCTACAAATGTGTTAGATCAGTCTGTAAACACACAGAGTCTCTTAAGTCTGATGTATTTATGCTTCAACACCCAGAAATACAGACAAATCATTAGTTACAAATCAAGCAGTTTCTTGGTTGGCTCTCTTTACACTCGTAATTTTTGCTAGAGAGGATTTTTATGTGTAATATCTTGATTTGCTGCCCTGAAACTCTATCCTGAACGATACTTTAAAATATGTGAAATTGTATATGACTAGTGAAAATAACAATTCAAGAAATCAATCACATTTTGGAGAGTCAAAAAACAAAAGTTACATAATTGTAGCAAATGTTTGAAGCTCTCCATGATAAAGCTTGAACATATGAAGATGCACACTTTAGCATGAGTTCCACACAGTAAATTTTAAGTAACAATGTGTTTTTGTCCAACTCTGTGAGCTATGCAGTGCCTCATTGTTTGTGGGGACTAAACATCTGATAGGATTTTTATTTTTTATTGCTATTTTGCACAATTTGCTTTACTAAGATTTTTTTAATGTTAAATATAAGAGATTTTACATACATTGTTTATATTTACTTATATCTTTCTACCCCTTTATAGAATAGAATAGAATTAAATAGAATAGAACAGAAAATCTCTTTATAGTCCAACATTTGGCAAATTTACAGCAGCAAATGATTATTGAAAAATGTATAAGAATAAAATAATAGGGAAGAGTTCAAATAAAAAAATAAAATAAAATGCTGTACTGTAAAGTGTTTTACCAATATAAAACTGTGCACCTGGAGAGTAAATAACCAATATACAGCTATGGACATTTTTACAGTCATAGATATTTAAAAATGGCAGCAATATCAGAGATGTGCAAAATGACAGCAGCATGTTATTTAACTGACTAAGGTTTATATTATTACATTTGCTTTTATAAGTTTATCCTCCTGGTGGTTGTCACCTTTATTCCACTCTGGATTATCACGGGTGTTGTCTTTGTTCAGTTTACAGTAAAAATAAAAAAATTGATCAAGTTCATTAAGTTCAAGGTTGCCTCAGTATTATTCCAGTTCCTAAACTAAAAATACATTTATTGAAGGAATCAAT
Organism: Cyprinodon tularosa; assembly: GCF_016077235.1. Taxonomy (NCBI): domain Eukaryota; kingdom Metazoa; phylum Chordata; class Actinopteri; order Cyprinodontiformes; family Cyprinodontidae; genus Cyprinodon; species Cyprinodon tularosa. The sequence continues at coordinate 111,111 of NW_024038824.1, read as the reverse complement.
GTAACAGACAAAAAAATGCAAAAACATATTTTTGAGAAAAGTGTCAACAAATATCTTCCTAATCCATTTAAAAGACTTTTCCTATTAGAGAATCCTCCAAAAATGTCAGTGCATCGAGACCCAAAAAATCTTACATTTGTTATTCCACCTAAATATAAGAGAATAATTTCAAAACTTTAAATGACAATTATCCTTCCAACCAATACAAATACTTCAAATTTAAATTCACCATAGACAAATGTCATCCATGTGAGCAAGAAGAGGAATGAACTGAGCATTTTTGTTGTTGTAGTAAAACCCAAACATTTTTGTCCTCAGTTCATAACTGGCTACTCTCTAAATCCTGAAACATAAATTTTCTCAAGGAAAGATAAAGAAATTTAAAAATGAAATATATATACTTACTTTAAAGGCACACTATGCAACATTTTTCAGTTAATTAATGTGTTCCATATCGTTTTGGATGATTAAATGAGTCATTTCAGGTTGAACAAAGGTATTCTCGGCCGCCCTGGTGGTCTGTGGGGGAAATACCGCACTTGCAATTGCAGGAGCACCGACCCGCGCCCACAGGCTCAGAAGTCTCGTGAGAGTCAGTCTTGCTTTACGGCGAGAACTGCTACACGCCCCCAGTTAAAAGCATTCTCGTTGCTAGCACAGTGGCAGTTTGTGCAGTTATGCTACGTTCACGCAGCAAAAGCAGCAAAATCGCGTCTGCTGCTTCATTTTTGCTGCTTGTACCAGTTAGTTCTGACGCACGGCTGAAGCAGCTTTGCTGCTCTGGCTCCGCGGTGCAAAAGTGTGTCTGAGGCGCGTTGGGCGGAGCTTCACTATCCTTTCTCTGCCTTGCAGCTATATTTGCTGTGATCAGTGGGAATAAAGTAGTTTTAATATGTGTTTAAGTGAGAAAATACACCTGAAAACATAATCAGTGCAGTCAGTTCATTCAGATTATTATCCTGCCTTCAATATTTTTTCTGTCGGAGCCGCTCAGACCCCCACATACCAGCGGTGCGCCGACAGTAGCAATCCTTTCATCAGCAGCCTCTGGCCGGGTCGCCTCCTCGTGGTTCACCGCGGCAGCTGGTAGGTGTTTTTCATCTAAATAATCCAAACTGCATATTCTGCCGGCAGATTTCTGCATTTTAAGTTAATTTAGTCGTCAATAAACTGTTTAAGAGGAGTGATCATCAGCGCTGTGTCTCTCACCCTGCGTCAGATGATTAAACGCGCCTGACGCGCTGCTTCAGCTGCTCAGACGCGCTGCGCCTGCTGCTCAAAACGCACCGCGGGACCTTTTGCTGCGCCTTGACGAGCGTCAACCATTGACTTTGCATGTAAACTCGCTGCTTCTGTCGCGCCAGCTGCGGTGTGAACGCAGCATTAGTCATTCGTTGCGTTCGCCTGTCTGCTAAGCTCAAAACAACCGCGCCTGGCTTGACGGAGAAACCAGGAGAACAGCTGTGCATATTTACGACAGTGCACTTTTACTTTCGCCCTCTGGGGGGAGCCTCCCTGGAAAATCAACACCGGTTGCATAGTGTACCTTTAAGAAAATGTCTTCCACCAATGCTAAAAGACTGTATGCTTTCTGTCCAAATGTCATTCCTAATTACCCCTTATATCTTATATTCTTTATCTTTTTCAGTATAGTGATTGTTCCTTGTCAATGTTAGCTTTTCTTTAATTTTTTTTATTATTTTTTATTGCTATTTTGCTCAGTGTGGTTAACTAAGTATGTTTTGTTGTTGAATATAAGAGATTTTGCGGATATATTTTTTAAACTGATATAAAAAACATATTTCAGCCTAAACGGGGTGGAGCAGCGCAGATACAGGGAATGTGGGATTTAGGGGTCAGAGTCCAATCAGAACCAATCAGATAACTACACTTGTAATCTGGGTAGAACCAACACCCGCTGGAGGTATAAGCTAATTGGCTGCAGCGTCTCTGCCGTTACATGTGATCAGAGCTCTAACCTGTTTCTGTTTTCAGGAAGTGAAACTCACTCGGTCACTGTGACTGAGAGAAGAAATGGAGCAGAATCAGCTGGACCAAGAAACCTTCTCCTGTTCAATCTGTCTGGATTTACTGAAGGATCCAGTGACTATTCCCCGTGGACACAGCTACTGCATGAGATGCATTGAAGCACACTGGGATGAAGAGGATCAGAAAGGAATCCACAGCTGCCCTCAGTGCAGAGAGATCTTCACACAGAGGCCTATTTTGAAAAGGAACACCATGTTAGCAGTTTTAGTGGAGCAGCTAAAGAAGACTGGACTCCAAGCTGCTCCTGCTGATCACTGCTTTGCTGGACCTGAAGATGTGGCCTGTGATTTCTGCACTGGAAGAAAACTGAAAGCCATCAAGTCCTGTTTATTCTGTCTGGCCTCTTACTGTGAGAAACACCTTCAGCCTCATTATGATTCAGCTACATTTAAAAAACACAAGCTGGTGGAGCCCTCCAAGAACCTCCAGGAGAACATCTGCTCTGATCATGATGAGGTGATGAAGATGTTCTGCCGTACTGATCAGAATTGTATCTGTTATCTCTGCTCTGTAGAACAACATAAAGGCCATGACACAGTCTCAGCTGCAGCAGAAAGGACTGAGAGGCAGAGAGAGCTGGAGGAGAGACGAGGGAATATCCTGCATAGAATCCAAGATGGAGAGAAAGATGTGAAGCTGCTTCAACAGGAGGTGGAGGCCATCAATCACTCTGCTGATAAAACAGTGGAGGACAGTGAGAAGATCTTCACTGAGCTGATCCGTCTCATCCAGAAAAGACGCTCTGATGTGAAGCAGCAGATCAGATCCCAGCAGGAAACTGAAGTGAGTCGAGTCAAAGAGCTTCAGGAGAAGCTGGAGCAGGAGATCACTGAGCTGAAGAAGAAAGAAGCTGAGCTGAAGCAGCTCTTAAACACAGAGGATCACAACCAGTTTCTCCACAGCTACCCCTCACTGTCAGCACTCAGTGAGTCTACACACTCATCCAGCATCAATATCCGTCCTCTGAGACACTTTGAGGATGTGACAGCAGCTGTGTCAGAGCTCAGAGATAAACTGCAGGACATTCTGGGAGACACATGGACAAACATCTCATGGACAATCACTGAGGTGGAAACTTTAGTTTCAGATCCAGAACCAACAAACAGAGCTGGATTTTTGAAATATTTATGTGAAATTACACTGGATCCAAACACAGCAAACACATACCTGTTGTTATCAGAGGGGAACAGGAAGGTAACAGTGATGAATAAACCTCAGTCTTATTCTAGTCACCCAGAAAGATTCACCAACTGGTGGCAGGTTCTGAGTAGAGAGAGTCTAAATAGACGTCATTACTGGGAGGTGGAGTGGAAAGGAGAAGTTCATGTAGCAGTCGTATACAACAATATCAGCAGAGTAGGAAGTGGAAATGAATGTAAGTTTGGAGAGAATGAAATATCATGGGCATTAGATGTTTCCCAAGATGGTTACAGGTTTGGTCACAACAACATCTGGACCTCCATCTCGGGTCCTGTTTCCTCCAGAATAGGAGTGTACCTGAATCACTCAGCAGGGATTCTGTCCTACAGCGTCTCTGAAACCATGACTCTCCTCCACAGAGTCCAGACCACATTCACTCAGCCGCTGCATGCTGGACTTTGGGTTAACAGGACAGGAAACTCTGCAGAGATCTGTAAACCAAAATAGATTTTATGTCTTTTTTTCTAATTGTTGATTTGAGTTTGTGTTTCTTATCTCTCTGCTATTCTGTTTTTCTTACTTTTAAAAATTAGTACACTGAGTTTTTTCCAGGAGCTACAAAGTATGTATCTGTTCTGCAGAATTAATTATGTTCATGTTCAAATCCAATGAGAATGAAGTGAATTGAACTTGCTTCAGGTTTCTTTATTCCACAGAAGAGATTGGCATTAACTTTTTAAATCCTTTAGATTTAGATCAAAAGATTTTATGTGCTTTTCTGTTCCTTTGGCTTTCTTTGAAAAAACAACCATATTAAATACAAATTTGGCATTTTTTCTTAAGATTGTTGGGGTCAACTTAAACAGACGAACATTTGAATCCCACTCTTTTAAATGTTACTACTTTTTCCGTTTACAACAAAATAGGCGATGCTGTATTAAGTAGATTTAAAAAACAATTAGATTTTACTGATAAAATACCTTTTATTTTAATTATTGTACATTTCCACCTCAGCCGTGTACTGCTGGTTTCTTCAGGATAGAACGACCATTTTGTCTAAAGAAAGAATTTTTCAATTTTGGGGGATTGCATGAAAAAAGTCAAACAATAAACCATTTTGGACTAACACTTTAACCAGTATAATTAAAACTAAAATAGTAATGGCCACTGTAATGGTTAGTCTGTTGCCCTCATCTCTTTGAGAAGTTTGAAGAACCTTCTTGCTGCAAGGCAGCAGTGCTACCGACTGCTCCACTGAGCAGCCCTATAATACATATTAAATTTCATAAATTAGGTGTATTTACCCTTAATTTGAGTAGGCAAATAACACGATTTGCCAATGGAATGAGGTCTTTTACTCTTAAAATAAGTTAATTAGATAATATGCACCAGTATGGAGGACCAGCTCTACCATATTTAAAAATAAGCACTGAAATATATACATTTTCAATAAATAAATAAGCATACAATTAATTAAAACCAAAAATACAATAAACAAATGTATGTAGGGAGAAATAAAATTACACAGTGAGACATAAATATTTATATTTCTTTTAATTAGCTTATTTATTTATTTGTCTTTGTAATTATTACCTTGTTTATTGATTGTCCATTATATTCTTCAACTTTATTTATTAATTACTTATTTTTTAAAGTATTTATTTATATGCATGTTATAATACGTCAGTTTTATTCTTTCATTGTATGTCATGATCTGGCCTGTTTGCTCAACCTTATTTGGTTATTTCTTTCACCTGTTGTTTTCCCCTCCCTGCTGCAATTATCATTTATTCCTCTCACCTGTTTCCTTTGTTTTATATTCTGTTAAGCCTGGGCATTCAGGGCCAGATCATTATTTGTTTTCTGTTAGTTTGTGTAGTTCTGTTTATGCCAAGATTCATGTCCTGGATCCTGGCGGCCAGTGGAAAGAGGGTTTTTGTCATGTTGGGTTCTAGGCGTCTAACCCACATGCAGAAACACACTTAGAGTCAGGGGAAAAGTTCAAAGGGTTTATTTACAATATGTACAATGATAGAATGATAGAACTGGTTCTGGTTCTTCGGACCGGTCACGGGGAATCACCACTGAGGACGACAGAGCTGTTAGACAGGATCCAGGAAACTTGCAGTTTTGAGATGTCAGGACAAAGTACCTGTTCTGAGAGGGTTCTGATCAGCAGGGGGGAATCTTGTGAGTCCGGAGGCTTGCTGGCAGACTAAGGGCTGAGGGCAGAGGCAGAGACTGAGACGAAGTGCAGGCAGATGGCTGAGGGCAGAGGCAGAGACTAAGACTGAGAGCAGGCAGGCAGTTTCCAGGGTGAGATTTCAATCTCTAAGGTTTCAGGTTTCAGGTATGTCAGGATCTGTGAGACAGAGACAGACAGGGTCAGACAAGTTTCGGAACAAACAAGGTTCAGATCTGGTAGGTGGGCTCAGGTTAGATCTACCATTACTGGCAAACACTCTGTCAGGGGAGTGTCAGTCTCCTCCCCCTTAGGTAGGAGTCCTCTTGATGAGGTGACAGGAAACAGGTGTGTGGAGGTGAGCTCATACCCTCAGCAGGAAGATCTTCGGCGCCCTCTGGTGGACAAGCCTCCGGATCCCAACAGTTTTGTGTCTGTCTCGTCTACTGCTCGTCCACTACTCCTCCCCTGCTGAGTCCTAAGGGTTTTTGGCTCTTTATGTGGGGAGGTTCTGTTTTTATCCCAGTAAGTCTGGCTCCAAGGTCCAGTTTAAAGGTCCTGCTCAAGTCCTGACCAGAGAAGGAAATAAAAGTTTGGTAAATAACATGAATTTCCCACAGAGGTGTAACTTGCCAGCCCCTCTCTATGAGGACAGAGAAAACCAGATTCATCTTTCTTTTCCTGCTCTCTTGCCCATGAATCTGGGGTCTGCTTCGGCAGGATCTCCGAAGAGATGGAGATCCAAGGCCCAGAAAGACCCAGGTCTCCAGAACCCTCAAGGAGAATTCATTATGGTGGCCATTCAGTCAGATCCAAACGAAATAGACCTTTTGCTACACATTTCTCTTGAGTTTCAGAACTTATAGAGCCAGACTGGATGAGAAGCCTGCCTTGATGAGCCACTGAGACAAAGAAACCCCTGGTTGTTTGACTAACTGCTGAGCTGTTGCTGGATGAAACTCAAGGTTTTTTAGGTCTGGCATAATTGGGGACAGAACAAACAATATGTCTTTTGATGATGTTGATCATTTCACTAGTTTTAGTTAAGAGTGTTAAACTGAAATATGTTTGACTTGGAGCCGAATTATTTTTGTTATTTAACTCTTATATTTTGAACAGAAGTTATGGTGAATTTATTCCATGTACGTGCAGAATTAACAGTTTGACCATGATTAGTGCTCGAATCACTCTTTCATTTATTTACAGCTACAGTAGTAGGCAGTGTGTTCATAAACAATGTATAACAGCCGAAATAATATCTTATTTATTTATTTATTTATTTACGTGTTTATTTGAACAGGGACAGTGCACATTAATAAACATTTCTGTAAATGAGCCAGTGTTAGCTAAGTAGCTAATTTTCAACTGTAGTCCCTGGGCAAGGTTTAAAATGCCAACATAATAAAACAACAACATTTAAAATTACTGCAAACAATAAAATACATAGTTAGTAATCTACATAAAAGTTGGACATTGATCTGTAAAAAACAAAGACATTATTACAAATATAAGATTTAAAAAGCATTGACAAAAGTGCATCAGACAGGCAGACAGAAGTTATTGATTATGATTACAGGTTTGATTCTCCTGTAACCATGCTTTTAACATGTTTTTGAAAGTTCTGTATGTGTCTGCATTGCGTATATGAGTTGGAATGGTGTTCCAGGACTGAGCTGCTCGCACTGAGAAGGCTGACTGACCAAATGAGCTTTTTCTCAGTGGGACTGTAAGGTTATTAGAAGAGACAGATCTGGTGAGTCTGCTACCTTGTGTGAAAAAAGCGGTAAGTGGTGGTGGAGCAAAGCCATGTAAAATTTTAAAGACCAGATTTGCATCATGAAATGTAACTAAATTTTCCCAGTTTAACAGGACATGTTTGTCCAGTATACTACAATGATGAAAACGAAAGGGTTTCCTGTCCAAAACCTTTAGAGCCTGCTTGTAGACAGACTGGATTGGTTTTAATGTTGTTTTACAGCCCTGTGACCAGCTGCTAAGACAGTATGTTAAATGAGGCATAATCATTGCGTTAAAAAACAATTTTGCTGCATCTGTGTTCAGATTATTTCTTATGTATCTGAAGTTTACAAGGTTGAGTTTGACTGTTTGAGTGACTTTCTTTACATGTTTTTTAAATGTGAAACTTGAATCCAGAATGAGTCCAAGATATTTATACTCTGACACTACTGTGATGGACTGGCCTGCAACAAACACATCTGGGTCTGAGCAGTTTGATACTCTTTTTGTAAAGAACATAGATACAGTTTTTTTTAACATTTAAATGTAAGCATGAATTGTGGAGCCATTTTGATACATGTAGCATGGTTTCAGAAAGTTTTTTGGCTACTTCTTCCTTGGTCTTACCATGTACATAAATTACAGTATCGTCTGCATACATCTGATTACGGGGTGCGGGAATCAGCATGTGTGAGCTGTGATTGATACTCCATCAGACGCTCCTCTGGCTGTGATTGGTTGTTTTGACTCGTCCCGAATTATATTATTACAGGTTACATATCACATGTACTGCTGTCTGGGCATAGGGACAGTTTTAGCCAATATGACAAAAAAGTGATTTTTAAAAACTTACAGACTTCAGCTTTAAGGTCTCTGAATAAGGTGTGTAACATTGGTTGGGCTGAAAATGGCCAAATTACTGTTCTATGAGCCCTAATGCAAGCCTGGTTAAAAGCCCTAGAATGAAACGACAGATTTTCTTCCTTTTATGCCATGCTAATGAATATTTAGATGAGCTGTGCGCTGATTAGTTGGTTTACAACGAGTGACGCTGCTGAGCAAAGATGTCCTCTTTTTCCCGGACATGTCCTGTTTTTCATATCTAAAAATATGTCTAGGGGGGAATTTCTAAATCGTCCAGGATTTTGGTTGACTACAGTGAAACACCTAGTCTAGGGTGACCAGATTTAGGTTTCTGAAAAGGAAGACACTTTTTTTTTTTTTTGGGGTGGGGGGGTTCCTGCTGGGCCGGACCGGGCACTTGAACCAAGCTGTCAGCTCGGGGGCTGGTCTGGGTACCCAGGCAGATGGGGGCAGGGAGCCAGCAGGTGGGGGTAGGCATTATGCCGCTGGTGCCCCTGAAGGCTATCGACACTGCAAGGGTGTAACTTTGTGATGAAAGTTGGTGGGGACACTCGAGTGGTGGCTCATGGACCTACAGTTACACTTTCATTAGGCTAATTTTCCAAAAATGAGCTCAAACATATATTTATTCATTCAAGAGCTTTCCTATTTTGGAGAACACAAGACCACAACACACTGATATTTATATCTATAGATGTTAGCGAAATGCCTTTTAGTGCATTATAAATATGGGGCCCATGCATGAAAAAAAAAATAAATAAGAGCCCAATGCCAAAATTTATATATCATGCATCCCTAGAAGTCCAATTTCAATTCCATCCAGAAAGAATTGGATATCCTGCATTTTAAATATAGCATAGCATATTTTTTTCTGTAAACTTTGTGGTAAACTTAGAGATATATTCTATCGTATGCTGCTTGTCCCTGTAAATCTGTTTCACCTTTAAATCTGCTGCTCTCCCTACTTCTCTCTGAGCTCTGTTTAAAAAGATTTATGAACCTCTTTACTAATATGATGATGCCATAAACAACATTTCAAGATATGTAGAAGCTCTGCAGTCTGTCTGTAAAAACATGTTAATTTTTACCTGTAACTGGGAGTCATGGTCCTCTAAAAAGCCAAGATTTTTTTAACAAGTAAAGAAGAACAAACTATGTTTTCTCAAGCTTCTAGCGTTATAATACTGACTTGTTTAAGCTTACAATCTGTTGACATCTTTAGCTGAAAAAGTTCAGTATGTCTAACAAACAGATTTTTTGGTGGCATCTCCAATTATTTTAACCAACTCGTCTTCTAACTTTTTCTTAAACATGGAAGTAGCTGCTGGTTAATATTCACTGATTGCTGCTCCTCCTCCATGTAGCTATTCTCTAAGCAGTGAAATGCGTCCCCAGTAATATGTCTCAAGGCGACAGATCCGTTGATGTTAGACCGAGAGGCGGGACAGGGGAGCAGCAAGAGAGAGGAAAAGCAAGGACACACATGAGCTTAAGTGTAAAGTGACAGAAAGATTCAGAGAAAGTGCCTTAGCTACTTCTTTGAAGGCATCTGAAAAGGAACATGATTAACTCAAAGAAAAGCAAAAAAAAACTACAGAAGTGAGAATTTGCTTGTTCTGCAGAGGTGAGCATACGGTACCTTGGAAAAGTTTCAAGAGTTGGAAAACAACAATAAGACAGAATTGCTTTCCTTAAAAGAAAATGGAATATGTTTTCTTTGTAAAGGACACATTAGTAAAGACTGCAGAAAGCACCTCAGCTGCAAGCATGTGGTCTAAAACATCCTCAAACACATTTATCGAAGAAACGAACAAAGAACAAGCAACAAATGAACAGACTCAACATGTTGCCGTAGCCCCTATTCAGACTAGTGCTGTTACTGGGGCCGGTAAAGATGAACTTGAGTTATCGATAGTGCCTGGGAAAGTTAAGGTCAAGGAGGGAGATGCAACAGTGATCATCTTTACATTTCTTGACCCAGGTTGCACTGCATCATTTTGCACAGTGAAGCTAATGAATAAGCTGAACATACCAGGCAGGAGAGCCAACGTTCTGCTGAGAACTATGGGACAAAACAAAGTTGTTGAAACTAATATTGTTTCAACAAAAAAACACTATGCCTGTGCATAAAGGAAACAAAGAAAAAACAAAAAAGGCTAGTGGCAGCCTATGGTTAGGGCATAGAGCTTGAAATCCTGAGGTTCTGAGTTTGAGCCCTACTGCCACTCTAGCTCTCTGAGCAAAGACCCTTAACCCCCACACTGCTCCACTTGTGGTCTACATGCTCATCTTATTAGCTATCTTATTCTGCACATGAGTTACGGACAGTCTTTGAAACTCACCTTTATGCCAACAATATTGTTGTAATATTATTTGCAAATGTGTGTGGAGAGTACTGTTTGTCTGTATCTAGATTTGTGTGCATGCAGTGGGATTTGAAAATGTGTAAAATAATTTCTGTCTAATTGATTTGCAAATGTGTGAAAAATTCACAAATCTGTATTCAGATTCACAAATGTGTACTAAGATCTACAAATGTGTTAGATCAGTCTGTAAACACACAGAGTCTCTTAAGTCTGATGTATTTATGCTTCAACACCCAGAAATACAGACAAATCATTGGTTGCAAATCAAGCAGTTTCTCGGTTGGCTCTCTTTACACACGTCATTTTTGCTAGAGAGAATTTTTATGTGTAATATCTTGATTTGCTGCCCTGAGCGCAGGCCTGCAGGCTTATGGCGGCCGTTTATCATAGTATCAGCTTCTTCTGACCATCTGTAATTACTTCTAAGATATCAAAGAAAAAGTTTTAAATTGGAAAAACTTTATCCTGAATGATATTATACAATGACTAGTGAAAATAACAATTCAAGAAATCAATCTCATTTTGGAGAGTCAAAAAAGAAAAGTTAATTGTCTCAAATGTTTGAAGCTCTCCATGATACATCTTGAACGTATTAAGATGCACACTTTAGCATGAATTCCACACAGTAAATTTTAAGAAACAATGAGTTTTTGTCCAACTCTGTGAGCTATGCAGTTCCTATGTGTCCTTTCACACAAAAGATTGTGGGCAACCATACAGCTCATATGTGGAGGATAGGAACGTCGTGAGGTCCCTGTGCTAAATGAACTTTTGATAAGAAGCATCTTGTCCTTACTGGCTGGCAGACATGTTCACAAGTCATTTTTTGCAAGTCCAAGTCAAGTGTCAAGTCTTGAGAGCTCAAGTCCAAGTCAAGTCTCAAGTCTTGAGAGCTCAAGTCCAAGTCAAGTCTCAAGTCTTGAGAAGGCCTGTTGCAATAATCAATTAATCGCACAAAAAATTCTAATCACTTGATTAATTAAAAAAGGTGCAATAATTTTCCTGCTTGCTTGTTTCTCCTTGTGTTTTCATCTCCGTCACTGAGATGGTATAGCTTAAAGGTCGCTATTATATCTATGGAATTATCATTATCTTGAACTGCTAAATGAAAAATACAATTAAAAAAAGCACACACGCAAAATTCTTTTCCAGATAAATTTAGCATTTTCTTACAGTATTTACCTGACATTTGTGGTTACAACTTTTTCTAGTTTTAGCAGTAAATGTCTGCTCTTTTATTTTTAAGGGAAAATGAGGACTGTGGGAAAAAAAACAATCACAATCCTGCCCTTTTATTAATACATATGAGGTTAGCAACTACAAGAGATAAAGAAAAACCCTAAACAAATAGCAGGACAATAACAATACTTTTATAAAAGAAAGATTGTGGCAATAACTTTTTGTAACTTAATGACTTGGCGGGCAGTATTTTCAATTCAATTCAGTTTATTTATTTAGCGCCAATTTACAACATTATTCACAACATATTTCTCCTCTACCACTGCCATAAAGCTTTTAAAGCTGGGCTTGTCGATCAAAGACAAGGGGAGTTTGCATGAAATAATAAGGTCTTGAATTATTGCCTTATGTCTGTGATGTCCCTGGCTGTACACCTGCACTTCACTGTGGCTGATAAAATTAGATGTGGTGGACCAAGCATCGTGTATTTTTTTCTAAAGAAGCTGCAGTTTGCTGCTCTTTTATTCCCGCCTTATGTAAAGTTTTTGTAGCCAAAGGTTATTATGAACGGTGGCACCGAAACAGGAGGGGTAATCATCGCTTCCATATCTGTATGGGTTGCATGCATGCATGCGCACGGGCATATATGTCACGTACTGTTGCGTCAGTGACGTCAGTATGTTGCACAGGGAAAAATATGATTTATGGTTTTCTTTCATTTAAATGTTAGTTTTATGCTTTGCATGTTTGGAGAGGAAGATATGATTTGTTTTTCTTTGTATTTTCTTCTTGAGCTTTGCATGTTTTGATGTTTCTTTTTTATATGATTGTTTTCCTTTATTTTAGACTTTTGAATTTTTCCTGCATGTTGGGTTGTTTTGGTTTGTTTTTCCCTTGTGACAATCCATGCGCACTGGACTGAAGTAGTTGTCTGAGGAGGCGGAGTGCATTAATTGCGCTGCGTAATTGCTGCGCTCAGGTGTGAGCAAGGGCTGATTAAAGCCGACATAAAAGGCGTCTGAAGGAAAGGAGAAAGAGAACGGAATCTGCAGGTGACAGAGACGGACGGGCTGCTGGGGGATCCGTGCGCCAGGAGGGTGCACAGATGGCCCAGTAAGGAGTATTAGGGCAGAGGAGGAACCTCGTCTGTAAGTAGCGCTCCCCCTCACTTAAAGCATAAACAGGAATATATCTTACCACGGGGTTTTGGCGCGTAGATGCTGGCGTTCTCCTTGCTTCTCTTTTTAGCTGGATCGGTCTGGAAAGGGGTGTGACACGCAAGGGAGTGTGCCGGGGCGCCGCAGAGTCATCTGTGGATCAACCAGTGGGTGCTCCAGGCCGATCACTCGCACTAGAAGCAGCATAACAAGCGGAGCACAACTTCCAGCCTCTGATTTTTAATGAAAACTCTTGAATTTTAGGTTTCATCAGGAGAAGAAAAGGACTGTTTTAATATGCCACTTTTGCTGTGGCTTTTTGTATAAATAAAACACTTGAACTTGAGTGCTTCACGGTTTGGGTCTTTGAGTTTTTTTTTTATTTATTTTTTTTTTTTTACCTCTTCTGTGTGCGGGTAAGGCGAGCGGCGATCAGTCAAGTTAGTAAAACAAAAAACACTTGAATAAGTGTTTTTACACTGGAATAATATATATATCTCAGTCGAGTCTGAAGTCCTTTAAATGCAAGTCTAAGTCGAGTCTGAAGTCATTAAATATGCGACTTAAGTGTACGAGTCACAAACTCGAGTCCCCATCTCTGCTGGCTGGTGACAGTTATTACACCTGAATCCAGATTTGATTACAGCTTCTTGTTTCTATTGGTTGGGCATCTTTTCATCGTTCAATTAACACTTTTAGGTTACATTTAAACTTCTGCATCAATTTCCAATATCTAACTGGGATGCAGACAAACTTTGGAGCGTCCCACATCAGTTTGTCTGATTAAATCAGATCATAAGATTATAAAAAGCTCCTCACTCTGATAAACATTCAGGATATTGTTGTAAAACTGTTCAGTGTTTATTATGTTAAATATGCTAAAAGCTGTTCATGTTAGGAATCCAGTGTGTGTGGGCTGCGTTTGTTTTTTGTGTTCTCTCCCTCCACCACCAGGTGGCGCCCTGTTCTCGTTGGTCCTCCCACACACCTGCGGCTGGTTGTGCTCATTACTGAGGACAGGGACGGATCTAGAAAAAAATGTATGGGCTGGCGAGAGGGGGCAGGAATTTTTGAGGGGTGGTAACATATGGCATTTGTTTATACCCGTGGTTCTCAAAGTGTGTGGCGCGACCCACTGGTGGGGAATTGAGACGTGACAGGTGGGGCGCGCCAAGTTCCGGTGTGTGTGTGTGTGACTATAAATGTAGAACGTGTGAGAGCAAACTGTCCTTATAGCTGTATGTTGCCGCTTTTTAGACCAATCAAACCCACAAAGTAATCATTACTAGTCTACATGCAGTCTAATTAAAAGAACATTAGAAAAATTTCACCTGGAACTGAAGTGCCAAAATAATGATTGACGTGACGTCGGCATATTATTTGTAACGGAATAAACTTTCGCGCCCCAGTGTTGCCAACTCAGCGACTTTGTCGCTATATTTCAGACCCCTCCAGCGACTCTTTATCAAAAAAGCGACTAGCGACAAATTTGTGACTTTTGGAGACTCTTACGTGAAAGCACGTATCGTTCCTTTTCTTGTCCTCCAGCGGCAGGTGCTGCCGTGGGGCGCCTAACCCATCCCCACCCCGTTCTCCCCCGCTATCACAGGAGTCCCTCTCAGCGCTGCAGAGACACAGCATGTTTACCCTCAGCGTCCAGACTGCAAATAAAGCGCACGTGCGCCGGGATTGACGGCGCAGGTTGATCATAAATAACTGAATTTGAAATATTTTATCTTAAATAAATAGGACCAGTTTATTGAAATGACGTCTGACTCCACCCTGAAGCTCAGGTTTAATGCTCAGACTAATAGTGAATTCTGGTTTGGAGTGGAGAGGGAGTATCCACTCATCGGGCAGAGAGCTGTGTGCATTCTTCTTCCCTTTGCCACATCATATCTCTGTGAGATGGGCTTTTCAGCTGTTGCTTCACTGAAAACAAAATACAGATCTCAGCTGAACATTGAGCATGACTTGAGAGTGGCAGTATCAAGCCTGCAACCCCGTTTTGAGAAACTGTGCAATGCAAAACAGGCTCATTGCAGCCACTAATGCAGGGATAAATAGACCTGTATTGCCAGATGGATTTCACTTCTTTTCTTTTATTAACAGATTGCAGAGTGGCACTTTAATTTTTTCTATCTTTGAGCTTGATACAAATTTTGACACAGCTGCATTTTTATTTTCTTTATTTTTGAGCTTGCTGTTATTTGATGTAGATAGTTTGTATTTAGATACTACTTGTTACTTCAATAAAATTGGAACATTTTAAGATTGTTGCATATTTCATTAGCATTGTGTTGGGGCGATGGGGACAGGCGGGGCTTGAAAATTCCCTCTTGTCCAAAGTGGGGAATGACAGAAAAAGTTTGAGAACCACTGGTTTATACTGAATTTAATCACAGTTATCACAGTTTTCTGAGAATAGTGTGTAAAGTAAGTGTTTCATGTGAAACAGTTCATATTAGAAATACATCGTACAATGTGATCTCACTTTCTGTCATGATGGGTCTCTGTGTTTAAACCCACATGCAGAACACCACAGGAAACGGGGTAAAAGTTTAACAGTTTATTTGAGAGTAGGGATGCACCGATGCCGATACTGGTATCGGCACCTGGCCCGATACCACGTGTTTGTACTCGTACTTGTATCGGTAAATGTGTGCCGATACTAGCATAAATTTCAAGCAGCGAAGAAGACCGCAGTGTGACGTCAAGAACCTGCCAGCCAGAGTATAGAGAAGGAGGGAGCGAACACAAAAAGAGAGTTAGCATGTCCGCTATTTGGAAATATTTCCAAGTGAACGAGGATGACAAAAGTAAGGCTGTTTGCAAAATATGCAAATCAAAGTTTTCAAGGGGAGGAACAAACCCTAATAGTTACAACACAAGTAACCTAATAAAACATCTTAAGACGCAACATGATGCCGAATACAAGGAGTTCTCTCACGGCGGTGGGAAACTACAACAACCAACTTTGCCGCAAACGCTGAAGAAGCGGGAGAAGATGTCCAGAGACAATCCACACGCAATGAAGATAACAGAAGCTCTTACCCAATACATTGCCCTGGATGACCAGCCATTATCCGTCGTTGAAAATATTGGATTCCGAAGTCTTCTGAGTGTACTGGAGCCGAGGTATGAAATTCCTAGTCGCCAATACATTACTGACGAAACTATATGACTTTGTGAAAAGACATATTCAGAGCCTTTTGCAAGATGTCTCAGCGATTAACTTGACAACTGATATCTGGACGAGCAGCGTTAGCCCGGTGTCACTCATTAGCCTAACTGCGCAATGGGTTGACAAAGATTTTACCCTGCAGAGGGCTGTCTTGCATGCAAAACAATTTCGGGGATCACACACTAGCCAAGCCATTGCGGATTTGTTTGATGAGATGCTCCGGAAGTGGGGCGTTCCCAAAACTTTGATTCATGTTGTGCTACGTGACAATGCTAAAAACATGATAAAAGCCATGACGGATGCCGGACTTCAGAGCCTTCCATGTTTCACGCACACACTCCAGCTGGTGGTTAACGAAGGGCTTCTGGTCCAGAGGAGTGTGACTGATGCTGTCGCTATCGGCCGGAAAATCGTAAGACATTTTAAACACTCCACGTTAGCTTACTCACGGCTGGAAGATATTCAGCTGCAGCTCAACCAACCAACAAAAAGATTGCAACAGGATAGTACAGACCCGGTGGAACAGCACATTTTACATGATACAGTTTCTCATTGAGCAGAAGCGTGCTCTTGGAATATATAGATCTGAAAACGAGCTTCAGAGAATCTCGCCGCTCACCAGTGGGCACTTTTGGAAAAAACTGTCGCTGTTCTGGCTCCGTTTGAAGAGCTTACAAGAAAAGTAAGCTGCTCTGATGCATTAGCATCAGATGTGATCCCTGCTGTGACTGTGCTTCTCAGAATCCTGAACAGAGAAACTGATGATGATCAGGGTATCAAAACAATGAAGTCGACCTTAGCTGCAGCTGTGAAGAGGCGCTTCACTGACATGGAGAAGATCCCCCTCTACTGCATTGCAACTCTACTGGATCCAAGGTAAAAGTCTGCCCATTTTTGTTTAGCATATTAGAATATGATCAAAACAGAATCAATTAAGCTAAAGCGTTTTGAAAAATGTAATTAAACATTTATTTAGAATATTGCAATTGCACTTATGGCATTTAACATACAGTACTACACAATAAGCTTACTTTAAGTTACAAGATATGATTTACAAATTTTTACCTAACAATTTAAACACTAGCCTATCCATAAAAAGGAATTTTTTTTTTTTTTTTTCTGTTGTAGGTACAAAGATCGTTTTTTCTCAAACGTCAACACTGCCATGGATGCCAAAGAAATGCTGAAGGTGGAGTTGCAGAGTGTGAATACAGGAGAGCCAAAGGAGAATCTTGAAGAGCCACCCGCCAGAAGGCTTCGTATGACACAAGCTAGCAGCAGTCTGGACAGAGTTTTTGAGGAGATAACGGAAGAACAACAGTCATCTTCAACAAGCCATGCCACCCCAGTGGGTGCTGCCATTCAGTTAGAGACCTACCTTGGAGAGACTACAATTGCTCGAGAAGAAAACCCACTGCAGTTCTGGGGTGTTAATAAAATTCGGTTTCCTGCTTTGGCTAAAATGTCCCAGAGGTACCTCTCAGCTCCATGTACCAGTGTAGAAAGTGAGAGACTTTTTAGCTCAGTTTCACACATCATAAATGAAGAAAGAAACAGATTAAATGCAGAGATGTTGCTTTTCATCAAGAAAAACATGCCCCTCACTTTCTTAAAATAGATTCCAACCTAAAAGACAAGCTTTACAAAAAGCATTATGTAATTAATCAGTTGCACATTCACAGTTTGTGTTCATTATATGTTCAGTTATATGTTTAATTTGCCTATAGGTAAAAACTGTGACAAGGCTGTTAAAACTATTCAGTAAATGTTAAAATCTATGTTAAACTAACAGGGTTGGTTAGACTAAAAGTGATGTTCTATATCTTAAAATATAAAAAGAGGACAGATGTATACAATTAAAATACACAAGTGTATTTCTGTTTGAGCCAAATGAAAATAAAAATTTTTCAAATTAATTCTGAGGAGTTAATGGCACTTAATATTACTCGGTATCGGTACTCAGTATCGGCAAGTACTGAAGTTGAAGTACTTGTAATCATACTTGGTTTGAAGAAATCTGGTATCGGCACATCCCTAGTGGAGGATGCTCTTTTTCTGGTTGGATTATCAAAATAAGTGGTCCTCCAAATTGTCAATCATTCTGGGGATATGTTTATGTAAATAGCTTTATTTGACTGTATATATCTGTTTTAAGAAAGGGGCAAATGTTATATTTTATGCCACCCTGCGCCACAGAGCTTACAGCCACTCACATGGGGCGTCACTGTGTTGTCTCAACAACAATCGCTTTCTTATTCCATTAGAAAGAAGAAGCAGCTCCATTCTTGTTTATACCCCCCACCTTTAATAAAGGCACCTTCCACAGCTGCAAGTGGGACTTAATTGCTTGTGAGATTTGATTGTTAGAGGTTAGCACAGGCGTAACTTTCTGAAGGACTAGTGGGGATCTAGTCTGGCATCTCGGTCTAACATCATCGGATCTGTTGCTTTAATAATGTGATTTGCAGTCGCATTTCAGTGCTTAGAGAGTAGCTACATGGAGGAGGAGCAGCACTCAGTGAATATTAACCAGCAGCTACTTTGATGTTCAAGTAAAAGTTAGGAGACGGGTTGTTTAAAATAATTAGAGATCATACCACTGAAAAATCTTTTCATAAGACATGCACAGTTCTTTCAGCTAAAATGGCAACAGAGGTGCATCTTTCTTCTTTTTTTGTTTTTGTTTATGAACTTTATTTTAACAAAGTAAGTACAAACAAGTAAAGCAATAGCAACAGTACAATTCTGTGGAGGACATAGAGGTAAATTTCAAAATGGAAATACAAAGTAACATTGATAAGGAAAAAAAAGAATAAGTGAATGACAATGAAACAATAATTAACATGGCAACAAGGGGATTGCTATGTTAGGATTGATGTACATCAGTGGGCAATCCCATTAGTATTTCAGTCAGGTATTCGTATGATTTGATACATTTAAGAGATTTCAAATATTGCATCCTTCTTTTTACCCGATTATAAGGACAGGTCTGGTGTATCCAGCGTAGCCTTGGATATCCCATGATTCATTGCAACTACAAGCAAGCGTGCTTCTCCGTGCTCAGAGGAAAGCAGTACTTGGCGCCGAACAGTGGTGAATATTGAAAGTGCAGTTTGATATAAAAAATATATGTAAATGGTTCTGTCTGAAATAAATGAAAATTGTTTTTAGAATGTTTATTTAGGAAGATATGTGGTGTATAAGTTCTGGTTTATTGAAAGGTTATTATCTGTCACTGTGTAAATGGGTCTGGCTCTCATCTAAGGGCAGATTCTAATATATTCACAGGGTGGGGTCTATAAATCTGATACGGTACTGCTGTTTTACCTCCTCAAATATGTTATTAAGACCCCGAACAGCAGTGTGAAGGGATGGACAGTTATTGTCACTGGAATGATTTAAATAATAAATATAATGCCTAATTCTCATCCCAGGAATATGGAAAATGTATAAATTATATTAAAAACATTGATCAAGTTCATTGATTTAGTTCAAGATTGCCTCAGTAATATTCCAGTTCCTAAACTAAAAAATACATTTATTGAAGGAATCAATGTAATAGACAAAAAATGCAAAAACATTTTTTTGAGAAAAGTGTCAACAAATATCTTCCCAATCCAATTAAAATACTTTTCCTATTAGAGAATCCTCCAAAAATGATATCCGTGCATTGAGAATTAAATATCTTAAATTTGTTATTCTACCTAAATATAAAAGATTAATTTCAACATTCTAAATGACAATTATCCTTCCAACCAATGCAAATACTTCAAATTTAAATTCACCATAGACAAATGTCCTCCATGTGAGCAAGAAGAGGAATGAACTGAACAATTTTTGTTGTTGTTGTTGTAGTAAAACCCAAACATTTTTGTCCTCAGTTCATAACTGGCTACTCTCTAAATCCTTAAACATTAATTTTCTCAAGGAAAGATAAAGACATTTAAAAATGAAATAAATATACTTTAAAGAAAATGTATTCCACCAATGCTAAAAGATTGTATGCTTTCTGTCCAAATGTCATTCTTAATTACCCCTTACATCTTATGTTCTTTATCTTTTTCAGTATAGTGATTGTTCCTTGTCAATGTTTAGCTTCCCTTCTCTTCTCTTTTAATAATTTTTTATTGCTATTTTGCACAGTATGGTTAACTAAATATGTTTTGTTGTTGAATATAAGAGATTTTGTGGATATATCTTTTATACTGATATAAAAAACATATTTCAGCGCAGATACGGGGAATGTGGGATTTAGGGGTCAGAGTCAACAAAAAAAAAAGACATGTTAGAACCAATCAGATAACTACACTTGTAATCTGAGTAGAACCAACACCCGCTGGAGGTAAAAGCTCATTGGCTGCAGCGTCTCTGCCCTTACATGTGATCAGAGCTCAAACCTGTTTCTGTTTTCAGGAAATGAAACTCATACAGTCGCTGTGACTGAGAGGAGAAATGGAGCAGAATCAGCTGGACCAAGAAACCTTCTCCCGTTCAATCTGTCTGGATTTACTAAAGGATCCGGTGGCTATTCCCTGTGGACACAGCTACTGTATGAACTGCATTAATGCACACTGGGATGAAGAGGATCAGAAAGGAAACCACAGCTGTCCTCAGTGCAGAGAGACCTTCACACAGAGGCCTAATTTGAAAAGGAACACCATCTTAGCAGTTTTAGTAGAGCAGCTGAAGAAGACTGGACTCCAAGCTGCTCCTGCTGATCACTGCTTTGCTGGACCTGAAGATGTGGCCTGTGATTTCTGCACTGGAAGAAAACTGAAAGCCATCAAGTCCTGTTTAGTCTGTCTGGCCTCTTACTGTGAGAAACACCTTCAGCCTCATTATCATGTGGCTCCACTGAAGAAACACAAACTGGTGGAGCCCTCCAAGAACCTCCAGGAGAACATCTGCTCTGATCATGATGAGGTGATGAAGATATTCTGCCGCACTGATCAGAAATGTATCTGTTATCTCTGTTGTTTGGATGAACATAAAGACCATGACACAGTGTCAGCTGCAGCAGAAAGGACTGAGAGGCAGAGAGAGCTGGAGGAGAGACGAGGAAGAATCCATCAGAGAATCCAGGACAGAGAGAAAGATGTGAAGCTGCTTCAACAGGAGGTGGAGGCCATCAATCACTCTGCTGATAAAACAGTGGAGGACAGTGAGAAGATCTTCACTGAGCTGATCCGTCTCATCCAGAAAAGAAGCTCTGATGTGAAGCAGCAGATCAGATCCCAGCAGGAAACTGAAGTGAGTCGAGTCAAAGAGCTTCAGGAGAAGCTGGAGCAGGAGATCACTGAGCTGAAGAAGAAAGAAGCTGAGCTGAAGCAGCTCTTAAACACAGAGGATCACAACCAGTTTCTCCACAGCTACCCCTCACTGTCAGCACCCAGTGAGTCTACACACTCATCCAGCATCAATATCCATCCTCTGAGACACTTTGAGGATGTGACAGCAGCTGTGTCAGAGCTCAGAGATAAACTACAGGACATTCTGAGAGAAACATGGACAAACATCTCAATCACAATCACTGAGGTGGATGTTTTACTTTCAGATCCAGAACCAAAGAGCAGAGCTGGATTTTTGAAATATTTTTGTAAAATCACACTGGATCCAAACACAGCACACACTCAACTGTTGTTATCAGAGGGGAACAGGAAGGTAACAGTGATGCAACAACATCAGTCTTATTCTAGTCATCCAGAAAGATTCACTGACTGGTGGCAGGTTCTGAGTAGAGAGAGTCTAAATAGACGTTGTTACTGGGAGGTGGAGGGGAAAGGAGGAGTTCGTGTTGCAGTCGTATACAAAAATATCAGCAGAGCAGGAAATGGAAATGGATGTAAGTTTGGATGGAACGAAAAATCATGGGCATTAGATGTTTCCCAAGATGGTTACAAATTTGGTCACAACAACATCTGGACCTCCATCTCAGCTCCTTATTCCTCCAGGATAGGAGTGCACCTGGATCACTCAGCAGGTATTCTGTCCTTCTACAGCGTCTCTAAAACCATGACTCTTCTCCATAGAGTCCAGACCACATTCACTCAGCCGCTACATGCTGGACTTTGGGTTTACTGGACTGGAAACTCTGCAGAGATCTGTAAACCAATATAGATTTTCTGTCCATTTTCACATTGTTGATTTGAGGTTTTGGTTCTTATTTCTCTGCTGTTCTTTCATTTATTATTTATTTTTAAATTTGGTACTCTAACTTTGTTACAGGAGCTGCAAAGTATATAACTTCTGTTTTCTTTCATTCTGATATGACACCGAAATATATCTCCTCATAAAAATCTAAACTTCTCTGGGCTCTTATTATTCTATTTTACTATTTGCATTGATGAATTTGGATATTATAGTTCATTTTTCACTGCAATGCAGAATAAATTATGTTCCTGTACAAATCCAATGAGAATGAAATTAATTGAACTTGCTTCAGGTTCCTTTATTCCAAAACAGAAAAGTGAACTAACATCAACTTAAACTGATGCTGTTTTCTTTTAAATCCTTTAGATTTAGATAAAAAATATTTGATGTGCTGTTCTGTTTCTTTGGCTTCAGGATAGAATGCTCACTATTTTGTCTCAAGAAATATTATTACAATTTTGGGGAACTGCATGAAAAAACTCAAACAATAAACCATTTTGGACTAACACTTTAACCAGTTTAATTAAAATTAAAATAGTAATGGCCTTTGTATTGGCCAGCCTGTTGTCCTCATCTCTTTGAAAAGCTTGAAGACATTTAACTCATCCTATGAAAACCGCACTACACCTTCAGTCCAGGAGGTAGCGCTATTCCCAGTACCTTTAGATTAATTATAAAAGGTTTATTCCCTTTAAAAACACATTTTTACTTATTTCAGCTAATATAGTAGAAAAACAACTTAGAGTTTTGTAGTTGATCAATTCTTAGGTTGTACTGGATCTGTAAGAAAGTTTTTTATAGTCAATTGCATTTCCTTTTCAAACTGTTGTTTCTGTAAAGCTGAAAAATTTATTTTTAGAAAATTGTAAAAACAGATTAGCAGATTAGATATCCACAGAGCAGAAAAGGTTTATATATGTATATGTGTACACTTGTGAACTTCTAGCTGCAAATGTCATGAAAGCTGTACAAAATGATATTTGTTTTGTATACACTCTGTGTATACAAAATGAAAAAAGTTGTCTAAGTCTAAGTAGTATTACTTTAAGAGCCCTCTGCTTCCTGGAATCCAAGCCTGATATTCCTCCCATCTCTTCCTACCATCAAACTCAGCTCGAAGCTGGATGGAACCAACCCCTGCTCAGGGTAAATGTATTTTTTGCTGCAGGTTCTCGGCACTGACATGCAATCAGAGAAAAAACCCTGTAGTTGTGTTTCTTGACATATAAAAAGCATACAATGCAATTTTGGGAGACGGTTTGCTCATAAAACCTAAACAAAATTGCATCAATGGTCAAATGTTTAACTATATAAAACTTCTTTATCAGAAGGACAGATACAGTTGAATATTGGGTGAACCTATTCAAATAGATATTTCATTGAACATTGGATTCCACAATTGAGCATAGTGATTCCCCTATTATTTTCATTAATGCTAAATTACTTGTTTCATTGTATAATTATGGGGGTTGGACATTGTGGAAAAGAGAGAAAAATACATATATGGACTGTTGTAATCTTTAGAATCGGAAAGTCCACAAAATGTAGGTAAAACTCTCCAACTGATCCAAAATTCTGCAGTTCTGATGCCAATAAAAAAAAAAAACTTCTTATTCCTATTTTAGCTATTCTGCTTCTCTATTCTCCCATCCTGCAACATTTGTTAGTTCAATCTCTAACGTTATGCTCTCTTTGCTTTTTTAAATCATAGTAGCTTTATCTGGTCTGTTCCTGTTTGGCTATGACTTTATCCTGGAGAGAAATATCTGCTGTGCTGCTGCCATCAACACCTTTGGGCTTTTTTCATTTTTTTTTTTTTACTGTGACTGTGCTCTCTTTAATCCTCTGACAAGAATTTTGACATGGTGCTTCTCTACTTAGCTGTCTTTCCTGGACGGAGCCAGCTGTGGAGCTGACCAACTTTTTGTAACTCTGCTTCTTTCTCTGCTTCTCTCTCCTTGAACCCCAGTCAGCATCGACAGATAGCCACTCTCTGAGCCTGGTTCTTCTGGAGGTTTCTTTCTGTTCCTCTTTACTGTCGCTGCATGCATGCTTGGTGTGAAGGATTGCTGTTGAATCAATGAATCAATTTATTCAGTTGGTTTTCTTCAGATAAAATACTTTGAACCAATCTGACTATATTGTCTTTGTAAAGTACATTGATATGAAATGTGTTGTGATTTTGCACTATATACGTTAATCAACTGAATCGAACTGCATACTTATAAATGTAAAAAGAAATAACGCATTATGAGATGTCTAATTGGAAGAGACTGGGAAACAGTGAAAATCAGATAGTAAGGGTATATCTGGGGTGTGCAGGTGACACAGTGGTTAGAGCGCATGACCCATGTACAGAGGTTTAGTCCTTTACATGGCTGACCCGGGTTTGAATCTGACCTGTGGTCCTTTGCCGCATGTCTCTCCCACTCTTTTATTTTCTTTTTCCTCAATGTGCCACTAGTGCCATAAAAACTCACAGAAAATAATTATTGGGGTATTTAAAACAACACATTCATCATCTTTAATGTAGGTTTGGAGAGCCACCATTGAGCCTAACAAGAGATTAGCTTTAAACTATTGTGCAAATTTAATAGGACATGAACAAAACCATTCAATACAAGAAGTTCTAAAACCATCCTGGGAAAAAGACAAAAAACAGACCTAAAAAAATGCTTGGAACTTAAATCATAAAATTTCAGAAATTCAGAGCGATAGTTCAGGTATTTCTAGAATAAAATAATACAAATGCATCACAGAATATAAAAGATCAAATTGGTGCAGCTTACATTATTCCTCGGTTTTGAGTAAAACTGGTATATAAGGAAGAGAATAAGTGATAATAATTTATCAGTATAGTCAGGAAAAATGGTAGAACTATTTGCTCTATACTGGATCAAAGATGATCAGCCGATGAGATCAAAAGCATACTAATATTTTAGCTAATTATTAATTGGTATAAAAAAAGATACTCAGAAAGCAGACCAGACATCTGAATAGAAATATAAAAACAGTAATTAGAATTAATATGATGGGATCAATTGTTACACTGGCATGGAGCTCATAGAGGTAATCAGCAGACAAATCACAAAAGAGGCAACCAGACACATTTCAGATGAAATAGATATCAAGGTCAGCTAACTGAAAGTTAAAGGTTTCATTAAGAAGAAAATAAGGGACAGATGGTCAAAACAATGGGAAAAAGAAAGATGAGAAAATTCATTTGATAGAATTCAGCCAAGAATGGGAAAAATGTCGAGCGATGAAAGAAAACGGAGGGAATAAATATTTTAATACGTGTCACGTTTAAAAAGCACCCTATTTGTCACAGGTAAAAGTGATTAATGTAGGGAAGATGAAGCTATTTAGTCACACTATCAGAAGTATAGTATAAGAAGAATTCAGCTGATTATTAACTATCTCTTCACACATAAAATAAGATTATGTTCCTTTGTTCTTTTTTTCTTTCAAACTTTAATATTTCATCTTAAAATTTGTTATTTATTTGAAAGATTAAATGAGGGGTTTAATCCTGTCAAAACTCCATACCAGCTGATGGCGGTAATGCGCACCTACAGTCATCTGTGCACCGCCATTAAATTAGAGAAGAAGAAGTTGGTCCCTGCTATTTTATACTGATGAGAGTTAGTTATCTCCACAGATATCTTGACTGGCATCGGTTGGTGGTGAGGAAAAAAACAACATGATATATCTTAGCTGCTTTATTTGTCTGTAACCAGAATCAGGCCCAGTAGATAAAAAGGAATAAACTAGAAGACAGGAGTTCATTTATTCCACTTCTGACTCGGTGAGCTGAGTGACCGTTAGCATGGCTAAATGAAGGAGCTAACGTTTCGGTCTGACTCATTGCTCACACTAAACCCTGCATTTCTCTATGAAGGTGAGGAAGAATGGGCTCTATGCACAGCTCCACTACTTCCTGAATTTAATGCAGCTCCTTTGTTTCCTGTCTTTCATTACTGGACGAACTGATTAATCCAGGTGTGTCTGGCCAGTTACTTAGGTCATACACACCTGGATTAATCAGTGCATCCAATCATGAAAGACAGGAAACAAAGGAGCTGCATTAAATTCAGGAAGTAGTGGAGCTGTGCATAGAGCCTATTGCACTTAACGGTTTGAATGACCGTTTTTCAAATGTTACAATGTAAAAAAAATAAATAAATAAAACTTCAACCTTCCCAGAAGTTGAGTAAAATATGAATATTTTGATAATTACAACGGACAATAACGTTGTTGTTTTTTAAGCACAGGCTCGCCTTTATTTTCGTCTACTTTACATTATTTACGCAATAAAAGAGTGAAATTTAACTCAGAACATTAAATAAGAACGTTCAAGTGATAGAGGATGCATATATACACATTAGAATATACAAAACCACATTTGGGGGGTTATAAGCCTAGCTGGATCCAAATGCAAAATGGGGAAAAAAAAAGGCTTTTTAAAAGAAAAGAAAAAATATTTAGAAATACTAATATATATATGTTTTCATTTTTTTCACTATTTTGAAAGAGGATAAAAAACTAAAAATAATTCAAGAAACAATAAAAAATGTGACTACTTCCATTTTTGTTTTAAATATATAAACATCAGAAGGAAAAACATAAACTATCATCATCATCAGAACATTTTAGCATATTTAAAATCTGAAAGGTTATAACCATAAACATAAGACCACAATACTTTTGAAAAAAAAAAATACATACAATCGAGGCAATCTGTAATTTTAAGTGTTTAGGTTCCTATTTCAAATTTGAGTCTCCTTTTTAAAATTTATTACCAAGTTATATTTAGGTTGGTGTTTTAAATTTAGTTTCTTAAACGACTGGATAAATGGGCAGTTTAATAAACGTAATATTCCATTGAGGGTCACTGTTCCTAAATGTGATGTTTTCCTGTTCAAGGTCCTTATTTATCATCATTGAATAGAAAATGTTTTACTGGCTGATTAATTACTAAACCATTCATTTATTTTCAAGTTTACATTCAAAATATTTTATTTTTATTTTGAAAGCTTGTGCTCTGCCAGGGTCTGAGCACAAAAAGCCTTACTTCATTCGTCTCAATAGAATCTTTGGCTAAACTTTGCAGTGATTACTGGTAGTGGTTATTGCTTCCAATTTTATTCACATGTTTTTGCCAGACTGCATAATCAAAGTAAACATCTGCGCTGTTTCCCCCCACGGTCTGAATGCCAAATACTTAAAATATTTTATCAGTAAAACTCTTTTAATTGCTGTCTGTCTTTGTGTGAGTTTTTCAGGTTGAACTGACACAAGATTTGCTGATCAGCTCCAACACTTTTTTTCTGCTTTCAGGAAGTAAAACTCACAGAGGTACTGCAACCGAGAGGAGAAATGGAGCTGCAGACAGTTCAGTTTGACCAAGAAACCTTCTGCTGTTCCATCTGCCTGGATCTACTGAAGGATCCAGTAACTATTCCCTGTGGGCACAGTTACTGTATGAGCTGCATTAAAAGACACTGGGATAAAGAGAATCAGAGAAGAATGCATAGCTGCCCTCAGTGCAGAGAGAACTTCACTGAGAGGCCAGTTATAAAGAAGAACAGCATGTTAGCAGCTGTACTGAAACAACTGAAGACGACTGGACTCCAAGCTGCTCCTGCTGATCACTGCTATGCTGGACCTGAAGATGTGGCCTGTGATTTCTGCACTGGAAGAAAACTGAAAGCCACCAAGTTCTGTTTGGTCTGTCTGGCCTCTTACTGTGAGAAACACCTTCAGCCTCATTATGATTCAGCTACATTTAAGAAACACAAGCTGGTGAAGCCCTCCAAGTACTTCCAGGAGAACATCTGCTCTCGTCATGATGAGGTGATGAAGATATTCTGCCGTACTGATCAGAAGTGTATCTGTTATCTCTGCTCTGTGGATCAACATAAAGGCCATGACATAGTGTCAGCCGAAGCAGAAAGGACTGAGAGGCAGAGAGAGCTGGAGGAGAGACGAGGAAGAATCCAGCAGGGAATCCAGGACAGGGAGGAAGATGTGAAGCTGCTTCAGCAGGAGGTGGAGGCCATCAATCACTCTGCTGATAAAACAGTGGAGGACAGTGAGAAGATCTTCACTGAGCTGATCCGTCTCATCCAGAAAAGAAGCTCTGATGTGAAGCAGCAGATCAGATCCCAGCAGGAAACTGAAGTGAGTCGAGTCAAAGAGCTTCAGGAGAAGCTGGAGCAGGAGATCACTGAGCTGAAGAAGAAAGAAGCTGAGCTGAAGCAGCTCTTAAACACAGAGGATCACAACCAGTTTCTCCACAGCTACCCCTCACTGTCAGCACTCAGTGAGTTTACACACTCATCCAGCATCAATATCCGTCCTCTGAGACACTTTGAGGATGTGACAGCAGCTGTTTCAGAGCTCAGAGATAAAATGCAGGACATTATTCGAGAAACATGGACAAACATCTCATTAATGCTGCCTGAGGTGGAGGTTTTACTTTCAGGACCAGAACCAAGAAGTAGAGCAGGGTTCTTAAAATATTCATGTAAAATCACACTGGATCCAAACACTGCACACCCAGAGCTGGACCTAACAGAGGGGAACAGGAAGGTGAGATGGAGGAGTAAAGCTCTGACTTTTTGTAAAGACCCAGAAAGATTCACTACTTGTTGTCAGGTTCTGAGCAAAGAGAGTCTTACTGGATGTTGTTACTTTGAGTTAGAGTGGAAAGGGAGACTTCATGTAGGAGTCTCTTACAAGAGCATCAGCAGAGCAGGAAGTTCGAATGAATGTCATTTTGGATCTAATGACAAATCTTGGGCATTAATTTGTAACCATACCGATTCCATTTTTTGTCACAACAACGTCTGGACCTCCATCTCAGGTCCAGTATCGTACAGAATAGGAGTGTATCTGGATTATACCGCAGGTATTCTGTCCTTCTATAACATTTCTGAATCCATGGTTCTCCTCCACAGAGTCCAGACCACATTCACTGAGCCACTATATGCTGGACTTTGGGTTTGGAATTACTGCAGATTACTGTAAACCAGAACAAAATTACAATTATATTACAAATGCAATGAGTTGTTCAGCCCTAGTGCCAGCTCACAACACATCTAATCGTTCTGATATCCATATTGATGTATTTGGATATGCTGGTTTTTCTTTTACTGTTCTGCAGAACAAATGTTGTATAAATCTGTTGAAAATGAAGTGAACTTCATTGATGTTCAAATGAGGAAAACTAAATCTGGAATTAATTCAAACCTGAAACTGTTTTATTCTAAATCCTGTAGATTAAAATCAGATTAAAAAAAACACGTCTACTGTTCTGTTTCTTTGGCTTCTCAATAAAACAACTAGGCTACAGAGAAATGTCATTCATTACTTTTATATATTGGGAGTTATGTGGTCTAAAGTGCAGACTGCACTAGAGTTGAAAGTGTTAGATCTGTGTTAGTATGTGACTGGGTAAATGTATATTGTTTTAAGTGCATTGAATGTTCAGTTTCTGCATTTTATTAGCTCAGTCCATTTAAGATGCAAACCTGGTGGGTTTAGATCAGGGCTAACCAATTGAAAATCAGCAGGGTCCAAATAAAGAAAATCTACAACCAGTAAAGGTCAGGAGACATTTTTAATTATCTGTTACTTTAAGCAGAATTTAACACTGAAATAAAATGAGGGGTTTTTGCATCCATGTTATACAGTTAATTTTTAAATAAAAATACATACAAAAATTTTTCCTTTTTGAAATCTAAAGTGTTTTTTGGAGTAGAGAACAACAATCTTTCAGTTTGACATATAGACAGTTTCCTGATTCACATATTTTATAAAACACCTTAACTGACCGCTAGATGTCGCTAAAAGTTACACACTGTAGCTTTAACTAGTTCACCGCGCTTTTTCCAGCAGTCCACACCGTCTCTGCTTTCTTTTTTCATCGTCTTCTCCTTCTTTCCCATTGCCCAGCTTGCCACAGGTTTGCCTGCTGTGTCTAAAAGTGACTTGCAGCGCAGCCCTGACTGACAGCTCAATGGCTAATTTATATCATGTGTAGCCTGGTGCCGGGCACTCCGGAGGGCTTTACCATACAAACAGGAGAAGCAGCGCAAGTGAAGTTCGACACTTGTTGGACAACATGCTGTCATTTAAAGATGTTTTAAATCAGGTTGGGTCTGGATATAGACCCCGGTCCGCTAATCTGGACCTCTGGTTTGGAGGAAAGGTGAGGATAGTCTGTTCATGTGTTGCCAACCTCCATTTGAAAATACACGTGTAAACCATTTTTACCCTCAGTGTTTAAAGAAAACAAAACCCCACAATGTTTGCAGAGATGACTTGAATCTGTCAAAATAAATTAAAATTATATGATAATGAACAAATATATGTCAGATAGTAATTTTCAACCATGCTTTAATAGAACAATAAAAAAAATGAACTCATGAAACAGGCCTAAACAATAAAGATGGCAGCCTTAATTCAAAACTGTTGCACAACTTTTAAATACAAACACTGCAATTAGACAATTCTTGTAGCCGTCAATGAGACTTCTGATTCTCTCAGCAGGTGTTTTGGCCCATTCCTAATGAGCAAACTGCTCCACTTGTCTCAGTCTTGAAGGGTTTCCAGATGACAAGTTTCAACTTCTTCCCAAGATGCTCAATAAGATTTAGGTCAGGGCTCAGAAAAGGCCACTTTAGAATAGTCAAATGTTTTGCTCTTAGCCATTCTTTTAAGATTTCAGTGTTTTGTTTTGTTTTTTTTGGTCATTTTCCTGTTGAAGACCCATGACCTCTGACTGAAACCAAGCTTTCTGACGCTGGGCAGCACATTTCTCTCTAGAATTCCTGAGTAGTCTTCAAATATAACTGAACCCTGCAGAGCAGTACCAGGGCATAACAGAGCCTCCTCCATGTTTCTCACTAGGGACAGTGATCTTTTCTTGACATGCTTCATTTTTCTGTCTGGGAACACCGCTGTGCTTTGGTTAAAAAGTTCAATGTTTGTTTTGCCTGTCCGGAGGACTCTCCCAGAAGCTTTGCGGCTTGTCATGTTATTTGGTAAATTCCAGTTTGGCTTTTTTATGATTTGTTTTCAGCAATGTTGTCCTCCTTGATCGTCTCTCATTAGGTCCACTTTGGCTCAACAGTCAATTAAAAGCCTTTCTGTTAAACTTAGAACAGCTGTCTGCAAAAACACAGCTGAGCAGAGAGAATGGCCACATGGATAATTATAAAGTCTGTGATGTAGTCTACTATAATACTTTTAAAAATAACAGTGCTTGACTGTACATATAAGTAGTTTAATACGAAAGAGTAGCTCCTGTCCTTCATGTTTCAGTCAAGTTAAAGTAAAAAGAAACCATGGAAGAAAGGTAAAACGGATTCTAAGGTACAGAGTATCTGATGATCTTATTTAGCCTTTCAAAACTTTTTAGATTTTACACAAAATAGTTTTTTTTGCAAATGAAGGGGTTTTAGACACAAATTAAGATATAAATATATAACATGATTATACAAAAACAATTTCAGATGGGCAAAACTTCCAAATAAAATTCTTTACAGAAAACTTAGTAAACTAGTATTTAATGTATAAATAGTTTAGAAAAGGGTTTATTTACTTCACCTGAAAGTATGCAGTATAAGGTTTCCTGTGTGATCACCTGACTTCCAAATGACACGGCAGAATCAGAAGATAGAAAATAAAACTTAAAAAATGAAGCTTGAGCACAGAAAAATATCACTCAAAAAAATAAATGCAGGTTTGTTGATTTCTGGTGTATTTTTTTTCAAGAAGTTTGTTCTTTGTTATAATCTCTTAATGGTGTTCAATACCAAGACAGACCATCAGCCAAGCTCCTTCCAAGTCATTAATAGACATAAAAAATGGAGTAAAACTGTTAAACACAAACAACTGAGAATGATAGAATAGAAATTAGTAAAATGATTTACATTCAGCTTCACATATTAGAATGTTTTCACGTATTGTATGTAAAGATGAGCTTCCTAATATTGTCTTGTGTAACAGAAGATACAGCCTTGCACCTTGTTAATTAACTTGTCATAAAGCTCCCTCCAGCTCTCCTGCAGTATTCAGTCAGTTCCATGAGATTTTCAATAAAAAAAATATATTATAATACACAAACTTAGTCCTGTTTACATAAGTCAACATATAGCAATAAGAAAAATATTCTTACAGGTGTTGCTTTGAATAAGCACAAAATAACATGACAGATATAAAATAAACTTCCGTTCAGCTGTTGGGCTACCAGCAAAACAATGGTGACATTTCATCAATGGTGACTTTTCAATACATAACAGCAATTCTCCAAGTAAAACCACATACTAAAGTGTTCACATGCCTGTAGGGCAGGACAGCATCATCAGAAAGTGCCAGTCAGACGAGCTAGAGGTTGCAATAGAATTTTATTTTCTCCCTTGATTCAATAGAATAAAACCATTAAAGGCAAAGTCATCTCTTTTTTTGCATATTTTGGTAGCACTTGGTTGCACTAATATATATATAACTATAATATTATCTAGTATCATTAATCCTGTTTAAATAATTATAGTTACCTCCATCAGCATGGCTTTGAACCTCTTCCTAATTTAAATGTCACTGTTTAACTGCCTAGCAGCTTTTTAGCAGTTATAGGGAGTTGTTGATGTCATTCAATAGGTTTTTATATGGATGTGATAAATTTCCCTTTGCTGAGCTAGCAGCATCGTTACCATGGTTACTTCAACACATAGTGGGGTTCCTCTGGTTATTTCTGTAATGATTTTTAAATGGGCACTGGGTGTTCCAAGCAGTTACTCCAGCTGTGTTCTAATTTTCCATGAATTATAATGTATAAAGGAAAGGTGTGCGGTAACAAGTCTATGTATGGTTAAACACATCCAGCTGTTTTTTTTTCTGTCGAAAGTGTAAAGATTTCTCCCGCCTGCCAACTTTTACAATGAAAGCCATGTACTCTTTTATGCATGAGGCATGGATTTCGACATCTGTCAGACATATTTGGTGGCAGCTCCTCTGTCTGCTTTAAGTTCAGTAAAAATGTAACTGGATTTTTTAAAGGTGTATTATCATCAGCAGCAAACTAAACTGATCATTATGATGCAAACATTGAACTCTGTGTCCTGCTGCCATTATAGTGCAGTTAGGAAATGGGTAAAACATTTCCTTATGCAAACAAATGCATCCAGTTTCTTCAACAGTAATTAATATTTACTGCTCCTTCGGTGAGATTATAAACTCTTGTGAAAGCCATTCAAATTACAATATTATTTTGGGAATCATCTTGGTCCTGGAACCAAAGCTTGATGTATCTTCCTCTTCTTCCTGCTACTAATCACAGGTTGAAGTTGGGTGGAGCTAAAATCTGCTTAATCAAAAGCTGATTGGCTGCAGCCTCTCTGCACTGACACATGATTGGTAGATACATACGTTTTCAGAAAGTGAAACTTACTGAGTCACTGTGTTTGAGATGAAAAATGGAGCAGGAGGCTGTTCAGCTGGACCGAGAAACCTTTTCTTGTTCTATCTGCCTGGATCTACTGAAGGATCCAGTGACTATTCCCTGTGGGCACAGTTTCTGTTTAAGCTGCATTAAAACACACTGGGATGAAGAGGATCAGAAAAGAATCTACTGCTGTCCTCAGTGCAGAGAGATCTTCACACAGAGGCTTGTTTTAAAGAAGAACACCATGCTAGCAGCTTTAGTAGAGCAGCTGAAGAAGACTGGACTCCAAGCTGCTCCTGCTGATCACTGCTTTGCTGGACCTGAAGATGTGGCCTGTGATTTCTGCACTGGAAGAAAACTGAAAGCCATCAAGTCCTGTTTAGTCTATCTGGCCTCTTACTGTGAGAAACACCTTCAGCCTCATTATGATTCAGCTACATTTAAGAAACACAAGCTGGTGGAGCCCTCCAAGAACCTCCAGGAGAACATCTGCTCTCAACATGATGAGGTGATGAAGATGTTCTGTCGTACTGATCAGAAGTGTATCTGTAGTATTTGTTTAATGGACAAACATAAAGGCCATGACACAGTGTCAGCTAAAGAAGAAAGGACTGAGAGGCAGAGAGAGCTGGAGGAGAGACGAGGAAAAATCCAGCAGAGAATCCAGGACAGAGAGAAAGATGTGAAGCTGCTTCAACAGGAGGTGGAGGCCATCAATCACTCTGCTGATAAAACAGTGGAGGACAGTGAGAAGATCTTCACTGAGCTGATCCGTCTCATCCAGAAAAGAAGCTCTGATGTGAAGCAGCAGATCAGATCCCAGCAGGAAACTGAAGTGAGTCGAGTCAAAGAGCTTCAGGAGAAGATGGAGCAGGAGATCACTGAGCTGAAGAAGAAAGAAGCTGAGCTGAAGCAGCTCTTAAACACAGAGGATCACAACCAGTTTCTCCACAGCTACCCCTCACTGTCAGCACTCAGTGAGTCTACACACTCATCCAGCATCAATATCCGTCCTCTGAGACACTTTGAGGATGTGACAGCAGCTGTGTCAGAGCTCAGAGATAAACTACAAGACATTATTCGAGACACATGGACAAACTTTTCACTGACAATCACTGAGGTGGAGGTTCTACTGTCAGAACCAGAACCAAAGAGCAGAGCTGGATTCTTAAAATATTTGTGTTTAATCACACTGGATCCAAACACAGCAAATATGTATCTATTGCTATCGCAGGGAAACAGGAAGGTGACATGGATGGGTCAACATCAGTCTTATTCTAGCCACTCAAAAAGATTTACTGGCTGTTCGCAGGTTCTAAGTAGAGAGAATCTGACTGGACGTTGTTACTGGGAGGTGGAGTGGAGAGGGACTGTAGTTTATGTAGCAGTTGCATACAAGGATATCAGCAGAGCAGGCAGTGGGATTGAAAGCAGGTTTGGATCTAATAACAAATCTTGGGTATTAGACTGTTCAAAAGCCAGCTCTAGATTTGGCCACAACAACATGTGGACCTCCATCTCAGGTCCTGTTTCCTCCAGGATAGGAGTGTACCTGGATCACTCTGCAGGTATTCTGTCCTTCTACAGCGTCTCTGAAACCATGACTCTCCTCCACAGAGTCCAGACCACATTCACTCAGCCGCTACATGCTGGACTTTTAGTTGGTTTTAACTGTGGAGACTTTGCAGAGTTCTGCAAACCCAAATAGATTTGTTTTGTCTTTTTTACTTATGGTATATCAAGGTTCCCAGGTTTTATATCTCGGTTTTGCCGTTTTGTTCTTTATTTTTCTATTTTATGTTACTCTGTCTGAACCCCTTATCTAGCCAACAAAATCTGTGATCCTATCTTAAAGGTATAGTGTGGAATTTTCGTGAATATTTGAAAAGACCCACCCTCTCCACTTTGAAAAAAAAAAAAGCACTTGCCCAACCCTGTACACGCTCCTGAGAGGGAACGCCTATTAAACGTGTGCGAGAGCATAAACAAGCCTATTTCTCCTCGTGCACGCTCTGTTTAAAAGTTGCCGTCTGAATAGCTAATACAAGCTTACTTTGCAAAAGATGTTTTTTCCACTATGTCAGACTCACGCCCTGTAAGTGAAAATGGGGATGAGCACGTAGGAAGGCCTTACATGAACATATCACCAGAATAATACCTTTAATATTAATGAAAAGTACTCAACCTTGATTTTAAAATCATTGTTAAAGTAAAACTCTAAATTAAAAAATATTTTATTCACTTTAAGGACCAATAAGTTGGTTGGTTTTTGTGCCACCACACATCATCATGAGATATTGATTTAATTCTCATAACAGTTGGACCTGATAACATGTGCATGTATTTGTATTTGTATCTGTAAATGGACTTAGACACTGAATACCAGCAGGATAGTCCTTCTAACAGCCTGTGTCAGTTGGTGCAAACCTCTTTATTGGTACTGATCTTTGATTTACTATTCAGAATGCTTGGTATCAGCAAGTACTTACCGTAAATAAAAATACTTGTACTCTTAATTGGAATGGATATCTGGAAATCTGGTATCACTGCATCCCAATTTATTCAGTTAAAGTGACATACTGTAACAGTGGGAACTTCTAGAGGGCAATAGTGTCATGATCTTGACCCTGATGACTGGTCTAATTACTCATTTCATTCACCTGCCTATCTCTGCTAAAGTCTCATTACTGTTCATCCGATCCACCTGCTCCAGCCTCTATTTAACCTGCCTTCTACCTGTCATCAGGGCCAGATTATTTTAGCCTTTGGTGAGAGTTCTCTAGCGTACCTGAGTTTTTCTGATTGTCTGATCCTGACCTAATGGATTTCTGCCAGTGCACCGAACCTGGAAATGATTCCTGTCACCGACCTGTAATTCGGAACCTCTTTGGACTTCTGATCTCCTGGTTCTGAATCCTGAGCACTTGCTCGACACCGGCTTTGGCTTCACCCTCTGGGTTATCCTGCCTTCCTTCGTTTGCTTGGTTCTGATCTCCAGCCCGTCTTCTTGGACTTCAGCATCTGGGACTCTCTGGGCGTCACCCGCTGCGTCTTGTTGGGTACTGACCGGCTGGAACCAACCTCATTCTCTGGGCATTGACTGAACTATAAGACCCCTGGTTTAGACGCCCTGGGAGACTTCCTGCCTTAGACGCTATCGCTGTTCTCTGCAGTTGCATCTAAAATAAATGTTTTGTCAAACCTAACTGTCTTTTTCACCTCAGATACCAGGTCCTTTTTTTCTGAGCCTGACAAAAAGCCCCTCGTTGGACCTATTTAGAACCTCCCATGTGTGTAATTGTTCTGCTTTAATATTTGTATTTGTATATTCTGGCTTTTCTTGCACTTTTATACAGAACTAATCTTTTTTTAATTGGTTGAGATAAAAGTAAACTGAACTTGCTTCAGTTATCTTTGTTGCAATCCAAAGGGAATAGTAATGAAACTAACTTCATCTTAGAACTATTGCTGTTTTCTTTCAAATCTGATCTTTCTTACCTTTGATTTAGATAAAAAAAAAAAAAAATATATATATATATATATATATATATATATATATATATATATATATATATATATATATATATATATATATATATATATATATATATATATATATATATATATATATGTCTATTGTTTTTCCTCCCTAGACCTTTTTCAATAAAACAATGCAGATATAGATAAATTTGGGAACAGGATTTTTATTGTTACATATACAGTGGTTTATATGGACTAAATGCAGAAACATTTGCTTCAGTGTCTCATGTGTTGCTGGAGAAGATCAGATGTTTGGTTTTACCTTCATTCATCCATAAGACACTCAGTTTCCAACACTACAATATATAGATTACAGAAACAAAGTACTTATTAAAGCAACTGATCAGTTAATCTGTCAGTAGAAACAAATATCAATTCAATTAGTGGTTTCAATACACAGATAAGAAAACTCCTCCTTTAATTAGCCCCACGGATTGCGGCAGCCTTTGTATTTCTGGCATATAAACTTATCCTAGTTTTAATGTAAAAGCAAAAGCAATCTAGTAACACATCTATACAACTTGATAACATTGTTTCTAGATTAGTCTTTTAGATCAGCTGCTCCTGTGATGAGCTGGAGGTCTTTGATACCTCAGATTGATAGACGGGAATCTGGATGTGGGTTTCTCCACATTCCTCCGCCACATGTCAAAGTTGTAAATCTATGTTAGAGTGTGTGTGTGTGAATAAATTTGTTTTACAGTGCTTTGCGTGGTTGGTATGGTGTAACATAAGCTTAGCCAAATTATATGCTGATCTGCAAGATGAAGAGGAATTTTAAGGCTGATCTTCCTGTGCTAAAAAGTTACTGTTGAGTACACAACCCAGCAAACTCAGCTGAAACACACAGAAACTGTGTTGCTTATCTGTTGCTGAGGTATCAGTTGCTAATGTTGCAGCTGTTCTGATGTGTTCAATGGTCCAGAAGATCCAGGATTCCAAAATAACCCGACAACAGCGTTTTACAGGACTTCAACATAGCAGTCAAAAACCTGTGTGTCCTTCTGGGTTTAAAACCTGCCTACTATCTGTTGTTGTCCCACTCATATTTCTGAGCCAGTAGCACTCCCTAGTGTTCAATTAAAACATGCAACACAAAAATGACAATAAATATCTGGTTGACTGTAGACGAAAAAAGAATGTCTAAGTCTTATTTAACAAGAAATTGAGATCTGGCATTTCTTCGTTCAAGTCAGCATTTATTAGTCCTTGTGTTGGAGAACATACATTCTCTTGTTCCTGCCTGTTCGGGTCACACAGGATTTCACTTACTACCTAAAGCATTCAAAAAGCTGTGAAGGTTTTTCCACTTATAGTTAATCAAAAACAAGTTACAGAAAGAAAACAATAAAATGTTGAATGAATAAGCCTTGAGAGGAAGGAGTCTGAACTGTGATGGGAAAAACCATCTTCTCTTCCATTAACTTCTGTTTAAGAGAACCCGTCTAACACAGACACTGTGTAGCCTTGCAGGCGTGAGACCTGAGTGAATACTTTTAGAAGGTAAGTAATAGATAGGAAATAGATTTTTCCAAATCACATTCACGTATTACTTACAGCACAATTATTACACACCATAACCAGACAGTTTAGAGATCAGTCTCTCGATAATGTTGGATTTAGTGTTGAATTTCAAAGATCTCATAAGGACAGGACTATCTATTACACTCCCAAACAAGGACTGGCAAAACTAATTAATCTATTTATATTACTTAGAAAACTTCACATTCATAGAAGTATATTCAATAAAATGAAACCCTCTTTATTCTCTTAGATACTAAAATAAAGAAATACATACAATCTGTAAACCGCATCAAAAAAACAAACTAAATCCAAAGTTATCATATACAATAAACAATACTTTGTTCCGAAGTCAGCTCCCGACATTGCTTGGTCTGAAGGGATCATTTTACGGGTGAGAGGCCACTTCCCCCTTGCTTTTATAACTATTGGGACACGCTAACCTTAAACATGAACGCGCAAAACCGAATGCTAGAGACCAAACCAGGTGAGAGAAATGGGACTAGGCCATAGAGTAGTATACTGCTTTCTTGCAACAGAGCATGAAAACAGTCATTATATGGAGACACTTTTTTTTACAGAATAGACCTACCCTTGCATTGTGTTGCGAAGACAGAAAGCTTGCTATCACTCCTGATGTGTAGCAGCAGACCTGTCCAAAGTCAAGCAGGTCAAGTTCTGAGATAGAAGATGATGTCTGATATACAGATGGAGGTGTTTCAGGACCAAGGAGAATGGGGGGGGTTCTGGCGGACAAGGGAGGGAGTTGGAGACATCATGGAAATAGTTAGGAGGCAAAAAACCTGTTCTTTACAAAGGATCTGTGTGCGATGAAAGGAAGTGAGCAAACGTACTGATATGGAATTAACTGTCCAAAGCAGAAAAGCCTTGGAGGGAGAAAAGAAACAAAGTGGGTAAGGTTCAAGAAGCAAAGCTTCAGAGTAAGAAACCAAGAGGGATATAGTTGCCACTAAGATTAACACTCAGGTGAGAAAATACCAGCTGCAGGCTCCTCTACTAGTCCTCTTAAAGGAATAGTACACCCAAAACATGATTAGCCTTCATTTTCTACTCACCCCCATGCTGAACAACACTCTGGAGTACTTTTTTGATATCTCAAATGCATCTGGAGATCTGGGAGGCTTCTTGCTGTCTGCTGACATTCAAATAATGGAGGTCTATGGTGCCCGAGGCAGAAAGGTCCATAAAAGTCCACAAAAAAGGTGTCAATATTCCTCCATACTGCTCGTCCAATGTATTCCAAGTGTCCTGAGTGGGTAGTGTCCATAATTTACTCGAAACCAAGTCATTCAGAATGTTTTTAGAGCATAAACAGTAGTGTATAGGATTTCCTAAAAGCTCAGCATGTTCAGCATGGGGGTGAGTAGAAAATGAAGGC
The DNA here is from genome assembly GCF_016077235.1 of Cyprinodon tularosa. Taxonomy (NCBI): domain Eukaryota; kingdom Metazoa; phylum Chordata; class Actinopteri; order Cyprinodontiformes; family Cyprinodontidae; genus Cyprinodon; species Cyprinodon tularosa. The sequence goes on along the minus strand of NW_024038824.1, from coordinate 71,191 downwards.
TAATCATGTTTTGGGTGTACTATTCCTTTAATGGAGCTTGATGGAAACCCAGTAGTGAAGGACACCTGCAAGAACCGCCCAGCCAACAATGTCCCCATGGCACCATCTGAAGGTGAACTGAAGAACTGCAAACCCCCCCAGACACCCACAGTTATATTTCTTCTTCATATTTCATTTAGCAGGGAAATGACAAATAAAAAAGATTTCTCCACATTTCAGTCTTAAAAAATGAGCAAATGATGCACCATGAACTCGTTAATAAAAAAGTAAAAGCAGATCATTCACCCTGTTCTGTTGGAACACATTTACTTTAGCTCTGACACAAATGGGAAAACAAATATTTTAGGACAGGAGATGATTTATTGTCTTATTGATCATTAGGGGACAAACTTCAGAATACAGCTTTTATGCTGCTTTACTGTTGGTTGGTGTACCTTTCATATCCAGAGTTGATACAAACATGTTGGATCTTTTTTCATTATCTCTGATTATAAAACCTCTAAGTGCAATTCAATCTTAAACATAACAAGGGAATATCTAATACCATTTAAAAATACACGAATGTATCTATTAATTACACAGTGTTTGGTTCGGTTCGTTTTGACCTGAAAGGAAATATATATAATTCTAACTCCATTTAAAGGAAATTTTTGTTTTTCACATTTTGTTTTATTGACAAACTAAATTCTAAGGGTATATTAAATAAATAATAAACTTGATTGACCATCAAGGGTCCATGTTTGGAGCCGACCTCACTCTGTTATATTTTATCAACTCTACTTTAAAATGTAAGAACTATTTTCTTACATTTTTCAATAGAATTAATAAATGTTATTATGAAATAAACATGGATTGAGGATAACAGTTTTCAAATTTAAACTAAACTTAAGTTATTTTCCTGGTTTTGTCAAGCCAATATTCAAGAACTTTCAGTTCTAGCTATTTAATATATGCATAATCTTCTGGTTAACTTCCACAGCAACCCCTTCCTGGGGTTTGCATCTGTGTTTCTGGGGTAATGTTTGTTAATGGATTCAAATGTCTGTGTCTAAAGTGTATTAAAACTGGATATTGCTTCCTTCTTTCCCACAAGGCCCACCATCACCAACACCAAGACCTGACTGCTGTGTGCTGATGCATTTGTGAGGGAATAAGAGGCAGGGAGGAAAGCATCATTGTATACCAGACCCCCAAGGTTATTGTGTTTATATTGAATTAACAAATGATCTTAACAAATAGCACCGATTCAGAACACAAAACAAAAAAACATTATATGAACAAATTAATATTTATTTATCCATTGTTACATTTCTTTAAGATCTATCTGCATGAACAGCCTGATTTCTTCCAATGGCTTCAAAAGGCTCCGCCCACACTAAGAACTCCCCTGTCTGAGAGGGTGTGGCCAAGAGTTCCGTGACATCATAGTGGGTTGGATATTTAGAAATTCCATGTTCCATTCCATTCTGTGTAACTCCTTCCAGGCGTCCACAGCTCCTTAGTGATTTACTCTTTTCTGAGTTTTAGTGTGAAGAAAAATCAGTCCCATCATCAGAGAAAGCTTTGTTTTTAAATCTAACAAGCAAATTTTAGAAGAATGGAATCTACCAATGAAAGTTCACCCTTGAACCAACTCAGGAATCTGCAAAAAACCCTGGAAAATACAAACTCCTCGGTCAATGTTTCCAAATCTGGTCAGTCAAACTCAATGGTGCAATTAGCTGGTGTGAAAGGTTTACCTGGATTTGGTCAGATAATGCCAAACGCTACTGGAACAGACGTGGTTAGGACACCGGCTGCTGATACAAGCACCACACCACTTATTACGTCACCAGAGTTGGAGTTTCATGCTATCTTAGGCTCCAAAGACAATATCATCTCAGGACTTCAAAGCCATAATGCCAAGCTATCATCAAACATAGGGTATCTTGGTAACAACTGTGATAAATTACAGACAGAGAACCAACAAATCAAAGAGAGAGCGATGCAGCTTCAGAATGAGTTAACTGCTGAAAGGAAAAAGCTGGAAGAAGCTGAAAAGTCCTTAAGCTTCAAAGATACAGTGATCTCAGGACTCCAACAACAAAATGCCAGCTTGTCAGGACACACAAAGTATCTTGGTAATGAGCTTTATAAAATGCAAACACTGAATCAGCAAGAAAAGGATAGAGCCCAGCAGCTTGAGTCTGAGTTAAAAGCTACAAAGAAAAAGCTGCAGGAAACTGAGGTCTGTTTAAGATCTAGTGAAGGAGATGTTTTACCGGAGAAAAACGATTCAACAGATGAAGTGATGAAATTGAAGCAGATAATAGAGAATCTGCAAACGGAGCATGAGAGCGAACTTGCTCTTCTGCATGATAAACAGATCAGGACAGGCAAAGGCAAACGGGACGCAATCAGACGGGCCGACCAGCTGAAAGTTAATCTGATCTCAGAGAAGAAAAAAGCAGGAGAGAATGAGATCTGTTTGGCCAAGCAGATGGAAGAAATGTCTGTGTTACAAGCTATTCTGCTCCAAACGGAGAAAGATTTTGATGAACAAAAGCAGCAGTGGGAGCGGGAAAAACGGCGTCTTCTCACCAACAAACAAGATGCAGCCGAGGTAGAAAAGCTGAAAGCTCAGCTGGAGTCGCAGAAAGTTACACATGGGGTCGAGGTTTCTGCGCTGTACAACGAGCTGATCAAGAGGAAGAAAGACCATCAAGTTGCCATCAAAAAGGCAGAAGAGCTGGAGAAAAACCTGGCTGAAGTGAAAAATAGAGCAAAAGAGGCAGAGGACTGCTTAGCCAAGCAAACAGAGGAAATATCCACCCTTCAAGCTGCTCTCATCCAAACAGAGACAGCTTTAGCAAACCAGAAACAACAGTGGGAGCTGGAAAAATCCCATCTCATGACCAACCAACACCAAAGAGATGAGGTGGAGCAGCTAAAAAAGCAGCTGGAGTTACAGAAAGCTGAGGCAGAAGTGGAGAAAGCCGCGCTCCATTTGACGCAGCAGAAAATGAAGCAATGCCATGAAGATGCAGCTAAAAAAGCCACTGAACTACAAATGACTCTGCGTGCTGAGAAGGCTAATCACATCGAAACAATGACATCCGTAGTAGAGAAAATCCGGGAAAGCTTTAAATTAAAGTCTGCTTTAGTAGAAATGGAGCAAGATATGGAGAAACAAAAAAACCTCTGGGACCAGGAACGACTCGGACTCCTGGAGCAGCAGGAAACTCTCAGGAATGAGAAAGCAGCTATGAAAGATGGTCTACTCAATGAAAGGCAGGAGTGGCAATCAGAGAAGACCTGCCTTCAGGAGGCCATTTTAGCAGCCAAAAACGCTCTGAAAGAGTTACAGGAGAAGAATATGTCAACAGAGAGCAAAGAGGATGAACTGAAAAATCAGCAAGAAAAGATCAACAACTTACAAGGAAAAGCTGATAAGAAAACGTTTGGGAGAAAAATGAAAAATCTCTTTAAACGCTCTAAAAAGCAACGGTGAAACCTCATGAAACCTCCTCCAACCAAACCATCGGTTTCTCCAAGCTCCAACTCGCTCTTTGTTTTGACACCCATCTCTGGGATTATCCCACCTTTTCTAACTTTACCACCACTCTTTTCACTTTTTCTGTAAACATCATAGAATAATACAAACAAACAAAAAATTATAAAAAAAAAACATAAAATTTTTTTTAAAAAGCACAAAAAAAAATACAAATATCAACACATTTGAACAAACACACCTACAAAACACACACACACACACACACACACACACACACACACACACACACACACACACACACACACACACACACACACACACACACACACACACACACACACACACACACATAACAATCCTGCCATGAGGATCACAGTACTATGTGCTCCTGTTGCTGGTCCCAAGCCCAGATAAAAGGAGAGGGTTATGTGAACACACCTCAGCTATCAGCTAGCTAGATAGAAAAATAGACAAAGCAAAAACATTTACATCTCATTAAGTTCTGCCAAGTTTAGTTTAGGGACCATGCAACGCTGCTAGCTGCTTTCAGAGAAGCTAAACCTGGGATCTGTTTCATGGAGCAGTTTAAACATTTGTTGGAATAAACATAGAATCCCAAAACTGAGCAAATTGTTAAACAATGTCTGCTACAGCGCCCTCTAGGGGAAAAAAAACCTGTGCTATAGTGCCACCTTTGTAGGGAAGACACGTGCTAAAGTGCCCCCTTGGTAGGGGTAAGTATTGGCATGGGTGTTGTCATACGATACGTGTCACAATACTTGGGTCAAGATACGATATTATCACGACATTGCAGTATCTCTATATGTTGTGATATTTTTCTCTGTTGTTAAAATTAAATTAATAGATAAAAAAGTGAGTGCTGTATGTGTTCATGAGAAGACATTGATCATTGACTTTTTTTTGGTATTCATGTTAGTTGAGATTTGGGTCAGTCAGCGTTTTAAAGTTGGACTGCCTGAACTACAGAAATGATGCTGCGCTGCACAGCAAAAAAGCTCCGCAGCACTACCTGCCAGAGTGGCAGTGCACAGTTTGCCCATTTTCCCTCTTTGTTGTAGGTAAAACATTTCTTGTTTTGAAAAAAATCAATACTAGGAGCTGAAAGATCGATATTATATCGGGCAGAAATAAATAACAAAATATCGCCCAAACATTTTTCCCACAGCCCTACCCCTTGGGATCTAAAACACATGCTAGTGCCTTCTTGGGAGTCAAAGTGTGTGTTAGAGCGCCTATTGAGAGCAGAAATGAATGTTAAAGCACCCTCTGTGAAGCAAAAATGAATGCTAAAATGATCTCTCCCTTTGGAGCTAAAACACGTGCAATAGTGCCCATTGGGAGTCAACAAAGGTCACAATACAATATTGTGATATGGGGGTTTGGGATTTAACCAGTATGCAACACGTGATCGATTCTGCAAAGCTGTCAGCAAATAACGAATAAAGATTAAGCGGTTAAACTCCACAAGTTTGAAAAAACCAGAACAATGTACTTTTTTAATGGAAAGATGGTGTTTTGATCATTGTTACTCTACTAAATCGAAGAGTAACTAACTCTTCTGAACTGTGGTGAAAAAGTTTATCAATACCTACATTAACAAACATTTTTATTAAACTTACTTGTATTATTTTTGGTTTTATATTCTGGCACTTGCAGTTTTTATCCTAAACCAAAATCCAGCCAAAATGTTCACTACAGTGCCCTCTATGAAGCCAAAATGTGTGCTAATTTGCCCTCTCCTGAGCCAAATCGTAGACCAAAGTGCCCTTTATGTTGGGGCTCAAAATTACACTGTATTTTTTTTTTTTTTTAAGTCATTGGCATTATGAGAATATTATATTTCTACATGTTTAATTATAGCACAGTAACATATCCCGGTTTGGTTAGTGATCAATTATAAATGGTTATGTAAAATAAAATTTAAATCCCTTTAGGGTCCCACCATGGGGAAATTCACTCTCTGCTTTTAACCCATCCCCTTATGTTTTGTGTTGTTAAAAAATTCCGGTCATAGTCATAATAGAAACTTCTGAAAGTACTTTAAATATTAAATTCTTACATACTGTTCAATAAATGATAAGTGTATATTTGTGTTTAATCACACTGGATCCAAACACAGCAAAATATGTATCTATTGCTATCGCAGGGAAACAAGAAGGTGACATGGATGGGTCAACATCAGTCTTATTCTAGCCACTCAAAAAGATTTACTGGCTGTTCTCAGAGAGAATCTGACTGGACGTTGTTACTGGGAGGTGGAGTGGAGAGGGACTGTAGTTTATGTAGCAGTTGCATACAAGGATATCATCAGAGCAGGCAGTGGGAATGAAAGCCGGTTTGGATCTAATAACAAATCTTGGGTATTAGACTGTTCAAAAGCCAGCTCTAGATTTGGCCATAACAACATGTGGACCTCCATCTCAGGTCCTGTTTCCTCCAGGATAGGAGTGTACCTGGATCACTCAGCAGGTATTCTGTCCTTCTATAGCGTCTCTGAAACCATGACTCTCCTCCACAGAGTCCAGACCACATTCACTCAGCCGCTACATGCTGGACTTTTAGTTGGTTTTAATTGTGGAGACTTTGCAGAGTTCTGCAAACCCAAATAGATTTGTTTTTTTTTTTTACTAATGCTATATCAAGGTTCCCAGGTTTTATATCTCGGTTTTGCTGTTTTGTTCTTTATTTTTCTGTCTCCTGTTACTCTGTCTGAACCCGTTATCTAGCCAACAAAATCTGTGATCCTATCTCAAAGTTATAGTGTAGAATTTTCGTGAATATTTGAAAAGACCCACCCTCTCCACTTTGAAAAAAAAAAATGCACATGCGCAACCCTGTACCCGCTCCCGAGAGGCAACGCCTATTAAACATGTGCGAGAGCATAAACAATTCCCACATAACAGTGGGAACTTCTACAGGGCAATAGTGTCATGGTCTTGACCCTGATGACTGGTCTGATTACTCATTTCATTCACCTGCCTATCACTGCTAAAGTCTCATTACTGTTCTTCCGATCCACCTGCTCCAGCCTCTATTTAACCTGCCTGCTACCTGTCATCAGGGCCAGATTATTTTAGCCTTTGGTGAGAGTTCTCTAGCGTACCTGAGTTTTTCTGATCGTCTGATCCTGACCTAATGGATTTCTGCCTGTGCACCGAACCTGGAAATGATTCCTGTCAGCGACCTGTAATTCGGAACCTCTTTGGACTTCTGATCTCCTGGTTCTGAATCCTGAGCACTTGCTCGACACCGGCTTTGGCTTCACCCTCTGGATTATCCTGCCTTCCTTCATTTGCTTGGTTCTGATCTCCAGCCCGTCCTTTGGGACTTCAGCATCTGGGAATCTCTGGGCGTCACCTGCTGCGTCTTGTTGGGTACTGACCGGCTGGAACCAACCTCATTCTCTGGGCATTGACTGAACTTTAAGACCCCTGGTTTAGACGCCCTGGGAGACTTCCTGCCTTAGACGCTATCGCTGTTCTCTGCAGTTCCATCTAAAATAAATGTTTTGTCAAACCTAACTGTCTTTTTCACCTCAGATACCGGGTCCTTTTGTTCTGAGCCTGACAAAAAGCCCCTCGTTGGACCTATGTAGAACCTCCCATGTGTGTAATTGTTCTGCTTTAATATTTGTATTTGTATATTCTGGCTTTTCTTCCACTTTTATACAGAAATAATCTTTTTTTAATTGGTTGAGATAAAAGTGAACTGAACTTGCTTCAGTTATCTTTGTTGCAATCCAAAGAAAAAGTAATGAAACTAACTTCATCTTAGAACTATTGCTGTTTTCTTTCAAATCTGATATTTCTTACCTTCAATTTAGATAAAAAAAAAAAATATATATATATATATATATATATATATATATATATATATATATATATATATATAATGTGTGTGTGTGTCTATTGTTTTTCCTCCCTGGGCCTTTTCAATTGCTGTTTTCTTTCAAATCTGATATTTCTTACCTTCAATTTAGATAAAAAAATAAATATATATATATATATATTGTGACAACCTGCTTGTTGCACAGAGCTGGCTGCACCGTTATTCATAAACCCTCCTGCTTCTTCACAGCTCAAGACACGCCTTCTTTACGCCCATTTAACACATGCACTTACCTGATTGGTCCGCTGTTCAATCTGACTCCTAGCTCCAGTTTGAAAATGTCAGTGTCTCAGCAGACAGCGTAACAGAAACAGCTGCTGCTACTACGTCTGCATATTCCGTTCTATCGACCAGTAACAAAGTCAGTCCGAGGCCGTTTAATCCCTCGTGCTTTCAGTATTTTGCCACTGTTCTGGATCCCACCGATCATTAAGGAAAAGGAGAAAACCAAACAAACAAAGAAACTTCATTCTGTGCTCCTGCCGTGCTGACGTGTCATCACAATTACCCGGAAGCCGGTGACATCACAGTTAAAGGTCCTCCGTAAGTGCTATACAGGTGCTGTTCATAAAATTAGAATATCATGAAAAAGTAGATTGATTTCAGTAATTCCATTTAAAAAGTGAAACTTGTATATTATATTCATACATTACATACAAACTCATATATTTCAGATGTTTATTTTGTTTAATTTTGATGATTACAAATGACAACAAATGAAAATCTCAAATTCATCATATCAGAAAATTAGAATATTGTGAAAAGGTTCAAAATTGATGGCCCCTGGTGCCACACTCTAATCAGCTAATTAACTCAAACCACCTGCAAAAGCCTTTAAATGGTCTTTCAGTCTAGTTCTATAGGCTACACAATCATGGGGAAGACTGCTGACTTGACAGTTGTCCAAAAGACGACCATCGACACCTTGCACAAGGAGGGCAAGACACAAAAGGTCATCGCTAAAGAGGCTGGCTGTTCACAGAGCTCAGTGTCCAAGCACATTAATAGAGAGGCGAAGGGAAGGAAAAGATGTGGTCGAAAAAAGTGTACAAGCAAGAGAGATAACCGCACCCTGGAGAGGATTGTGAAACAAAACCCATTCAAAAATGTGGGGGAGATTCACAAAGAGTGGACTGCAGCTGGAGTGAGTGCTTCAAGAACCACCACACACAGACGTATGAAAGACATGGGTTTCTGCTGTCGCATTCCTTGTGTCAAGCCACTCTTGAACCACAGACAGCGTCAGAAGCGTCTTGCCTGGGCTAAAGAGAAACAGGACTGGACTGCTGGTGAGTGGTCCAAAGTCATGTTCTCTGATGAAAGTAAATTTTGCATTTCCTTTGGAAATCAAGGTCCCAGAGTCTGGAGGAAAAGAAGAGAGGCACTTCATCCACGTTGCTTGAAGTCCAGTGTAAAGTTTCCACAGTCAGTGATGGTTTGGGGTGCCATGTCATCTGCTGGTGTTGGTCCATTGTGTTTTCTGAGGTCCAGGGTCAACGCAGCCACATACCAGGAAGTTTTAGAACACTTCATGCTTCCTGCAGCTGACCAACTTTTTGGAGATGCAGATTTCATTTTCCAACAGGACTTGGCACCTGCACACAGTGCCAAAGCTACCAGTACCTGGTTGAAGGACCATGGTATCCCTGTTCTTAATTGGCCAGCAAACTCTCCTGACCTTAACCCCATAGAAAATCTATGGGGTATTGTGAAGAAGAAGATGCAATACACCAGACCCAACAATTCAGAAGAGCTAAAAGCCACTATTAGAGCAACCTGGGCTATCATAACACCTGAGCAGTGCCACAGACTGATCGACTCCATGCCACGCCGCATTGCTGCAGTAATACAGGCCAAAGGAGGCCCAACTAAATACTGAGTGCTGTACATGCTCATACTTTTCATGTTCATACTTTTCAGTTGGCCAACATTTCTATAAATCCTTTGTTTTTATTGGTCTTCAGTAATATTCTAATTTTCTGATATGATGAATTTGAGATTTTCATTTGTTGTCATTTGTAATCATCAAAATTAAACAAAATAAACATCTGAAATATATGAGTTTGTATGTAATGTATGAATATAATATACAAGTTTCACTTTTTAAATGGAATTACTGAAATCAATCTACTTTTTCATGATATTCTAATTTTATGACCAGCACCTGTACTTACTGATAATATAAATTAATAATTTTGCCCCATTACAAAAAATAAAATAAATTTTAAATATATTCATCTAGTGAAACCAACAACAGAAAACCTGTTCCAGCGCCTGCCTCTGAGCAAGATTATTTTCTCATCAGACCTGTAAGTCCATTCTATGTATGTTTGTTTGTGCTGTTTTTTTATGCAATTGTAGGACTTTTGTTGTGTATAGACACTTATGTTTTTTATTTTCTCTTGTTATTTCACAGCTCTTGCTGTGGGGCAATCTATATTGGAGCCCTAATCCGTTGGATTATAATGGACATTTATTTTTGGAGAAGAATTTTGTGATTATTTTTTGATGGCTATATATTTATTTTTCTTTTTGAAATACAAGGACTGTTAAGCCTAATTTTTTGTTGTCTTTTTGTGAAAAGTTTTCATTCCTTATTTGTTAGGGTCTACACACGCAAAAGTGTATGGTCCTTGTGTGACTGGTTTAAAAATCTATATATATTGATCCTACTTGTCAGGAGGGATACCTGACTGGCACCGCTAAAAAGTGACAAATACCCTGTTAAAAAAAAAACTAAAACTAAAATAATTAACCTTGTAAAAACCGTCACATAAAATATTGGCACCTAACATGGGACATCTTTATTTCACAAATAAGGGAATGACATTTTGAGCACTTAGACAAATAAAAAAAAAAATATATATATATATATATATATAAAAAAAATAAATAATAAAAAAAAATAATAAAAATATATAAAGAAATAAAAATATAACAAAAAAATAAAAAATGAGCACTGAAGAAAATATAATCGAGCCCCCTTCAAACACTTCATCCCCTCCAATGATAATGCCTCCTAATCGCTCCACAGCATACTCTCTCCTAGATATGGAGTTGACTGGTCTGGATTTGGTGTTGGGTTCTCCTTTATCACCACAGCCTCCTCCGCAGGTTCAAGCAGAGACAAAGGCTGCACCAGAAGTTCTGGACCTAAAAGCAACCATGGAGGAAGTAAAGTCCTGTTTTAAAAAGGAGATGAGCAATATGAGAGATTCAACAATAAAACATGTGGAGGAAATCATTCAAGTCAATGCAAAGCAACAATATGAACGCATGGACTCACAGTTTGAGTATTTACTCACACAAACAAAAGCAACCCTTGGCTGGAGATTGAAGCATCAACAAACTGAGCTGCTAAAGGAATTCAGCAAGCTACTTGTCCCGGTTACAACCAGCATTTCCACTTTGCAAGATGATGTTTCTCGCCTAAAGGGAGAGCTCATGTCTTTGCAACTATCCATAAAGACTATGACTGAGGACATTAGAGCCGGAATCAAACCAGCTCAAACCTGTCAACAGAATACAGAAATGGATCAAACTGCACAGACAATCTACCATAGCCTACCAGAAACAACATCACTTACCAGCAAACCCCGGTGGGAATCTACTGCTCAGCCTGGGATGACAGGTGTCCAAGTAGCACCAGGTGGCGCTACCTTTTTACTTAATAGAAGTCGAGACCTGGGGAAAAGTCCTGTTAAATTGTTATTTCCAACTTATGGAAAATTAGAAGACACCCCCGACCCTCTGCAGTATCTGGAACGCTGTGAGGATTATTTGGCCCTTCATTCCTTAACTGATGAGGAACTCATGGCTACCCTACGGAATGTGTTGCATGGCACAGCCAGAGATTGGTGGGACGTAGCCAGACACAAGGTGCATACCTGGACTGACTTCCGAAGACAGTTCCAGGCTGCTTTTCTTTCTGAAGATTATGAGGATGAGCTTGCAGAACGTGTAAGGACCAGAGTCCAAGGAGAGAATGAAAGCATCAGGGATTTTGAGTACATGTACCAATCCCTATGCAGACGCTGGAAACCACAAATTTCAGAGGAAGAAATTGTCAAGCTGCTTCTGAAAAACATAAATCCAACACTGGCCAGTCAGCTAAGGAGTAGTAGGCTAACTACTGTGGATGAACTTGTCCGCCTGGGACAACAGCTAGAGAAGGATCGAGAACATCAGCAACAGTATGAGTACCGGAAACAAGCAAGTTTACCATCTAAAATAAATGAACCTAAACCTCATGACAATGAAAACACAGTAAGGCAAAGACAACCAAATTACAACCGAAATAACAATCGGCCACACCAACCATTCTGCTGGCGTTGTAAAGGAAATCATCCTCCAGCAACTTGCCCCCATGGTGGTAACAATCGATCATTTTCTCCAAACCTCCCTCAGCCAAGTAGCAGTTCATCCCAACTCCCATCAGCTCAAAGTTCAGCGACTCTTGGTTCCCTCACAAACTCTCAACTTCTGGACCAAACCTGTTCTCCAGCCACATCAACAACTAAACCTCTGCCTTCTCAGTTGATGGTTCCCATCACCGTCAGTTCCTGGAAAGGAGCTGCTATCTTGGACACAGGTTCTTCTTATACTCTGATGAATGAGAGAGTATGGAATGAAATCAATGGAGTGATAAAGCCTTGGACGAGAGGACCATTATATTTGGCTGATGGTGAAGGACGGCATCCCCTGGGATGGAGCGAAATCACTATCACATTGCAAAAACAGTCAATCACCTTACCATGCGTTATTCTATCTGCTCAAAACCTCACTTTTCCTGCTGTCCTTGGTCTTGATTTCATCTCCCTCTCTGGCCTGCAGTTTGATGTGTCAGAAAAACGTTATTGGTTCAAGTTCAACAGAAAACAACATTACAATTTTCTTCAAGAGTTTGCATGTTGGCCAAATGAACCTCATCAGCAACTTGCCTTTTTCTCTGCAGTGGCTCCTGCTACTCTGGTTGCCCTTGGGACCAATGATGAACTGTTGCAGAGGGCAGTTCACACCACACACCTGGATGACTTTGGGAAACAGTCATTGTTATGCCAACTGCGTAACAATTCTGATGTATGTACCACAGAGTTGGGCTGCACGAATGTACTTACTCACAAGATTTACCTTTCTCAAGATGTGCCAATTAAACAAAAACCATATCGAGTCTCACCTGCTAAACTTCAGATGATTAGGGAGCATGTAGATGAAATGCTGGAGAATGACATCATTGAACCATCCACATCTCCATACGCCGCTCCTGTTGTCTTGGTGCCTAAAAAAAATGACCCCAAACTACGTTTTTGTGTCGACTTCAGAAAACTAAATGCAGTCACACATACAGATGCATATCCATTGCCAAACATTCAGGAAATCCTGGAGTCTCTTTCTGGAGCAGTGATTTTCACTACACTAGACTTGAACAGTGGTTACTGGCAAGTCCGCATGGATCCAGAAAGCTGTGAAAAAACTGCATTTGTCTGTCCATATGGCCTCTTCCAATTTAAGGTTATGCCATTTGGCCTGAAAAATGCTCCAGCTACATTTCAACGACTTATGGAAGTAGTATTGGGTGAACTCAGAGGTAAAATTTGTTTTGTATATTTGGATGACATCATCATTTACTCAACCACTTACCATCAGCACAGTGCCGATATACAAGCCGTGTTGGACAAACTTCGTGAAGCCAACCTTACAGTCAACATGAAGAAAAGCCAGTTTTTCCGTTCCTCCATAAAATTTCTGGGACACATAGTATCCTCATCTGGTGTTGAGGTAGATCCAGACAAGATTAAAGCCATTCAAGAATTTCCTGTACCCCAGAATATTAAACAGCTTCAAAGATTTCTGGGAATGGCTGGCTGGTATCATCGTTTTGTGCCTGATTTTTCTGCCTTGACAGAACCACTCAATGCTCTAAAGCGAAAAGGAGTCAAATTCCTTTGGACACCATCTTGCCAAAAATCATTTGATGCTCTGAAAACTCACCTGGTCTCTCCACCCATTCTGGGTCATCCAGATTTCAAACTGCCATTCATTGTTTATACTGATGCTAGTGATGTGGGTTTGGGAGCCGTTCTAGCTCAGCAGACTGGGTTAGGCACCGAGCAAGTCCTGGCCTTTGCCAGCCGAACTCTAAATAAAGCTGAAAGGAACTACTCTACTACTGAGCAAGAATGTCTTGCTGTTGTTTGGGCCATTGAAAAGTGGAGATATTACCTTGAAGGACGACACTTCACCGTTGTGACTGACCATTCACCTCTGATCTGGGTTTTTAAAACTCATAAACCTAGCACTCGGCTGATCCGGTGGGCTCTTCGTCTGCAAGAATTCTCCTTCACAGTGGAATATCGAAAAGGAAAGTATAACACTGTTCCAGATGCTCTGTCACGAGCCCCAATCAATGCCTCTGACCATTCACCAGTTACCTGTGCTGTCGTACTCCGGTCGCAACGTGACACTTCTCACCCACTCCAAGTGACAGATGAGAACATCTGGAAGGCTCAGCAGCAGGATCCTTTCGCACAAAACATTTACCAACAAATAATGGACAAAGGAACAGTACATGAGTCGCCAACAATAAAGTACACTATCCTGGAAGACAAGGTTTACAGAGTTGTTCAATTACCACACAAAACTCTTTACCAAGTCTATATTCCACCATCACTCCGTCAACAGTTACTTCATCACAATCATAATGACCCTTTATCTGGACATTTTGGACGATACAAAACCTACAAACGGTTACAAGCCTTGGTGTATTGGCCGAGGATGAGCATTGATGTTCGGGACTATGTGAGATCCTGTCAAGTCTGTCAAATGTACAAACCTGAAACCCGAAAAGCTCCTGGCAAGTTGCAACAGACAGAGGTGAGTGCACCATGGGAGATGTTGGGCGTGGACCTTATGGGACCCTTTCCACGGAGTTCTACTGGTAATGTCCATCTACTTGTTTTTGTGGATTATTTCTCACGGTGGGTTGAAATGTTTCCCCTCCGCAAAGCTACTGCAGAAATAATTTCCCAATACTTGACCAGAGAGATTTTGACACGATGGGGAGTGCCAACATACATTCTCTCTGATCAAGGTCCACAATTTATTTCTTCTGTATTCGAGGAGACCTGTAAAAGATGGAATCTCACACCAAAGAAAACCTCTGCATATCACCCACAAACTAACCTTACGGAGAGAGTTAATCGCAACATCAAGGCTATGCTCTCATCCTATGTCAGTAACAAACATAAGAGTTGGGATAAATACCTACCGGAATTTCGGTTTGCTTTAAACTCTGCAGTGCATGAATCTACTGGTGTGACTCCAGCTGAGCTCAACATTGGACGACCTCTGAAAGGGCCTTTGGATGAAGAGCTGAGTCCAACCCTTTGTGACCCTGACACACCTGTCTATGCTACAGTAAAACAGATTGCTGAGCTCCGTGAATTTGCTGATGTCAATCTGAAAAAAGCTAAGCAGCGACAGAAACACAACTATGACCGTGGAAGAAGAGATGGAAACTTCTCAGAAAGAGACCGTGTATGGATTCGTTCACACCCTTTATCAAAGGCTGATCAATCTTTTATGGCCAAACTTGCTCCACGATGGAAAGGTCCTTACAGAATCATGAAAAGGACTGGCCCTGTAAATTATGAAGTGGTTCTGGAGGATACTGGAGAAGATCTCCGCGTGGTTCATATATCGCAGATCAAACCTTGTTTTCCTACAGCAGAAGAAGTGGAAAAAGAGCAACACAGAAAAGTTCAGGAACTGTTCCATGAGGAAAGCGACCATGAAGATTTCCATGGTTTCACTTCTTCTGACTTTTAAATAAAAGTAGATAACTTCTAATAGAGAGTTGAGCATTTAAATTACCTCTCTCATAAGAATGTCAACACATTGATCGCATACAAAACAGCAAGCTTGGAGAAAATCTAAGATTGAAGGAATGAGGCGTATAAAGGATTTTTCACCCTACTAGCTCGGGACTTCTCAAGGGGGGGGGTGTGACAACCTGCTTGTTGCACAGAGCTGGCTGCACCGTTATTCATAAACCCTCCTGCTTCTTCACAGCTCAAGACACGCCTTCTTTACGCCCATTTAACACATGCACTTACCTGATTGGTCCGCTGTTCAATCTGACTCCTAGCTCCAGTTTGAAAATGTCAGTGTCTCAGCAGACAGCGTAACAGAAACAGCTGCTGCTACTACGTCTGCATATTCCGTTCTATCGACCAGTAACAAAGTCAGTCCGAGGCCGTTTAATCCCTCGTGCTTTCAGTATTTTGCCACTGTTCTGGATCCCACCAATCATTAAGGAAAAGGAGAAAACCAAACAAACAAAGAAACTTCATTCTGTGCTCCTGCCGTGTTGACGTGTCATCACAATTACCCGGAAGCCGGTGACATCACAGTTAAAGGTCCTCCGTAAGTGCTATACTTACTGATAATATAAATTAATAATTTTGCCCCATTACAAAAAATAAAATAAATTTTAAATATATTCATCTAGTGAAACCAACAACAGAAAACCTGTTCCAGCGCCTGCCTCTGAGCAAGATTATTTTCTCATCAGACCTGTAAGTCCATTCTATGTATGTTTGTTTGTGCTGTTTTTTTATGCAATTGTAGGACTTTTGTTGTGTATAGACACTTATGTTTTTTATTTTCTCTTGTTATTTCACAGCTCTTGCTGTGGGGCAATCTATATTGGAGCCCTAATCCGTTGGATTATAATGGACATTTATTTTTGGAGAAGAATTTTGTGATTATTTTTTGATGGCTATATATTTATTTTTCTTTTTGAAATACAAGGACTGTTAAGCCTAATTTTTTGTTGTCTTTTTGTGAAAAGTTTTCATTCCTTATTTGTAAGGGTCTACACACGCAAAAGTGTATGGTCCTTGTGTGACTGGTTTAAAAATCTATATATATTGATCCTACTTGTCAGGAGGGATACCTGACTGGCACCGCTAAAAAGTGACAAATACCCTGTTAAAAAAAAAACTAAAACTAAAATAATTAACCTTGTAAAAACCGTCACAATATATATATATATATATATATATATATATATATATATATATATATATATATATATATATATATATATATATATATATATATATATATATATATGTGTGTGTCTATTGTTTTTCCTCCCTGGGCCTTTTCAATAAAACAATGCAGATATAGAGAAATTTGGGAAAAGGATTTTTGTTGTTACAACATACAGTTGTTTATATGGACCAAATGCAGAAACATTTCCTTCAGTGTCTCATGTGTTGCTGGAGAAGATCAGATGTTTGGTTTCACCTTCATTTATCCATAATACAATCATTTTCCAACAAACTACAATATATAGATTACAGAAACAAAGTACTTATTAAAGCAACTGATCAGTTAATCTGTCAGTAGAAACAAATATCAATTCAATTAGTGGTTTCAATACACAGACAAGAAAACTCCTCCTTTAATTAGCCCCACAGATTGCTGCAGCCTTTGTATTTCTGGCATATAAACCTATCCTAGTTTTAATGTAAAAGCAAAAGCAATCTAGTAACACATCTATACAACTTGATAACATTGTTTCTAGATTAGTCTTTTAAATCAGCTGCTCCTGTGATGAGCTGGAGGTCTTTGATACCTCACATTGATAGACGGGACTCTGGATGTGGGTTTCTCCACATTCCTCCGCCACATGTCAAAGTTGTAAATCTATGTTAGAGTGTGTGTGTGTGAATAAATTTGTTTTACAGTGCTTTGCGTGGTTGGTATGGTGTAACATAAGCTTAGCCAAATTATATGCTGATCTGCAAGATGAAGAGGAATTTTAAGGCTGATCTTCCTGTGCTAAAAAATTACTGTTCAGATACACAACCCAGTAAACTCAGTTGAAACACACAGAAACTGTGTTGCTTATCTGTTGCTGAGGTATCAGTTGCTAATGTTGCAGCTGGTATGATGTGTTCAATGGTCCAGAAGATCCAGGATTCCAAAATAACCGACAACAGCGTTTTACAGGACTTCAACATAGCAGTCAAAAACCTGTGTGTTCTTCTGGGTTTAAAACCTGCCTACTATCTGTTGTTGTCCCACTCATATTTCTGAGCCAGTAGCACTCCCTAGTGTTCAATTAAAACATGCAACACAAAAATGGCTCCTCTGTATATTATGCCTCTAAAGTGCATGATATACAGAGATGACAATAAAACCTTACCATTAAGGAGATAAAATATCTGCTTGACTGTAGACGAAAAAAGAATGTCTAAGTCTTATTTAACAAGAAATTGAGATCTGGCATTTCTTCGTTCGAGTCAGCATTTATTAGTCCTTGTGTTGGAGAACATACATTCTCTTGTTCCTGCCTGTTCGGGTCACACCGGATTTCACTTACCGTACTACCTAAAGCATTCAAAAAGCTGTGAAGGTTTTTCCACATATAGTTAATCAAAAACAAGTTACAGAAAGAAAACAATAAAATGTTGAATGAATAAGCCTTGAGAGGAAGGAGTCTGAACTGTGATGGGAAAAACCATCTTCTCTTCCATTAACTTCTGTTTAAGAGAACCCGTCTAACACAGACACTGTGTAGCCTTGCAGGCGTGAGACCTGAGTGAATACTTTTAGAAGGTAAGTAATAGATAGGAAATAGATTTTTCCAAATCACATTCACGTATTACTTACAGCACAATAATTACACACCATAACCAGACAGTTTAGAGATCAGTCTCTCGATAATGTTGGATTTAGTGTTGAATTTTAAAGATCTCATAAGGACAGGACTATCTATTACACTCCCAAACAAGGACTGGCTAAACTAATTAATCTATTTATATCACTTAGAAAACTTCACATTCATAGAAGTATATTCAATAAAATGAAACCCTCTTTATTCTCTTAGATACTAAAATAAAGAAATACATACAATCTGTAAACCGCATCAACAAAAAACAAACTAAATCCAAAGTTATCATATACAATAAACAACACTTTGTTCCGAAGTCAGCTCCCGACATTGCTTGGTCTGAAGGGATCATTTTACGGGTGAGAGGCCACTTCCCCCTTGCTTTTATAACTATTGGGACACGCTAACCTTAAACATGAACGCTCAAAACCGAGTGCTAGAGACCAAACCAGGTGAGAGAAATGGGACTAGGCCATAGAGTAGTATACTGCTTTCTTGCAACAGAGCATTAAAACAGTCATTATATGGAGACACTTTTTTTACAGAATAGACCTACCCTTGCATTGTCTTGCGAAGACGGAAAGCTTGCTATCACTCCTGATGTGTAGCAGCAGACCTGTCCAAAGTCAGCCCTCTCGAGGGTTTAGAGGGTTTTGAAGTTTCCCTGCTTTAACACAGCGGATTCCCATCAATAGCTGATTAACAGGAAGTTGATAAACTAATGAAAATGAAACCGAGAAACATTGAAAACCTGCAACACAGCAGACCTCAAGGACCAAGGGGGTCCACAGTCTGTGCCGGGGGAGTTAGTGGAGTCCAGCAGGTCAAGTTCTGAGATAGGATATGATGTCTAGATATACATATGGAGGTGTTTCAGGACCAAGGAGAATGGTGTGTGTGTGAGGGGGGGGGGGGGCGTTCTGGCGGCCAAGGGAGGGAGTTGGAGACACTATGGAAAGTTAGGAGGCAAAAAAACTGTTCTTTACAAAGGATCTGTGTGCGATGAAAGGAAGTGAGCAAACGTACTGATATGGAATTAACTGTCCAAAGCAGAAAAGCCTTGGAGGGAGCAAAGAAACAAAGTGGGTAAGGTTCAAGAAGCAAACCTTCAGAGTAAGAAACCAACAGGGATATAGTTGCCACTAAGATTAACACTCAGGTGACAAAATACCAGCTTCAGGCTCCTCTAGGGGTCCTCTTAATGGAGCTTGATGGAAACCCAGTAGTGAAGGACACCTGCAAGAACCGCCCAGCCAACAATGTCCCCATGGCACCATCTGAAGGTGAAGTGAAGAACTGCAAACCCCCCCAGACACCCACACTGATCTTTCATCATTTCATTTAGCAGGGAAATGACAAATAAAAAAGATTTCTCCACATTTCAGTCTTAAAAAATGAGCAAATGATGCACCATGAACTCGTTAATAAAAAAGTAAAACCAGATCATTCACCCTGTTCTGTTGGAACACATTTACTTTAGCTCTGACACAAATGGGAAAACAAATATTTTAGGACAGAAGATGATTTATTGTCTTAATGATCATTAAGAGGAGAAAGTTTAGAATACAGCTTTGATGCTGCTTTACTGTTGGTTGGTGTACCTTTCATGATCCAGAGTTGATCCAAACATGTTGGATCTTTTTTCATTATCTCTGATTATAAAACCTCTAAGTGCAATTCAATCTTAAACATAAAAAGGGAATATCTAATACCATTTAAAAATACACAAATGTATCTATTATTAATTACACAGTGTTTGGTTCGGTTCGTTTTGACCTGAAAGGAAATATATATAATTCTAACTCCATTTAAAGGAAATTTTTGTTTTTCACATTTTGTTTTATTGACAAACTAAATTCTAAGGGTATATTAATTAAATAATAAACTTGATTGACCATCAAGGGTCCATGTTTGGAGCCGACCTCACTCTGTTATATTTTATCGACTCTACTTTAAAATGTAAGAACTATTTTCTTACATTTTTCAATAGAATTAATAAATGTTATTATGAAATAAACCTGGATTGAGGATAACAATTTTCAAATTTAAACTAAACTTAAGTTATTTTCCTGGTTTTGTCAAGCCAATATTCAAGAACTTTCAGTTCTAGCTATTTAATATATGCATAATCTTCTGGTTAACTTCCACAGCAACCCCTTCCTGGGGTTTGCATCTGTGTTTCTGGGGTAATGTGTGTTAATGGATTCAAATGTCTGTGTCTAAAGTGTATTAAAACTGGATATTGCTTCCTTCTTTCCCACAAGGCCCACCATCACCAACACCAAGACCTGACTGCTGTTTGCTGATGCATTTGTGAGGATGTATGGAGGGAGCAGGGAGGAAAGCATCATTGTATACTAAACCCCTGAGGTTATTCTGTTTATATTAAATTAACAAATGATCTTAACAAATAGCACCAATTCAGAACACAAAACAAAAAAACATTATATGAACAAATCAATATTTATTTATCCATTGTTACATTTCTTTAAGATCTATCTGCATCAACAGCCTGATTACTTCCAATGGCTTCAAAAGGCTCCGCCCACACTAAGAACTCCCCTGTCTGAGAGGGTGTGGCCAAGAGTTCCGTGACATCATAGTGGGTTGGATATTTAGAAATTCCATGTTCCATTCCATTCTGTGTAAACCCTTCCAGGCGTCCACAGCTCCTGAGTGATTTACTCTTTTGTGAGTTTTAGTGTGAAGAAAAATCAGTCCCATCATCAGAGAAAGCTTTGTTTTTAAAACTAACAAGCAAATTTTAGAAGAATGGAATCTACCAATGGAAGTTCAACCTTGAACCAACTCAGGAATCTGCAAAAAACCCTGGAAAATACAAACTCCTCGGTCAATGTTTCCAAATCTGGTCAGTCAAACTCAATGGTGCAATTAGCTGATGTGAAAGGTTTTCCTGGATTTGGTCAGATAATGCCAAACGCTACTGGAAAAGACGTGGTTAGGACACCGGCTGCTGATACAAGCACCACACCACTTATTACGTTACCAGATTTGGAGTTTCATGCTATCTTAGGCTCCAAAGACAATATCATCTCAGGACTTCAAAGCCATAATGCCAAGCTATCATCAAACATAGGGTATCTTGGTAACAACTGTGATAAATTACAGACAGAGAACCAACAAATCAAAGAGAGAGCGATGCAGCTTCAGAATGAGTTAACTGCTGAAAGGAAAAAGCTGCAAGACGCTGAAAAGTCCTTAAGCTTCAAAGATACAGTGATCTCAGGACTCCAACAACAAAATGCCAGCTTGTCAGGACACACAAAGTATCTTGGTAATGAGCTTTATAAAATGCAAACACTGAATCAGCAAGAAAAGGATAGAGCCCAGCAGCTTGAGTCTGAGTTAAAAGCTGCAAGGAAAAAGCTGCAGGAAACTGAGGTCTGTTTAAGATCTAGTGAAGGAGATGTTTTACCGGAGAAAAACGATTCAACAGATGAAGTGATGAAATTGAAGCAAATAATAGAGAATCTGCAAACGGAGCATGAGAGCGAACTTGCTCTTCTGCATGATAAACAGATCAGAACAGGCAAAGGCAAACGGGACGCAATCAGACGGGCCGACCAGCTGAAAGTTAATCTGATCTCAGAGAAGAAAAAAGCAGGAGAGAATGAGATCTGTTTGGCCAAGCAGATGGAAGAAATGTCTGTGTTACAAGCTACTCTGCTCCAAACGGAGAAAGATTTTGATGAACAAAAGCAGCAGTGGGAGCAGGAAAGATGCCGTCTTCTCACCAACAAACAAGATGCAGCCGAGGTAGAAAAGCTGAAAGCTCAGCTGGAGTCGCAGAAAGTTACACATGGGGTCGAGGTTTCTGCGCTGTACAACGAGCTGATCAAGAGGAAGAAAGACCATCAAGTTGCCATCAAAAAGGCAGAAGAGCTGGAGAAAAACCTGGCTGAAGTGAAAAATAGAGCAAAAGAGGCAGAGGACTGCTTAGCCAAGCAAACAGAGGAAATATCCACCCTTCAAGCTGCTCTCATCCAAACAGAGACAGCTTTAGCAAACCAGAAACAACAGTGGGAGCTGGAAAAATCCCATCTCATGACCAGCCAACACCAAAGAGATGAGGTGGAGCAGCTAAAAAAGCAGCTGGAGTTACAGAAAGCCGAGGCAGAACTGGAGAAAGCCGCACTCCATTTGATGCAACAGAAAATGAAGCAATGCCATGAAGATGCTGCTAAAAAAGCCACTGAACTACAAATGACTCTGCGTGCTGAGAAGGCTAATCACATCGAAACAATGACATCCGTAGTAGAGAAAATCCGGGAAAGCTTTAAATTAAAGTCTGCTTTAGTCAAAATGGAGCAAGATATGGAGAAACAAAAAAACCTCTGGGACCAGGAACGACTCGGACTCCTGGAGCAGCAGGAAACTCTCAGGAATGAGAAAGCAGCTATGAAAGATGGTCTACTCAATGAAAAGCAGGAGTGGCAATCAGAGAAGACCTGCCTTCAAGAGGCCATTTTAGCAGCCAAAAACGCTCTGAAAGAGTTACAGGAGGAGAATATGTCAACAGAGAGCAAAGAGGATGAACTGAAAAATCAGCAAGAAAAGATCAACAACTTACAAGGAAAAGCTGATAAGAAAACGTTTGGGAGAAAAATGAAAAATCTCTTTAAACGCTCTAAAAAGCAACGGTGAAACCTCATGAAACCTCCTCCAACCAAACCATCGGTTTCTCCAAGCTCCAACTCGCTCTTTGTTTTGACACCCATCTCTGGGATTATCCCACCTTTTCTAACTTTACCAACACTCTTTTCACTTTTTCTGTTAACATCATAGAATAATACAAACAAACAAAAAATTATAAAAAAAAACATAAAAATTCTTTCAAAAAAGCACAAAAAAAAACAAACAAATATCAACACATTAAAACAGACACACCTACAAAACACACACACACACACACACACACACACACACACACATAACAATCCTGCCATGAGGATCACAGTACTATGTGCTCCTGGTGCTGGTCCCAAGCCCAGATAAAAGGAGAGGGTTATGTGAACACACCTCAGCTATCAGCTAGCTAGATAAAAAAAATAGACAAAGCAAAAACATTTACATCTCCTTAAGTTCTGCCAAGTTTAGTTTAGGGACCATGCAATGCTGCTAGCTGCTTTCAGGGAAGCTAAACCTGGGATCTGTTTCAAGGAGCAGTTTAAACCTTTGTTGGAATGAACATAGAATCCCAAAACTGAGCAAATTGTTAAACAACGTCTGCTACAGCGCCCTCTAGGGGGCAAAAAACCTGTGCTATAGTGCCACCTTTGTAGGGAAGACACGTGCTAAAGTGCCCCCTTGGTTGGGGTAAGTATTGGCATGGGTGTTGTGATACGATACGTGTCACAATACTTGGGTCAAGATACGATATTATCACGACATTGCAGTATCTCTATATGTTGTGATATTTTTCTCTGTTGTTAAAATTAAATTAATAGATAAAAAAAGTGAGCGCTGTATGTGTTCATCAGAAGACATTGATCATTTACTTTTTTTGGTATTCATGTTAGTTGAGGTTTGGGTCAGTCAACGTTTTAAAGTTGGACTGCCTGAACTACAGAAATGATGCTGCGCTGCACAGCAAAAAAGCTCCGCAGCACTACCTGCCAGAGTGGCAGTGCACAATTTGCCCATTTTCCCTCATTGCTTTAGGTAAAAAAAATCTTGTTTTAAAAAAATCAATACTAGGAGCTGAAAGATCGATATTATATCAGGCAGAAATAAATCATAAAATATCGCCCAAACATTTTTTCCCACAGCCCTACCCCTTGGGATCTAAAACACATGCTAGTGCCTTCTTGGGAGTCAAAGTGTGGGTTAGAGCTCCTATTGAGAGCAGAAATGAATGTTAAAGCACCCTCTGTGGAGCCAAAATGAATGCTAAAATGATCTCTCCCTTTGGAGCTAAAACACGTGCAATAGTGCTCTTTGGGAGTCAACAAAGGTCACAATACAATATTGTGATATGGGGGTTTGGGATTTAACCAGTATGCAACACGTGATCGATTCTGCAAAGCTGTCAGCAAATAACCAATAAAGATTAAGCGGTTAAACTCCACAAGTTTGAAAAAACCAGAACAATGTACTTTTTTAATGGAAAGATGGTGTTTTGATCATTGTTACTCTACTAAATCGAAGAGTAACTAACTCTTCTGAACTTTGGTGAAAGAGTTTATCAATACCTACATTAACAAAGTTTTTTTATTAAACTTACTTGTATTATTTTTGGTTTTATATTCTGGCACTTGCAGTTTTTCTCCTAAACCAAAATCCAGCCAAAATGTTCACTACAGTGCCCTCTATGAAGCCAAAATGTGTGCTAATTTGCCCTCTCCTGAGATAAATCGTAGACCAAAGTGCCCTCTATGTTGGGGCTCAAAATTACACAGTATTTTTTATTTTTTTTTGTCACTGGCATTATGAGAATATTATATTTCTACATGTTTAATTATAGCACAATAACATATCCAGGTTTGGTTAGTGATCAATTATAAATGGTTTTGTAAAATAAAATGTAAATCCCTTTAGGGTGCCACCATGGGGAAATTCACTCTCTGTTACCTTATGTTCCCCTTATGTTTTGTGTTATGAAAAAATTCCGGTCATAGTCATAATAGAAACTTCTGAAAGTACTTTAAATATGAAATTCTTATATACTGTTCAATAAATGATAAGTGTTTTTCATTAAGAGTAATTTTCATTTGAATGTGATTTACTGGAGGCATTCATGTTTGTCAAAGAACACTACTGCCACCTACTGGTTTGTGACATCATGGTGCGGTATCGGTGTGTTTGTAACAACACGCTATTATTCAAGTCATCTTGAAAACATTCTCCTTCCAAATGTTGGCTACATATTACGTGTTTTCAGAGTTTAGCGCACGGCAGACCGGTTTTCAATGAGGGTGTGCAAGTTTAAATGATGCACATTGTTCTCACTGCACGCTCAGTTTGGTGAAACCTAATTTACACCATAGATGTTAAGCAACAGAACACCAAATGCTAAGATTGTCTGAAAACTCTCTGGACTCAAAGTAACACATCCAACCTCCACCACCTGCAGCACAGCCAGGCTGTTGAGTTCAAAGATGTGCAAAAGGCTCCATTACCTTTGCGCTGTGAAGTTAGGAAGCTGAGGCATTTCTTGCAAGAAATAAGGTTTACATTTATCTAATGTCCTCAGACGGAGAGATAGAGCTCTCTGACTGCGGCAAGCTCAGTACATATATTTATACCTTACAAAATCACACACTCACACTCCCCCCAGGAGAACCAAAGCACCCCCTGTATAAAGAGCTTTCTGACTCTTCAACATTTGATTATTCCCAAGAAAAAACACTTCAATTCATCAAGGGCATAAATTTTAGCCAGATAAACACTCAGAACAGGTCTGCCGTTCACGGCATGAAGGAGGCATTTGATCTCATTCTGGCCGCTCACACAGAGCCTGGTTCTGCTGGAGGTTTCTTCCTGTTAAAGGGGAGTTTTTCCTCTCCACTGTTGCTACAAGCATGCTTAGTGTGAGGGATTGCATTTGAGTCAATGAGTCAATGCTATCAACTGGTTTTCCTTAGAAAGAAAACTTTTAATCAATTTGACTGTAGGATCTGGTGAACTGTAAGGGGCCTTGAGATGGCGTGTGTTGTGAATTGGCGCTATATAAATAAACTGAATTTAATCTCTCATGACCCTCCCTTCTCTCTTCTCTAGAGTAGGGAGGCAACTCCCTTCTGTCGTCCCCAATCTTAACTCCATAACTTAACTCCAGCAGACAGACTGGTACAAGATTTCTAAACAATCACCCCTGTTTAGGAAATTTTTTTCTCCTGTTCAATGAAACATTGTTGAATGTTTAAAACTGAATGAATACAATAACTTAATATTTAATTGAAAGTAATATGTAATATGATTTGGTGAATAAATAGATAAATAGATCAGTTGCATTTCCTGCACATGCCCTTATATTTGATAAAGGAGAGGAGCATTTATCATGTATTTATGGTTATCAATGTAATACTGCCTAATTTATTGTGATATTGGTTGGAGGTCATATCGCCCAGCCTACTTCGTGTACACAACACCAACTGATTTTTATGAAAATGCTCAGTAACATGAATGAAAGCTCTTAGATGAAACTTTGATGTAATGTTGAGGCTGATTTAATCAGGGAATAAACTACACAGCAACTATCTGGGCATAGAAGGACCTAATGTACCTAAGGTCATAACGATGTTTCACATCCAAACTTTTGATAGCAAATAAATCAGAAAAAAAATTTTACAGTAAGATGTCACCTGAAAACTATCCCAGAAAATTAGACTCCTCTCTTCTCCTAGCAAGCCAAATTCCTTTGGTTATTAGGAAGGTTCTTATTCTCACAAAAGTAACTAGTAAGTAACTAGTAACTATAACTAATTACTTTTTCAAAGTAACGTGCCCAACACTGACTATCAGGAAATGCTTCCAAAACTTTTTCAAGAGGCCATGTTCTTCCTCTTTCTATTTCAATCGATCTGAATTAATAATAATTTTTCAACACTTCTTCCCTTTGATAGTCCAATACCTTTTTCTATCTTCAGACAAAGTCTTTGAAAATGGATTCAGTGATATGTCCTTTCCTCTGGCATGGCGTCTCTGTAAAGCCTGCCTTCAACTCTTAAAAGCCCATATTTTAAAAGAGGATCCAACACATAGATGGAACTCAGAGGGATCACTTTGGTATATTTGTCCTAAATCCTTCAGTTCCTCTGCGTGTTCTGGCTGCTGATGGTTGCTGCTCCTCTTTTCTCCTGGATCTCTGATTCCGGCTCAGTTACGAGCTATGAAGTACCGCTCCTCCGGACCTCACTCCTTCTCCTGGGCTCAAACTGAACTTTGCCAGGTTGGTGGCTTTCTTGCTCATTGTCGTTCCCCGTTTGAGTTCTGAAATCACTGACCTGAGTCTATGTTTCCACAGAGAATCCAGTGAGCAGCCGCATGTTATTTTGATAAACGCTTGTTTTCTCAAGCTTATCTGTCTGGTTGTATTTTGGCTCCAACATTCTGAGCCCTCTGACATTGCCAAGGACAGACCGTTGCCCATTGTGATATCAACGGTCCCCTTATGCCCTCCTGTCTCTTTTTATGCACCACAACATTATTATCATATTGATTCAGTTCAATTAAATTCTATTTATTTACATAACGCCAATTCACGATCAACCGGTTGATTGCATTCAGTCACTGACTTGCAAGACATGCTCCTCCTGGATGAGCCTGCAGCAACAATTTCATTTGCATTTTGTTATTGACTCTTTAGCAATCCTTCACACCAAGTATGCATGCAGCGACAATGAAGAGAAAAACTCATTTTTAACAGGAATAAACCTCCAGCAGAACCAGGCTCAGTTTTAGCGGAAAGGCAACTGTTAAGGGTCTCCACAGGTGGTCTCGTCGATATTATCGACCGATATTAAGAAGATGACAAGTCCTTTTTTTCTTCTGTATTTCTCCTTCAGGACACATATTAACATGAGATGAGAGGCCACAGCTCTTTTAAAGTTTTTTTTTTTTCCTGTATATTGAGCTGATCTGTTGGATTCATAGTCAATGCCCTCTTTCCAAACTGGTTATTTTCAATGTCCAGTGTCCTGCCACATAAACTATTGTCCTTTTAGTCATCTTTGTGCTAATGTGTTTCCACATTTGCCCAGTCAACTCCCAAATAGCTGCATTTTGATTAGCTACAAATGTGCGAAAGCATATCTTCATTATTAATGCTTTCGAAAACAGAAGTGGTGTGCATCTAAAACACTGATCCGGATGTTTGTTCAGCTCTGCTTTAACCACCGTATTCATCTTTACAGCTAGCAAAGCTACAGCAAAGTCAAGTCGAGAAGAGTCTCAGTATTAACCAACTTACATATGTGATCCACACATGCACATAATGGCTCAAACAAGCACACATTATTTACACATTCACAGGACAAGATTCACAAAAGTATGATGCATACACAATTATATCTTGATTTAAAAGCTACCGGTGGTCTTTAGACCTCACTGCATTTGTGTTTGGATTGCTCTTAAACTAATTGAAACACAAATGCATTTTTTAATCAAGCAATGATTTGCAACCAATTAGATATATCAATCACAAGAATGTATACAATGTGAACATTAAGGCAGCCTGAACTCCACTGCTGTCTTGGCTTATAAAAGAGGCCTATAACGCTCTGGGAACATTGGCTGTGTTTGGCTTAGTAGAAAACCATTGCACATGTGGTATGCATTCTCAGTAAGTTGATTGGCTGCAGCCTCCCTGCACAGACACATGATTTGTAGATTAGTGCTAAAATCTGTTTTTCAGGAAGTGAAACTTGCACAGCGATACTGAGACTAAGAGAAGAAATGGAGCCAAATCAGTTGGGCCGAGAAACTATCTCCTGTTCAATCTGTCTGGATCTGCTGAAGGACCCAGTGACTATTCCCTGTGGACACAGCTACTGCATGGGCTGCATTAAAAGACACTGGGATAAAGAGAATCATAGAAGAATGCACAGCTGCCCTCAGTGCAGAGAGATCTTCACACCAAGGCCTTATCTGAAGAAGAACACCGTGTTAGCAGTTTTAGTGGAGCAGCTGAAGAAGACTGGACTCCAAGCTGCTCCTGCTGATCACTGTTATGCTGGACATGAAGATGTGGCCTGTGATTTCTGCACTGGAAGAAAACTGAAAGCCATCAAGTCCTGTTAAGTCTGTCTGGCCTCTTACTGTGAGAAACACCTTCAGCCTCATTATGATTCAGCTACATTTAAGAAACACAAGCTGGTGAAGCCCTCCAAGAACCTGCAGGAGAACATCTTCTCTCAACATGATGAGGTAATGAAGATGTTCTGCTGTACTGATCAGAAGTGTATCTGTAGTTTCTGTTTATTGGATGAACATAAAGGCCATGACACAGTGTCAGCTGCAGTAGAAAGGACTGAGAGGCAGAGAGAGCTGGAGGAGAGACGAGGAAAAATCCAGCAGAGAATCCAGGACAGAGAGAAAGATGTGAAGCTGCTTCAACAGGAGGTGGAGGCCATCAATCACTCTGCTGATAAAACAGTGGAGGACAGTGAGAAGATCTTCACTGAGCTGATCCGTCTCATCCAGAAAAGAAGCTCTGATGTGAAGCAGCAGATCAGATCCCAGCAGGAAACTGAAGTGAGTCGAGTCAAAGAGCTTCAGGAGAAGCTGGAGCAGGAGATCACTGAGCTGAAGAAGAAAGAAGCTGAGCTGAAGCAGCTCTTAAACACAGAGGATCACAACCAGTTTCTCCACAGCTACCCCTCACTGTCAGCACTCAGTGAGTCTACACACTCATCCAGCATCAATATCCGTCCTCTGAGACACTTTGAGGATGTGACAGCAGCTGTGTCAGAGCTCAGAGATAAACTGCAGGACATTCTGGGAGACACATGGACAAACGTCTCAATAGCAATCACTGAGGTGGAGGCTTTACTGTTAGAAGCAGAACCAACCAGCAGAGCTGGATTCTTAAGATATTCATGTGAAATCACACTGGATCCAAACACAGCACACACAGGGCTGTTACTATCAGAGGGGAACAGGAAGGTGACAAGAACTGGGCAACCTCAGTCTTATTCTAGTCACCCAAACAGATTCAGTACTTATTTTCAGGTTTTGAGTAGAGAGAGTCTGACAATACGTTGTTACTGGGAGGTGGAATGGGGAGGAAAAGAAGTTTCTGTAGCAGTTGCATATAAGAATGTCAGAAGAGCAGGAAGAGGAAATGGAAGTTTATTTGGATATAATGACAAATCTTGGGCATTAGATTGTGTTCAAAACTTTTACAAGTTTGGTCACAACAACATGTGGACCTCCATCTCAGGTCCTGTTTCCTCCAGGATAGGAGTGTACCTGGATCACTCAGCAGGTATTCTGTCCTTCTACAGCGTCTCTGAAACCATGACTCTCCTCCACAGAGTCCAGACCACATTCACTCAGCCGCTACATGCTGGTATCTGCACAAATCAGAACATCTGGTCAACCAAGTGCATCAAAAAGAAAATAGGTCACTGTTCTAAATAATCCAAGTAAAAAAAAAAAAAAAAGTTCAATTTTAACAGCAACTAAATATTTAAAAACACTTTTTATCAATTCATTGTCTACTTTGTAGACCATTAAGTATAATGATCAATTATTTCAGCACCCTTACAACAAACGGCCAGGAGACACAAGTATCTTTCTACAGTAGTTTGCAACTTTTATGAATAAAAACACCCCACATCAGAAGATATGAATACTTTTAAACACTGTGCATCACTCTTCATCATTTTTTTCCTCTTTAGTTAAGGGAGCAGTGCAACACACTCCTCTTCTTGGTAAAGTCAGTAAGCATTGCAATCATCTAAGGGTGTCCCAATGCAACTTTTTCTTTAATGATACAATACTACTATGGCAGCTTTGATTATTGACCAGTTCAAATATTGACTCAATACAATATTTGTCATGGTTGCTTTAGGGATTAATCCCACATGCAGAACACCACTGGAGACTGATAAAAGTTCAGAGTTTATTGAAAGTTTTCACAATAATAACATGGACTGGATTCAGGAAACTGGTCCGGGCAGGTTTCTCTGGCGTCTGCAGAGACGGATAGTTTGATTAGCCAGATAAACGGGTGAATTGTTGAGTTTCAGATGTTTCTGGAAATACCTTGAAGAGGTTCAGGCTTTCTCCTTGAGAGAGGGAACCGGTTGGGTCCAGAGACTGTTGGTTCAGAGTGCTCAGCAGTAGCAGCAGTGTCTAGCTTCTGACTTTCCAAAGACAGACCTTGGTTTGACTGATCAGCTCTTAACCTGAGAGCAGCAGGTGGATTCCAGAGTGAGATCTTCAGGTTTGGCTCTCTAGGGCAGGCAGGCAGGTAACAGGCTAAGCTCATCCAGAGCTTCAGACAAGAGACAGGTTTCCTGTGAGTGAGAAGACAGAGGCAAGTTAGAATTGGGTTTCTCTTGGGAGACAAAGATTCTAGTAATCACAGAGGCTCAGGTTTGCTAACCAAACTTGGTCAACACTGCGGCGTTGAAGGAAGGTCTGGCAGCTGCTTAAGCAGAGCAGGTCTCCTGATGGGCTGACGAGAACCAGGTGTGCAGGAGGGCTCCAGCCCAGGAGACCCACGGCGCACTCTGCTGGAGAAAGGTGGTACTTCTCCAGATCCCAACAATATTGGCACAAATCATTCATGCTTTTGTAACTTATATTTTATTGTGGAATGTAATAAGAGAACAACTGACCCATTTATGTAGCCAATTGGTTGCACAAACTTTAAGCAGAAGCATAGTGTTTCTATCAGCTTTCTAATAGCTGAGATTTTAGATACAGGCCAATATATTTAGATTTTAGTTTATTGGCTATTTTCAGACAGGTTTCCAATGTTAATATCAGATCTGGACATCCATACAACTTTGTGACTTTGAAATGAACCAAATCACATGAAATTAATGTAGTTTAAATTAAGCACATCCTAATACAATCAGAACCTTTGAAACTTATTTCCATGTGTTACACATTCCCCAGTAACCTACAAAAAATACTCTGTCATTGTGATGAATGTTCAATAAGAATGAAAAACATGACAGATTAATAAAAAACAATCATATCTAAGGGATTCATAAGTGAAGGTCTGCAGCCGGACACCTCAAAGAAGGAACCATGGTGTAACTCCTCAGACGGCAGGTGGCACCATTGTAGGGAAGTCTGGCTTCTTTTTCTCTGCCTCGGGACAGCTGTGGCTACAATGAAGCTTGTCCCAAGCTTGGTACTTACTGTATATCATTATATCTGTATATTTTATGTATTACAGACTTGAATATTGTTGGTTTTAAAGCTACAGTGTGTAATTTTTAACGACATCTAACGTCCAGACTGCAGACCGCAGCAACATGAATATCTCCCCCCCACCGCTTCTCCCCCCAACAGTACGGCGAGCTTTACGGGACAAAATGTCTTCCATGACGTCCGCATCACCTACCTTCTCAAGTGATGAGGTTTGTTTACATAGATAATTTTACAGATAGTATTTCATTAGTCTGTGTGTTCAGTACCGTCTCAGTTCATCTCTCTCAACTTGCCGTAGTTACTTTCGAGCATAATGGGCGATCTCGCAATCGCTAGTTTGTTGGCTCTGCGCTGCCGTAGCGCAAAGATGTCTGCCTCCATGGCTGCGAGACCCGCTCCTATGTAATTATAAATAACGAATTCTAAGGCAACGCAAATATTAAGGTTAAGAGGCTGAGCTCGTAGATGATGATAAATAACATAGTTATGTATAATATATTACATTTCTGACTGTATATCCCTGTAATTATTACACACTGTAGCTTTAATACATTCATATTTTCTTTGGTATGACAAAGAAAATATATTCCTATGAATAGGAATATATATATACCAGAGTTTAGAATATGCATTTCTAAAAGAATATCAGATCGACTATCTGTTTTCACAGCAGAAATGGTGGCAGTTATACCAAGCAATGGGTAGAGGAGGTTAGACCAGACAGATTCAGTACAGATTCTAAAGCAGTTTTAGAAAGTATTCAGGGAGAAGGGAATGATAGATAAGATTTTGTATTAGAACTCCAGCACAGTCTGTTTAGATTATAATGGGGTGGCACTGATATTTGGTCATGTTGGTTTCCAGAACACAAAGGTGTAAAAGGCAATGAAAAAACAGATATATTTGCAAAAAGGGCTTTAGAAGGAACAATAACCATTACAATTCCTTTTGGGAAAGGGGATGTTAAAGCACTTAATACGAGTAAAGAAATGGAAAAATGGCAAAAGAGATGGAACAAAGATAAGAAAGGAAGAGGATTATATAAGGTCCAAAAATCAGTATTATATAGAATCATTAATGAGAGAAACAGAAGGGAAGAAGTAATAATGATCAGATTAAGAGTGGGCCACACCTATTTAAATGACAATTCATATTTAATAGGGAGGAAAAATAATGATACATGTGAAGGATGTGGAGAAAAAGAAAATGTAGAACACATACTGATGAACTGAAAAACTTATGAATATGAAAGGGAGAAATTGAGAAGGATGGTTGAAAGGACAGGCCAAGAATAGAGACTTAAGGACATATTGGGAAATGAAGGAAATATACAGGAAATTCACAGATTAAGGAAAGCATTATTTATTTATCTACAGAATACAAAATTAAAAAATAGAATTTGATGTAAAGTAATGTTGCTACACACTCATGTACAGTAGGTGGCAGTATGCAGCTTAAAGTTGCTTGCGATCTGCCATAATAGAAAAGAAGAAGAAGAACTTTGTCATCGAATAGGAGTAGCTTTCATAATACCAGTAATGAGCAAAAATTTATTTTCTCAAGTGACAGCAGTACGCTTCCGTAAGATAAGAATAAATGATGGACTTTCGGTTTATACAAGAGAGATGATTGTAATATTATTAGCAGTTATTTGTTCAGATGCTAGTTCATCCTTAATTAGTTTGCAGTATAATCAGTCAGAAAGTATGCCAGATATTTTAATAGAAATTCAAACAGACACCATATAGAATAAATATGAGGGGTTTAATAATACATTTTGTATGGATAGCAGCACATTATGGAGTTAAAGGAAATGAACAGGTAGGTAAGGCAGCAAAAGAAGCTGTTTGTCAGTGGATTTAATTATTCATTTTAGTAAATCGGATGTTAAAATGTAAATTAACCATAATGAAGGACAAATGGCAAAAGGAATGAGATAAAGGAAAAAAGGACGTTGGTTTTATAAAATTTAAAAGAAAACTGGAGAAATGAGAAGAACAAGAAGAAAAGAAACAATTATTTCTCGGTTGAGATTTGGTAACACCGGATTAAACAGGGCTCTGTTTATCTTAGGCAAACATAGGCATGGTAAATGTGAATATTGTGGGGTAGATGGAACAGTTGAACGAGTAATGTTGTACTTTAATAAATATTAGGAGGAGGGACTGCAATTTATTCAAAATTTAAGTAAAGCAAAAGTTAAATTAGATCTATTTGAATTATTCAGAAGTCATTCAGCCAGGAACATTTACAGAATAATATTTAAAAAAAAACACACACACACACACACATTTGTATAATAGGATTTAGTTCCTGATAGTCATTTAGGTCCACACTCCATTCCACTAGATGGCGGAAATTCATCAATTTGTTGTTTGCCAACTGCCAAAAAAATGTAAAGAAGAAGAACTTTTTCCTCAGTTCTTCTTCCTCGAACGTGTCTGTGGCTCATTCGGTCAATTATCCCCCTTTTCAGGTATGATTTCACATATTAACACACCTGTGTCTTTGGTAGTGGGTTTACTAAATGCTAGACAGCTCGTGAATATGTTTCATTACCAAATATATGTGCATTTTTTGTTGTTAAGAAAGTTTCCTGACAGTAGTGATGGTGAGATGAAGACTCATGAGGCTATGGCTCTGTTCGAAAACCTGGGCTGCATCCTCCAAGGACGCGGTCTACCTAACTGGATCCTTCGAAGTCCTTGAAAATAAGGAGACCGGAAGAGTTTAGGCTGTGAATTCGACCAGGTCTACCCTTCGGCGGGTTTTACCGCCGTAAGCTCTGTTGCTTAGCAACCGCGAAAGTTGACACAAAAAGTAAGAAAAGAATGAAACCGAAGTTTTCAAAACTGTTTGTTTATTTATTTCTTTTTTTATTGTAAAGTGAACAAGGACTACATTAACAAGAATCCAGAGTGGAATAAAGGTTCCAACAGCCGGGAGCAGGAACAAATAAATCAAATGTAATGATAGAAACCTTAGTCAGTTAAATAACCTGCTGCTGTCATTTTACACATCTCTCATGTTGCTGCTATTTTCAAATATCCATTACTGTAAAAATGTCCGTAGCTGCATATTGGTTATTTCTTCCCCAGTTTTATATTGTTAAAACATTTTACAGTATTTTATTGTTTATATTTTAACTATTCTCTATTATTCTTATACATTTTTTTAAGGTCCACATTTGTGTGACCATTTTCAATAATCTTTCTGCTGCTGTAAATTCGCCCATTGTGGGACATTAAAGGGATTTTCTATTCTATTCTATAAAAGGGGTAGAAAGATAGAAGTAAATCTAAACAATGTATGTATAAAAAATATATATCTGCAAAATCTCTAATATTCAACAACAAAAAATACTTAGTTAAACATATTGTGCAAATCAGCAATAAAAAGATAAAAATCCTATCAGATTTATAGTCCCCACACTGCAGATATATTAGAATCTGTCCTTAAATTCCAGCCAAACCCATTTATACAGTAACAGATAAAAACCTTTAGATAAATCAAACACTACCGCCACATATCTGACTCAATAACAATTAAAACAATTATTTTCATTCATCTCAGACGGAACTATTCACTGACTGGATTATATTAAACTGTACTTCCAATTTTCACCACTGTTCGGCGCCAAGTAACATTTCCTCTGATCACGGAGCAAATCACTGCTTGCTTGGTCTCGCAATGAATCCTGGGTAAACCAAGGGTACCGAGGATACATCGGACCTGTCCTTCAAGTCGGGCAAAAAGAAGGACGCATTTTAAGGCCGCATAATGAGGACTCTTGGAATCCGACCAGACCTCGGCGCCGTGCTATGACGTAATCGGCCTTCGAATCTGGCCTTCTAAGGACGCGTCCTAGGTTTTCGAACAGAGCAATAGAACCATTTGGCCAAATAGCTTCAACGATCCAACGGTTCATGAAGCTTCATGTGAACATGTCACCACCTACTGGTGGACAGCAGAACTACAGTTTGTAATAAAATCTGTATTTTTTTTGCTTTTCCTTTTTCCCCCTTTAAAGTTCCCTTGAAATTGTTAATGGTTGTTGTGTATAATAAAATCTCTTGTAATTTTTTTTAAGTGTAAAATTTCTTAGAACAATCATTTAAGGTTCACAGTTTTTCTGACATTTTAGTGAAATAAACTCAAGTAGACAGTGAGTAATACACATACACGTAAAAGAACTAAGTAAACAACTCATTTAACTCTAACATTTTATTGATAACACAATAACATTAAACCTCCAGTAAAGTTTCAAATCAGTAGTACAGCAAATCTCTTGCTTTTTTGTTCTAAAGTTCAAACAGAAAAGATAAATATGTGGTAATGTGGCCTTTTTGTTAAGTTGTTGCATGTTTTCTAATTTTGGATTTTCTTTATTTTTGAACTTGTTTGCTTGTTTTCAATTTTGTGTGTTGCATGTTTTTTTGGATTTTGTTTGGAGGCCACATTGCCACACACACCTGGACACGCCCACAACGGCACAGGTGTTCCCAATCAACTAAGCAGCGTGCCGACTGGGACGCTGATTTAAAAAAGGCAGCTGCTTGGTTGGAGGGACAGACACCGGACATGGGAAGGTTTGGTTGGGGAAGGCCGATCTTGGAGGGAGCCGGACGGAGCGAGTGAGAGGGAAGCAGCGGGAGAGCCTTGGGGACTGACGGCAGGAGGCCCGCCGGAGCGAGGTGGAGAGACGCGCACCGGAGAGAGAGACGCGCACCGGAGAGAGAGACGCGCACCGGAGAGACGCGCACCGGAGAGAGAGACGCGCACCGGAGAGGGAGACGCGCGCCGGAGAGGAGCGCGCCGGAGAGACGCGCACCGGAGCGAGCGAGGTGCAGGGACGCGCACCGGAGCAAGGTGCAAGGACGCACGCCGGAGAGACGCTCACCGGAGCGGGGTGCAGAGAGGCCCGTCATGGAGCGAGGCGCAGAGGCACGCTGGCGAGAGGCGCGTGTTGGAGGAGACCTCGCAGGCCAGCTACGCTGGAGAGGCCCACACGCGCAGCGTGCCGAAACGAGGACCCAGCGCTGGGGTGGACGGTGCCCTCCATTATACCCGCCAAGTGCACGTCTTTTAACAGACTTCCCCATTGACTCTGCTGCTCTCCACCATCTGGATTTTTATCTTTCTTTTTAATCTTTTCTCTTTTATCTATCTTTTTTTATCTTTTTCCTTTTAACGTATTTTATTGAACACTTTTAGCGAGCTCGTCTTTTTACGTAAATTATTGAACTTTTAATCTATTAAACTTTTTAAGGCCCTGCTCACAATCGCCGCAGTCTGTTTGGTTTTTATGTTTTTTTTAAAGATGATCGCACCTCTCGGGTGCCACAGAATCTGGCGTTGCTGGTAGGACTGCGGGGTTGTGAGCAGTGTTTTTAACGGGTTTTATTTTATTTATTTATTTTTTTAAATCAGATGGGAAGGTGCTCTCCCATAGGACTATGGATCGGCCGGGACGGGCCTTATTAAAGTGTGGGGGGATGTGGTAATGTGGCCTTTTTGTTAAGTTGTTGCATGTTTTCTAATTTTGGATTTTCTTTATTTTTGAACTTGTTTGCTTGTTTTCAATTTTGTGTGTTGCATGTTTTTTTGGATTTTGTTTGGAGGCCACATTGCCACACACACCTGGACACGCCCACAACGGCACAGGTGTTCCCAATCAACTAAGCAGCGTGCCGACTGGGACGCTGATTTAAAAAAGGCAGCTGCTTGGTTGGAGGGACAGACACCGGACATGGGAAGGTTTGGTTGGGGAAGGCCGATCTTGGAGGGAGCCGGACGGAGCGAGTGAGAGGGAAGCAGCGGGAGAGCCTTGGGGACTGACGGCAGGAGGCCCGCCGGAGCGAGGTGGAGAGACGCGCACCGGAGAGAGAGACGCGCACCGGAGAGAGAGACGCGCACCGGAGAGAGAGACGCGCACCGGAGAGAGAGACGCGCACCGGAGAGGGAGACGCGCGCCGGAGAGGAGCGCGCCGGAGAGACGCGCACCGGAGCGAGCGAGGTGCAGGGACGCGCACCGGAGCAAGGTGCAAGGACGCACGCCGGAGAGACGCTCACCGGAGCGGGGTGCAGAGAGGCCCGTCATGGAGCGAGGCGCAGAGGCACGCTGGCGAGAGGCGCGTGTTGGAGGAGACCTCGCAGGCCAGCTACGCTGGAGAGGCCCACACGCGCAGCGTGCCGAAACGAGGACCCAGCGCTGGGGTGGACGGTGCCCTCCATTATACCCGCCAAGTGCACGTCTTTTAACAGACTTCCCCATTGACTCTGCTGCTCTCCACCATCTGGATTTTTATCTTTCTTTTTAATCTTTTCTCTTTTATCTATCTTTTTTTATCTTTTTCCTTTTAACGTATTTTATTGAACACTTTTAGCGAGCTCGTCTTTTTACGTAAATTATTGAACTTTTAATCTATTAAACTTTTTAAGGCCCTGCTCACAATCGCCGCAGTCTGTTTGGTTTTTATGTTTTTTTTAAAGATGATCGCACCTCTCGGGTGCCACAAATAGGATGGAAAGACACCAATAAATAAATGCTTTTCAGCTTATGCCTGTAATCTGTTGCTGCGTATTTTTATTAACAAACTTACATTAAGTCCTGCATAATTTCTCTCAGTTCCACCCTCACATACAATTTACACTACACCCGGTTAAGTAACCGCTATGTTTAGATGTAACGTTAGCAAAATAATGTGCCTCAATTTACATCTATAACATGGCAGATTATCACACAACGTAGTTAGCAAAGAGAACATAAACGTTACCTGTTGGCAACCGTGTACGAGTTGGATGCATGTAGCGGGTGTTTTCTCTTCAGATGCTGCAACATTGATGTCGTGCTGTTGTGGTAGGCCAATTCTGCTTTGCAGTGGATGCATTGCGCTGTGTTGTCCTTTCTGTTTAGCCTAAAATGTTCCCAAACTTTTGACATTTTTTGTCGCTTTCGGGGTTCTCCTTCTGAGCATTCTCCGGTTCCCTCCATAGCTACAAACTTAGCACAAGCGCTCCAGGCGCTAACGGAAGTGGTAGCGTTGTGCAACACAAAAACCCTCCGGCTAGACCAGTGTGCTGCGTATTTAACAGCATTGCTTATTACAATACAATAAATTCGTGGCAGATAAATTTCCTCGAGAATTTTTTGTAATCGAGTTACTCGAGTTACTCGATGAATCGTTTCAGCCCTAGTTTAGATGCCTGTCAAAATTCTTGTGCTTCCCGAACCACTTCCCAAAGCAGTCACCTGGTATCACTGTAGCGAGGCCTCAGACGTCATTAATTTTGGCCCCGCCTCTAAATGAATCACGCCTCGACACGCGCTTCGGGGAAACGCACCCTCCATTACTCGACACACGCCTCGAAGCCTCGGCTCATCTCATAACATCACTACCTGACAGCATAGCTGACAGCTCATAACAGCCAATGCAGATCCATGTGAGTGTAAAGCATTATACTGTCTATAGTATCTATTACGGATGGGACGATTTATGAAAACCGTCCGAACCGTTTGCTTCGACTGTCTCGGTTCGATTCGCATGTGTTGCGTTCGGTTCATGCGCTGCTCCTTTTTCTCATAGGCGACGCGGGTACATTCCAGAGCAGAAGGTGGCGGTACTGCGACCAAAGCCAACCACCAGTAGTAAACAAGAAGAAGAAGAATTGAAGCAGCTTAGCGTAGCAGGGAAAAAAATCAGTTGTTGTGTAGAATTGTGTGGGTATGGCGAGTGGGAAAGAACAGGAGTTGGAAGACGCGCCAGCAGCACTTTATAGGTCTGCTGTATGGGAGCGCTTTGCATTTAGAGTGACCTACGATGACGGCTGAAAGAAAGTTGTGGATAAAAGTGCAACAGTGTGCAAGCATTGTGCAACCCTGAAATCCCACATACTCCGTCAGCAACCCCCGCTCCGCCCCGCTGCGCTCCAGACCGGCTGCTCAAAGCAAAGCCTACAGCCTCCACTGTGGCTCCCGTCCTCTCCCCTCTGAGTCCCTTGGAGATCGTAGAGAGCATGCGCGAGATGATTAAATTCAAAGCTGCAAAACATACGGAAATGATCCAGGGTTTCCGCAGATCATTTAAAATAATTACAATCCATTATTTTGGGGGGAATTTTTTTCATTAATTTCATAAATTTTTATGGGATTTCGGTGTAACAATCAACATATACTGAATCGAACCGAACCGAAAACCGTGACCACGAAACCGTGAATCGAACCGAACTGTTGATTTTGTGAACCGTTCCACCCATAGTATCTATTATTATTATGTTTGTGTATCACGATGGTTCATAAGGAAACCATACAGCTGTTTTACGCAGCAAATCCAACATGCTCAAATCAACAGTCAGATTTGATTTTAACACCCTTGAAGTGTCTATGTGGGTCCACACCAGAGAGTGTTAATTCGACTCTTTTTGGAGAGTTGGCATTGTAACTCTTATTTAGTGTTAAATAATAAATCTTTCTGGAGTTGATAATTTAACACTTAATTACACCAACTAGGTGTTAGAATTGGAATATTAACACTCACATGGAATGTTTTCCTAATTACATAGGAGTTATTCTCTAGTTGATAAAAATTTTACTTTTTGGAACATATAAGAATCCCTTTGGAAAAATAAATAAATAATGAAGCAATGTTTGTTTTTTTCAGCAAATATTTATTTCAAAAGTGCATCACAATTGGAAAAATATTTTTTTCAAAACATTTAACAATGTGGAACCTTTGCCTCTATCCATTTCAATACTTTGTAACAAAATTCTGAAGAGAACTAAATTTAAACAAAAAAATCTATTCATGCACTGCAGAGGAGGTTAATTTCTCCAATTAAACCGCCGTTTGCTGCATCGATTTTTATAGGAGACAGTCTTCCGATAGATGGGGATTCACGCAGCTCCATGTGTTGACGATAACATTTCCCCAATCATTCTTTTAGGTGTATCGATGTTGATGAGTTTAGCCAAAAAATACATAAAATATTCGTCTACAAACCTTTTTTTCAAAGCTTTTACAAAGCTTACAAGTTAGCTAAACATGATTAGGCTATCACCAAAGCAATGTAGCTAATGTCTATCACACGGCTTTAACTTGACTCAAAAAATGCCATAGAGTTAGAAGCGAATAAAACTTGAAACCATCTGAGAGAAATGATTTACCAGGCTGGGTAAACGGGTCTGCATGACGGCAAAATTTAGAGTAAAGTTTTCCTCCGTTCGGTACCTGTAGCAATGGAGTCTGTGAATGTACTCTTTGGGTGTCAAATCCACTATAGGACTTCAGAGTTGATAGACAAAGAGTTATTTTTTCCATTTTAACACCTCCAAATTTATTATGTAACGCTATTTTTTAACAATCAATTTTAACTACTAACATGTGACACCTCAGAGTTATATTTGAAAATATATATACATATATATATGTATATCAGAATTCATAAGTGATTTTTAGAAAAGCAACAATTTAATTTCACAGTTTTGAAGGTGGGTGGAACTAACAGCTGCTAAATGTGAGAGCTGATTGGCTGCAGCATTTTTGCACTCACACATGATTTGTAGATCAGACCAAAGTCGAGCTCAAACCTGTTTCTTATTTCAGGAAACTAAAGTCACACAGCCACCGTGACTGAGAGGAGAAATGGAGCAGCGGGCAGTTCAGCTGGATCTAGAAACCTTCTCCTGTTCAATCTGTCTGAATCTACTGAAGGATCCAGTGACTATTCCCTGTGGACACAGCTACTGCATGGGCTGCATTAAAACACACTGGGATGAAGAGAATCAGAAAGGAATCCACAGCTGCCCTCAGTGCATGAAAACGTTTATACCAAGGCCTGACCTGGAGAAGAACACCATGTTAGCAGCTTTAGTGGAGCAGCTGAAGAAGACTGGACTCCAAGCTGCTCCTGCTGATACCTTCTATTCTGGACATGAAGATGTGTTCTGTGATTTCTGCACTGGAGGAAAACTGAAAGCCATCAAGTCCTGTTTATTCTGTCTGGCCTCTTACTGTGAGAAACACCTTCAGCCCCATTATCATGTGGCTCCACTGAAGAAACACAAGCTGGTGAAACCTTCAAAGAACCTCCAGGAGAACATCTGCTCTCAACATGATGAGGTGATGAAGATGTTCTGTCGTACTGATCAGAAGTGTATCTGTTATCTCTGCTCTGTAGAACAACATAAAGGCCATGACACAGTGTCAGCTGCAGCGGAAATGACTGAGAGGCAGAGAGAGCTGGAGGAGAGACGAGGAAGAATCCATCAGAGAATCCAGGACAGAGAGAAAGATGTGAAGCTGCTTCAACAGGAGGTGGAGGCCATCAATCACTCTGCTGATAAAACAGTGGAGGACAGTGAGAAGATCTTCACTGAGCTGATCCGTCTCATCCAGAAAAGAAGCTCTGATGTGAAGCAGCAGATCAGATCCCAGCAGGAAACTGAAGTGAGTCGAGTCAAAGAGCTTCAGGAGAAGCTGGAGCAGGAGATCACTGAGCTGAAGAAGAAAGAAGCTGAGCTGAAGCAGCTCTTAAACACAGAGGATCACAACCAGTTTCTCCACAGCTACCCCTCACTGTCAGCACTCAGTGAGTCTACACACTCATCCAGCATCAATATCCGTCCTCTGAGACACTTTGAGGATGTGACAGCAGCTGGGTCAGAGCTCAGAGACAAACTACAGGACATTCTGAGAGACACATGGACAAACATCTCACTGATAATCACTGAGGAGGAGGTTCTACTGTCAGAACCAGAACCACAGAATAGAGTTGGATTCTTAAAATATGCACGTGAAATCACATTTGATCCAAACACAGCACACACAGGGATGTTACTATCAGAGGGGAACAGGAAGGTTGCAGTGACTGATGGACATCAGTGTTATTCTAATCACTCAGAGAGATTCACTGATTTGTATCAGGTTCTCAGTAGACAGAGTCTGACTGGACGCTGTTACTGGGAGATGAATGCAAGGTCAGGGTCTAATGTATCAGTCACATACAAGGATATCAGCAGAACAGGTAGTGGGAATGAAAGGAAGTTTGGATATAATGACAAATCTTGGACATTATACTATAATGATTATAATTTTAAATTTGGTCACAACAACATCTGGACCTCCATCTCAGGTTCTGTTTCCTCCAGAATAGGAGTGTACCTGGATCACTCAGCAGGTGTTCTTTCCTTCTACAACGTCTCTGAAACCATGACTCTCCTCCATAGAGTCCAGACCACATTCACTCAGCCGCTGCATGTTGGTGTTTATTCCTATGGAGAGTTCTGTAAACTCAAATAGATTTTCCTTTCTAGGTTCATGGCTCTGGTGTCTCTCTGCTCTGCTGTTCTGTTATTCATTCTTTTTTTTCTTTTTTTTTTTTTATGTAGAACTTTGTGTCTGTGTTGAGTCATAAAGGATATCACTGTTGACGTTTTCTTTTATTCTACTGACTCAGTGATATTTCTACATATTATAATCTTCTCTGGGCTCTAATTGTTCTGCTTTAATTTTTGTATTTATGTGGATGTTCTAATTTTTGCTCTACTGCTCTGCAGAACAAATGTTCTTCTTTATATCAGCTGAGAATGAAATGAACCGAACTTGCTTCTGTTATCCTGAGGACAAATTAAAACTCATTAACTGAGAACTGATGTCATTTCATTTTCCTTTAGATTTGAACAATGTTTGTCTGGTTTCATACAATAACATTACTTGACTACAGATAAATGTGGAAAGTTTCTTTTTAGTTATTCCTAAAAATTTTGTATTTTAACATCCAAAGTGCAGAAACATTTTCTGTGTCATGTGATGATGGAGAAGATCAGATGTTTGGCTTCATCTTGATTCATCAAGAACACTGTGGTTCCACCTCTACTACAGAGAGAGACAGAAAGAAAACCTTTATTACAGAACTGATCCGTTTATCTAATAATGCAA
Organism: Cyprinodon tularosa; assembly: GCF_016077235.1. Lineage (NCBI taxonomy): Eukaryota > Metazoa > Chordata > Actinopteri > Cyprinodontiformes > Cyprinodontidae > Cyprinodon > Cyprinodon tularosa. The sequence goes on along the minus strand of NW_024038824.1, from coordinate 27,318 downwards.
AGAAGAAAACGAGTAATAATTTTAATCCTGAAATGTTCGCCTCATGACACTTATTTAGATTAAGGTCATTTATGTTGGAAATATGAAGGCTAGACTATATTTTCTATTAGGTCTGATTCACTAAACTGATATTGTGGATTATGCTGTGATTTTCTGGATAGCTTTGCTTAATTGTTGGATTTCGGTCACATAATTTTGATGATGCACAGTTTTAGATGGAAGGCAGAGAGAAAGTTGCCATGGTGATTTATTCTGTGTTGCCAGCCTGCTCCAGTTATCTGTTCAGGCAATGGTCATAATGCTCAGAAATCATTTTTCTGTTTTCTTATTTGTGCTTTGATTTTCTTAACCCACATTAAAAACTGAAACACATTTGCTGTCAGTCAAGTATTATTTTAATATTATTATGGTAGCCTATACCATTATTAACTCTATAGGTATCAATGTGGACATTGTCCCTGTTCAACTGTTTTTACAAACTGCTGTTGTTTAAAGTTTGACAAAAAGCCTTTAATAGACTGTTGATCTGTGAAGTGGATTAAAGGAATTGCTGACAAAGAAGCAGATATTTTCTCTCCAAACACATTTTTATTCACACTGTAGATCAGTGTTTCCCAACCTTTTTCAACACGTGTTCCCCTTTGGGCATTTTGTCTCACCATGAGTTCCCCTCTCAGTCAAAACTATTGATGACTGCCCAAAGGTGGAATATACAATAAGTTTTATGAAATACAAATATTTTACTTGATCTTTTAATTTGAGCATTTAATTTGTAGGCATTTTATTATTTCCATCTCAAATAAAAAACAACAGAAGTATGTTGCCTGGAAGTTAGAAAGGAATAGAAATAAATAAAATCATAAATCTGTATTTATAAAACTGGAGCTCCTCTGAGTAACTCCCTGATAATCACATTTAAGCTTGAAGAATTAGGAACAAAATGGAGAACAAAAAGTATAGTCAGACTGACTTATTTAGTTTTACTTTGTTTTCATCAAGACACCTGAGCTGCTTTGATGAGCTCTGAAAGCTCAGTGTAAAAACATCTGATTCAATGCTGTTCTGTACATCCAGTCTGTTCCTCTGCTTGGTTTGGTTGGTGTCACAGCTGCAGGTGAACTCACACATATAAGAAAAACTTACTTTTTGCTTTATAGATGCTTGTTTAATTTTTCAACTTGGTCGTCAGATAGCAAAACAGATCCCAGCCCTGTTCTATTTATTACCTAAGAAATAAAACATTTCATCTAGTCCTTGCAATGCACTGGCAGACCACTAGGGGCATGCATAATAATAATAATAATAATAATAGAACTTTATTGATCTCACACTGCTCTATCCACTAGGCCAACACTCCCCCTAAGTTGGGAATCACTGCTGTAGATGATGAAGCACTTATATTATTATGACTTTCAGATAGGAAAGAGTGTTTCAGCACCCTTTGGCGATATGTGCTGGGCTCAGGTTTTCTGCTGGTGGTTGGTTCCTATCGGCAGTAGGAGATGATGTAATCTTAGCAAAGCCACCATTTGCTGCACCATCAGCATGTGTGTTTGACGTTAAATTATGTTAAATGGATAAATACTCATGTTCATAACCTTGCCTGGACACCAAAGGAAGAACAAAAAAATTAATCTCACACATTTTGAGAGAAACATGTGCCTGTGTTTTGTGCAAAGAACAACGTTAAACCAACTTGAATGTGGCACAGTTTGCTTTTTTCACAAAAAGCAAAAGGTGTTGAAAAAGCAGTGAGTCAGCATGTGATCAGCTGGTGGACCATCAGGTGTTTCTGAGTCTCACCAGCAGAGCTTACAGCGGTCCACCAGACTCTTCACCTTCAGCACCATGTAGAGCAGGCAGAGCAGCTTCACCTGATTCAGAACCATTAGAATCCAGGGATAAACATCCAAAAACTGAATATAATGGTTGATTTAAACCCTCTGAGCTGCAGCTGCTCTCCAGACAGATCCTCCTGACTAACATCCTTACCTTACTGATGTTTTGGATCCTTTAGTTGTTCATAGATTTACTGTTTTATGTTTTTATGGACAGAGTAAAGAGGTAAATGTTGCTTGTTGCTATATAATATGAACAGTTTCTCTGATGGTGAAACTGAATGTGGGTTTGGTCCACAATCTGCAGCCAACAGAAATGTTCTGCTTCTCTTTGATGCTAAGTCTGAGTAGGTCCACACAGACTTCCTAAAAGGCTCTGCAGGAGATGTTTTATTCAACCATCAGCAGCTAAAAAAAACATGAGACAGAAGTTAGGCTACGTTCAACAGCAGCCTGAAGTGACCAAAATTATTATATTTTTTTTGCCCCCATGCGACCTGGATCTGATCTTTTCATGGCAGTCTGAACAACACAGATGATTTGTTCCAATGTGACCCAGGCTGCTTGGCTATGTGGTCCTGAATTCAATACTATCAGAATCAGAAATACTTTAATAATCCCAGAGGGAAATTACTTTTGTTACACGCTCTAGTTACAGTTTTACATGATATATACACACATCCAACTATACAATATAATAAGATATAGAAAAATAAGAATAAAAAGAGATAAAATATATATACACATATAGCTCTTCTGTACATATATCTGTATGTATATCTATGTATATGTAAAAACTAAATCCAAATAAAGTGAAAAGTCCAATTAAAGTGAATAAATCCAAGTAAAGTGATATGTGGCGTGCAAAAATAGTGCATAAATGTCAATTACGGACGGGGGGGGGGGGCTGAATCACTTGAGGGAGGCGTTATATAGGTTGATGACCACAGGTAGGAATGATTTCCTGTGGCGCTCTGTGGAGCATCTGGGTAGGAGGAGTCTTCTGCTGAAGGAGCTCGTCTGCTGGACCAGTGTGTTGTGGAGGGGATGTGAGTCATTGTCTAAGATAGACTGAAACCTGGACAGCATCCTCCTCTCTGCCACGGTGGTCAGGGTGTCCAGCTGCTCCCCCACAACATCACCGGCCCTCTTGATCAGTTTGTTCAGTCTGTTGTTTTCAGCGACCCTCAGCCCACTGCCCCAGCATGTGACAGCAAAGAAGAGCGTGCTAGCAACAACAGACTCATAAAACATCCTCAGCATCGTCCCACAGATGTTAAAGGACTTCAGCCTCCTCAGGAAGAATAGTCGGCTTTGGCCCTTTTTGTAGACCGCCTCGGTGTTTCTAGTCCAGTCCAACTTATTGTTAAATAACACTCCCAGGTACTTATACTCCTCCACAGTGTCAACAGGAACCCCCTGGATGGAAACAGGGGTCACAGGTGTTTTTGTCCTCCTCAGATCCACTATGAGCTCCTTAGTCTTTGTCACATTGAGCTGCAGGTGGTTCAGCTCACTCCAAGTGACAAAGTTGCCCACCACGGTCCTGTATTCACTCTCCTCACCCTTTTCAATGCAGCCAACAATTGCTGAGTCATCAGAAAACTTCTGAAGGTGGCAGGACTCAGAGCAATAGCTGAAGTCCGAGGTGAAAAGGGTGAAGAGGAAGGGGGAGAGGACAGTCCCCTGAGGCGCCCCAGTGTTGCTGACCACCCTGTCAGACACACAGTTCTGTAGGCGTACATACTGTGGTCTGCCCGTCAGGTAATCAACAATCCAGGACACGATGGGGGCCTCCACCTGCATCGCAGTCATCTTCTCACCTAGTAGAGCCGGGCGGATGGTGTTGAAGGCGCTGGAGAAGTCAAAGAACATGATTCTCACAGTGCTCGCCGGCTTGTCCAGGTGATTGTAGACTCTGTTCAACAGGAAGATAATGCTGTCCTCCACTCCCAGGCGGGGCTGGTAGGCGAACTGTAGTGGATCAGTGAAGGGCCTGACCATGGGCCTTAGCTGCTCCAGGACAAGCCTCTCAAAGGTCTTCATGATATGGGACGTCAGTGCTACCGGTCTGTAGTCCTGAGGGTCGCTAGGGCGCGAAGTCTTTGGCACCGGAACGAGGCAGGACGTCTTCCACAGCACGGGTACCCTCTGGAGGAGCATGCTCAGGCTGAAGACTAGGCTAAATATTCCACACAGCTGGTTGGAACAAGCTTTGAGCACCCAGGGGAGTACACCATCGGGGCCCGCAGCTTTGCCAGAGTGGAGTCTGGTTAGCTGTCTTCTCACTAGGTCAGGAGTGAAGGACACTGTAGAGGTGACTGTAGGGGGAGGGGTGAGGTCCTCATGTTCTGTAGGACAGGATGTGAAGCAGGGGGGAGGGGTGGAGACGGTGGATGTGGATTGCAGTGGTGAAGAGCAGACAGGGGGTCTGTATGGAGGAGGAGTGGAAGAAGGTGGAGTGCTCGTTGGAGGGAGGCCAGCAGTGGAGGGTTGTGGGGGATGGGCCGCAGTATCAAACCTATTAAAAAATAAGTTCAGTTCATTGGCCCGGTCCACGCACCCTTCCAACCCCACAACAGTGGACTTCTGGAACCCTGTGATGGTTTTCATCCCACTCCACACATCCCTCATGTTGTTGGTCATGAGTTTATTCTCCAGCTTTCTCCTGTATTTGTCCTTAGCCTCCTTGATTTTTCGTTTGAGTACCCCTAGTCTGATCTTTTCAAATTCAACCTGTGTCTGAACAGCCAGGTCACATTCATCCGACCTGAACGCCATTAATAGCCGACAAAGGTCACTATTCTGCGTCTTGCTATGCAGAAGCGGCAAGAAAAACGACAACCATGGTGGACGATGATGCAGAGAGCAGTATTTATGTTTAACTGTCTTAAAAAGATTGAGTTTTTAAGTTATGGAAAGATTTCTAGTTGCGCTCCAGCACTACCATCCATGTTTACTCCCCTAAACACAGAGCACGCTTGCCTCCTCTACTGCACATGCGGGACACTTAGGTTTTATGATTGCAGTTCACACAGGAGGTCACATACAAGTCGCATATATTTGGAAATGTAAACAGCAACGCAAAAAAATCTGATTTCACAAAAAAAATGGAATTGAGCATCAAGGCCTGCAGTGTGAAGGTAGCCTTAAACCAACATGTGCTCCTTGAATCTGGTCGGAGGTGATTGATCACTTCAAGGCTTTCAGCTGTTTTCTTCTCCAAAGCTACAGCTAACAGTATGGAGGCTGCAGAGCACAAACAGAGGTCTGATTGGCTGTCAGCAGTTTGTTCTGTTCTAATAACCATTGAGAACCGAATCATGTCTGCTGCTCTACAAACTCATCTGCCTTCTGTTCACATTTTGCTTTGCTTTGAACTGAGGTCTTATTCATTCATTTTACACGGTGGTGTCAAAACTACACACATTTGTTACTGAAGTAGAAGTATAAATACTGCAGTTTAAAAACACTCTGGTAAACGTTGAAGAATCAACTTGACCTCTTTACTCAAGTAAAAGTGAAAAAGTATGTGCTCCAAAAACTACTTAAAGTATAAAGTAACCTTTAAAAAAAAGCAGCCAGTGCCACTATATGAATTGAAAGCTCAATTTTTCGACTATTTCGCAAAATTTGAGATTCTTTGCGATAGGGCCAAGGATGAGGGAGGTCTTGTTGGTCTCCATCACCCGATACGCTTTCGCCTGTGTCCGACCTTTCAGACATTTCAGCATCTTTTTCTGTAGCATGGCATAGACTATTCACGTTTGCATTTTGAAGAACACCTGCTTGCTTCTGATGATTTCCTTTAGCTAACCAATGAGTGTTTGCGTTATATGATTCATCCAATTACACTAGTTTTCACTAGATGTGGATGGAGCCAATGATCTGCATTGAATGGAGCACATGAAGTGAAATAAATATTTATAAACATTAAAGCCAAGCCAAGAGTAACGAGTAAGATTTGTTTTCAAAATGTAAGGAATAGAAAGTACAGATACTTGTGTGAAAATGTAATCAGTAGAAGTCAGAAGTAAAAAGAAAAATAAGTAATGGAGTAATGAATAGATTCCTAAAAAGTGTACTTAAGTACAGAAACAAAGTATTTGTAATTTGTTACTCGACACCTCTGATTTTACATTATTCATATTGTGCACATCTTAGACCAGACACACAAACACAGTTTATCATTTACATCATGCTCTTTGATAAAACTGGACAAGTAAAATACTTACATTCCAGTTTCAAGTTAATAGTTAAAAGTTTAACAGTTACTAATTATTGTTAATGTATCAAAAAAAAACTCACTACTCTGCTAAATTATTGTTTTTAATACTGAGAACCTGAAGGTGTCGCTGTTGTATCACTTTGTCTTCCCAGGGTAAGACTGTTACAGTTTCTCAAATGCTAAAACACATTTCACAAACGTTTCGTCCATGTTCTTCAATGTCTAAACACAACACCCTTTTCTAAAGCTACATAAACACAACCACACCTTCTCCCTTCAAAACTCAAACTTTCACACCAAAAGAGTAGCTCGAAGCTTTCAAAAATGTAAACACTATACACATCATTACACACTACAGCAAAACAATTGAAAACACAATGCTCAATTTGTGAGAAGGTTCTTTGTTTCTTTACTGCCAATGCATATTTTTAGAAACTTTACAGTTATGGATCTTCTTAGAGTTCTGCAGAGGATTGGGCATTTAGATTTGTGAGTTTCATACGAAGGGTATAAATCTATAGTAAATTCTGTACACTACTGTAACACAACTCACTGCAAAAGCAGAATCTATAGCACATAACAGTACTCTTGAAAACATGATCAGGGTGTGAAGTTTTTTTTATTCATTTTACAGTATTTACACCACAATCACTGTGCGGCATCATGTCGCTGAGCTGCATAAGGCCACATCACCTCATCCACATCACAGGCTATATTGTCTCTTGCCAGGCAACACACGCCAGCTCCATTGCCCTTAGGAGGTTTTCTCTAGTGTATGGTTGTCTGTCATAAACCTTCCATCTCCACGATGAGAAGAACTCCTCTATAGGGTTCAGGAAAGGGGAGTAGGGTGGCAGACAGACGTTTAAAAAGTGGTTACTGTTGGTGGTGAACCACTCACTGATTTGGTTTGTTGTGTGGAAGCGTACATTTTCCCAAATGATCACATAAATGGGATGTTCGGGCCCAGGATGGTGTTGTTGGCGGTCTAGGAGGATATCTTTTAGCTCCTCCAGGAAGGTTAGGAGACGTTGGGTGTTGTAAGACCCAAGGACAGCCTGCCGGTGGACAAGCCCCTCCAAACCCATGGCCGCACAAAGAGTAATTTTACCCCCCCCCGTTGGCCAGGAACCTCAGTGATGGCTCTTTGGCCAATGATGTTACGGCTCTTTGCCTTCGTTTGTGCAGGTTGAAGCCAGCCTCATCCAGGAAGAGGTACTCATGAGGTCTGGCCATCGCGTCCAACTGTAATATCCTCTGTGAAAATGTGAAAGTGCACAGGTGTTCAGAGCAACAGTCAATCAGGTAGCATATTACGTACTGTATTGTAGAGAAGTAATGTAGGCCACTGAGCAACACAGTATGTTTACTATCTGTACTGTGAACATGGATGTATACTTACTTGCACATACTCGTAACGTAGGTCTTTGTGTCGTGCAGAGTTTCGCTCAAAGGGAACCCTATAGACTTGTTTCATCCGCATCTTTTGGCGCCGGAGAACTCAGTCTATTGTGGCCAAGCTGACATCATCAATGCCCTCAAAGTTCACATTCTCGTCAATGACTTTGTCTCTGATCTCCCGGAGTCTGATGAGGTTGTTCTCACAAACCATATCCACAATGGGGGTTTCTTGTGCCGCTGTAAATATGGCAACCCGCCCACCTCTATGTGGCATTCTTTCAACTCTAAAGAAAGAAACAGGTTGTCAATTGACATGTTTTACAATACAGTAACAACTGATTTGAAACTACTGTAATAGACTACTTTCACAGGCTTGTAAAATTGTATTGTGACAAAGAAAGCAATAGAGTACAATACCTGTTGTGTTGTCTGAATGCCCTGATAATGGTGGCCACGGTGAACCTACTCAGGTTTGGACGGACTCTTAGTCCTGCTTCAGCCATTGTCATGCCATGGACAATGACTGTTGCTCGCATCTCGTCCGTAATGATGGTACGAGGTTGTCTTGCTCTCCCTCCTGGACCTTCTCTTCCTCCTTGGCCTCCTCCTCTTCCTCTTTGGCCTCCTCCTCTTCCTCTTTGGCCTCCTCCTCTTCCTCTTTGGCCTGCTCCACTTCCTCCCTGGCCTGCTCCACTTCCTCCCTGGCCTGCTCCACTTCCTCCCTGGCCTGCTCCACTTCCTCCCTGGCCTGCTCCTCTTCCTACCTGGCCTGCTCCTCTTCCTCCCTGGCCTGCTCCTCTTCCTCCCTGGCCTGCTCCTCTTCCTCCCTGGCCTCCTCCACTTCCTCCCTTGCCTCCTCCTCTTCCTCCCTGGCCTGCTCCTCTTCCTCCCTGGCCTCCTCCTCTTCCTCCCTGGCCTCCTCCTCTTCCTCCCTGGCCTCCTCCTCTTCCTCCCTGGCCTGCTCCTCTTCCTCCCTGGCCTGCTCCTCTTCCTCCCTGGCCTGCTCCACTTCCTCCCTGGCCTGCTCCACTTCCTCCCTGGCCTGCTCCTCTTCCTCCCTGGCCAGCTCTGCTCCCTCCTCTGACGCGATTACCTCTTCCCCTGACTCTGCCTTCATCCATTGTGTTTGTTTGGAATCTTCAGCAAACTGTGCACTCTGAACTTGCTTTTATACATGTGGTCACAGCATTAGCAACAGGTGTTTTCAATTTTGAGTTGTTGTGTGTAATGAATGACGCCAGGTGTGTTCATTTTGTTCAAATATTGCTGACTGTGGCAAGCATTTTGCATCACATGAGCTTTCCTTTGAGAATATGAGCAGAGTTCTTTTGCAACTTGTGTTTTAGCAAGGAAAAATGTGTTAAGATTTATGTGAATGGAGGATTGTGTTTTGTGAATTGTGTCTTCATGTGAAATGTGTTTATGATATTGGAAAATGATGGCTAGATTTAGTAAATGTGTTTAGACAACTGGTCATTTGGTTTAGAGGATTGGCTTTTGTGTTTTAGCATTTGAGAAAAACTGTAATGGCACTGTATATTGGTGCTTTTTTCACAAATAGTCTCTCAGGGAAATGTATTAGTTGCATCGACTTTTTAAGGAACGGGGAAGGGAGGAAGTGAAGTATGCCGTAAAGCAGTCTGCATATTTGTAGTTTTTTGTGTGGCTGGGTTACTGCCCCCCTCCTCAATGATGCAGTGATGGTAAAATAATTTAAATAATGTACTAAAATAAGCAAATGTTGCATCTATCTATTTCTTTGATTTGATTAAAAAGAGGTGCAAGAGGGATGTGAAAAGTTACTATATATTGTGTGAAAGTTGCTAAGTTTGCATCAATGTCTGTGCACTAAGGAGGTGATAACAACATATGAAGAGGTTGCAGCAAAAAGCATGAATAAAATAAAGCACAATAAATTAAAATATAGTCAGAGCATACCAACTTAGAGCTATATACATTATAAATCTATTTTTATCATACAGTTTTCTAGAATTCCAAGTTTTCCCTTTTATTAAAAATGCCTCCACTTATCTGGAACAAACTTCCAGCAAACTGTAAAAGTGCGGAAAGCCTGAGTTCCTTTAAATCAAGACTAAAAACACATTTGTTTAGGATTGCCTTCGACTGTTCTAGTCAAACAGTTCAACTGAAACATCGTTAGTTCAACCTTTTTATTTTCTTTAGTCCAACTGTTTTAATGTTCTTTTTTGTTTCTGCATTTATTTCCTACTTGCTTTGATTCTGTTTTATTTTCCTATATTTTAATCATGTAAAGCACTTTCAAATCTCGAATTGTGTTATACAAATAAATTTTTCAAATCAAAATTATTTGTTGCATTTTCAAGTTGTAAAGAGGTAGTCTATGTAGGCCTATCTCATGTGCTGTGATGTCATGTCATGTTATTTATCATGTTATTCATTAATTGCAAACTTGCAAACTTTAAGTATCACTAGTCTTTTTTTTTAGCTATGGATGTCGGACATTATTATGGATGGCAATGTTTATTTTGTTACTAAATATGTGCAATCCAGAGTAAATCCCAACATATACACTGTACACTAGTGTGTAAGCTACAGAACGCTCAGTCATGCTGTATAGGCCTATTGTACATTTTCTGGCTATCTTTACTCTTTCATTTCTGACATACAAGATCAGAATTTTTAATTCTCAAAATGACTTAACATAATGCTGTCAAATGAGCCCATTGAATTTGCAGTTTCTTATTTCTTTGAACTATATGTATTGCCATGGGTGCCTGAATATTTTAGCGTACATAGCCATATTATTTTCTTTGTAGTACTGGAGCTGCTGTGCTGGTCTGAATATCCATACATCCATCATGATCTTGGACAGTGGGTTTCAAAGTGGGGGCCAGAGACCTTGGGGGACCACAGCAGGTTGGCAGGAAAGGTATAGCACAACAAAGTGAGTCATTTAATAAACTGGGCAACTAACAACCAAAATAAACCAAAAATATGCAAAAAGAAAAAAACATTAGTATATTACCGGTAATCTTCCCTATAGCCTAAAACAATTCTACCAGGTCAAACACGCCATTGGTTTTGCAAGGGTATTTCTGTGCGCTATGTTAGTGTGCAAGCTTAACATTTCCAATTATTAATTATTTTTAATTGGATGTAGCTTGTTGCAAGAAATACAAACCCTGCTCAAAGAACAAAATAAAAGTATGGTTCTGTGTTGAGCTGAATCGGGACACAATTTGGTTAAAATGCAGGAAATTGCATCTAAGAAATACAAAATGTTACTATATTTACTGTTTATGCTTATATCTGCATATTTTATGTATTACAGACTTGAATATATATATATATATATATATATATATATATATATATATATATATATATATATATATATATATATATATATATATATATATATATATATATATATATATATATATATATATATATATATATATATATATATATATATATATATATATATAATATGTTATTTGGTTCAGCACATGTTGTGCCTATAAATAACCAGCAGGGGGAGTCTAGCGCGAGTATAAAATGGTAAAGAGCGGCAGAACTACTTCCTCATCCCAGAGTTTAAAAAATGTATTCATAAAAGAATATCAGATCAATTGTCGGTTTTTACAGCAGAAATGGTGGCAGTTATATTAGGCTTGCAATGGGTGGAGGAGATTCGACCAATCAGGGTGGTGGTGTGCACAGACTCTAAAGCAGTAGTGGAAAGTATTAAGGGAGAAGGAAATAATAGAAAAGATTTGGTATTAGAAATTCATCATATTTTATTTAGATTATATAGGGGTGGCATTGATGTTTGGTTTTGTTGGGTGCCGGCACATGAAGGAGTAAAAGGCAATGAAAAGGCAGATAAATTAGCTAAAAGGGCTTTAGAGGGGGAAATAACGATTTCAATTCCTTTTGGAAAAGGGGAAGGGAAATCACTTATTAAAAGTAAAGAAATGGAGGAATGGCAAAAAATATGGAACGAAGATAGGAAAGGAAGAAGATTATATGAAGTGCAAAAGTCAGTTCGAATTCGAAACATTAATGAAAGAAACAGAAGAGAAGAAATAATAGTTAGTAGATTAAGAATAGGTCATACCTACTTAAATGACATGCTTTATTTAATAGGGAGGAAAAATAGTGATAAATGTGAGAAATGTGGTGAAAAAGAAAATGTAGAACACATACTGATGAACTGTAAGTTATATGAACACGAAAGGGAAAAATAAAGAGAATAGTTAGAAGTATAGGGCATAAATGGAATCTTAAAGGAATATTAGGAAATTAAGGAAACATAACAGATATTCATAAACTAAGGAAAGCATTGTTTATGTATCTTAAGAATACAAAATTAAAAAATAGAATCTAATAGATGTGAAGTAACGCTGCTACACACTCATGTACAGTAGGTGGCGGTATGCACCTTAAAGTTGCTTGTGATCTGCGATAATAGAAGAAGAAGAAGAAGAAGAAGAAGAAGAAGAAGAAGAAGAACTACTTCCTCTGTTAATTCATGGAAAAAACGTGTCTGTGGCTCATTCAGTCAATTATCCCCCTTTTCAGGTATGATTTCACACATTAACACACCTGTGCCTTTGGTAGTGGGTTCACTAAATGCTAGACAGCTCGTAAATATATTTCATTACCAAATATATGTGCATCTTTTGTTGTTAAGAATGTTTCCTGACAGCAGCGGCGTAGGAAGCGGGGGGGGATGGGGGGGACATGTCCCCCCCCAATATAAAAGCCAGGTGGATATGTCCCCCCCAAAAAATTGTACCGCAAAATATTAGATTTTGACATTTTTTAACTAGCGTGCTTTTATTTTGAAGGCGCAGCATAGCGTTACGTCACTGTACTCCCCCTCCCCTCTCTGAACTGCTGAGTGAGAGTGTTTGAGCACTCAGAATGGAGGGAAACAGCGATACAGAAGTCAGAAACTTGTGAAAGAGGTAAAATGGTCTGTCGGGATGCTGCCTATTTAAAACGTCTTTGTTGTCAGTTCACTTTCATAGAAACTGAATCTTTTTGGTTTAGTCATCTTAGTCTTGTACGAAAGAGGATTAGGGCCACTGGAAAAAAAAAAGTTAACTGATTTTTAAATTTTTTTTTAGTTTAACATGGGTAAAAAAGTAAGAATTCTGACTTCAATCTCAGAATTCTGACTTTAATCTCAGAATTCTGACTTTTTTCCTCAAAATTCTGACTTTAATCTCAGAATTCTGACTTTTTTCTCAGAAATCTGACAGATGATTAATATTTCTAATCAATTTACAGTTTTTTTTTTTTTTTTTGGGGGGGGGGGGGGGGGGGGGTACTATACAGCTATATAAAAACAATAAGGTCTAACTAAAAAAATAACCAGAATATATGTTTAGAGTAAAGATTGACTACTTGTGTTTACACAAGCACACAATTTCAAATCTGCTGAGCTTGCTGTGCAAGAAAATGTAAAATATACGTATAAAGAAATATAACAGGAAGTACTGCTAAAACAAACTAAATGTTAAATAATGTAGATATTGGTTTAAAAAATTCTTCAGATTTGGAAATTTGGAAGGAATACATAATTTTGAAATTAATCAACAAATCTGGTAAAAAATAAATAAATAAAAAATAAAAGTTGCACTTTTTTACTTGAGGAATTTGTTGAATAACTTCATAATTATGAGTTTAACTACTTGGAGGTAATGCTACACTTCTCTGCTTCCTGTCCTGCTCATAAAAGGTAAACATTATAAACCCACCATTCATTTTCTACACTATTTGGAAAACACAACACAAATGTAATATAACAAAAGTATGTTTAAAAACAAACATGTTAGCATCAAGCCATAGCCATGTCTGTTTTAGAGACTAGCTCTCTTGTTTTAATGACCTTCTGCTCCTCCATTTATAAGGGGGACCCCTCGGGCACATCAAAAGTTGCCTAATTCTGTAATTTTTCACCAATATGTCACTGGCCATCTCAAACAACTCACATCTTTATCAGTGAAGCTGAATGCTCTACATCTCTACCTTCATGGTGCCCATCTACATTAAGATCCAAAATTCTGAGATTAAAGTCAGAATTCTGAGAAAGAAGTCAGAATTATGAGATTAAAGTCAGAATTCTGTGAAAAAAAAGTCAGAATTCTGAGAAAAAAGTCAGAATTCTGACTTTTTTCCTGTATTAAACTGAAATAAAATTTAAAAATCACTTAACTTTTTTCAGTGGCCCTAATCCTCTTCCATAGTCTTGGGCTGATCACTCATCCAATATTTAACTGCTAACTTTCTCTAGATGTTTGCCACGCTAGCCAAAATGTTATTTTTTTTTATAGATCTCATTTCATTACATTGCCACCACCAACTAAAAGGCTGAAACAGCAGTAGGACTTACTCAGATTTTTAAAAAAGAGAAACGTCAGTGTGAGTAACAGTCACCTTACACAACTTGTGTTGAAATTAGCCCGGTCTGGGATTTTTTATTTTTTGTGTGGTTTTGATTCGCCGAAATGGACAGATGTTATACCTGCCGCGCTCCTGATCGTTAGTTAAAACCACAGGGAGAATTAATTTTAATTCTTAGCAGCGAACTGCTGCACAACCACTAATTAACCAACTAATTAACTTCTGCACCTTTATTTCCTCAAATAAACTGCTGGCTCCTCTTTTTAGACTATAAACAGATTAACACAACATTGACAACTCTGTAGTTTTCTCTGTTCTGTACTGCAAATTGGAATTAAAGACGCCATTTCTACCAAAGGTCGGGACAGACTGGCGCACCAGCACCTCCCGACCCCACTAAGGGACAGGGTGTACAGAAAATGGAAGGATGGATGGATTTCTACCAAAGGTTGATAATGCGTTTTTGAACCAGATGCTTCAAAGCGCCCTGTCCATAATTCTTCACCACACTGTCAGCTCCCTCTGTCAGTCAACCTATATAAATTCATTTTTGACCATTATTGCAAGTTTAACAAAATAAAACATATCAAACTTTGCACTTCTGTGGCCCACTGAATTGTTTTTAATCCAACTGAAATATTAGATTTTCTAGTGCGTATGCGGACACTAAATATGCCAAGGGCTGAAGCCCTTGAAAGACATCTCCCTTTGCTTAATAAAAGACTCCAGTCATTTTGTTTGGTGATATGCTCACATCTTATGAACAAATGCATTATGTAAATTTTAAATGCATTATTTTTGCAAACACATTTATAAAGGAATAAAGTAAAAGATTAAATAGCCTTTTTTAAAAGTAGCGTACTTAAGACATGTTTCTGTTGAATATTTACGAATCTCAGATTTCCGACATGTGTCCCCCCCAATTGTAAACATACAGGTGCTGGTCATAAAATTAGAATATCATGAAAAAGTAGATTGATTTCAGTAATTCCATTTAAAAAGTGAAACTTGTATATTATATTCATACATTACATACAAACTCATATATTTCAGATGTTTATTTTGTTTAATTTTGATGATTACAAATGACAACAAATGAAAATCTCAAATTCATCATATCAGAAAATTAGAATATTGTGAAAAGGTTCAAAATTGATGGCCCCTGGTGCCACACTCTAATCAGCTAATTAACTCAAACCACCTGCAAAAGCCTTTAAATGGTCTTTCAGTCTAGTTCTATAGGCTACACAATCATGGGGAAGACTGCTGACTTGACAGTTGTCCAAAAGACGACCATCGACACCTTGCACAAGGAGGGCAAGACACAAAAGGTCATCGCTAAAGAGGCTGGCTGTTCACAGAGCTCAGTGTCCAAGCACATTAATAGAGAGGCGAAGGGAAGGAAAAGATGTGGTCGAAAAAAGTGTACAAGCAAGAGAGATAACCACACCCTGGAGAGGAATGTGAAACAAAACCCATTCAAAAATGTGGGGGAGATTCACAAAGAGTGGACTGCAGCTGGAGTGAGTGCTTCAAGAACCACCACACACAGACGTATGAAAGACATGGGTTTCTGCTGTCGCATTCCTTGTGTCAAGCCACTCTTGAACCACAGACAGCGTCAGAAGCGTCTTTCCTGGGCTAAAGAGAAACAGGACTGGACTGCTGGTGAGTGGTCCAAAGTCATGTTCTCTGATGAAAGTAAATTTTGCATTTCCTTTGGAAATCAAGGTCCCAGAGTCTGGAGGAAAAGAAGAGAGGCACTTCATCCACGTTGCTTGAAGTCCAGTGTAAAGTTTCCACAGTCAGTGATGGTTTGGGGTGCCATGTCATCTGCTGGTGTTGGTCCATTGTGTTTTCTGAGGTCCAGGGTCAACGCAGCCACATACCAGGAAGTTTTAGAGCACTTCATGCTTCCTGCAGCTGACCAACTTTTTGGAGATGCAGATTTCATTTTCCAACAGGACTTGGCACCTGCACACAGTGCCAAAGCTACCAGTACCTGGTTGAAGGACCATGGTATCCCTGTTCTTAATTGGCCAGCAAACTCTCCTGACCTTAACCCCATAGAAAATCTATGGGGTATTGTGAAGAAGAAGATGCAATACACCAGACCCAACAATTCAGAAGAGCTAAAAGCCACTATTAGAGCAACCTGGGCTATCATAACACCTGAGCAGTGCCACAGACTGATCGACTCCATGCCACGCCGCATTGCTGCAGTAATACAGGCCAAAGGAGGCCCAACTAAATACTGAGTGCTGTACATGCTCATACTTTTCATGTTCATACTTTTCAGTTGGCCAACATTTCTATAAATCCTTTGTTTTTATTGGTCTTCAGTAATATTCTAATTTTCTGATATGATGAATTTGAGATTTTCATTTGTTGTCATTTGTAATCATCAAAATTAAACAAAATAAACATCTGAAATATATGAGTTTGTATGTAATGTATGAATATAATATACAAGTTTCACTTTTTAAATGGAATTACTGAAATCAATCTACTTTTTCATGATATTCTAATTTTATGACCAGCACCTGTATTCCTACGCCCTTGCCTGACAGCATAGCTGACAGCTCATTGCAGCCAATGCAGATCCATGTGAGTGTAAAGCATTATGCTGTCTATAGTATCTATTATTATTATGTTTGTGTAACACGATGGTTCATAAGGAAACCATACAGTTGTTTTAAGTTTGGGATTATTCTGTATGTATGGAAGTTATAAGTCAACCAATCCATGTTAGAGCAAACAATGTGTCCATGGCTCATTTATTCAATTATCTCAATTTTCAGGGCTTTTACATCACATTAAGCCTGAATGTGAATGAATAATTGAGTGTAAGAACTTTAGGATCCTTAGAGTTGATAAAGAGTGATATAAACACAGTCATGATTGTGCCGGGGTTAAAAATGTGCAGATAGTATTGTTTAATTTGGTTAATAAACAAACAGTTGAGCTAAATATATTTACACTTTAAAGGGGGTTTAACAAAAAGTTAAAGAAACAAACCACTGGACTTTGTTTTCCGAATATAAAGACGTTTCGCTTCCCATCCAGGAAGCTTTCTCAATTCAAAATGTCTGGAGTAGCATTGAGTTAAAAAGTGGCCCAACAAAGCCTTGCTATGGCTTAGAAAAGATGCAAATTGAACCAAAAAAACAGGTCCACCCCTTAGTGATGGGGAGTCATTGAGGTCGTTGGCCTGAAAACCCGATACTGGCCCATTCCTCTGGTTGGTTTTTCTTTCTCAACATTAATGGCTTCCTTCACAGCCCTTTCAAACCACCTGTCTTCTTTGTCCAAAATGTGAACATTCTGGTCCTCAGAAGACTGACCTGTGTCCATAAGGAGTAGATACAGCCGAGTCATGTCTGGAGGAGGTAGCTCTCCTGTGTTGGGCCGTGCGTCTGTGGAGAGGTTGTTTGGTTTCTCCAATATAAAGATCAGAGCATTCCTCACTGCATTGACCTGCATACACCATCCGCTCATCTTAGGTCTGGGGTTTGTCTCTAGTTTGCACCAGCCTCTAAGGGTCTGTTTGGTTTTAAATGTACTGGGATTTGGTGTTTGGAGAAAATCTGGTAGTTTGTGTGCAAAGATTCTAATTTATTTATTTGTAATCTGTAATTTACTGAATATGACTTTACTTTTTTCAACTGCTGGAAATACTTGATTGGGAGGCTGATTTAAAGAAATTAAATCAGTATTTTTATCTAGTTTTTTTATAGTATAAACTGGATTTAAAAGTCCTATATCATGCTGTTTTAAGCATTTTAAACTAATATACAGGCAAATATATGACATAATTATGCCTTTAGCTGATCATGGTATAATTTAATATGAAATATGATTGTTTTCTTCTAACCCTGGTGAACAACATGTCTTCAAAGTGAAGCCACCACTCCCTGCTTATCTAGCACCCATTCAGTTACGTCATCATATCACACCACTTCTGAGGGCTGAACAGTCAGAGCCATTAGCTAATAAAAAAAGTTGCTGCTCTTTGCAGATTAGCTGCTAAAATAACTTTTTCTCACCTTTAAATCCATTGTGAATTTACTGTAACTTGTACATATATATATATATATATATATATATATATATATATATATATATATATATATAATATCAGAACTCATAAGTAAATCATTTCTGGAAAAACAACAATTTAATTTCACAGTTTTAAAGGTGGGATGAACTAACAGCTACTAAATGTGATAGCTGATTGGCTGCAGCGTTTTTGCACTGACACATGATTTCTAGATCAGACCAAAGTCGAGCTCAAACCTGTTTCTGATTCCAGGAAACGAAAGTCACACAGCCACCGTGACTGAGAGGAGAAATGGAGCAGGACTAATGAACATCAGTGATATTCTACACACTCAGACAGATTCAGTGATTTTTTTTTTTTGTATCAGGTTCTCAGTAGAAATAAATCATTTAGGTAATTTATGATGGAAATATGAAAGCCAGACTATATATTCCATCAGGTCTGATTCACCAAACTGAGATTCTGGATTATGCTGTAATTTTCTAGATAACGTCGCTTTATAGGTAGATTTCAGTCAAAACTCATGTGACCAAAATAAATAAAAATATTTACATTTTTAAAATTAAATTTTTTATTTTATTTCAGTCACATGATTTTAATGATGCACAGTTTTAGATGAAAGGCAGAGAGAAACATAAGTTTCCATAGTGATTTATTCTGTGCTGCTAAGCTGTTCCAGTTATCTGTTCAATGGTCATAACGGTCAGAAACCATTTTGTCAGAGATTCTGTTTTCTTATCTCTTGGTTTTTCTTTTTTTAACAGCCTACATAAAAAAAACTTAAACATATTAGCTCTCATTTAGATACTGTAATTTAAACAATATTATGGTAGCCTATACCATTATTAACTCTGTAGGTATCAATGTGGAGATTGTCACAGTTCAACTGTTTTTACAGACTGTTGTTTAAAGTTTGACAAAAAGCCTTTAATAGACTGTAGCTGTGTGGAGTGGATTAAAGGAATTGCTGACAAAGAAGCTGATATTTTGTCTCTACATTTTTATTCAGGGGTTTTACCATTAGGCAATACACATCTATAGGAAAGTATATGACATAATGCCTTTAGCTGATAATGGCATAAATTAATATGAAATATAATTGTTTTCTTCTAACCCTGATGAATAAGACGTCTTCAGAGTGAAGCCACCACTCCCTGCTTAGCTACCACCCATTCAGTTACGTCATCATATCACACCACTTCTGAGGGCTGAACAGTCAGAGCCATTGGCTAATAGAAAAGTTACTCCCCTTTGCAGATTAGCTGCTAAAATAACCTTTTTTTTATCAACTTTAAATCCATTGTGAATTTAACTCATACTTATAATTGACAGAAGGTTTAAAATAATCAGAATTCATAAGTGATTTTTAGAAAAACAAAAATTACATTTCACAGTTTTAAAGGTGGGTGGAACTAACGGCTGCTAAATGTGAGAGCTGATTGGCTGCTGCGTTTTTGCACTCACACATGATTTGTAGATGAAACCAAAGTCGAGCTCAAACCTGTTTCTGATTACAGGAAACGAAAGTCACACAGCCACCGTGACTGAGAGGAGAAATGGAGCAGCGGGCATTTCAGCTGGATCTAGAAACCTTCTCCTGTTCAATCTGTCTGGATCTACTGAAGGATCCAGTGACTATTCCCTGTGGACACAGCTACTGCATGGGCTGCATTAAAACACACTGGGATGAAGAGAATCAGAAAGGAATCCACAGCTGCCCTCAGTGCAAGACAACATGTACACCAAGGCCTGTCCTGGAGAAGAACACCATGTTAGCAGCTTTAGTGGAGCAGCTGAAAAAGACTGGACTCCAAGCTGCTCCTGCTGATACCTTCTATTCTGGACATGAAGATGTGGCCTGTGATTTCTGCACTGGAGGAAAACTGAAAGCCATCAAGTCC
Organism: Cyprinodon tularosa; assembly: GCF_016077235.1. Lineage (NCBI taxonomy): Eukaryota > Metazoa > Chordata > Actinopteri > Cyprinodontiformes > Cyprinodontidae > Cyprinodon > Cyprinodon tularosa. Next base: position 7,494 of record NW_024038824.1, on the reverse strand, counting down.
TGTTTAGTCTGTCTGGCCTCTTACTGTGAGGAACACCTTCAGCCCCATTACCATGTTGCTCCACTAAGGAAACACAAGCTGGTGAAACCTTCAAAGAACCTCCAGGAGAACATCTGCTCTAAACATGATGAGGTGATGAAGATGTTCTGTCGTACTGATCAGAAGTGTATCTGTTATCTCTGCTCTGTAGAGGAACATAAAGGCCATCGCACAGTGTCAGCTAAAGAAGAAAGGACTGAGAGGCAGAGAGAGCTGGAGGAGAGACAAGGAAAAATCCAGCAGAGAATCCAGGACAGAGAGAAAGATGTGAAGCTGCTTCAACAGGAGGTGGAGGCCATCAATCACTCTGCTGATAAAACAGTGGAGGACAGTGAGAAGATCTTCACTGAGCTGATCCGTCTCATCCAGAAAAGAAGCTCTGACGAGAAGCAGCAGATCAGATCCCAGCAGGAAACTGAAGTGAGTCGAGTCAAAGAGCTTCAGGAGAAGCTGGAGCAGGAGATCACTGAGCTGAAGAAGAAAGAAGCTGAGCTGAAGCAGCTCTTAAACACAGAGGATCACAACCAGTTTCTCCACAGCTACCCCTCACTGTCAGCACTCAGTGAGTCTACACACTCATCCAGCATCAATATCCGTCCTCTGAGACACTTTGAGGATGTGACAGCAGCTGTGTCAGAGCTCAGAGATAAACTGCAGGACATTCTGAGAGACACATGGACAAACATCTCACTGACAATCACTGAGGAGGAGGTTCTACTGTCAGAACCAGAACCACAGAATAGAGTTGGATTCTTAAAATATGCACGTGAAATCACATTTGATCCAAACACAGCACACACAGGGATGTTACTATCAGAGGGAAACAGGAAGGTGAAGGTGACTGAGGAACATCAGTGTTATTCTAATCACTCAGAGAGATTCACTGATTTGTATCAGGTTCTCAGTAGACAGAGTCTGACTGGACGCTGTTACTGGGAGATGATAGGGTCTTATGTAGCGTTCGCATACAAGGATATCAGCAGAACAGGTAGTGGGAATGAAAGTAAGTTTGGATATAATGACAAATCTTGGACATTAAACTATATTAATTATCAAGTAAAATTTGGTCACAACAACATCTGGACCCCTGTCAAAGGTCATGTTTCCTCCAGGATAGGAATATACCTGGATCACTCAGCAGGTATTCTGTCCTTCTACAACGTCTCTGAAACCATGACTCTTCTCCACAGAGTCCAGACCACATTCACTCAGCCGCTGTATGTTGGTGTTTATTGCTCTGGAGAGTTCTATAAAATCAAATAAATTTTCTCTCTGGTTGTTAATTTAGGTTAATGGCTCTGATCTCTCTGCTTTGCTGTTCTGTTTTTACTTTTTTATTTAAATGTAGATCTTTGTGTTCCAGGAGTCATAAAGGATGTCACTGCTGAGGTTTTCTTTTATTCTAGTGACTCAGTAATATTTATCCATATGATAATCTTCTCTGGGCTCTAATTGTTCTGCTTTAATATTTGTATTCATGTATGTGGATGTTCTAGTTTTTGCTCTACTGCTCTGCAGAACAAATGTTCTTCTTTATATCAGCTGAGAATGAAATGAACTGAACTTGCTTCTGTTATCCTGAGGACAAATTAAAACTATCATTAACTGAGAACTGATGTAATTTCATTTTCCTTTAGATCTGGAGAAAAAAAATTGGTTTCATACAATAAAATTACTTGACTACAGATAAATGTGGAAAGTTTCTTTTTAGTTGTTCCTAAAAATTGTGTGTTTTATCATCCAAAGTCCACAAACATTTTCTGTCATGTGATGGAGAAGATCAGATGTTTGGCTTCATCTTGATTCATCAAGAAGACTCTGGTTCCACCTCTACTACAGAGAGAGACAGAAAGAAAACCTTTATTACAGAACTAATTCCGTTGATCTAATAATGCAAAGAAGAAAACGACTATTTATTTTGATCCTGAAATGTTCGCCTCATGGCACTTATTTAGATGTAGGTCATTTATTTTGGAAATATGACAGCTAGACAATATTTTCCTTTAGGTCTGATTCACCAAACTGATATTGTTTATGCTGTGATTTTCTGGATAGCTTTGCTTAATTGGTGAATTTCAGTCACATGATTTTGATGATGCACAGTTTTAGATGGAAGGCAGAGAGAAAGTTGCCATGGTGATTTATTCTGTGTTGCCAGGCTGCTCCAGTTGTCTGTTCAATGGTCATAATGTTCAGAAATCATTTTGTCAGAGATTCTGTTTTCTTATTTGTGTTTTGATTTTTTTTTTATCAACCCATATTAAAAACTGAAACACATTTGCTCTCAGTCAAGTATTATTTTAATATTATGGTAGCCTATACCATTATTAACTCTATAGGTATCAATGTGGACATTGTCCCTGTTCAACTGTTTTTACAAACTGCTGTTGTTTAAAGTTTGACAAAAAGCCTTTAATAGACTGTTGCTCTGTGAAGTGGATTAAAGGAATTGCTGAGAAAGAAGCTGATATTTTCTCTCCAAACACATTTTTATTCACACTTTAGATCAGTGTTTCCCAACCTTTTCCAACACGTGTTCCCCTTTGGGCATTTTGTCTCACCATGAGTTCCCCTCTCAGTCAAAACTATTGATGACTGCCCAAAGGTGGAATATACAATAAGTTTTATAAAATACAAATATTTTACTTGATCTTTTAATTTGACTATTTAATTCTTAGGCATTTTATAATTACCATTTCAAATTAAAAAAATAACATAAGTATGTTGCCTGGAAGTTATAAAGGAATCGAAAGAAATCATAAACCTGTATTTATAAAACTGGAGCTCCTCTGAGTAACTCCCTGATAATCACATTTAATCTTGAAGAATTAGGAACAAAATAGAGAACAAAAAGTATAGTCAGACTGACTTATTTAGTTTTACTTTGTTCTCATCAAGACACCTGGGGCCTGTTTCAATAAAGAAGTTCAACCAACACTGAGTTAAAACTTGAACTCTGAGTTGACTTATCCTGAGATTGGAAACTCTGAGTTTTGGGTTTCAGAACAGCTGAAATGAGTTAGTTCAATCAACTCTAAATTGACTGACTCTGAGTTAAGCGTGTGCACCACAACTATAAAAAGCCATTATCAATGGAGCACAGATATCACGAGTCACCATGGCAACAGCATCAGACAAAAAAAGGTGTGCATATTTCTCACCAGCAGAACTGGATGTGCTTATGCAAGCATATGCAGAATTTGAACATGTATTTTTTGAAAAAGCAACACGGCTGCAGCGGCGAAGGAGAGAGAGTTAGCTTGGGTGAAAATAGCTGCTCGAGTCAATGCGTAAGTTTACATTTTAATTACTTTTATACAGTGTTGGGTGTAATGAATTAAGTTACTTAAGTCATATAAATACTGTAATTAAATTAAAGACTATAAAACAATAGTGTGTTTAATATCAAATTTTAAAGGTATATTTTGATTTGAACTTTCTCCCTCTAGTTACACACTTTGGTCAATTTAAGATTAATTCATGCAATTGAATATTGTTTATTTGAAAGCATTAGAAGTGCAGTTTCTTGTCTCTCCTTGGATTGTTCAAGTTGTTGAGGTTCATATGGGATTTAGAAAGTAATTAATAAGTAAGTAAAACAAATTAGTAATTAGACCAATACTTTCTAGAGACAGTAATTATTACATTAATCTAATTAGACTTGTTGAAGATAAAAATTGTAGTTAGTAATTAAGAACTATTTTAGAGTAACTTACCCAACTGTTATAATATCAGAGGTGAAACTGGAAGAACAATATTTTATTAAACCTAATTTAGTTTTCATGGATAGGTGCAATCCTGCAGGCATCAAAAGAACATGGCAGCAGCTGAAGATGAAATATAAAAACATACTTCAAGCAGGTAAGCCTTGAGCACATCATGGGAGTAGAGTAGCTACCTGGCTTTACAAACAGGATCATCCATAAAAGGATATGCCATTTATTCCCTTTGATGCGCTCTACGTGACTGAAATGTGTGCAATAAATACTGTAAGTCCCCAAAGAATCAATGAGGTGTTTAAACACCACTTCCTCTTTAAAAAAGGGGAGGAGACCAAAATAAACTCTGGATTTTCTGAAGAAAACCTGCTCCCGACCAGGTTAGGTTCACAGAGTAAATTGCCATGATAACTGACTCTGAGTATAAGTTACCTCTCTTTCAGAAACGGGCTTGACTTACTCTGCTTTCTCAGGTTTAACTTACCTCCCTTTCTGAAACAGAAAACCAAAGTTTCCCTCATTTCAGGGTTAACAAACTCAGAGTTTTCACTTAACCTCCTTTCTGAAACAGGCCCCAGATCCAGGTCCTGTGTGGGCAAGAAAAAGAAACAGATTTGGATCATTTCAGGCTGCTGTGTGAACGTAGCCTAACTTCTGTCTCATGTTTTTCAGCTGCTGATGGTTGAATAAAACATCTCCTGCAGAGCCTTTTAGGAAGTCTGTGTGGACCTACACAGACTCAGCATCAAAGAGAAGCAGAACATTTCTGTTGGCTGCAGATTGTGGACCAAACCCACATTCAGTTTCACCATCAGAAAAACTGTTTATATTATATAGCAACAAACAACATTTACCTCTTTACTCTGTCCATAAAAGCATAAAACAGTAAATCTATGAACAACTAAAGGATCCCAACATCAGTAAGGTAAGGATGTTGGTCAGGAGGATCTGTCTGGAGAGCAGCTGCAGCTCAGAGGGTTTAAATCAACCATTATATTCAGTTTTTTGATGTTTATCCCTGGATTCTAATGGTTCTGAATCAGGTGAAGCTGCTCTGCCTGCTCTACATGGTGCTGAAGGTGAAGAGTCTGGTGGACCGCTGTAAGCTCTGCTGGTGAGACTCAGAAACACCTGATGGTCCACCAGCTGATCACATGCTGACTCACTGCTTTTTCAACACCTTTTGCTTTTGTGAAAAAAGCAAACTGTGCCTCATTCAAGTTGGTTTAACTTTGTTCTTTGCACAAAACACGTTTCTCCCAAAATGTGTGAGATTAATTTTCCAAACTTATTACACATTCCTTTGTTGCTTCTGAAAAACTACCAGGATGCCCATTTTTTTATTTGACTAAATGTGATACTCAGATATGTTTTAAATATTTCTTGCTTTATTGAAACAACTGAAAATACATTGATTCTTCTAGAAATCTGTTGTGTCCAATATGAGCTTGAATCTAATCTGAGGGTTATTTCACTAAGGCATCATTTATAAATCCTGTATAATATATGAAGTTAGGCTTGATGTAGTGTGATCAGTGCATCCTGGGTTAATCTGTTCCTAAGGACCAAACCAAAATCAGGAGGTGTGACTATGTCAGGTCAGGTTGTTCTTCCTTTGGTGTCCAGGCAAGGTTATGAACATGACTATTTATCCATTTAACATCATTTAACATCAAACACACCTCTGATGGTGCAGCAAATGGTGGCTTTGTTAAGATTACATCATCTCCTCCTGCCCACAGGAACCAACCACCAGCAGAAAACCTGAGCCCAGCACAGATCATTTGGTCAAAGCATGGCTCTCTTCGGAACTTTGCTTTATTTTGGTAGCCAGCAGTCTACGCACACCTGGGGCCTGTTTCAATAAAGAAGTTCAACCAACTCTGAGTTAAAACTTGAACTCTGAGTTGACTTATCCTGAGATCGGAAACTCTGAGTTTTGGGTTTCAGAACAGCTGAAATGAGTTAGTTCAATCAACTCTAAATTGACTGACTCTGAGTTAAGCGCGTGCACCACAACTATAAAAAGCCATTATCAATGGAGCACAGATATTACGAGTCACCATGGCAACAGCGTCAGACAAAAAAAGGTGTGCATATTTCTCACCAGCAGAACTTGATGTGCTTATGCAAGCATATGCAGAATTTGAACATGTATTTTTTGAAAAAGCAACACGGCTGCAGCGGCGAAGGAGAGAGAGTTAGCTTGGGTGAAAATAGCTGCTAGAGTCAATGCGTAAGTTTACATTTTAATTACTTTTATACAGTGTTGGGTGTAATGAATTAAGTTACTTAAGTCATATAAATACTGTAATTAAATTAAAGACTATAAAACAATAGTGGGTTTAATATCAAATTTTAAAGGTATATTTTGATTTGAACTTTCTCCCTCTAGTTACACACTTTGGTCAATTTAAGATTAATTCATGCAATTGAATATTGTTTGTTTGAAAGCATTAGAAGTGCAGTTTCTTGTCTCTCCTTGTATTGTTCAAGTTGTTGAGGTTGATTTGGGATTTAGAAAGTAATTAATAAGTAAGTAAAACAAATTAGTAAGTAGACCAATACTTTCTAGAGACAGTAATTATTACATTAATCTAATTAGATTTGTTGAAGATAAAAATTGTAGTTAGTAATTAAGAACTATTTTAGAGTAACTTACCCAACTGTTATAATATCAGAGGTGCAACTGGAAGAACAATATTTTATTAAACCTAATTTAGTTTTCATGGATAGGTGCAATCCTGCAGGCATCAAAAGAACATGGCAGCAGCTGAAAATGAAATATAAAAACATACTTCAAGCAGGTAAGCCTTGAGCACATCATGGGAGTAGAGTAGCTACCTGGCTTTACAAACAGGATCATCCATAAAAGGACATCCCATTTCATTTCCTTTGATGCGCTCTACGTGACTGAAATGTGTGCAATGAATACTGTAAGTCCCCAAAGAATCAATGAGGTGTTTAAACACCACTTCCTCTTTAAAAAAGGGGAGGAGACCAAAATAAACTCTGGATTTTCTGAAGAAAACCTGCTCCCGACCAGGTTAGGTTCACAGAGTAAATTGCCATGGTAACTGACTCTGAGTATAAGTTACCTCTCTTTCAGAAACGGGCTTGACTTACTCTGCTTTCTCAGGTTTAACTTACCTCCCTTTCTGAAACAGAAAACCAAAGTTTCCCTCATTTCAGGGTTAACAAACTCAGAGTTTTCACTTAACCTCCTTTCTGAAACAGGCCCCTGATCTTTTCATTGCAGTCTGAACAACACAGATGATTTGTTCCAATGCGACCCAGGATGCTTGGCTATGTGGTCCTGAATCCAATACTAGTCTGATCTTTTCAAATGCAACCTGTGTCTGAACGGCCAAGTCACATTCATCTGACCTGAACGCCATTAATAGCCAGCAAAGGTCACTATTCTGCGTCTTGCTACGCAGAAGCGGCAAGAAAAACGACAACCATGGTGGACAATGCTGCGGAGAGCGGTATTTATGTTTAACTATCTTAAAAAGATTGAGGTTTTAAGGTATGGAAAGATCGCTAGTTGCTCTCCAGCACTACCATCCATGTTTACTTCCCTAAACACAGAGCACACTGGCCTCCTCTACTGCACATGCGGGACACTTAGGTTGAATTAAGGCAGTTCACACAGGAGATCACATACAAGTCGCATATATTTGGAAATGTAAACAGCAACACAAAAAAAATCTGATTTCACAAAAAAAAAAGGAAT